>NC_045128.1:23508661-24188526 GCF_007655135.1 Punica granatum
ATCAAATAAAAGATTCTAGTATAGAACATGATAGATAGCTTTTGTTGTGAAAAGGTGCGAAAGAGTGCCATGAAACTGAAAAGTTATAAGAAAAAACCAATAAATAGTTTTTTTAGTGAAAAGAATCAATGGTAGGTAATTTTTTAGAAAAAATGTGTCAAAAGATGCCATGAAGCCGAAAGGTTATAAAAATAGAAATTAAATTGGTTTTTTTTAGAGGATAAAGGGCCAGAGGGTGCATTTATAGATAGTTTTTTAGTGAAAAGGTGGGAAAGGTTTCATAAAACTAAAATTTTATAAGAAATAACCAATAAGTAATAGTTTTTTTTCTAGTGGAAAGGGTCAAGGGTAGGTAGTCTTTCAGGAAAAGAGTGTCAAAAAATGCCACGAAGTTGAAAGGTTATGAAAAATAGAAATTCAATTGGTTTTTCTATAAGGAAAAAGGATCCAAGGGTGCATTTATAAATAATTTTATAGTGAAAATGTGCGAAAGGACTTTGATAAAACATAAGTTATAAGAAAAAAATCAATAGACAATTATTTTTGTAGTGAAAAGGAGGACAAGGCTGTCATCAAATACAAAGCTTTAAGAAAAAAATAAATCAATGGGTAATTGTTTTTTAGTGAAACGGGTCAAGACAAGGTAGTTTTTAGGAAAAAAAGTGTCAATTTGCCACGAAGCCGAATGGTTATGAAAAATAGAAATTTAATTGGGTTTTCCAGAAGAAAAAGGCCAGAGAGTGCTATGATTCTAAAGGGTATGATGACAATAGGTATTTGAATTATTTGAGTTAGGATAGGAGTATGAGAAAAAGTTACGAGAGTACAATGACGTATTTTTGAAATAATAAAAATTAAGGAAACACTTCATAATTTTATATATAGTAGATATATATATATATATATATATAAATTCAAATATTTGTTGGTTTCCAGTTTGCTAAAATACAGTATCTCTTTTCAATAAGATGAATACGTTGTTATCTTTTGTTCGATTATACGGGAAGTTTATGAACCTAAAATAGTTAAATAGAAATCTCAGTAGCTAATAGAGGAGCACGAATAGTCCCACTAATTATTGAATTTGGAATCTCTTAGAGTGCGTTTGGATTGAGAGTTGAGTTGAATTAAGTTTTGGTTTTAATTGGTTTATAATGATTATATTGTTGAATTATGAGAAAAAGTGTGAAAAAGTAATAAATAATTGAGAGAATAATGATTAAGTAATGATTGTGTTGTTGAATTGTGAAAAAATAATGAATAGTTGAGAGAATTTAATATTAAAAATTGAATTAAATGGTTAAAAATATTTTAAAAATAAAAAAGTAATGATTGTGATGTTGAATTGAAGATAAGTGGAGTTAAGTTGAGTTGAGTTGAACATTGTTACTAATAATCATTATTTTATCTTAACTATTCATTACTTTTTTTATACTTTTTCTCATAATTCAACAACACAATCATTACTTAATTATTATTTTATCTCAACTATTCATTACTTTTTCACACATTTTATCATAATTTAACAATACAATCATTACAAACTAATTAAAACCAAAACTCAACTCAACTCAACTCAACTCAACTCAACTCAATTCTAAATCCAAATACATTCTTAGTTGTCAACAAGAGTGCACGCCACTGCTCTATGCCATCTTAGATAAACAAAATTTTGTTTATTCCTCGTCAATAGAGCCTACAAATAAAAACAAATTAAAGGCCTAATTTGCATGCGAACACTGGCTGTGATAATCACGCAGTTTCATATTAGTTGGTTAAACTATCATGACAAGTCTATACAACGACTCAGTTGGGCCCTTATATATAAAATTTGTTAGGGATAAGATAATGGCTAGCGAAAACAAAAAAAAATTCAAGTTTGAGTTATGTGAATGAATAAAATCGATGATCGGGAAGTTTTATCTCTTAGCTGTCCCTATTCAAATTTGAATTAATCGGGGTCCATTAAGCTTCCAAAAATCAAATAGTGTGCACTGAAAAAAAAAACCATACTTTCGAATAGATACAGGTAATAAGGATTTCCATTAATTTTGCATCGTTAAATTATGTGCTTGATATCCATGACAAATAGAAGCTCATGGTTCGGTATAAAAGTACAAAACCCTTGTAACGGGGAAAATATGAGGTTGGTCTATAATACTTATATGGTTGAAGATACATGTAAGTAAATCATTAAATACAATTAAAACAGTTGTTTAGAATGGACATGTGTCACTCTATTAAGTTGGACTTTTTATCTCTGCCAAATAGCGTTTTAAAAGTTTTAAGGGAATTAAGGGGCTAGACTAGCTAATTTGGTGTAACGGTAAAGCATGTCTTCCTTAGTGCAAGCGTCAGGAGTTTGATGCCTTACCCACCCTTATTGAATGCTGTCAGCACCCAATTTCGGTCCATCGGCTTCAGGGGCGCAAAATTATCATTTTCCTATTTATCATTTTTTTAAAAAAAATTAATAATAAAAAATAAATAAATAGAAAAAAAAAAAAAAAAAAAGAAGAAGAAGAGATTCGGGCATTCCAGGCAGCGTTGACCGGCTGCCCGTGACTGCCAGCGTTTAAAAAAAAACAGAGAGAGATTCGGGCAGGCCGAGCAGCGCTCGCCGGCTGCCCGCGATCCCCGCCGGCACAGAAATTGCCAAATCATGATTTTCGCGATTTCCACCAAATCGGTCGAAATCTTAACGGAAAAGGGGATGGAATTCAACAGAAAAGCAATTCGGATCAAGGAGGAGAGGACCCAGCAAGAAGAACCGGAAATTTCTCTCGATTGGACCAATTTGGAGATCGGTTGATACGGGAACCGTCGCCGGAAAATTGCGAAATTCCCCCCGATTCCGACTGCCTAAACTCCGGTGAGGCCTAGATCGACCACGGCGAGGCGTCGGCGGTGTCCAGAACCGTCACCCGAGCCCTCTCGTGCCGTCGTCGCGGCGTCCAGGGGTGAGAACCGCCGCCCCCAGCCTCGTCGCCGCCGCTGCCCCCCGATCCTGGCCGCCCTTCGGCTAACGGGCCTCGGCCCATTTCGTTTTTTTTCGCAAGCCCAGCCCAAGCCCAGCCAGGCCCAACTCTCCAGTCCGGTCCAACGCTCTTCCGAGCGGTTTCTCCTTCGGGCGGGCCAGTCCGATCCGACCCGATTCGTCCGGCGATTTTTTTATTTTTACAGAGAAGACCCTCAACTTTCCGGATTAGATAAATTCTCGACTTAGTGGCACGATTAGGGTTCCTTTCCTGAATATTATTGCTTGCTTGATGAGTATAATGTGTAATGAGCGTTCTTGGGTCGCGTGGGTGATCGGATTTATCCCGAACTCGATTTCACGAACTTTCTATTTTGTCACATTTCAGTCCAGATGACGTATTTTACTTTTTTAAGATCTGCCCCGAATTTCAAAATTATTTTCAATCAAGCCTCGGTCATTTTATTATTTTCCAATCAGTCCTTGGATTTTTCAGAGTTTTTTCCAAGAATCCCAAAGAACTTTTAAAATTGTTTTAGTTTAGTCCCGAGACCATTTTTCACCCTTTTCAGATCTGCCCCGAATTTCAAAAATTCTTTTCAATAAAGTCCCAGTCATTTTACTATTTTCCAATCAGCCTTGGAGTTCCCAGAATTTTTCAAGAATCCCTAGGAACTTTTCGAGTTGTTTCAGTTTAGTCCTGGGGCCATTTTTTTTGCTTTCAGATCAGTCCAGATTTTCAAATTCATTTCAAATAAGTCCTAGGACATTTACATTAATCTTTTTACACAGTCCCTATTTTTAGAATTTTCAAATCAGTTCCCAATTTTTTAGAATTTTCAAATCAGTCCCCAATTTTTTCATAATTTTCTAATCAGTCCCTGCTCTTTTAAAATCGTTCAATTCTGTCCCTTGGATATTTTCTAAGATATCAGGCCCCTTTCTACTTGGATCACCCACCGACAATGTATGTGCCCCATTTAAATATTTCATTTTTGTAATTATGTGACTATGTCGGAAATTAGAGTTTATCGGGCGGTCAACTAATGGCTATCTCGACGGCTCGAAATCCGTAGACTAAAGCATTCGGCAAGTTTTTTTTTTAATTAACCTAAAATTCTACACACGGGATAATCGGGACGTTAAATTTGGCTAAATTAAATCACTTGATTTCTTTAAATAGATTGCACGAATTGATTAATAATTTGTAATCGCGTCGACAGTTCAAAAACTGTTAGTCATGCCCTTTTCAAAATTCACAATTTCAAAAGCACCGAGATACGTACAACGTAATCTTGATTTTTATGCACACACTTATTTACTGATTCAAAGGCATGATTACCGGTTCTTGTCCTGCCGTGATCCTAGCGTAGGTTTGTGCATAGAATTGGTCAAAACATGGGAAAACAAACTAATCACAAACTCGGCTTAAATCAAACATGGGCAATAATCAAATAGAGGGTTAGGTTTTGGGTTTTTAGGTGAAAATACTATTAATCTGTAAAAGCCATATTGTCGCGATACAGAATAATCTAAAAATAACCCACTCATTCGAGACTTGACTATGGACATCATGTCTGTCGGGTCCGTTAAATGATGTCGAATGCTACATATCCTATCCATCATCCTATTTGTTTGTTTTAGGGTAGGATTTGTATGCCAAGATACCCCGGATAATAATTCATTAATTCACGTAAATTCGGCAATAACAAAATCTCATTGTTTGTTTATTTGCACTTACTTGTTACATTTTTACACTTATTTGTTATGCGAATCGAGCCCGATCCTTTAGGATACAATTCACTAAGTCCAATACCCATAACCTTCGATCACGGGATCCAATGCCCCCATACACCGAGTGCGCATTTAATTTAATTTCCGGTTTTTTCCAAAATCATACGATGAGCATGAGTGAAATAACAGCCGAACGCGAACCGACCGGGATTCAGTCATTGTTATTTATCATTTATTTGAGAGAACAATGTAAGGGTTTTATTATGCATATTTATTCATGTAATAATCCCGGTCGGAGAGTGGACGGTTCAAGTGTCTATTCGAATTTACGGTGTCAAAACGCGTAAGATGAGCGGAACTTAATTAAGCGGTAATTAAATAAAAAATGGCAAGCCTAGACAAGCCAGAGTACCGATAGGGCATGCGAGATATAGGCTCGCATGTAACAGAACCCCTGAATTCGGAACCTCGGGTTTCACAGACCATATGCCTTAGCAATTAGGTGTACCCCGTACCCCTAGACCCGGGCAACTCACCGGCCCTCGACCTTCGGGTCGTAAACAGGTAGTGGCGACTCCTTTTCACGTGCGTCCGTCGCGCGTCCCCGGGAAGGTGGACACTCCCAAGCCGCGTTGCATTTAGGCGCGCGCATGCGTGCCCCGACGAGACGAAATTCGGGTGCGCACAGCTTGGCGACTCCGCTGGGGACACTTAGAGGGTTCGGGCTCGTTCCCGCTTGCTTTGTTTGCTTGTTTATTTATCGCTTTTCGCAATTTCCCGCTTATCTACTTTACGCACTTTTATTTCTCGCACGCACATTGCATATCATACTAGCTTCAAGTACCTACGGGTCGCATCCCACGACCGATTTTAGGAAACACAGGTTAGATAGGGGTTCCGAGTAAGGGTACGTCGCACGATTGGACCGACCATTAGGCCCCCAAAGATTCCCGCTCGATTTCAAGGAATTGACACCCTTAATTCGAGAGCCCCCATCCTTACGTAGCACGGTCCCTGTAGTACTAAAACCATGCATTCTGCAGGAGCTCCACGCCATCCTCCAACCCGACTCCAACAACAGTCCTTGAGTCGGCCTGCGCGCCAATTTGAATCTTTTCTGCTCTTGAGAGAGATGTGCGATGTATACTATTCATTAAGCCGTGGGCATTTTTTTATTTTCTGCATGCATGCATCATCCAATTTCAAAATTAGGGTGTCATTTGTATTGACTAGTCTTAAGTCGATTTTCCTTTCATCTTGGTAAGGGATGTCACGCCCGGTCTCTTGCCCGCGCCTCGATAGAGTCACACCACCGCTCGAGGAGATTACCCGTACATGAAGAGCATTACGCCCAGTCGACCGCCGTTACATCTCTACGTTCGTAGGGGATATCCCTTTGCTGGCTACTCAGCAAGTTGATTGGAATTTCCTCGAAGCCGCCATCGCATTCTGGAACAAGTGGCGCCGTCTTCGACATACAGGGTACCGAGCTCACGCCAACCATCGAGGAGTACCGGACACTCATCGGTTGAACCGCAGTTGCCCACGGCATTGTAGAACCCAATTTCCACACCGCCCGACCAACCCTAGTCTCACGCCTACTCGGGGTTCCTACGACTCGTTTGAATGCTGAACTCGCATACTCCAGCAACACGGAGATTGCAATCGAGAAACTCCTCTTTTTTATTGAGTCCCGAGCGCTTAGGGTCCAGGAGGATTTTCTTCGAAAGGATTTATGTCATGCTGTTCTATTGCTAATCTTTGGGACCCTCTTATTCCCTCGCTCGCATAGTCTCATCGATGCGGCCTTGGCCAGCGTTGTCCTCCAAGTGGTCGGAGGGCGTGGTTATGAGGTAGCCCTCGTGGCTGAGACCATCCGGTCCCTCGACCGCGTCTTGAGAACATGCGACCGAAGGATAAGAGGATCCCCTATGCTTTTACAAATTTGGCTTCAAAGTCACGCAAACCCTCTGCGTCTGTTGCACTCGATTATGTATTTTAATAGTCCGAAGTCAATTATTTCTCGATTGCTACCCCTCCTGCGTGTGGAAGAACGCAAGGTCTCTGAGTGGATCAAAATTTTTCGTGAAATAGCACCTAGGGGCTTCAAGTGGCGTGCCGCGTGGATGCCACCCGAACCCATGGCCCTTAGATGTCCTGATTTTTATGGAGTCCCACTCATGAGTCATGCGGGGTCCACCACTTATTTTCCGGCGCGAGTAGTGAGGCAGCTCGGTGGCTTACAGACGGTCCCCGAGGATACGGCGCGAACTAGATTTGAACATACTTGGCGGGAGGATCAAATACCCGCAGATCACCAAAGTAACGTCGAACAGACCCTGGATGCGTGGCAAACAGTGATTACCGAGCTTCCATACTTCCTCGAGCATCCGACCCTTGATGAGCAAGATTTCCAGGCTACAGAAGAATACATCCTTCGCTTCTACCGATGGGGTCCAGCAGCACACGAGGATCTCGTCAACTCTCCGCGAGTCGGAGATGGCAGGTCACCCGGCGCAACTCCCACTCCGAATATGGCCATCCAAGCCGAGCTCACTCATCTCAGAGCCGAAAGAGATCGTCTTCATCGAGAAGTCGCAGAGAGGGACGAGCAGCTTGTTAATCAGCGCCAACTACAGAGAGAGCTCGCCCAGACCCGTGCCGAACTACAGAGACGCGATCAGGAATTGGCACGAGCAAACGCCGCTTTGGAGAGGTCTAGGAAAAGGGCCTGCGAGGTCCATATACGCCCTAGGATAGACACCCCCGCCAGACCCTCGAACTAGGACTTTCCATGGCGATGGTTGCTTGCTCCCCGAGCGTAGTGGAAAATCAACTTAGGACTTCAATTTCAAAACTTGCATTGTACTTTGAACCGTCCTAGTCAATATGAATGACCGCATTAGTATTTTTCAAAACTCATGCATCGCATGTATTCTGTTTATTTATTATTTTGCAGCTACCACGCACTCCCACATGACAGGTGAGTTGTGCCAAATTTCGCTGGTAGACAACCTACAGTCTTCACCATTCCTCTACGCCTCCACGTGTTCCAACACGTTTCTTGGCCTGTTCTGTGCACCTCCCTCAATGCAACAGAGCGCGTCATTAGACGTCGTGCGAGCACATCACTCCCTGCTGTGCCGAATCTTCAGCATACGTCCCTCGATGCGCTTGCACGACGCCCACCAGGCCAGTTCGCTTCCCTACACTCTTGCATTGAAATCCTGAACAGTTTATGCTCTTTCATTGTTTTCTTTTCCCATTGCAGGAAATTCCCAACAAGAAGACAGTCTGAATACTGAGCGACCACAATTGAGACAACAAACGTCTCTCATCCAGCTCCTTGGGATTTCAACACTAAGTCCCCATCCTTGCTCCACTAAGCAAGACCACAAGAAAAATCAGAGTCACCGCTTTGCAGTGCCTTGCACTTTTCCTCAGCAGCGACCTTTGCTTTTGCATCTCTTGCACTTTCTTATCAAGCACGCATTTACTGCATTGGGCTCCGGCCCCACATCGGGCTCTAGCCCTGCATCGGGGCTCCGACCCCGCATTTACTGCATCGGGCTTCGGTCCCGCATCGGGCTCCGGCTCCGCATTTACTGCATCGGGCTTCGGGCCCGCTTTTGGGTTTTGGCCCCGCATCGGGATTCGACCCCACTTTTGGGCTTCTGCCCCACTCTTGAGCTTCGGCCCCATATCGAGCCTCGGTCCTGCATTTGCTGCTTACGGGCCCCGGCCCAGCACTTACTGCTTTTAGGCTCCGGCCCAGCATTTACTGCATTCAGGGTTTGACACCTCGCATTTACTTCTTTCAGGCTCATCTGAAATCCAAAATTGACTTGGATTCAAATTCAGCCAAGCGATACTCCGAGAAACAAGTCTAATCATTTCGCTGTAAAGACCGGAAGTGACAGCTCCACAAGCAGAGCATGGCCCAACTTTCGATCGCAGGAGATACCAGCAAGATCATGCCTCTGATCAAAGAATGGATCTCATCGACCTCTGTTGTGGTCGCCGATTGAATACGGGGGCAATATGCGCAGTCTTCTTTAAACTCTCTTTTGCTTTAATTTAAATGCATTCCCACAAATGGGCTCTCGACATGAAAAAATCCTTCAATAGAGCACTAGGACAGTCTTTACGATGCCTTATTAGTTTTGTTGAACCTGTTCGACTCGCATGTCCTCATGGGACCTGACTCCTCGAGCCTTCCCTAGGACGACTGCGCATGCTTACTCGCAACTAGGGAAAATATGCTTATGTGACCTTTACTCACGGTCTAACCACTCCAGAGTAGTGATGACTAGATTCCCAGAAACAAATGCCACCTACACATGGCACCCCATGGGTCGCGCGCGGGACAAAAAAGGGATTTTCCTATGGGACCACCTCATATTTCTTACCACATATTCCCCGCATAATCGCCTAATGCATTGTTTTCTTTGTCTTCCGTCACAGGGGCACATTGACCACAGGCGAAGAGCAATGCACGAGTTCACGCTTCCTTGAGAACTGGTCTCGGACCCTTTCCTTATACTTTGACGAGGGAGGTGTCCGACGATGAGGTACCCCCCTATGAAGTCGAAAACAAGGACAATCGAGCGAATCACTCAGCATTGTTGCAACCGTCTTCCTCGAACATCCAGTGGCTTCAACAGCGTGCACCCTCCAAGAGGCACGCGCTGTAAAGAACAACAAGAGATGATCGGAGACATCACACCAGGCGCCTACCACGGGCCACTTCAACAAATGAAGACCGGGGCATCCCCGTTCAACATTCGCGCCAAGACAACCTCGTTTCCCTATTCCACATGGGGCAATTTGACATTTTCTTTTTCTAGATAACAGGGGAAATTCACATGTAATGCTTGCAAGGGCAAATGACACGAAGTTCGACTTCCGAGTGCGCGAGAGTCAAACTTCCAATAAAGCCGGTCCTCACAAAATAGGGCTAGTAACACACAACAAGTCTCCACGTGGCGAAGCACACCAAAGCGGCCTCGGTGATGCAAAATCGTGGAGTTTCAAACAAAGACATGGGGCATAAAACAAACCCCAGCTGCAAGGGAAAAAAAACAGAGCAAAAGAAGCGGGAAAAACCCGCCAATTAACAAAACAAGGCACCCCTGAGATTTAAAACTCCGTCACCGTCAATTCGAATAAGAAATCAACAAACCCCGACAAAAGGGGAGCAGCAGGTGCAACTCCTCGATGGAGACAGAACGCAACGCACTCGGAGGTCGAATCTTTTGAACCCTTCGCCCTTACAAACTCGAGAGACAAAAGAATCCAGCCCGCTAGGTCAAAAATCCCTCGGGGCGACCTAGGCAAAAGTTAGGGCAAGAGAGAGGCACGACTGAAAATCCCGAGGCGGGCAGTCGTGGCAGAAGGAGAGCTAATCCCCTTTAGGTTGAGAGGTACGACCCCGAGGTGGGTAACCGTAGCAAAAGGAGAGTAAAACGAGAGATAAACAAAACAGTCACCCCAAGCTCTCGCACACTGCGCGGACCAGAGATTCCCAAGGAAAATGGCCAGATTATCTACTCCAACATGATCCTTGATCAGCCCTCCAACACAGCTCAACCGTCCAGCGTTGATTCTTCCTCAAGCACAGTGGGCAAACCGAGCATGCTATCCAAGCAGTTTGATACAGCCTACACAACAGAAGAACATAGGAAAAATGGGACATCTCGCTACAGGCGTGAACTCGTGTATTCTTTTAGCTAGGGGCAACGCGTTCCCCCCAAGTTTTCTCTTTTCTATTTGTCTTTGCTTTACTCCAGAATGGGTCACAGCCACCCTTCAACAGGCTACCACAAAGCCGAAATCCTAGACATTCCTTTCTGAGGTCTAGTCATATTATTCTGGAAATGGTCAGACTGAGTCTGATCGAATCTAGGCAAAAAATCCCCACGCGAGTCAGAAGCGCAACCGCCCTCCGATACCTTGACGAGAAGGGTCCTAAGCCGACGGGCGCGTCGAATAATCGACAGAGTCGCTTGAGCATCATTGAAAATGTCTCGGTATGCTCATGCATGGCCAACAGGAGCCTTGGAGGCCTCGCATTGAGGCCTTCGAAAATGGGATCTCATTCGCATCGCCAAAGCAAAAACTCTCCACGGGTCGCCTCGAAGACCCAAAACTAAAGAGCATGCGTCGCGAACACATCCCTTTACCTGTACTTATACATTGTTAGTAACCTCATGACTTACTGATAATGCCAAGATCACAGGTACAGCAAAGGCAAGAACTACGGCAGACTCTGATCCCCGGTCCAAGAGGGTACGTAGGCGCTCTCAGAGCTTGAGTCCTGCATCGCTAGACGCCTGTCCCTAGCAAATAAATAACCGCCCAACCAGCAACGAGCAACCGCCTCGCAAGCAAAAATCCCATCGGCAAGACCAGGGCATTCCCAGCAAGCAATTGCTTCAGCGGCAAGACCAGCTGCCAGCAAGAGTAACAAACAATCGATCCAACAGCAGGGTCGGCTTCTGGCAGATCAGACGCACAACCACCCGAGGGGCAAAGCGGGCCTCCAGCAAAGCACAACCACCCCGGCAGCAATGCAAGCCACGCCTACTACTACACCATCCCAACAAAGCCACGACCCAATGCCAAGCGCTCCTCTTCGGCGCCCCGCGCCATTCCCTAACACTAGTCGTTGCTTCTACATTCCCTGCATTTTCGCATCATGCCCACCTTTGCTGCTTTCTAGATTTCGTGTCCACCTTTACTGCTTTTCGGACTTCGGGTCTAGGACTTCGTGTCCATCTTTACCGCTTTTCGGACTTCGCGTCCAGGACTTCGTGTCCATCTTTACTGCTTTAAGGACTTCGCGTCCAGGACTTCGTGTCCATCTTTACCGCTTTCGGACTTCGCGTCCAGGACTTCGTGTCCATCTTTACCGCTTTTGGGACTTCGCGTCTAGGACTTCGTGTCCATCTTTACTACTTTTCAGACTTCGCGTCCATCTGCTTTTCGGACTTCGAGTCCACGGACTTCGCGTCCATCTTTACTGCTTTTCGGACTTCGCGTCCAGGACTTCGTGTCCATCTTTACTGCTTTTCGGACTTCGCGTCCATCTGCTTTTCGGACTTCGCGTCCACGGACTTCGTGTCCATCTTTACTGCTTTTCGGACTTCGCGTCCAGGACTCCGTGTCCATCTTTACTGCTTTTCGGACTTCGCGTCCATCTTTACTGCTTTTCGGACTTCGCGTCCAGGACTTCGGGTCCATCTTTACTGCTTTTCGGACTTCGCGTCCATCTTTACTGCTTTTCAGACTTCGCGTCCACGGACTTCGCATCCATCTTTACTGCTTTTCGGACTTCTTGTCCAGGACTCCGTGTCCATCTTTACTGCTTTTCGGACTTGGCGTCGAGGACTTCGCGTCCGCATCTACTGCATTTTGGACTTCGTGTCCACATTCATTGCATTCTGGACTTCGTGTCCGTGTCTACTGCATTCCGGACTTCGTGTCCTCATTTATTGCTTTCCGGACTTCGCGTCCGCATTCACTGCATTTTGGACTTCGCGTCCGCATCTACTGCATTTTGGACTTCGTGTCCACATTCATTGCATTCCGGACTTCGTGTCCGTGTCTACTGCATTCCGGACTTCGTGTCCTCATTTGCTGCTTTCCGGACTTCGTGTCCGCATTCACTGCATTTTGGACTTCGCGTCCGCATCTACTGCATTTTGGACTTCATGTCCACATTCATTGCATTCCGGACTTCGTGTCCGTGTCTACTGCATTCCGGACTTCGGGTCATCATTTATTGCTTTCCGGACTTCGTGTCCGCATTCATTACATTTTGGACTTAGCGTCCGCATCTATTGCATTTTGGACTTCGTGTCCACATTCATTGCATTCCGGACTTCGTGTCCGCATTCACTGTTTTTCTGACTTCGTGTCCTCATTTACTGCTTTCCGGACTTTGTGTCCGCATCTGCATTTCAAACTTCGTGTCTTCATTTATTGCATTCTAGACCTCGTGTCCACATCTACTACTTTCCGAATTTCGTGTCCGCATTTACTATTTTTGGACTTCATGTCCTTACTTAATACATTCCGAACCATGTGTCCGCGTCCACTACATTTTGGACTTCGCGTCCTCATCCACCACTTTCGGACTTCGTGTCCTCGTTTATTGCTTTCCGGACTTCGTGTCCTCGTTTACTGCTTTCCGGACTTCGTGTCCTCATTTACTGCTTTCAGGAGTTCGTGTCCGCACCTACTTCGTTTCGGGCTTCATATCCTCATTTACTACGTTTCAGATTTCGTGCCCGCATTTACTGCATTTTGGGACTTCGTGTCTACTTTTACTGCTTTTCGGACTTCGTGTTCCATATCGCTTTCTGGACTTCTTGTCCACATTTAATGTCTTTCAAGTATGCGTCCACATTTACTAACTTATGTTTTTTTTACTATTTTGCAACAGGGCAGATGATCGCCAGGACCAAACGAGGTGCTTCTCATAGTCTTTGGCTGCATCCTCTATCCGAGCACGCAACCAAAGAGGGGCAAGCTGTCAGCACCCAATTTCGGTCCATCAGCTCCAGGGGGGCAAAATTGTCATTTTCCTATTTATCATTTTTTTAAAAAAAAAATTAATAATAATAAATAAATAAATAAATAAATAGAAAAAGAAGAAAAAAAAAGAAGAGATTCGGGCAGGCCGGGCAGTGCTCACCGGCTGCCCGCGATCCCCGCCGACCCAAAAATCGCCAAATCGCAATTTTCGCAATTTCCGCCAAATCGGCCGAAATCTTAACGGAAAAGGGGATGGAATTCAACAGAAATGCAATTCGGATCAAGGAAGAGAAGACCCAGCAAGAAGAACCGGAAATTTTGCTCTCGATTGGACCAATTTGGAGATCGGTTGATTCGGGAGCCGTCGCCGGAAAATTGCGAAATTCCCCCCGATTCCGACCGCCTAAACTCCGGTGAGGCCTAGATCGACCACGGCAAGGCGTCGGCGGTGTCCAGAACCGTCACCCGATCCCTCTCGTGCCGTCGTCGCGACGTCCAGGGGAGAGAACCGCCGCCCCCAGCCTCGTCGCCGCCGCTGCCCCCCCGATCCCGGCCGCCTTTCGGCTAACGGGCCTCGGCCCAGTTCGTTCTTTTTCACAGGCCCAGCCAGGCCCAACGCTCCAGTCCGGTCCAGCGCTCTTCCGGGCGGTTTCTCCTTCGGGCGGGCCAGTCCGATCCGATCCGATCCGACCCGATTCGTCCGGCGATTTTTTTATTTTTACAGAGAAGCCTCTCAACTTTCCGAATTAGGTAAATTCTCGACTTAGTGGCATGATTAGGGTTCCTTTCCTGAATATTATTGCTTGCTTGATGAGTATAATGTGTAATGAGCGTTCTTGGGTCGCGTGGGTGATCGGATTTATCCCGAACTCGATTTCACGAACTTTCTGTTTTGTCACATTTCAGTCCAGATGACGTATTTTATTTTTTTAAGATCTGCCTCGAATTTCGAAATTATTTTCAATCAAGCCTCGGTCATTTTATTATTTTTCAATCAGTCCTTGGATTTTTCAGATTTTTTTCCAAGAATCCCAAAGAACTTTTCAAATTGTTTCAGTTTAGTCCCGGGACCATTTTTCACCCTTTTCAGATCTGCCCCGAATTTCAAAAATTCTTTTCAATAAAGTCCCAGTTATTTTACTATTTTCCAATCAGCCTTGGAATTCCCAGAATTTTTCAAGAATCCCTAGGAACTTTTCGAGTTGTTTCAGTTTAGTCCTGGGGCCATTTTTTTTGTTTTCAGATCAGTCTAGATTTTCAAATTCATTTCAAATAAGTCCTAAGACATTTTCATTAATTTTTTTACACAGTTCCTATTTTTAGAATTTTCAAATCAGTCCCCAATTTTTTAGAATTTTCAAATCAGTCCCCAATTTTTTCATAATTTTCTAATCAGTCCCTGCTCTTTTAAACTCGTTCAATTCAGTCCCCTGGACATTTTCTAAAATATCAGGCCCCTTTCTACTTGGATCACCCACCGACAATGTATGTGCCCCATTTAAATATTTCATTTTTGTAATTATGTGACTATGTCGGAAATTAGAGTTTATCGGGCGGTCAACTAATGGCTATCTCGACGGCTCGAAATCCGTAGACTAAAGCATTCGGCAAGTTTTTTTTTAATTAATCTAAAATTCTACACACGGGATAATCGGGACGTTAAATTTGGCTAAATTAAATCACTTGATTTCTTTAAATGGATTGCACGAATTGATTAATAATTTGTAATCGCGTCGACAGTTCAAAAACTGTTAGTCATGCCCTTTTCAAAATTCACAATTTCAAAAGCACCGAGATACGTACAACGTAATCTTGATTTTTATGCACACACATATTTACCGATTCAAGGACATGATTACCGGTTCTTGTCCTGCCGTGATCCTAGCGTAGGTTTGTGCATAGAATTGGTCAAAACATGGGAAAACAAACTAATCACAAACTCGGCTTAAATCAAACATGGGCAATAGTCGAATAGAGGGTTAGGTTTTGGGTTTTTAGGTGAAAATACTTTTAATCTGTAAAAGTCATATTGTCGCAATACAGAATAATCTAAAAATAACTCACTCATTCGAGACTTGACTATGGACATCATGTCTGTCGGGTCCGTTAAATGATGCCGAATGCTACATATCCTATCCATCATCCTATTTGTTTGTTTTAGGGTAGGATTTGTATGTCAAGATACCCCGGATAATAATTCATTAACTCACGTAAATTCGGCAATAACAAAATCTCATTGTTTGTTTATTTGCGCTTACTTGTTACATTTTTACACTTATTTGTTATGCGGGTCGAGCCCGATTCTTTAGGATACGATTCACTGGGTCCAATGCCCATAACCTTCGATCACGGGGTCCAATGCCCCCATACACCGAGTGCGCATTTAATTTAATTTTCGGTTTTTTCCGAAATCATACGGTGAGCATGAGTGAAATAACAGCCGAACGCGAACCGACCGGGATTCAGTCATTGTTATTTATCATTTATTTGAGAGAACAATGTAACGGTTTTATTATGCATATTTATTCATGTAATAATCCCGATCGGAGAGTGGACGGTTCAAGTGTCTATTCGAATTTACGGGTCAAAATGCGTAAGATAAGCGGAACTTAATTAAGCGGTAATTAAATAAAAAATGGCAAGCCTAGACAAGCTAGAGTACCGATAGGGCATGCGAGATATAGGCTCGCATGTAACAGAACCCCCGAATTCGGAACCTCGGGTTTCGCAGACCATATACCTTAGCAATTAGGTGTACCCCGTACCCGTAGACCCGGGCAACTAACCGGCCCTCGACCTTCGGGTCGTAAACAGGTAGTGGCGACTCCTTCTCGCGTACGTCCGTCGCGCGTCCCTGGGAAGGTGGACACTCCCAAGCCGCGTTGCATTTAGGCGCGCGCATGCGTGCCCCGACGAGACGAAATTCGGGTGCGCACACGACATTTTATTCTTTCTTTTTATATGCCCTAACGCTTTTCCTCAACCACCCGTATTTATAATTTTTCTTTTTTTATACATATGAAACATAACTTAATCACTTCGATATAAACAATGATTAATTTTTTTACAATTATGTAATTTTTCTTTTTTTTATGTGAAACATAACTTAATCACTTTGATAAAAAAAATGATTAAATTTTATAAATATAGCCATAAATTAAGTATTATCTCAAAATAGCTTAATCATTTCATTATAAAAAAAAAGATTAATTTTTTGGTAATTATAACCATAAATCAAGTATTATCTACTAAATATAAATGATAATATAAAACGTAATACAATAGATTTGTTAGTTTTGTTTAATGACTAAATAAAATTACTTCCACAATATTGATACAAAAATCTTGATACATGCCATTTTACATGCTTATATTAAATTAAAATGAATTAAATATTGGGTAAATACAACCATAAGTCAAATATTATATACCAAATATAAATTAATGATGATATAACATGCAATACAATAGATTTGCTAGCTTTGTTTAATCACTAAATAGAATCACTTACATAATATTAACATGAAAAAATTACATATACCATCCATATTATTTTTATTTTTAAAATGATATGTTTACAATTATTATTTTCTAAAGTGACTCTTCAATCCTCAAAATTTTTTTTTGTTCACATCCTAAAAAGAAAATCATAAAATTATGAATTGTTATACAACTATTAGGTATGCTATTCAAATAATACTAGGCGGAATATCCACACGTAAATATCAACTATTGCTTATATGGTGCAAGTAATTTACTATTTCATGATTTGCTTCAATATTACTTCATTTAGTTTGTCCTTACAAAAGATAGATATTTTTCCAATTATCTCCTTTTGTCGTCCGCACGTAGCGGGACGCGTCATTCGCCATTACATATTAAAGTGAATAAGAATAATATACCTTCAAATGCTAATATTTAAAGATTTAACGATGTTATTGCTATCATTTTTTTCCATTAAGTAAAACTAAGGATTTTGATTTTTAGAACTTAAAAGATCGTTTCTTAGAAAGTATATTGATAATTGAAATCATTTACGGATTCTCTGACAAATAATAACTCCTATTATACCAAGACATGATAATTTATTTTGTGTCGTCATATCGAAACAATCATCAAAGTGGTTTATTGAAAATCAATTTCAAGAGGTCGAACACTCCCTCTCAGGACGGTAACAATCGTATTGACCACTTCCGTTGGTGGAGTACAGCAAGTCCGTTGTCATGTTCCCTTTGGTGTTTATGTTTTCCATTTTCGCTACCCATCCCATTTGGTCGACTCCCTTAGGTTTCTATTGAATTAAAGGACTACGCTATATCATGTGTCCCGCTAAAAGCTTCTCTTTTATTTTTCAAAAAGTGACCCCAACTTTTTGTCCTTTTTAAAATCGTCCCACCCTTTTTATCCCCTCTTCATATCTATTAATATTGTGTAAGTGAAATTCCGATTTTGTAACGAAGCACCTTATTTATAGGATGTGGTTAAAAAGTTGGAGGCTCATCCCTTATTCTAATTTCAAGAATGATACAATTTAAAATAAAAGAGGGGAGTTGAAGGATAATATATTATTCCTCCTCTCTCTTTCCCCTCACATGTCAACCTCTTATGATTTTGCTCCATCCTTTCAACCTCTTCTTATTTTGATCTCTTTTCAACCTCCCAATCTCGCATTGTATCACACTAATTTTTTTTTTTCATTTTCAAATTCTCTCTCCGATTCTTACATTTTGTTTTTCTTACCCATAAATTGTGTTCCCTCAACTCAAAAGAGTGGAGTCGACTCTGAAGACAAAAGAGAGAGATTTTTTAAAGACAGATGTTGTGTGTACGGATTGATCAAATGTAGTGGATGGCAGTGAGATTAAATATATTTTCCTTTTTAAACTAAAAAGAACTCAACCATTTACCAGGCTCTGCCTAAAACTCTAGTCGGTTAATCCAAATCATCATTCACCCGAAATCCTCATCTGCGCATACAACCAAATCAATTTCCCACCCCACATACTTTATGGCGGCCGCCATCTTATCTTATAATAGCGGATGATCATAATATCGGGTAAACGCGACTCATAAATGTGTAATTCATCAAAGTTATTCCAAGGCATGAGAAGGTTTCGTAGGGGCGGGTTTGTGTTTGGCTGGCGTCCCATGCCTAAAGGTATAGGACACCTATGGATACGGAAGCCATGCTCCATTGGGCTTTCTTCGCAAACGGATAAAAAGTGGAGTTGGAATAGGGCATATGCCGACAATGCGAAAGGGCTCCATACGGCTTTCAAGGTACCCTCTATCATAGAAGTTCCAGTAGGCCGGACTCTACTTAGATAAAAAGAAGGCATTTATAATAGTCCGCGAGTTACTATTCGAGGATTATAAAGAAGCATAAATACGAAATACAGCGGGAAGTAAAGCAAGCGCTGCAAAACTCGGGGAACCCTAGAACGTCAACCGCTTTCGTCGAAAGAAAAAGGAAAAGCACCTAGGCGGATGGAAAAAGAAGCTGCAAAAGAAGAGGAAGCCGAAGATAGAGAGAATCGTCTCTAACGCACCAATGGGAGAATGGTATTCTTCAAGGACAAGTGCTATTGAGGTAATTTTTCAACCAAGTGCTCAAGCAGCAACAACAACAACTAAGCCGGATAATATGGCAGAAGACATATACGACGCCTGGGCCATAGAACCTTGTACCAAATAGTCCGCTAATTCAAATTACATCCTGGAGAATGCGCAATTACAGAAAGGGCATTGTTACCTTGAATGAGGATAGGTGTTGAAAGAGGACTTCCCTTCTGTCGATAGGCATTTTTAGGCGCTCTAGGACTTGAGAAAGTAAGATT
Organism: Punica granatum; assembly: GCF_007655135.1. Lineage (NCBI taxonomy): Eukaryota > Viridiplantae > Streptophyta > Magnoliopsida > Myrtales > Lythraceae > Punica > Punica granatum. The sequence continues at coordinate 23,527,748 of NC_045128.1, forward strand.
AGTCCGAGGCTTGGGACTTGATCGACTCCACACCGTTTAAATAGGCCGATAAGCCACCTAAGTCTCTAATTTAAGTCAAGATACTAACCACTTAGGGACTTATTTATTGACTCAGTCTTGAAACAAATATCTAGATTCGAGGTTTCTATTACAACACCAATGCCTGCGAACAAGGGCATTGCCCGAATGGTGCTCTCCTGGGTTATAACTACCTAGCACTTGTTTTAATTATAGTCCAATCGTTTAATCCTAGAAGTCTAGGGCTTATTCGTGATATGTATATATATATATATATATATACACGCACATAAGTATAGATTACGCTTACAATTACAATACGCACACCACACGTGTACACATGCATCTATTACATGATACATACCTTCATTCCACTCATACATGAGTACATACATCCATCCATACATTCTTTTCCATTCACATTCCATTCATTCATCACAATTAGGCCATTATGGGCCTCGATGGGCCCAATCTACCTTCATGGACCAAAGGGTCCTACGGGTGGGCCTAAACCCCCAAAAAATCGATATTGGGCTTAAGGCCCCTAACTAGAAAAAGTCTAAAAAGTCATTTTTCCTAAGTTTACTAATTTTATTTACAAAATTTTATCTTTTCAATTTATTCCAATTTTATTAAGTCCAAGTTTACATGTTTAGCCGTTCAATTTCCCAAAAAATCTAAAAATGGTCCTAGTGCCCTCAAGGCTAAATTGCCTTCAATTTAGATACTAGAACACTTGAAGTGAGTTTTTATATAGTAAATGTCGAGTTTAAGTAATTAACTAATTTTAATCCCAATTAATCAATTTTCATTCAAATCTAACTCTTAACTTGACAATATCAATTTGTTAACCAAGTGAGGACTTAACCACTTTAATACCTGACTCTAAGAGTCCTAATCCCTCGAGATCACGTTGAGCTATTCAAGTTAAGCCTAAGACTCTTATTCTAAGTGTGTACTTAACCCCAATTCCCATGATTTAGAGCTGAGGGTACATGACTAACCGAATTAGACTCCAATTAGCCAATCGAACACATGATAGACACTTAGACCATGGAGATTCAATTTCGGCCGAGACACACACATACCACACAGTCGGCCACTTCAATTTTTCAATCAAGTTGAACGCAATTAATCCATTTTAAGCCCCAATTCCAAGTGGCCGAAACCAAATATACTTCACAGATTTGCATTCTATTCGTAGGCCAAGTGAGGCTCAATTAATCAATTTCCAACCCAAATCCTCGAAGTGACCGAGAGTTATCCTAGCCATTTCATCCAATTTCAAGCAAATTTTAACCCAATTAACCCTTAGAACCTCTAGATCATAAAGACCCGAGAGCTAATTAATCAATTTTAGACCAATTGGAATCAATTAAATTTACAAACCTATACTAGACATCAAGACCGAGACATTGGTGGAGTCCTCTCTTTGTTGCGAGTCTATGTGTGTGTGTGTGTGTGTGTGTGTGTGTGGAGGAAGTTCTGCTACCCTTGAAAAAAGTTAATGACAATTTCACAATTTTTTAAGCAGTTATGAATTCGTTCTTAAATTATATTTATGAAATAATGCTCATTCCAAGAGAAATCTTTGATATCTTAAATTCATCTCTTCTAGATTATTGAAGACTCCTACTAATTGAAAGTTTGAAAATAAAGCATCATTGATCATCAAAAGTCATGGGTTGAGGACATTTAGAGTCACCACATTGGACCTCACTAATTTATTGAATAAAAACTAAAACTAGTTTATGTCCGTGCATTGCGCGGTAGTATTTTATTAATACTAGACACAGTAACCGTGCTATGCACGGGTTAGCTAGATTTGATAGGTATATTAATAAATCGGTGATGACTACTGGATCGGACATATAAGTAAGATAAAATTTCGTCCGTGACTAAGATTGGTCCACAAAAATTAGTTTTTAATATTTTTCCTTTGAATCCGTATATTTGATTAATTTTATTTCTTACTCATTATATTTTGTTCAAATTTCTTTATTTTTCCTTGAAATTAATGCATTTACAGAGGAAAAGTGAGTTTCCCGTAGTTCATTGGGTAGAACATTGTTTTTTTTGGTTCATTCTAAGGTGAAATTATTCTTTTCATAACAATACATATATATATATATGACTTTTATAACCGAAGAAATCTTTGTAATTCGGAGTTGGGAGTGATGTTGCACAATAATAGGACGCCACTTTTGTTATGGTGGTGAGAACTCTAGAAGTTATTTAATTACAGATTACTTGCGTCATGTGTAGCAGTTGATCTGATTGTTATAATTATATATTTATATATATGTGGATATGAAAGATTTTGTATCTTCAGGACATTTAGTTCACTTTGACGTCCAGCTACTGTGAGAACCAAAGGAACACCTGAATGAGATGAATTTTAATCTGCCAAACATATATATTAATTTATTTTACAGAGCTCAGGATGTCAATTTAATACATTCATTATAATATAGTCTTTTCATCTTCTATGAGTATCACTACACCCTGCCGCTTGACCAATTGCTATTGGCAAGCACCCGAGAAGTCACGCAAGGAGAAACCACCTCCGTCTTACATCCCATTGTTAGGTGCGTCGTCCCAACTTTTAATATTGCGTATAGATTTGTATAACTAAATGTAAATGATCAATCATATGCCACAAAGAAATATAAATAGAAAAAATATATGTACGGCTAATATATATCAATATATATTATGAATGAGATTAACAAAATGTAAATTATGACAATAAACAAATATTTACTCTGAGTTGATAAAAATGCGAATAATATACATGTGTATATAAAGAGAAATTCAACTTGTAATATGTACAGAGTGATATCGTCTACAATTTAAAGGAGTAAGAAAACTAAAACGAAAGAGAATCATGCATAGAATAAATTTTCAAGTCATCTATTTATATAAGATATGTAGCACAATGAACCTAAAAATGTCTCTCGTATCTCGAGGAATCTCTGTAAATTATCAAAAGAACCTTTGATTTTTTAAGAAAACATTATGAATAGATACAAATAATATAGAAAATTATACACAAATTCGTTGAATAAAATACAAAATAAAATATATTGTAGAAAAAAAAAAAATATATATATATATATATAGTAAAATTCATTTAACTGAAAATGAAAGGTCCATTAACGTGGAGTTGGGGGTTTACGATTTGCCTTATATAGCGCAACCAGTTTTGTGCCAAGACTTTTATATATTATAGTTTATTTAGACCTCTAATTGAATGAAGTCAAATTAAATTGCTTGAGCATTATATACAATAAGTACGCTCATTTTCTTAGGTGAATTTCATTTGACACGCATATCAGAAATACTCCATGTATTAGAAACAGAAGAGATCGCGTATTTTCTAATTTGTTAAATTTCACATTAAATTAAGTGAACTTTTAATAACTGAAATCCTATTTCTCAGTTTTGTTAATCAACTGCATCTATTGCAATTTCAATTCAATTTTAATGTAAATCAAATCACCCATGAATGGAATGGAATGGACGGAGATTTTTTTTATTTTTTTTGGTGAGTACGTAAAGAGAGACTTTAACTGTGCGATCAGCGAGAGAAAACAACTGCATGGAGATGGACAAATAGGGGGAGGTTGAACACAATCCCATTCTCGACCAAACTCCAAATTAAGACGAAAAGCATCGTTTATTCACAAGCAGAAGCCTAATTGTCTTCTTCATCATCCTCATCTTCTAATTGATCGAACATATTTATTGCTACTTTCCAAAGGTATCCGACGCTACTTTCGTGAAAGAAGTGAATCAAAATTTGACAAGACTTAAATGTACCGCTTCATTTGATTCCCGATGTTCTTATGAGAGAGATCAAATATAAGGACCTTGAGGGGTTTGGAATTCAAAACACAAAATGCCATTGATCATCAACTCTCTGTGACCTAAACATCGTAGAACTCGCAAGCTTCCACTGAGGCCAACGGAGTATCTCAGAAGAAATGGCTTCATCTGAAAACAAGTGATAGCTTAGGCTCATCTGCGCTACGCATTCCTCTTGGCATTTTGATCATCCAAACAATTGTCTAAGCCATTGCAACTTTTCTGTCAAAGCATCAGAAACTGAACAAAATCATGAATGCAACCCAACGCACCAACCTAATACTAACCTCAGTAATAAAACAACCCAAGTATTGCAAGAACTTCTACTTGTTCAAAAAATAAACCCCTCCGATATCTGTATCAAGTATACTCCAGTGTATTTTTGACACAGAAAAAAGCTCGAACACTGACCAGAATTTTTACTCTTCAATTAGTAGATACATCGTATATACATTTCTTTGCTGGGGGGGAATCTACAAACAATCAAAATGTGGTCTACGTATGTAAGTAGCAGCAAGTTACATCTGAGATCATGAATTATTATATGACAAACCTCTTACAGTCCCAGTTTTGTGGTTTAAGGAGTTTTTTCAGTTAATCGACGGAGTAAGAATCCAAATAATTCTGCTTGACCGGAAGAGATCGCGCATGCAAAGAGAAAGAAGCTGAACCGCTGGAGGATTGCACCTTGCAATGGTAGGGACATGCTAGAGTAGCTGATCACCGGAGAGAACAGATCAGAACAAAGGCAAAAAATGAGGGAACTGTAGGAGTGCAGTGATCTGTCTCCGCAGAAGATCTTAGGTGCCAGAAGTTTGACAGTGGAGGAACTTCTGCAGAGAGGGAAAAAGGAGATACTGATCAGCACACCAAGTACCCTTCGGCAAGGATAAAAGAAAGAACAAAAATCGGAGTTGACCAGTAATGGAGATACCAAATTTACTGAGAAAAGAATTAGGACTATTGACGAACAAAGTGGAACAGCTCGTCGAGTTGATCACTTTTACAGTGTAATGGACCATGATGAGGGAAGCAAGAGGCTACCGTGCAGATTGCACCTACATCTTTTCAAAAATTTAATTACAGGGAAAAGTAGCGGCTTCAGAAAAGAATTGGATGAGCAGGATGAGTTTGCAACTCAAACTATGGAAAGACCTACCGTAATGCCGACTTGCGGCATCTATATCTCCATATTTGTTTGAGAAAATAGGCCAAATGGACCTGGTAAAGCTAGAAACATAGCATTGAGTTGCCAGTTCAGAATCCCATTTTCATGAAGAATAATGCTTTCATGATTTAAAAGACAATTAAAAGCAAATATTACCAAATACACAAACTTTGAACAGATTAATCTCTTGTCAATTTCTCTATGAAGTCGAGCAGGAATTGTGCACACTTCAACATATTCAGCATATGTCTTTAAGAAACCTAAAAATCTGCAACAAGCAATTTCAGAACTACAATAATTGTGCACGCATGTGGCTTCAAATTTTAAAAACATATTCAGAAAGAGAATGACACTCTTCCTTTCACATGCAAATGACAAGGTTCGCTGCTGATGTCCCACAAAGATCAACATATTAACAGCAAATTACTATATCAATTTGCCCAAAATCAATGCAGCACTAACTACTTTTATACCAAAAATACTAGCCATGCTCAAAATGGCTTACTGATTCCATCTCCAGACCCTAAGCAATTTCATTTGACATTAAGAGACAGAATTCTTCAGGTTATTCTGCCCTTAGTGGCACCAGAATTTCAGGTACAGTGATGTGGGAAACACAAAGAAGATGAGGTGACTTAACAATTTCAGTACGTTCTGATAGAAGCTTAGGTTAAAAAATGAGAAAAACAGATAGTCCCCACAGTCCACAAGTTAGATATCCATTTAAGCGACAAGCTTTTCTTTAGGCTTGGCATTTTGCTCAAAAACTTTCATCGTTTTGACAGCAACGACTTACACATTTTATCCATATAGTACAAACTTTAAATTAACATATAATGCACTAGGGCCTTCCCTTAGGGTACAAGGCATTCACCTAAGTGGGGGCTTCTAAACAGAACAGAGGTCCGTCAAGGAGGATGTCCACATGCAAGTCTGTACTGTTACCTTGCAAGTTAGATAACAATCTTTGGTCTCAAATCAAGGATCAAACTCATAATCAACTTACTTGATCGATTAACAAAAGTTATTTTCACTTTGCACTTTCCCTGCACATGTTATTGTAACTTTGCAGTTAAAGTGCAAAGTGTGAATAAATTTGGTAATTGATCGAGTCGAGTATGAGTTTGATCCTTGATTTGAAATCTAGATTGTTACATAACTTGCAAGGTAACCAAGGACGCTAACAAACATAAGAAAGGAAAACCACACTGGGATTCTTTTCGATGAGGTAAGGATGGGATGCAACATGTTAACATATTAAAAGAGCTCTGAACTTGCCTCTAATGGATTCCGCATCAAGTTATCACACCAAAGGAACAACAGACATGCAAAAAGAAACACCTATAGAGATTAATTAAATTCCTTTAAGTTGTAGCTAGTTTTGGTGCTGTAAATGTCATCTAATCCAATTGAATTGCAGAGTTTTTTTGGCCAAAATTTGCCAAGAGTTAAGGTAAGCATTTCTGATTGGGCAAGGGCCATTTATTTGATGAAGGGATGTTTCAAGTAATAGCATATCTTTAGTTGAATAATCACGAAAACACATGCCACAGTTTTAAACCAACTTACCTAATTCATTCCCCATTCCAGTCGGTCAACTCACTACGAGGCACACGGAGCTTAGCGGATTGCTCCTCTGATTCAGTGTCATTAACTACACCCCTGCATCCCGAGAAGCCACAGTAACATGCCAGTCGTTCATCGATAGAGAAAAACCTGAGACGTGGGCCATTGATATCAACAAATAAAACAGTGATCAATAATAGATAAGACTTCAAAATTTTTTTTTTTTTTTTGGGGGGGGGGGGGGGGGGGGGGGGGGGGGGGGGGGGGGGGGGGGGGGGTATCATCATCTGAAGTAGAACCTGTAATCATAGGTTAGCTCTTCCCATCTCTTGATGTCCCTTTTGGCAAAGATAATTATATGCTCATCGCCGTTAACACTAATGACTCTCGAGTAGCAATTTGGCTGCACAAACAAAGAGTAAATAGAAAAAGCAATAAGGGCAACCAAGAAGTATACCCGCCGAGACAGTTCCCATCAATCCTTCTGAACTTTGACTCAAGAATTGTCATTTGACAGACCGCAGGCACAGTTTGACCTAAGTTTCCCCCATTCATTTGATAATTCAACAATGGTAGACAAGGACTAGGACATCGAAATGCGATTGGCCATCATATGCTCATGGTTTCTCAGAGTTCTAATATTTTGAAAGAATCTAATTTTGAAAGGGCACAAAACAGTCAAAACTAGTTGGCAACTCCAACAGCAGAAACGTAATAAAGATGGATCCAACATTTTTGCTTAGGATTGTACTGAACAAGAACGTTAAATGTCAGTAAGCCTAAATGCCACAAGAGAATCGGAAATTGTTACAGGGGCCTCTCACGGATTTACTCAAGAAAGATCATCAGCATAGAGAAGAAATAGTTGCATGTGCTAACCAGCAAAAGGTCAAAGCATTTTCACTCTTGAACAGAACATGAAAGAATAAAATGACAGGGCTTTCACGAGCTCGGAGACTTTGTTAATGAAGTTAATACAGTAATTCATAATCAAGTGTTCCATGGATAATTTAACATGCATGATAATTCACATTGTCGCATTAGCAATATTAAATTGAATGAAAGTTATGCAAGAGCTTTGTAAGAAAATTCCCATGTAATGAAATTGAAAAATCCCAATGAAGAAAATAATTACTCACTTCGCATGAATGATTAATTAGATGAGCTATGCTGCCTGCTCTCGTGGCATCAATAACTCGTTCTTCATCAATTCGAAACATATAAGTCCCAGCGCCCTGAGCAGAAATCAGAAGAACAGATACCCTCAGGTACCAACCTTAAATGCTTCAAATCATGTCAGGATTATAATAATAAACAAAAAAAAAGAGGAAAAAAAACGAGAAGGCAAATTAGTTTGAATTCTTAAAAGAAAATAGTCATTCTTCGACTTATAAGGATCAGCCAAATTACTTTGACACTCCTTTGGATCAGTGAATAGGAAATCTTTTCAGCACTCCATATCTCTGCTTATATTGCATAAAAAATGTGTTTAAATCCCTTCCAGCCTAATTTTGATAATAAACAAAGACAGGGATTCAAAAATGTTGAACAAACTACATCTTTTAGAGTGCAATCAAACGCTCATTATCTTATTCTGTTTCTTTTACGGAAAAGATAAATGGAAAAAGAAAATCTAAGTAACAATAAAAAATAAAAGACCTCAGAGACATCCAATAAGTGCATACCACTAATGAATTGTATATGAAGTGCTCCCTCCTGTCAGCTATAGAGGGTCTAACAAGTTCACCTGTGTACTCAATGACCTACATGTGGAGCAATTAGATTGAATTAGTAGGTATTGTTATTCCACCCGAATAATAAATCTAAAGACAATTTAGCATACCATGTCCCCTGCTCGATGTGGTAGCTTTGCAAAGATACCAAAGCCATGTATGCCAGATTTCCCTACACAGCAAGAGAACAATCAATACGATTACAAAGAGAGACACAACCATATACTAACAAGTGGAGCTTATAACATATTCAGGAATAAAATTCCATAAAAAGATTGAGAAATCATAAAAAATAAACCTCAAGTAATATTAAGAGCTTGACCCATTTTTCTCTACTATTATAAGACCCGAAAAGCCTCTTTCATCTCACTTTCCGTTTCTATTTTGCCCATATTAATATCAATTTTGTCAATTAACTACATTAGATTATGAACATGATTTTGTTAATTTGACCAAATAACAAACCTCTCCAAGATATCCTAATCCCTTTCTTTCTTATCCCAATACAACCGCACATATGCTTTTCCCATTTTATATTTTACTTTTAAAATTATTTACCCCATTAAGTTACATATGCTGAACGTAGCATGGAGGCATAATCTATTAGCTGAAAAAAGGAGGAAAAATATCTAGACTTGTGAAACTATTATTTAAGAAATGAAGTACTGAAATATCTAAAAATAAAAAATAAAAACTCATTCAGTAATTTATAAATAAGATACTTCCAAAGAAAGAGGTCAAATAATGTACCACGTGCTTGAGAAACATGAGATGGGATAACACTAGTAGCTGAAAGATATCTGAATATAAGACTAGAATAGAATAAATAAAACTTTCTCAGAGTTCAGATAAAAAATCCTTGAATAATAAGATATACTTGTTCAGCCACAATAAAATTTTCATGAACATACTTTTGGATGCAACAAGAAAGATCACCGCCATGAATGAGCATACTTGCCAAAAAATAAATGAATATATAAATTATGTCATCAAAGTAAAGAGCACAAGAGAATGCTTACCAAATGCCAATCTCTTTCTGAAGGTCTCTCTCATGAATCTGTACTTCTCGGCCATAGAACTTATGCTATCAGAAGCATCAAGCTGCTGGGGCATAAGTCTTTGGAGATTAAAAGAGTACTTTGAAACAGTAACCTCATTGGAAGTCATAGTTTTGCCCAACAATTCATGTTGACAGTATCCACTGACAAGGTAAGGCTGATTCTCTACAAACAGGCGCTTCAATGATGCAGCGGCCAAGGCAGCCGGTTCTTTTCGTCCTCTTCTTCCAAAATAGTTGTAAGGTTCTGCAAGAAAATGGGGCGACCTTAGTATGGTCATACTAAATAAAAAAAAAAGAGACCATGCCAGGTTCCCTTATGGTAAAAGACATGAGGGAAAAATTCAAGCATTTGGCAGAGAATATGAACAGCACTGACTGCTATTTTGCCAAATAAATCCTCCGTATATTCAATCCATTTATTAAATGAGAACTACATGAAGGCATATATACCATGAAAGGTGTGCAAATCTAGACCTGAGAATAATCAAGCAAGAGAGGAATGATAGGAATGATAACTTCTGCACGTACCAGTGCGAGCACAACCAGATGGATTAGTAGGAGGGTTGTAATCACAGCATCGACTCACTACTTGTCCAATACGGGCAACTTCAGAGTGTGATCGCTCATTAGAGGGTTGCTTGTGCCTCTTGCAGAAGGATAAAAGGCGAATGCACTGATTCTCCTCATCGTCATCATAAGAAAGAAGATGCAGTCTGTCCTCATCTTCAAGCTATTTAATCATTTTTAAGAGAAGAAATGAGCAATATAACGTAATTATATGAAAATCCATAAACACAAAAAAATTTCAATGTTTGCCAGGGTTTTATAGTTTATACATAACATAACATACTTTCCTATAGTATACTTTAATTTGCCTTTAATTGGACAAACTGTATAAACACATGAAGAACAAAATATACCTCAACGCAAAGGCCAGCTGCTCGGGCACACAAGGGATGATATGCTACACGACAGTTATTGTTTGAACACTAGAAGAAACAGGATAAAAAATACAAACATGTTACTTGATGGTGCAATAATTTGAGATAAAGATTTCAACAAACTAGACCGAATAAATGTAATAACAGGGTACCAAGCTCCAAGAGAAATTTACATCTAAAGCTTAATGCTTGAAAAATAGTCAAACATAGATAACCAAAAACGGATCCCTTTTTTTTTTTCCCTGTTAATAGTGATGACTACACAGTGATTTAGATAAGGTGCCATATAGCAGATAATCAAGAAAAAGGCAAAGCCCTTATCTCTTATCAATCTTCTCTGAAATCTAGAACACTAAATTCAATTGGTAAAGTAAAAAACTTACTTGTATACAAGCACCATATGACACACCACATATGCTACAGAGCAGCTTCCATCGATCCTGTGCAAGAGCATGATCCTTAGAATCTACTTGGGATATCGTATGCAACAGTTCACATGTAACCACCAAGGTGCTTAAAGAAATGGGACTTCAAGCCACAGCAACATAATTTTGAAAAGCATACCTTATGGATTCCACTGATTCCATCAATTGGCTCCATTCTCTTCACGTCAGACAAGCAAGTTTCTATAACATTGGAAAGATAGCAAAATCAGCAACATTCAAACTAATTTCTGCCAATAAGTGTATTACAATATCACAAATACAGACCAGGAATCCACATGGCACAGGCCAAATGAGCCCAGCATCCATCAGTTGTTGGCTTCATTGCACCACCTGTATGAAGTTTAATTGATGAACTTTAGATAGCAACTGTACTAAACTGAATACAAAAATCTTTTTTTCCATTTGGTCTTCAGGTTTTGCACCCTCCTAGAGTTTCTACTAGTACAATTAAACACTGTATTGTTCAGGAAGGATAAAGAAACCATAAAATAGAACAATCTGATCAGACGAGTACCAACAACAGGGCAAAGGCAACATCTTGGGGCAGGGCTAGGAGCCCCTGGACGACATAAGTTGCAAAACCATAGCACGCCACCGACAGGCTGTAGTTCCCCATAGCATCTAGCATGAACCTGGGAAAACATCACCTTTGTGAAACAACTGCATAAAATGATGATAACTATAGCAACTCCGTTACATCATTATATAATGTCAGAAGTATCAGAAACAGATCAGCTTACTCAAGGACGTTATTCATTCATAGGAAACTAAAAAGACTAGAAAAAACATCTTAGCAGCCGACGAAAGGCAATTGAAAATATTAGAATTCACAAATTTAGGAGAATTTAAAAGACACTCACCATCATTCTGCATTTATCACACTGAAGGAACAAATTATTTGAATATTCCTGAAATGAAAGAATTGTCATTAGCAAAGTAATTACAGGTTAACAGAGTGCAGAGACCACTACATGTATGGACAGATTGACGGATGGAGACAAGGGAATGAGACTGTGAGATAGGGTGAATGAGAGTGCACGCGCGCACATATGTTGGATGGAAGACTGAACTAGAGAGAGTGAGAAGGAGATTGGCAGCTCGAATGAGGATCAGAGACTACTTCATGCAACAGAGCCTTAATTCAACTGCAACAATTGGCATTTCGATAACTATAACTATATGAAAGAGAGCTTTTAAACAAAACAAAGTTGTTTCCTTAGGAAGTCAAGGCATAGTACTGGCATCATTTGAAAGAGCTTCTGGCAAGTATAGGGTGGTAAAAGGCAAGGCCTTACCTCGTCCATATGGCAGACACTACACTTATCGAGGTCTTTCCAGTCCACACGAACAGGGCGATATCCAATTGGAAGATCCTGTCTGGAGTGAACTTTGCATTTGGAGAATTTTGACTGATGTCCAGATTTTGACAAAGCCTATATATATATACACATAAATAAAATTTTGTATGCTGTTAGACGTATATAGATTAACTTTTAGTGAAACAATCAATTAAACAGGAAACATTTTTAACATCAAAAAATTTTGATTGTTCGGTTCCAACTTATGGATTCTATCAACTGGACCCAAGTACGATCCGCAGCAATGGCATGGCCAGGTACCTGTATAAGTTTAATGACCTCTGGATTGGAGAAACCAAACATATCAGAACTACTTTTGAGTATTCTTTCAGTACTGCATTCAGGACCAGTACCGTCGGCCAAACTGGTACATGTCTTTAATCTACTGTAGATTTTATCCCAGCAGGCTGATGGTGTAGACCCTTCGAACTGGAAAATTACAGACCAAGGATTGATTCCCAAGCTTTAAGAATGAAGATAGATCATAACATCAAAGAGGGAATAAGAACTTCCAAGTTTTCTAGGTAACTGGGACAATGATGAATAACCAATAAAGAGATCTGGTATACACTCTATGTGATAAATTATTAACTATGAATCAAGCTGCATTATATCACATAGCTTCCAGAAATCTTTAAAAATAGATAGATGTTACTAACTTGATTTCATAAAAATTATAGTTATAGTCTCTTCTGATAATAGCAATTAATCTAAAGAAAATTTACTAAGGAAACAAGCATCGCAAGGGAGGAATGGCTTCAAAGGTGCTGATTCAAAAGGCACAATAACATACAAGGTGCTAGCATAAATTACAAACATTAGTATTGGCAGTAACAAGGAGCTTCTTTTACAAGCAACAGCTATCATCCGCCCCATTATCATAAGCTTTCAGCAAGCATCTACCTTAATCTAAAGATACTTTCATAAAATAACATCTATTCACTCGTACATCCAAGGTCCTTGTTAAAAGCCTCAAATCACATCAAGAAGAGTTTCTGTCATCTTATCTCCACTTCATGTTATCCTTTCCCCAAATAAAGTCAATTCTACTTCTACCTTCACTTGTTGCCCTCAGCTACTTAACAGTCAACATTGTACAAAATGCTCGATCAGCATTTTAAGACCAGAACAAATTTCATCTAATTAGTATCATTGCCATCTGATAAATGACTTTTCTATATGCCTATTATATTTCTCATACTAGCAGGAAATACATTCTTAGCAGGATAATAATTAAGGCCAATAACAATCAGTTTAGAGAAATTCTCCTAAAAGGACTGTATAATCATAGCACAAAGCAATTTTTAAGTGCTCAAAATGTTCGATAAAAGTACAGAGCAGAACACAACCACAATAAGGAAAGGGGTCAAGGGAAAGTCGCAGCAATGAAATATAACACAGATTTTCCTTCGTTTTAGATTGGAATTGGAAAAAATAAATCAATCAATCAATGACAAAGAAGTATTTGTGGCTACCAAAACAGACCTGCTCCCCATTGTCTGAAGTGACTCTGAAAAGAGGCCGGTTCCTTGATTTTGCATCTGCCAACACTTCCATCTTATATGGGGCACAACTGCTTGGATCTAAGAGGATGGAAAGAAGATACAAACGATCAAATTCAAGAAACAGTGCAATACGGATAAATCCAGATAGAATTGCAAACTTCAATATGAAAAAAAGACATTTAATAACACAAAAGCATCTCACTACCAGTAATTGAAGTAAACTTCCTTACTGCCGTGTATCCCTTTGGCCAGATGACTTTTCCATCCTGAAAATATGGCGAATCCTTTACGATCCTTCCTGCACAAAAGTTTTCAAAGCACATAAATTAAATTATGGGTTCAGAATTTTTATAAAAGCTTCAAATTTTAGTTTATTAAAATCAAAATGAATGTATAATGGTCACCTAAGTAAGAAGCAAAAGATAATATATATTACTGCAAACATAGTTTCTCTTTTCATAGTGGCATCTTTTAAGTCACTGTTTTTTCGAACGGCAAATGCATGCAGGAGAAGCAACAGAGTCCACAATCCTACATCCTAATAAAGCAGTAGTACACCTGTGAAAATTACCAAGGCTCATTATATGCAGATCCCCGATGACATATGGAGGAGCTTCAAGGCCTCCTAGCAGTCTCTCACTTTGTTCACCCTTCATGAGATCTCCAGCTGATTCTCCACACTCTCCCTCTCCATCACTTAAACTCCCACCATTATCACTATTAGGAACATTTTGCAGCCTAAGCATTCTTCTTGGAAGTCTTTGTTCACTAAGATATCTGCTCAAAAGCAGAGCAGCTTAGATAGAGCCTTGAGTGAGGAAACATCAAGCTGACTCTTGCCACTGACTGATACAAAATATATATATATAACATATCCACACTGATTTCCAAATTTAACTCATGCTCCAGAAATACATAACAATAGCACAGAGAAGTTATGTGCAACAAAAACATTTGGAAGGTCTTTAGTGCAAGAATTGCTCAACGCATGAAAACAAGAAGACTGCACAATCTTCACAAATTACAGAGTGATAAAGCTTTAGACACCTTGATATCAGAAAAGATGTATACATCTAATTCCAAAAAAAAAAAAAAAAACCCAAGCACATGAACTAAGGTCCCAAGCACAAGCAGTGGCTCATGGGAATGCTGCATACTTTTCCAAGCAAAGTGGTGCTTCCATGTAAAATTTACAGTCAACTTATGCGAAGGACCAGTTAGGCGTCAACAAGTATTCTGATGTAATGATAGGTTGAAAGTAATGATAGGTTGAAAGTAGAAAATTCTACATACGTGCAAAAACTAGAAAAAAGAGCTCCATCACAATGAAAAGGATATTATCCAGTTCTCATGCAAAATTCTTTCCAGGCAGTAACCTACATTTTGGCTTCTTCAAGGCCTCGGATGAAAAGAGGCTTTTTGCATTTTAAGTGGAAACCATTAGTAAGTCCACTTAAAAATGAGATAACCTGCTTCGTCTTTATCCTGAAAGAAAGCAAGATGAGAATAAGTCAGAAGATAAACAAACCTGTGATATGATCAACGCAACATTGCAGAATAAAACAAAAACATCAAGCATTCCTCAATTTCAAATATCCTCACACCTTGCAAAATCATGAGTGCCAAAAAATTGCACGGAAACTGATCTTCCTGTAGAAATTTTATTTGAAACACCACGATTTATCATGTGGGAGTCATCCACAATGATCCCAGGCCACATTGCATGACCTGCAGGACAACAAGAAATGTTGGAATAAGCAATCAAATATATTCAATCAAGTAATCAAATATTGCTTCAGAGCACACCAGCAAATAAGTGGCAGAAATCGAATAGTGCTAATCTTCACAATAACAAAATAAAAGCCTACCAGTTATGACATAACTGCAGTGATCTGAATACTCAATTTTCAAACAGACAAACAATTGTAAAATCAAAAATCTAAGAGTGACTTGAGAAAAGTAAAAGATACAAGAATTTATGTCACTATGTATCATTAGTTTCCTCAATAACCCAGTGACAAAATGACAATCAAATTGCATACCAATGTCCAGGATATATTTGACAGACAGCATCTTTTTCCTTTTAACACAGGCTGCTAATGTCAGAGGTCTTTCATGAACAAAGCCACAAACCACTAAGCTGCAGAGAAATCTAGTCAAAAAAAAAAAAAAAAAAACCTAGAACCTGAATATCCAAAGACATAATTTTGGAAGAAGTTCCATAAATGCAATAACTAGGCCAAAACCATCAAAGACAGTTTAAGTCTTCTTAATGACTTCCAACAAAACAGAAGCCCCATAGATACCAAGTATATAAACTCTAGTACCAACATTCTCAAGATGTAAAAATAAGGAGCATTGCATAGAGTTGCAAACAGTCCCTTGTAATATCAATCAGGAGAAAACATATACTGATAAGAAAGACATCCTGATCCAGAGCACACTGTGATTACAATGTTCCTTATGCCATGCTGACTTTATGCTCAAAATGTGCAGCACTTTCCAGTTCATGAGTCAGGCATGAGTGAAGTGTGTATCATGCAACAGAGTTCTAATCATTGATGACATAATTGCCATTCTTCAAGGCAATATAAACCAGCACCAAGACGAATAGAAAACTAAAGTATCAACCAATATGCTCACAAAGAAAAGCAATCCCATAGAATGCCCTCAAAATTAATGATATGCTCATCAACGGGTAAGAATTCAATGCAATGAAGACGCAATGAGGATTCTAATAATGCTTCTTGTTAGGCATGCATTTCTAGTTGCTTTAAAACAGAAGTTTACGAAAAGGAAGAGCGAGTACTAACCAGTGAGCTTAGCCCACACAATATCCCCGGGATCAAGCTCTTGGGAGTCATCCCAACCAGCAGCCAGCACAACCATTTCATCGTAACTAAGAGAATCTGTATCTGCATTTTTAGTGCCATATTTCAGGTTCAGATGCTGCATTTCTTCGGGAGATATAAAAAACTTGATCTTCTCGCAGGAAAGAGTTAGATCTTCTTTATCTCCATCCTCATATTCAACCTACATCATGTTCTATGCTGTCAATAAAGTCACAGTAGTATGCACACCCATTACATACTTCAAAACTTAAACAAAATCAAGATGAATAAGTAGCAAAAGCAAAAGCCATACATGATGCTTGTTAGTCTCGAGATCGTACCCCACAATGCGGCCAGTGTACCAATCAGCATCTAATGGCCAAAATACCTGCAGAACACGGTTCCAATTCAAAAAGCCATCAACAAATGAGACCAATGGTCCTAGAATAGCTCAAAAACATAATGCTCTAAAGTCTGGAGAGGCTTCATACTTTACACTGCAAACCAACGAAGACTTTTGCATCCACATCCTCGAAACTCAACCTATCCAAGCCATAATTCAACTTGTCAGAACAAATTTCAAACATAGGCACACAAGTGAGATAATTGGGCCTGTCCTGGTTCGCAAAACAAGAAACATCAGCCAGAAAGGTGTGACAAGGCACTTCAGAAAACCCGGCAGTTATCTGAAAAATGCAGTATGTCAGTATTTCTGACCCAAAGAATGGTCTTTGGAGAAGTCCATGATCACTCATTGTAATTTGTTCCCAGCAACACTATATTAGCTTACTATCTACCCTTCTAAGCAGCACAGAATAACTTCACTAACCTGACCCATCTCTTCTTGTTCCGTATGCCTTCATCAACGTTCTGCATATCTGCAGAATTCTTCCTCTTTACGGGTTTGTGATTCCCAGAGTTACTCAAATTATGATTCCGGTTCTCTCTCAACCTCGGCCCATCAAGACAGAGCAAGACGCTTGAATCGACCCCCAATTTCAAGAGCTCTCCACTAAAAGACTTCCTCTTCTTCTTCTTCTTCACCAACTCCCCAGTGTCGGAGCCCCCAGAAATGCGACCCCCATCTCTCTCGCAGTCATCCTCGCAATGTTCAGCCTTTACAGGCCTAGCGGCAGCCAATTCCGCGCGAGAAACCAGCAAATCATAGAAGGACTGACTCTGCATCGCATCATCGGGGCGCGGCCTCTTACTCCGCCGAGAGTAGACGTGGAGCAGGGGAGAATTATCCCTAGCCCTCCTCCTCTGGCTCTGGCTCTGGCTCCTCTCCTCGGCAATGCAACCGCTCCTGCAGCTCCTGGGATCGTCAGGGCAGCTCTCAAGCTTCCGGGCCTTGACCTTCTTGGACATGAGGGCGGAGGAGCCGCTGGCGGGGGAGGTGGCGGAGTAGACGTCGTCGAGGGAGAGGTAGCGGATGGAGCCGGAGGTGAGGACGTCGACGTTGGTGTCGTCTACTTCTTCTTCTTCACCGGATGGAGCAGCAGCGGCAGACTCTGGCAGGGTTTTCGCGGGGAAAGCCATGAAACAGTGAAGGATGAGGGCAGGAATCCACGCAATTCTTCTTCAATGAAGCTTCATTGTGGGATTTGGGGAGTATCTATCTTCCTCACTGGTCCGACCACGATGATGCGAAGAAGAGGAAGAAGAAGAAGAGAGGGGTTTGGTTGGGGGGGTTAGGGTTTTAAGGAGGAGAGTGATGATGATGGGAAGGGATGAAGGGAGGGATCTTTTGGAGGGAGCGATTTCCCCAAAAAGATCGGTTTCCCGCCGCGTTGCGGTGGTAATTATACATATACATATATATGTTATATATGAGAAATGCAAAGCGAAAGTCTTCTGTGTCTTCTGATCCTTGGAAGTTTTACATGGAGTCCTCAGCATGAGTCCTTGCGCTGGATTTTGCTTGTTTCCTTATCCGGGATCTATGCTTGCGTTGCGCACGGATTCTATCAAATTCTGCTATGGAGTTTTTTTTTTTTTCCATGTTCTCTCCAAAATTAGATTCCCCTAACCTTTAGGTTTTTTTTTTCTCGGAAGTAATGAGGATTCATTCATTACTTAAAAAGAGTGCATCACAAAACGCTCAAGAATACAAAATTTACAATATCAGGATCAATCGAAGAGGTCCTCCATAGCAAGTTGTATAGGAAAAAATTACAGGAAAAACACCAATAAATTAACCACGAATGCTAATCCAGCAACAATTTCAGACTCCCGATCAAGAACTCCAGACGTCCCACATAAATTTTCGGTAAAAACCAAGAGGGAAGGTACTCAAGCCATAAGTCCATGTAGATCTCAGATATCTAGTGCGGGCATTTCGAGTAAATGTCGACATCATAGCAAAGCAAGAGGGGCCTTGAGCCATACTCGAGTACGGAACCCTTCACAGAGTCATCCCAATAGATAGGACAAGAGACCTAGGCTAAGGAAGGCAATCGACCAATTCGATGGAGCCGAGGAAGGCACCAAGCAGTCGACCAGTCCCAGAGAGCTGATGAAGGCACCGTGGAGCCAACTAATCAAGCCTCTGCCACCCTAAATCTGCAACAAGAGATACAAAAATCCGAGAAGGGCTCGAAGTGTCATTGTCGAGACAGCACATCCAAAGACAATAAGCATCACGACAAAAGCCACGAAAGTGAAACTTAATTGTTCATGACAATGTTAATCCCGGCAGATTCACCCTAAGCTCACTAAATCGGAAATAAAAGAGCTCTTGTCATTGGGGACAGAGTGACAGTGATCTGACCAAACCTAAAGGGGGCGGTTCCTTACACGAAGGGCGGAGGAGGCACACCATAGAGGGGTAGAGCGCTGAAGATGAGAATCGACCACCTAGGACCTAAGCTACCAGAGTCACTCCAACAGGGAGGGGAGGCCGCCACATACACCAACCGGAGACCGATATGCGATATGAGGAAGGGGAGGGCCCTTGCAATTTGTGGAGACACTGTTAACACCGCATGCGTCACAAATAAACCGTGCACTCTCCGATCCAGCCCAATTGACCTAACCGAGTCGACCGACTCAACCCGAAACCCATAACATAACAAATATGGTCAGATCTAGGTCAAATCTAGTCAGATCGAACGGGTCGAATCAAGCTCGGCTCTGACTGGATCTGAACTAGATCCCACCATGGCTGGTCGGATCGAGCGTGATCTGGCCATCTCTGGAATGAACGAGCATGATCTGGCCGTCGGCGAGAGATTGCAATGGCTAATCTCACAATGGCACGCCATGCCACCGTTTGGGAGGAAGTTGTAGCGACTAGGGGTATGCATGGATATCGGATATACCTGGAACCGATCGGAACCTACCCGTTATGGTAGGGTCCGGGTAGCTAGTATTGAAAATAGAGTAGGATTCGGGTATTAAAATACGGAGCCGAAACCAATACCCGGACCTAGATAATAATTTCCCCCATTATATATCTATATATAGTTATATTCAAATATTTCTATATTTAAAAAATGTAGTCACTAATTTAAAAATAAATAAATCTATGTCGATATCTTGTTTTGCGTGATTACTGATTATGGATGAGATATTTTCGGTTTTATTTAGCAAGATAAAAAAAATTTACAAGTCCTAACAGGATACCCAGAATCTGTGGTATAATACAGGTTTTGGATTCCATGACTTAATAGGGTAAGATCTAGTTCTAAATCTTGAAACTTGTCCCTTACAACTAAGGTCCGCATATTGTGAATAAAATAGGTTACCCGGACCTGCACACCCCTAGTAGCGGCATGACAGTCGGCATACCACCTTCGAGGGAAGGAAAGAGGTTGCAGCGGCACAAAAGGCCACCGGAGAGGAGGAGACGATGCTCGACAACTACGGTGGACCGGAGATGGCGCCGGAAGTTTGGAGGAGATAAAAGCCACTCACCATAAACCAAGGCAGAGATGATGGAAGGAGGAGCGCCTCTAACTCTGATACCTTCATTAGTCCAAGGGGAGAAGGAGGAGGAAGAAAAACGAAATGGGAAGAGAGAGAGAGACGTTGGA
The DNA here is from genome assembly GCF_007655135.1 of Punica granatum. Taxonomy (NCBI): domain Eukaryota; kingdom Viridiplantae; phylum Streptophyta; class Magnoliopsida; order Myrtales; family Lythraceae; genus Punica; species Punica granatum. The sequence continues at coordinate 23,548,275 of NC_045128.1, forward strand.
CCTGCCCAGCTGGAGCCGGATGTGCCAACGGTGGCGATGACTAGTTGAGTTTTTTAAGGTTGAGCGAGATAGGGTTAGGAAGAAAAGGAGAGCGGGGAGTAATGGAGTAATGACCTGCAAAGCACATCTTTTCAAATTTCTAATTTTAACTTTCAAAAGCTGCAAATGAATACCTAACACAACATATATTCCATTTTGATGGAATACGCCAATGTACCATATGGCACATGAAAATTGATCAAGTGGCTTGCGACTCAATATTTTAATAACATATTTAAAAAACAAAATTAATAACTTTAAAAATTTCAAAAATCGTAAAGGCAGTGGCCTCAATGGCAGCTAGCCTACCCCTGCCCCACCCAATTTGATTCGTCGTTAAACTCAATGGTTGCCTGTGATCCCACAACAGCGGCAGCCCCCTGCGAGGATCTTAATACCATAATTTATTTAAAAGAAAAAAATTAAGAGGAAAAGGAAGAGGGGGCGATGGTGCATAATCAGTGGCCACCACTCCCTAATCGAGGTTGCTAGTGAAACCCCACCTCCAACTGTCACAACCTGGACCAAACCATAACTTAATCCCGATCATAACCACTACTTTTAAAATTTACAGAAGTGTATAAAATCTATGGGACTTAAAATTGACTAACAAATTTCTAAAGAAAGTGGAAAGAAGTTAAGAAATCAAAAGTAATTTATATTTGATCATTTAGAGCAAATTATACTTTATACATACTGCTAATATCAAATATATACATCCACATTATGAAACATAAGTATAATCCCAAACTTAATTGTATAACTTTGTATTCACCTAAGTAAAATTCATTTACAAAACTTGCAAAATGCCTCTATCAAAAATAATCAAATGAAGTCCTTGAGCCATGCTTATACCCTCTCACAAAAACTAGGACTTCAAAATACTTTCTTATGCTAGACCTTCACAACCGAATTCTGAACCTCGAGCACTAACTATATCAAAATGTTGAAATAAAAGGATGAACTCACAACCCAGTAAGTCGATAATCCATAATCAAAACATTAATATCCACCAAGCACTTATATTCAGCGACATCAGAAATCATGCCTCCTAATCATCTTAATAGAAACTGATACTTACCAAATCGAAGCATGTCAAATACCTCAAGCCATAAAGCTAAAGGCAACTCAACTTATCACAAACATGTGCATATATCATACATCAACTCACATAGCACATGTGAACGCTAATCTCATATCAAATGGCAAACCAAACTCTCATCAAAGAAACATGGACTAGATTCAGCTAAACTAGCCACGTCATAGCCAACTAACATATATCATGATATTTATAAAATATTTAGTTCATTGCGTGGCTGTATGCAATCAACATCATTGGTCAACACGCACTCAACTGAATAAAGCAAGTTTTAACCAACCAAATATGCAAAAGATTAAGCAGAATATCAGTTTTAGCAATCACAAAAAACATTAGCTTCTTCATCACTAAACGAACTTCTACAAATCAAAACCTTAACCAACAAGAACCTGATCCTTAAACCTGATTATGAATCAGCAAAACAGAACCAAGAGAGGCTAAGAGTGTGTTTGGATTCGCAACAATTTTCAACTCAACTCCACTTATCTTCAATTCAACATCACAATCATTACTTTTTTTATTTTTTAAATATTTTTAACCATTCAATTCAATTTTTAATATTAAATTCTCTCAACTATTCATTACTTTTTCACAATTCAACAACACAATCATTACTTAATCATTATTTTCTCTCAATTATTTATTATTTTTTCACACTTTTTCTCATAATTCAACAATACAATCATTACAAACCAATTAAAATCAAAACTCAACTCAACTCAACTCTCAATCCAAACACACCCTAAATAAGCCAAGAATAAACAAAAAAGTTACATGTAAATCCTATTGGTAAGCATGCTAAAACCATAACATATCAATTCGCAACAACACCCACCTAATCTATCAAGCTGCCAAAACCGAAGTTGAGCTCAAATAGGGGCAAAAGATGGCTTAATGAATAGCTAACTTAGTGAATAGTAATATTTAAGAGATGAAAAACCAACTTATTGGTGTAGAAGATAAGGATTTGGTCTTGTTCTATTCGAAAGGTGAAGAAAATTAGTGGAGCTTAGCTTATGTTCTGTTAGAAAGAAGGAAAATAGCAGAGCTTATGTTCTGGAAGCTGGCCAAAACTTAAAAAGGATGGGAGAGGTCGGTTTACATATTGCAAAAGAATCATCAATGTTTTGGAAGGTTTTACAGTGATCCCAAAGCGTCAGGAAGTTTTATTTACTCCATTTACTTAAGACATTAAATGTAAATAGGAAAGTACCCCATTTTGGATTCAAATAAAATATAAAAATAAAATAAATTCCGAATGAATCAAAAGTCAAATTTCCAATCGAAGAACAAAAATGAGATTTTGGCACTTTTTTCAAATTTCAAATGCGAATTTACCAAAGCAAAACTTCTTGTAAAATTCAATAAAAATCATTTAAAGGTCTAACAATATGAGGGAACAATTACGGGGAAATAGTTTCTCGAAATTTAATTATTTTCAGAAATCTCAAAATTAGGTCAATCCTTTCGAACTTAGGCAGATTCCAATTCCTTGCAAGCACATTGATCTTACGAGCCTAAACTTAATCAAAAGTACCTTAATGCACACAAATCGATCAATGAATCTATAACTGGTTCTAATCTCAGGAGTTTCGATCACTGTTGTTACATTGACTCTCCACCTCCTTTGTGTTTTCTTTTAGTTTCCATTCTTTTTAAATTTTTTAATAATTTTTTAATTAAAATATATGAACCAAACACACCATGTCATATTTTGTGTGCCATGCGTGCACTAATAATTGCAAAATAGACTTATTCTATCAAAATGGACAAAGAAATTCATCCCGTACTAGACGCGCAACAAAAAATGTAAGTCATGTATTTCAGCGTAATATAAAAAATGTCATGCTAGAATTAGATATTTGAGTAAATTTCATAGTTCTTTAGGTCATCAACCCTAATATATATATAAGCTCTCACAGTTTGTCTCATGCAATATTCTCTATTTTGTTTTTGTAATGAACCCTCAACAAACATTCGGATTGCTTGAATCTTCAACACCAATGGTCCCTGCATGAATATCGATGATGGTTTTGTCGTCAACAATTTCATTGCCCAAGCAGTTAGGTAATATCCATCGATGGACCTAGAATTTCGATCAAAAGAGTGAGTTCTTAGGAGATATGAATAAAAAGATCAATCTTCAACATTAGATGCGCTCTTAGGTATTTTTATTAAAAATTTAAGTAAAATATATAATTTTCTTTATAACGTAAAAATTTTAAGGGGAGCAACTACCCCCTTAACCCCCATTCGGTCCATCCTTGCTAATATCTCATACCAATATTATACGACTTTTATTAAGGTGGTCATGTTTTATGGATATAAATCAAGTGTCTTGGTTCAGGCACCTCGAACAAAAACTAGGAGCTTCTATTATATCTTGGACATGGTACATAATATCGCCTCTCATGGACCTAATTAGTGAGTTGTGATTTATTGAAAATAATGAGAGCCCTCAAGTTTATTCTCGTGAATTCTGAAGGTTGATTGTCTAATTTGACTTATATGGAAGGAGAGCATAATGGACCAATCAATCTTGAGAATCCTAGTAAATATTATGCACCCTTTGTTTTACATCATATCTTTAATATGAAGTGTCTCTTCATAGGTTCCCATGTTAACCTATTGCTTGTTGCGTTGTAGGTGAATTTACAATGACAAATCAAAGAAGTAAGGTAAAGTAACATTACGTAAATATGGTTTTATCACTAGTATATCAACATGATGATCACAATGCTCAAAACTGAGACCATTTTGTTATGTATTGATGTCATAAGTGCACATTTTGCGGTGATAAACTAAACATAATCTAACTTTGGGGGCTGGATAATATTACAGCTTATATCAACCCCGATGTGAAGATCTCCATGGTTGAGAGCACACTCGATTATCCCCAATAGAAGAAGCCCAACATCACCCAGGCAAAGGAGTTGCTTGGGTGGGAACCCAAGATCAAGCTACGCGATGGGCTTCCCTTCCTCTCATGGAGGACTTCAGGTCGAGGCTCAAGAAGCCCGAAGCAAATGAAGAAACCCATCACCAAACTAGAATTGAAAGACATTTTCATGCGCGTTATGCGCTCTCTGGGGTAAAGTACTGGATAGAGTAATAAAGAGTTGGGTTTATCAAAATGTTGAATTGGGAGTGCAAACTCGAAGATTTCATTCATGCCTCTCTGTAGTAAGTACATATTAAGTAGAACTATCTAGACCTAAAAAATAAGGAAATAAAATATTCTAGCCCTAAAATACCTCTAATAATTATGGTACATGAATATATAAGGGGTATTTACCTAAAATGGCCCATCGTTTGCCCGTTTTGTCAAATCTATCATATGCTTTTTTTTGTCAAATCTATCACACGGTTTACTTTTTTCATCAAATTTATCCCGGCGTTATCTTTTCCGTCGACATCTAACGGCCGTGCTGATGTGGCGCCCATGTGGCAAGTGTGGCACACTATCTCTCCACGTGCCATGTTAGCACGACCGTTAGATGTCGACAGAAAAGATAACGACGGGATAGATTTGATGCAAAAAGTAAACCATTTGATAGATTTGACAAAAAAAAGCATATGATAGATTTGACAAAACGGACAAACCATTGGCCATTTTAGGTAAAAACCCCAATATATAATATAACTTTCTTCAAGAAAGAAATCTTCTCGTAATATTCCTCCTCAAGTTGGAGAATGAGGATTCTGAATTCACAACTCGTCGAGGAGTAGATGAAACTAGTCATGATCAAGTGCCTTAGTGAAGATATCTACAAGCTGGAAGCGCATGGACACATGATGGGTAACAATCGCACCCAGAACGAATGTGCTCCCGCACAAAGTGGTAGTCCATCTCTATGTGCTTGGTGCATTCGTGAAACACGAGGTTAGAGACGATATGGAGAGCAGCTTGATTGTCACAGAGTAAGGTCATCGCCTCTCTATGATGAATACCCGGAGAATCCAGAAGACTATGAAGCCAAAGTAATTCACTGACAGCAGCAACCATGGAACGATATTCAGCCTCAGCATAAGAGCGAGAGACAATAGTCTACTTCTTAGTCTTCCGAGAAATGGAGCTACCACCAAGCTATACGAAATAACCAATCAAAGAGCGTCTGGTCAGAGGACAAGCAGCCCAGTCTGCATTACAGTAGGCTGTTAAAGATAATGAGGAAGGTCGAAGGAAAATTCCTTGACCAGGTGCCTATTTAATGTAATGGAAAATATGAGTCGCTGCATCCTAATGACCCTGACAAGGCTCTTGCATGAACTATGAGAGGATATGATCGAGTAACATAGGTCAGGACGAGTAATGGTGAGGTAGATGAGACGACCGATAAGATGTCGATACTGGCTAGGATCATAATAGAGATGACCAGTATCCTTGGATAATCGATGTTGTTGTTCCATAGGAGAATAAACTGGCCGAGAACCCAACATGCTCGTCTCCTCAAGGATATCAATGGCATATTTTCATTGACAGAGGAATAAGTCAGAGTCAGACCACTGAACCTCGATGCCAAGAAAATAGGAGAGGGAACCTAAATCCTTGATATGAGAGCAACAGTCAAGATATCCCTTAAATAAGATACATTGCCTGCTATTGTTCCCTACCATAATGATATCACCAACATACACAAGGACATCAAGGAATGTGGCACCTTTGGAAAGAGTAAATAAGGAACGATCTGCCTCCAATTGCTTGAATCCATAACTAGAAAGAGCCGTTGCGAACTTCGAATACCAATTGCGAGACGCCTGTTGTGGGCCATAAATCGACTTACGAAGCGGACAAACCGTAGAGCCACTGGAGGCAAAAAACATGGTTGTAAAGCCATGTAAACTTATTCATCAAGATCTCCATGAAAGAATGCATTATTCACATATAGCTAGTGAAGCTCCCATCCTCAAGCTACGTCTACACTCAAGAGGCAACACACTATAACAAGTTTTGCTATGGCTGCAAATGTCTCATGAAAATCTACTCCCTCTACTTACGTGAATCCCTTAGGGCATGTTTGGTTCACAGGAAATGATAAAGAAACGAAATACATATTTCGCACGCAATACGCATTCCAACATTTGGTTCACGGGAATGCGTAATAGGTATTCCGGATAGGCATCACAATCCGGAATACATGAGGAATTTGAAAGCCCCCCTCGAATGTTCAGAATTACTTATTCGGAAAAGAGTGCGAAATGACGAAAATGCCCTAACGTTTCCTCAAAAATTTCAATCGCATGCCATCGTTTATCTCTCTGCTTCCCCGACATTCTCATATTTGCAATCCTAGCTGAGAAGTGCTCGAGCCTTCCTCCGACTGCGATTCCTCCCTCGAAGCTCCGCGCCTCAATGACTCGACTCCGCTAGTCCACTTGAGGACTCCACTCCGCTTGTCGAAGCTCGCTCGTCAACCCATTCCCCGCTTGAAGACACTGATCTCCTCACTCTGCCGAAGTTATTTGCTTGCTTTCTACCCCAAGAATCCGTTGTAATCAGTTTTGTCCCGCTGCTTATCAAGTTCGAGCGTTCAATTTTAAGTTAAAGGTAGTCGATTATAAAGTTAGGGTTTTCGATTTTAAGTTCTGGCAATTGATTTTCAAGTTAAGTTTTTGAATTTCATGTAGGTTTTCCATTTTGGGATGGGGTTTTCGAAGATCTTAGGTTGTCTTGAAGGCAGTCTCCGGTTTTGATTCTTCTGAGTGAGAGATTTGGGGAAACGAATTTTGCTTTTCCTCTTCCCCGAAGCATACTGATATGTGTTTGCTGATTCAACTGCTGAAGTTAGCATCATATTAAAATCGAAATGTGTTGAAATGTGTTGTTTCCGGTTGTGTTTGTTCCTAATGCCTCAGTGCTTTGAAAAATCGAAGTTAGTTTCTGGTTGTGTTTGTTCCTATTGCCTCAGTGCTTTGAAATGTGTTGTTTAAACAATCTCTCAGTGCTGAAAGTGTTGTTTCATACTGCCGAAGGTAATTGGAAATGGTCTTTGCTGATGTGAAAGTGTTATTTGTTCCTACTGCCTCTGCTAATGTGTGTTTTCTACTACATATTTGTTCCTACTGCCACAATATTATTGAGGGATAATTCTTGGAGTTGTACTCTCTGATGATGAATAGATTAACTCATCCACTGCTGTCTACTTCTTTGAACTCTGGGGACATACGTTTTCAAATGAAATAAGGCACTTTTCTAACTAAATAGCTCATGCCCTTAACAATAATGTGCTCTCATTCACTACTTCTTTATGTTGATTATAAGACTACTATAATATATTTTGAATTCATTTTGCAGTTATGGATCGCTTGAGTTTGCAGAGTAAGAGCAAGAAGAGGAAAGTCGTTGCTCTAACTGATTGTATTCAAATGTGTACTATATTAAGAAGTTTAATGGGAATTTAGAATTAGTTGCTTTATATGGTCCTAAGCCAAGCACTAGGTCATATGAGTTAAGATATTATGGCAGGAGGGATCATATTAGAAGGCTTATGTATGAGGATGACGTTACTTGCACTGAACAACTTATGATGGATAGAAATGCATTTTTCAAATTGTGTCATATGCTTCAAGAAATTGGGGGTTTGAAAAATACAAGAAATATGCATGTTGATGAGCAAGTGGCAATGTTCTTGTATGTTTTGGCTCATCATTTCAAGAATCAAGTAATTAAACACCAGTTTGGTAGATCGGGTAAAACTGTAAGCCGATATTTTCACAATATTCTGAAAGTAACTTTACGTCTACAAACTCATTTGTATAAGAAGCCCCAACCAATACCTGCTACCTAACAGGACGAATGTTGGAAGTGGTTCAAGGTACCCAAATGAATGCCAAATTTTGTCAAATTATGGAGATAATATGATGCTAACATAATATTTTGGTTCATGTAGAACTGTTTAGGTGCTCTAGACGGGACTTATATCAAAATGAGAGTGCCCGAGGTTGATGGACCTAGATACATAACTCGTAAAGGTCACATAGCAACCAATGTGTTAGGAGATTGTACTCTAGATATGCAATTCACATATGTTCTTCCTGGATTGGAGGGTTCTGCAGCTAATGGGAGAGTATTACAAGATGCTCTTTCTAGGGAACATGGACTGAGGGTGCCAACTGGTGAGTATAATAATTTTTTTACATTCATAATATTAAAAGGTAAGCTTAATAACATATAAAGTAATAGAGGTTTGTTTGCCCATCTTTTTGAATATAGGTTGTTATTATTTTGTTGATGCTGGTTATACAAACTGTGAGGGATTTTTGGCACCATTTAGAGGTAAAAGGTATCACCTCAATGAGTGGCGTCAAGGACATTGACCGAGAAATGATGATGAGCTTTTCAATTTGAGACATGCATCTGCTCGTAATGTTATTGAGAGGTGTTTCGGCTTGCTTAAGATTTGATGGACGATTCTTAGGAGTCTGTCATTTTATCCTGTTAGGGTGCACAATAGAATTATAATTGCTTGTTGTCAACTAGGGGTGATCGGTTCCGAGTACCCTATTTTTTTCGCGATACCCGGACCCTACCCTATAAGGGACCGGTTCCAAGATTTTGGAACCGGACCCTACCCAGTTGAATCTTGGAACCGGAACCTACCCGGAACCTGTATTATACCACAGGTTTCGGGTACCCTGTTGGAACCTGTAAATTTTCCGACCACAATTCATGACCATATGCACAGTGGAGCTGAACAAATCAACAGACTCCTACAGAGAGTTTCAATCAGCTCATACAACCATATTGCTTCAATCAGCTAGATCCTATCTAACATCACAAGTATATGGGATCACGACCACATTGACGTGATCTCCAGCTACAATCTCTTGCATTTCATGACTAACCTAACAGGCTAATTCTTAAAGCAGGAAATAACATGTACTATATGCTGTTTCTTAGCAGCAAGCCACCATCAAAATCCAGCAACGACTTTCGTACAAGGACATGTTCAAACTACTCTAATTCATCGACTTAATAAAACCTTGTTATTTTGGTGAAATAGACAAGCATTGTCAAACCGGAACAAGCTCAAATATCATGAGAAGTCACGCACGTCACAAACAGCAACCTTAAAATTTAAGTAGGCAACAACTGAAAAGACTCGAAAGAATTCAACAGTTAATAATTACTCCTCAGCTCCACCAAATTGTTTTTTATAACTACGATGAAAAAGGCACCTCATCAAACTAATCTAGAAGCTTAATTGCAGGCCGGAAGATGAAAAAAAATGTCAACGGCAAGAAAAGCAAAATCAAGCAGCACAAAGAACACGCAAGAACAACACTCATAACTCATCCACCAAAAAACATATGTTCATCACAAATTTACCGGCCTCTGCAATTATCGAAGTTATGAGAAACGTCGACATCACAAACAATCAATTGAAATTTCAGCAATTAGGGTTCTAAGAGAGCAGCAACTGACCGACCAGAATCAGATCGAAGAGCGTGGCCTGATCGACCTTGACGAAATCAGCGTCCCACGCCTTGAGTTCGTCCTCGGCGGCGGTGGCGGGGGAGGGGCGGTCCTCGGACTTGCTCTCGGCGGCGGCCTCAACGTGCTTCTTGCAGTACTCGACGACCTTGGCGAGGATCTTGCTGGTGACGTTGGGGAGGGGGATCCCGTTGTCGGCGCAGTCGTCCTCGATCATGTGCCTGATGGTCTGAGGACGGTCGGAAACGAGAGGCGAGCGACGGAGAGGAGCTGAGACGAGACCGAGAGGCGATTTGATTTAGGTTACAGAGTAAGTAACAGAGTTCCTGTCATCCTCCCGACTCCTGAGCACTAACTTTACTCTTTTTTTTTTTAATTAATAATCATCATCCGGTTCCGGTTCCGGTTCTGGATACCCTGTAAGTGGAACCGGAACCGGAACCGGATTTCACCGGTTCTTGATTTTGATACCCGGACCCTACTCTATTTTCAATACGAGGTACCCGGAACCTACCCGACCGATACCCGGTATCCGTGCACACCCCTATTGTCAACTGCATAATTTCATTAGGAGAGAGATGGCTTTTGATCATATGGAAGACTAACTGAATGAAACAGTTGTTGACAAACCTAATGAGGATGTTGATCATATTTTCAAGATTCAAACATCAAATGTTTGGAGTAATTGGAGGAAACAATTGGTAACTGAGATATTTAATGAGTGGAACTCATCTACTACATAGTTATATGTTGTGATTAGGAATTGTAATGTAAACTTTGAGGAGTTGTTTTTTCATTTGTTGCGGGATTGTATGTTGTATTCTAATTACTTTCTGAAAACAATGTCATGGATCTATTTCAATGCACATGCTTTTGAATTTATGAAAGTCTTATTTCCCCTTTTCATATGTATATATATATATATATATCTTTTTTGCATATATTCACTTAATACAGCTCCTTATTAGTATATAATAAGCCAAATAACAATTTATTTCATGTATGTCCTTTTGGTATAGAAAATGGAAGACAATTTTGCTTCTGTTAATTCCCAGGTAAGCAAGAGTGGCAAAAGGAAATGGACTATGGCTGAGGATGCAGTCATTATATCTTATATGATTGACCTAAGGAATATGGGCACCCACAATGCCGACATAGGGTTTAAGTCTGGCTACTTGCCAGAACTTGAGAAAATGCTTTTGGAAAAGCTCCCGAATTGCGGTATCAAGGCGAGACCTCACATTGAATCTCGATTGAAAACACTGAAAAAGAAATGGGCTATCGTGTATGATATGATGCTTAATATTTCAGGCTTTGGATGGGATTCAACACGAAAGATGGTAACAGCGGAAGACGATGTTTGGGAGGCTTATGTTGCGGTAACAAATACTTTATCTATTTATTTCGATATTCTATCGTCATGTTTATGTATAATGTTACTAACACTTTATTGTTTCTATTTTTAGACTCACAAAGAAGCCGCTCCATTTAGACTGAAAAGTTTTTCACATTTCGAAGAATTATCTATAATATATGCGAAGGATCGAGCTATTGGAAAGGATGCTCAAGCTGTTGAAGATATTCTGAAAGAGTTTGAGATTGAAGATTTGACTGCAGTAACCGAAGAAGCGGATGTGAATACTTCAAATGAAAATAAATCTGCTAATGCAAATACCATTACATCAGGAGATGTTTCTCGTGCTAATCTGCCACCAACAGAGGACCCAGGAAGTGTTTCTTCGGGAAAAAAGTGGAAAAAGAATGAAGGGGACTTCTCAATAATTTCTCAGGCCGTGAATACTATGGCATCGGACATGAACGAGGCTTGCATGATGCTCTCAAAGAGTATTCACTCTGACATTGTTCAAGAGAAGTTCCTTGAACTTCCTGGAGCTCTTCGTAGTGTTGATGGCTTTATTTCAGCACAAGTGCGTATGGCTATTCAAAAGTTCGAAAACCATCCGAATTATATAATGTTATTTTTTAGTACCGACTTAAAATACCGCTTGGAAATGGTTCAAGATTTCCTTGTAAATCACTAAAGTAGGACAAGCTAAACTTCTTCGTGGAGTTTTTTGGGATCTTGGTATTTATATTTTCAGAAATATATGTTCAGTGTTGTTTTGGTATTTATATTTTCGCAGCTATCTTTTTGAGTGGTGTCATGCGCCCCAGCTCGAGATCTGAGATTATCAAGGTACGAACCCACGTTCTCATTACGAGTTTCACCTGATAATTAAACATTAGCTTAGTTTGAGATCTCATTAATTGGAAGTAATCTTTTGTAGGTGAATTTGCTGGTGTCGAGCTATCTTTTTGAGCGAGTATGCCTGTAGGCAATGCGTTCCCCCCCCCCCATCAAACAGCATGGGAGGTTGATATGTAGCTATATCGTGTTTGGATGTACTAAAATGTTTGTGTGTATGTTTTCCTCCTTTGTTCAATATGTACTGCGTATGTCCCTTTGTTTTGGGAATGAATGTTATACTGTACATGTTAATTGTCAGGCAAAGTGTAACATTTCTCATCTTTGTTCTTATCACATTTTGCCTTGAGCATTTGAGTACGAAATTCGTTGGTCCAAGGAACGAAACTTCTGACTTTATTGTTCTTGACATTGATGAGGATCGCGATATACTTATTATTTTAGGGAGACCCTTTTTAGCCACAGATGGAGCTCTCATTGATGTTGAAAAAAGTGAATTGATAGGCCAACGAATTACACATTCCATGAAAGGCACATCAAAGATTCACCTAAGGCAACGAATTGCAACGTTTTGAAAGAAGATGATGTAGATTTTATTGGATGTCTACATTGACTAGAACCACCTTGGCAAATAGCAATTGAATGGATTGCGCCGCCAATGTTACATCTGAAGATTGTCAAATACTCAACAGGAGAACCGCCATCCTTAGAGCCAGATATGTTACTTAAACATCCAAGTAAATTATTGTAAGGAATACAAAATCCATATGTAAAATTGGCTATTCTTTGTTAATTATTTACTTAATAATTAAATTATAATGTATAGTAATTTTTTATTATAAGAGAACATGTTTTTATTAAGAAAAAAATTTATTAATTATTTAGATAATTATACATATATATTAATAAAAATAGTTATTTCTAATAATTACAATTACAAAATAATATTATTAGTTCATTATTAATAAACATTTAAATATTAATAAATTCACTATTTCTAATTAAAATAATTACTTTTATTAATAATCACAATTTTCAGTAATTTAATTAAAATAATTAATTTTTGAAAATTATTTACTTTGTAATTATTTAAAATGTTTATTTTTTATTAATTATAAAAATTGCAATTAAAGTTATTTATTTATCTTATAAAACCCATTAGATTTAACATGAATGACATTTATGTCTTTTTATACTATTTTTATTTTTTTCATTCCTTATTCAAGCCAACCACATATCATAATTATAATTCTCAGTTTTGCTATTCCCTCCAACAGAATAAAAAATTTCATCAAAATATTTTATTCTTTATCTATTATATTCCATGGCTATTTCATTCAAGCGAATCAAACGTAATCTTAGTAACAAATCAAGCCTTGTAACGCTTAACACTACCATCCACTCAGTGTTTAATTTAGTAGACCCACTTGCAAGCAATGGGATGCTTGCCTGGTGATAAATCCTCAATAGTTCATGTGCCATTTTTCTCCAAAGCACAAATCTCGTCAGTCATGGCAAAACGCCAACGAGGATCTCTAGCCACTTACTTATAAGTACAAGGCTCCAAATCGGAGTCAATAGATGCCAAGAAGGATGAAAAGGAGTCATTAATTGAAGTATAATTAATGAGCTTCTTGATGGGATAGGCCATACTTGAGGATTGCGATTAGACGAGCGAAGTGTGGGGGGAAGCGGTACCTGAGCCGTGTGACAAACAAAGTCACTATAATAAAGTGGCATGTGCCTGGTGCGCGGTGGCGGTGGCGGTGGCGGTTTCTTCACTAGTGGTGCAGGGGGTGGTGAACATGAGGGAGACGAATCAGTTTGAATGAGACGATGACGAGCTGGTCGGGTCTGTGAGAGATGGCGATGGGTACGGGTCGCCAATTTCAGATCTGGACGACGGATGTGGATCTGGGCCTGTGGGCCTGGACTGATGGCGCTCAGTAGAGACAGAAGTCGTTGGGCCTGAACTAGGAGTCGCTGGGCCTGGACTGGAAGTCGCTTGCCCAGGACTGGAAATAAACGGGCCAGGCTGATCCTTCCCATTGGAAAGAAACTCCCCCTGAAATGGAGCTTCCTGGTCTAAGAAACGCACTCTTCATCAATACTGCGTTTGGTTTCAAAGTAAGATTTTAAAATCAGATTTTGATTTTGAAAAAGAGTGATATAAATGGGGTCCACCATTTGACTTTGTATGAATTATTTTGTTTTATTGTGGAAAAAGAATGGTATAAATGGGATCCTCTTTGACTTTGTATAAGTTATTTTATTTTGTTGTGGGTAGAATTAAGTTAAAGTGAGATTTTAAAATCCTACTATAAAACCAAACAAGCCACAAATGTTTCGCTGACTGTGAAGCAAAGGGAAAAATGTTCTTACAAAACCGAACATCTCGAGGCACGAACACTTCTTTACTTTCGAGATCATATAACCTCCACCCATTCTTTCCAAGAGAGTAACCAACAAATATGCATTTCCTGGAACGAGTGTGAAACTTGTCCTTTACACGAGGATGGTAGTGAGCGTAGCACAACGATCCAAAGACCTGCAAGTGTTCATAATTCGGTTTCCTTTTGAAAAGCAGCTCGTACGACGTCTTTCCTCCAAGAATCATGGAAGGGGTGCAATTTATCAAGTGGGATGCCGTTGATACACACTCTTCCCAAAAATCAACCAGCAAAGATGCTTGAAATTGTAAAGCTCGAGCCACATCGAGTATATGCCGATGTTTACGTTCAACCCTGTCGTTTTACTGTGAAGTATATCCACACAAGAGGTTTGATGAACAATACCATGCTCACAGAAATATTCATGGACGTCTCGCAACAAAAATTCGGCACCATTATCTGTTCTGATTACTTTAACCGAATGCTCGAATTGATTTTTGACAAGATTGCAAAATCCGATTAAGTGCTTACGAACTTCAGATTTATCACTCATCAAATATAACCAAGTGCTTCTTCTAAAATCATCCACCAAAGTCAAGAAGTAATGCGCCCCCGAAATTGACGGAGCCTTATAAGGTCCCCAAACATCACAATGCACCAAAACAAAAGGTAGTTCTACTTTGTTCTAACTCAAAGGAAATATGGAGTACTGTTTTACCCGACAGCTGGTATCACAAACGACACCGCTTGATTTATTCATGCAGATACCAGTACCATCAAAATAAATACTCTGCGAAGGATGGCCCAAACGCATGTGCCAGATGTCGGAGTCATCCGTCTTCACTCGAAAAGCTTGATCCGCCGCCGCCACTTGACACAGGTACCATACCCCCGTGAGGCTTACCGGTCCAACCATTCTCCTCTGGATATGGTCCTGTATGAGACAAAGTCCATCGTCGTAATGAACGTCATATCCAAAATCAGAACATAATTTCATCGTAACTGATATCGGATTGCATTTAATATCAGGCACCACGAGGACAACTTCAAGAATAAATTCACTGCCAAAATTGATTTTACCAACACGAGTGGCTCGACTCACTCCATTAGGAACATGAATAAGTGGCTCATTCGAAATAGCGACAACCGACGTTTTCGCGTGGACAAAATTCTTACCAGAGAGTGGTTCAGAAAAGGCTCTTATCTGAGCCAATTAGCGCAAACAGGTTCTGAAGCTCTTCTCGAGAAAATCGCGGAATAATGCCTCCTGTAGTGCTCGGGTCAGATTGCTGAGATGAATTAGCCCAGATGGGCCCGGCTTGATTCTGTTGGGCTGGAGCTAAATTGGGCCTCCACTGATTCTGCTGGGCTGGTCCGAGTTAGGCCTCCAGGCTCCGCTACTCTGGCCCGATCTATTGTATTGCTGACTCGACCCGTGACGTTGCTTTCCACTCCATCCCTTCCGCTGGTTGCCTTGTCCATTCACCTGATAACAAGTAGCCCATATATGCCCGAGACGACCACAATAATCACATTGAGGGCGAGGCTTCCCCCCTGTGTTTAAATCAGAGGAGAAATTATTCGAACCAGCAGAAGCATCAGCTGGTTTAGCTGCAAACGCAAGACTGTCTTGGCTCGCGCTCCTCACCGTTCCGTGCCACTAATTTTTGCATCTCCTCGTGAGCGACCGTGGTGAAAATCTTGTTGATGTTAGGTAGCGGCTCTGAGGTCAGGATGTTCGACCAAATAGAGGCATAAGCACTGTCAAGCCCCATAATGAACTGGTGAGCATTTTCTTCCTCACGTTGAGCCGCAATTTGCGCTACAGCATGACACGGTACAAATCGGAACGTCGATATACACATCCAACTCGTCCCACAGCTTCTTCAACAATGAGTAATAATCCACAACAGCCCTTCCACTAGTGAGACAAATTTCAGCTAGAACTGAGAAGAGACAAGACGGTCGGTCGCATTACCAATGCTCTGATACCATATCAAAATGTTGAATTGAGAATGCAAACTCGAAGATTTCATTCATGCCTCTCCGTAGTATATACATAGACTACAGAGACCTAGAAAATAAGGAATAAAATATTCTTACTGTAAAATACATCCAATAATTATGGTACATGAATACATAATACAACTTTCCTTCGAGAAGGAAATCTTCCCAAAATAGGGTTGATACGGTTTTATAATTCTATGAATGTGTGTTCCTGTTAGTATCTGCCAAGGATTCTGTTTCTTGGCGGGAGGTTTTCAAATTTCCCTCTGTTCACTGTCTTCTACAATTTCAGTTTGCACACCAATTTAATCACCCTGCCCCCTGAATCTAAGGTCCGCATATTCTAGTTCCGGACCACATGGCCCGGTTTGCACACCCAAATGCACCAACTTCAGGGTACATATAAGCAATTTAGAGCAATCATAACAAGATTCGAACGACTGCACTGACTTCAACATGCATATCAGCTAATCAGAGCAATCACAGCAAAATTTTATCGAATTGACTTCGTTCTCATTTGCAGAATACATCATTCCTGAATCAAGAGTACCAACTCAAGAATTGAACGGTGGTCATTTGGAAGAGAATGCTGAGTTAATTAGATTCATCTATCTGCTCAAATTGACCTAAAAAGCTTAGGCTACTTCTCTGAACTTAAGCTGCCTCTTTTAACTTCTTTTTGCCACTCCTTGAGCCTACTGCAGCCTTACCTTCCTCCTCTGTCTGGGTCTCGATTCTTGCGAAAACCGGTTTTGGTTGGGCCATCACCTGGCCGCACTTTAGTCCGCCCCACTTGGTGTCAACCTGCAATACGAGAATTTTCGAAATATAGTCATCAGCCACAGAAGGAATTGAACCAGACTAGAATTGATAGAGATGGAGAGAGAGAGAGAGAGAGACCCAAGTAAGAGCATTGAACTGGTCCTCTGAGTAACCGAGCTGTTTATATATTCTGAGACACAAACTCGGAGCAACTGGGGCTAGCGTGACCGCTATGATCCTCATCACTTCCAAAACAACCACTAGATCCTAACATTGGCAAACGTTGATAGTCAACGTCAAATATTTATGAAAAACCAAAATGACCAGCCACATAAAGTGAAACAATTTTTTCAGTTGTTCTGGTAATGAACTTCCATGTGAATAGCTACCTTGGCCGCAGCTTCAGAAGCGGGGCCCCCTTGCTTGAAGAGTGACCACGGTGCTCGTTCATCGACATAAGAATTCCCTGCATTACCAATTTCAAGAACAGCCTCACAAGCTGAGGAGAGTGAGAGGTTTTCATAGTGAACCCGAGCCCTTTCAACCTGCAAATGGAAGAGAACTCAAAATGAGGGTCCTTTTTTTAGAAGGTTTAACACCTATCAAGCATTCTTCGTGGGAAAAATTATTAATCAAGAATGATATACTGAAGAACGTGTGCAAGAATTACCAAAGTCTCCACGGTTTCTCTAAATGAAGTTCCCTCTGCAGCCACAGCTGAATCAACCACCAAAGTGGATTGGCAATTCTTTCTGAGAAGCCCAAGGGTGCGGTTCAGAAGATTCCCTAAGAGAAGGAATCAATTAATGATCAATTTTTTTAACTTGCATAAAGACTGGACTTATTAAAAGAAATGGTCTGAATAAGTCAGTGCCTCGTCATAGATATAATCAAAAATATATTCCTTCAGAACGGATCAACTACGGACATTGATTGACACTTGATTTCCATATTGTCCAAGGACTCACAGTAATCAAATGATTGGTCCAGCCTGAAGAAATCTCTTTCAGAACAAGTCCAGGTAAGAATCTCTTCACTTTCAGGCTTTACCCACAAATAGTGGAGCGACACAAGAATATCAGAGTGAAGATGCTAGTACCTATGGTATTGGCAAGATGTGCATTGACGATATTGATGAATCGGTCCTCTGAGTAGTCCCCATCACTCCCAAATTCTACTTCTCGGAGGAAGAAGTACCTGACTGCATCGGATCCAAATCTCTGAACCAAATCGTTTGGTTCAAGCGTGTTTCCCAGAGACTTGCCCATCTTCATCCCATCCTAAAATTTTATAAAGATAATAAAGAATAGCTGCATGAAATGAAAATTAGGTATAAGAAAAAAATCTAAAACAATTCTTATTATAATCTTATGAAAACCTAGGGAGTTATGTTTGACCTCATAACGTTGCACCCTATAACAATAAAACAAAAATAAAAAACCAATCACTGAGTCAAAATGAGAATCTAAACAAGATAAATAGTTCTGATTTGAAGAAAGAAGAGAGAGCAAGATTCCTACGAGTCGGTTTGCACATACACTAGTTGATAGTAAAATCATCATTCATGAACAAAAAAGGGATTTTCATGGCATAAGATAACTGGAACAACAGCTTCGAACCATTAGAATCAAATTAAATATATGTAGCTAGTAAACAAGAAAATTACTTTTGTCAAGAATCCATGTCCGAACACCATCTTCGGAAGGCTTAAACCAGCAGACATAAGCATAGCGGGCCAGTAAACTGCATGAAATCGTAGTATATCCTGCAAAGGAAATGGTACATGTCATGCTCACATAACTTATTATACTCTTGAAATTACAATTCCGAATGCTCAACAACAGCTGTAAATGATAAATAAGAACTGGACTCCCAGAAAAGTACCCAGACAATAATCCATGGCTAATTACTTGGTTCGTAGTAGCAAGACATTCAACACTTTCTATCAGAATTTAGAGCTCGACTATAATTGGACAAATTATCTCACAAATACAAATCCAATAATCAAAACTCATATTATGCCTTCACGTAAGTAAAGCATTCCTGGAAAACAAAGCATATCTCAGACCTTGCCAATCAAATGCAATGAAGCCGGCCAACCAGAGGAAACAGCAAGTTCCAGATCAGGTCGTTCTTTCTCCTCTGATAGTGCTGATATGTAACTGGTGGAAGGTAGAGAGAGAATTATTAAAACTGTATCTATGAATGATGCCAATAATAGAAGTGCTGAATTCTTTCTTTTCCCTTGTATAACGAAAATGAATTATTTATTATAAAAAAGAAGAGACTTTGCACTTGTACTTAATTTTTCCAAGTTAAATATTGCGATTTTGAGTTAAAAGAACAGTTACCCCAACAAAGCATCAAACCAGACGTATATGGTTTGCTTCTCATCACCAGGTACTGGAATACCCCACTCCACTGATGCACGGGAGATGGAAAAATCCTTTAAGCCACTTCTAATCCAACTTTGCACCTGGCAAAATTTTATAGGAAATATCATATTAAAGATGAGGATAATTTTTAGTTACTCACGATTCTTTACTAAATAATCCTGGAGTATTCCTTGAAGATGTTATCACCAAAAGATAGAGTTAGATTCAGTGCTTTCCACTGGCATCAGCAATTTAAGGTTGGACGGATAGTAGAGATTAAAGACCTATAATTTCTGATGACGTATGACAATTTGAAGCCCATATTCCAATCTAAGCTGTCGACAAGTATCTCGATCACCATAACTCGCAGTGTAAGCAACCACAAAAGAACTATAATGCATTTTGATTAGCTTTTCTTTCCCTCTCATAGTCTCACACATTCAAGCAGACTAGTCCTCTGATCCATGAGCAGCATAGACAATCACCTCATTTAGACGGAAAGATGGCTGCACTAAGTCTGGGTTTTGAACTAAAGTTTCTTCCAATAATTTCTGATACTTTGATAAGGCAAAGAAATAGTTATCCTCCTTCCTTCTAACACATGGCTTTAGATGCATTGGGCAGCAACTGTTTTCGAGCAAATCCTTCTCATCCTGTAAAATGACAAGTAATTAGCATTAGTAAAATCTGTTGAACCACAATCATGAATCAAAGAAGTTTGGTTGTCAAAATAAAAGAAGACTCAAACCTTGTACTCCTCGCAATTGACACAGTAGAGCCCCTCATAGTCTGCTTTGTAGATATCACCTTTTGCGAGGACTCGGGAGTAGAATTGCTTCACAATAGCCTCATGCGTAGGGTCAGTCGTCCTTATGAACTTGTCATAACCTATCTCTAACTGCAACAAGAGACCGAGCAGCCTGAGATTAATCCAACTTGGCGAACAACTAAACAATGTGGTAGGGCAAAAATTACATCTTTCCATAGCGACTTGTAAGCTTGCGAGATAACATCGCAATGTTCGCCTGGGCTGGAACCCTGGGCACTGGCGGCTGTAGCAATCTTCTCACCGTGCTCATCAGTGCCTGTGATGAATATAACTTTCTTACCTAATAGCCTCTGCCATCAAAACCGGATAGGACTAGTAAGAACTAATGAACCGGTACCAAAGTAATGCATAGCCGATAGCATAAGTCATGTTAACAATTACAAAGAGAAGGAGAAGTTCAGTTTCATCGACCTATTATCATCAACTCAACTCATGCAGTTGCAGACCTTCCCTAGATGATTTAACAAGGATAAACTCGAAGTCGCGATCGAGTTCTAGATAAATATTCAATTCATAAACTGGTCTAGATTACATAACTATGATCTAGCAAATATGTTACAACCATTACCCCATTCATCCATAGCTTCATTGATACTGATAGCTAAAGGACAAAGAAGCTGCAGAAATCTCAAAACACGGATAGAGAGAGAGAGAGAGAATGCTGGGCAGACCTGAAAACGAGCAATAGCATCGGCTGCAATGGTGGTGTAGGCGCTGCCCATGTGGGGAGGGGCATTAACGTAATAGAGTGGGGTCGTCAGGACAAACGTGTCAGACGCTGCTGAGCCGTTGCTGGAATTGGTACAGTACAGAGCTCCATCGGCAGCTGGAGAAGGAGCAGAAAAGAAGAGACTTTGAGGGAGACGGAGCCGAGTCCTGAGGTGGGCAGCTCTGAAATTCGTCCCTTGACGAGGATTCAGTAGCCACAAGCTGTTTTGGAAGCTGCAGTTCATCCCGGCCGCCATTGCAGGGGGACTTCTTTGCTCTCAAAGGAGCAGCACAGCAGCTCGAGCTTGGGGTCCGACTGAGAGACTGTGTCAGACGAGCGAGCTAGCGCAAGAGATCGAGCTCGGTGGGTTAAGCCGCTAAGGTCATAGCTAGGGCTCGGTGAAGCTGCTACGACCGGCGACTAGGAGGAGGAGCACAGCAGCAGCTAGAGCTCGAGGTCCGGGTCCCGGAATGAGAGAGAGAGAGACCAGAGACGAGAGGCAGAGGCGGCGACTGAGAGGTTAGGGGAGAGAATAAGATAGGAGAAATGATAATCTGGGAAGGAACTACCGTGCATCTAAAAAATAGACCGTTGGATTATAACTTTGACAGATCTGAGCCCTTAAATAAATTTCTTCTGCAGCGCCGAATTAGTCGCCATAGAAAATTATGGTTGCGTTTGGTTTCATAGTAAGATTTTAAAATTAGATTTTGATTTTAATTTTGAGTGGAATAAATGGAGCTCACCTTTAATTTTGTATGAGTTATGTTATTTTGTTATGGAAAAAAGTGATATAAATGGGATCCACTTTTTGATTTTGTATGAATTATTTTGTTTTGTAGTGAGTAGAATTAAGTTAGAATTATGATTCTAAAATATTATCCTAAAATCAAACCAGTGAGGGACCGTCCATCTTCTATTCCTCGCGTTCTCTGCTTTGCTTCCTTCCCTCCTCTGCATTCTGCAGCTTTGCTCCTGCAATCCACCGGTTGGAGCATCGGTGAATGTTCTCTTGCAAAATGTTCGAAATAGATCGACGAACCTAATCACTATTATATTTACCTCTTACACTCCGAAATCAGTCTTATATTCCTGCAATTGTCAATCTCTAATCTCGTCACCCGAAATCTATATCTACATCTATATATTAGGCTAAAGGAGAGTAATAAAAGAACTCTCACATGCCTCCACATATCATTCTAAAAATGAAAGAAATATATTGCTTTAATTTATTAGAAGAAAAGAAATATTCTATATATATACATATTAAAAAATAATAATTAGGTTGAGAGATTTTAATAATCTAATATTTTCTAAATTGCAATAGGTTTCTACTTTAAAATTTAATGGTTTAAATAATTTACTTTTTTAAATATCGATAAGGATAATTTCATATTGAACGATAAATTTAGTTGTGTTTAATTTACCCCTCGTTGGCAGTTTGCCACTACGCCCCAAACACATGGATAAATTGAGAAGTGTCGCCATCGATGCAGTGTTAACTTTGGACGGGTAAGTGTTCATAAGGTACACGATTAGTTACGCTTGGAACTCAGAAAGTTCGAACCTTTTATGGGGAACATTTGGTCTAAGATAATATTGCATTCCCATAACATTCTATATCTTCTGCAATTGCTGGTCTGTTTTCTCAAGCTATATCCTAATTTTCCCCTTGATTTCATTTCCCATACTGGCGCAGTATAATCTTAGAATGGATACTATGCCTCTGTACACATTTGGTGAATGGATTACGGAGAATATTTCTTCTATCTCCATCAATTTATAAAAATTTTAACCAAAAAAATAGAAGAGTGCGACATTTGTTTAGTTAATTGAATCGATTTCCTAAATTTTGCTGCAATTGGTTCAGGCGAGCAGTGAATAATAAAAAAATATTTTCATTTTCGTCTGTTGAACTTCAAAATCTGAAACTTGGTGGTATAGTCTTTGTAAGTATAATATATTTTAGGTTATTGCTATCCATCTACTCAATACGAAATCAGATGAACTGAATAAAGCATGACATAAAGAAAGTGCTTTTTTCACTTTATTACGGTTTCTCTAATGATTGTGTGGATGCGGGAAAATTAGATGGATGTGAATTTACATGGTCAAAGTGATGGAGAAGTTGCAGGAAGAAAGAGGGAAATGGTAACCATAACACGAATATATGATTTGGGAACAACATGTTCAATTAAGTTTCTATATAACATAAACTTTTAGATTTACTTCTTGTTGAGCAATATTTTTTGTTTTTCAAAATTAAGCACATGCGCAGAATCGATGTGCAGGGGACAGAGCAATAAAATTATTTAAAAGTTTCAGTCGAGCGGTTGCGGACATTGGATTCGGGAGTTTGCTACATCTCAAAAGTAAGTTGAATAAAGGATCATGTGAGTGGCTGTTAAGTACGTGGAATCTCGGTACAGGTGAGTTGGTTATTCATTACACTAAAAGGGCAATCCTGTACCAAAAGGGGCGATAGTCTAATGATTTTAAACTCACTCTCGTATGATTTGAAAACCCCCATATCTCAAGATCGAATCCCCTGAGAACATATGCTAGGGTGGACTCTTTGGCTTCGGTCTTGGGTCATCTCCGGCTTTTGTGAACTATACTAGATCCCTGGTGGTGCTACGCTGACGGGGCCAATGCTTGCGCTGATTGTTCAGTTCGTCTGATATATTCGCGGTTGAACACAACAGCCTCAACATTGTGGAGTGGGAGCGGCAATATTGCCATCACTGCTGCCTACCATTTTTTATTTAGCAAAAAAAAAAGAAGGCTATCTTTGTGGGGATGTGGAAGATATTAGAATAGTGCTCAAAAGCCAATCACATGTTGATATGATTGGATTTATTCAATATATTTTTATGGGTAAATTACACCACACATCATGATTTTTAAAATAATTTCACCACACATCATATTTTTAAAAAATTTTACAGCGCATCACGATTTTTTTTTAAATTTTCACCGCACATCATATCATTATTTTTCCATCCAAAATTAGATTGAATGGTAACATCACGATATCTTCAAGGATAATTTTGAAAAAAAAACTTGAGGGATTTAAAATGGAATAAAATGAAAAATGTAAAAAGAAAAAGAGAGAGGAAGGGACTCAAAAGGGGAGGTCAGCGACTGCAATTGGGGGGTTGAGTCCCCCAAAATTTGGGAAATTTCAGCGGTGGGATCCCCTAAATTAGGGCTGTTGGGGGTGCCCTCGTCGACAATCGATCCCTTGATTGTGGTCGGCTCAGACAAGGCTGGCGACCCCAATTGGGGGGTCGACAGCTAGCAGGAAAGCCCCTGACCCCTCTAATTTGGGGGATCCTAGTGGCAACCCCAATCGAGGGTTGGGCGGCCGACGAGAGCCCCTTCCTCTCTTTTTTTTTATTTGACATTTTTCATTTTATTCCGTTTTAAATATCTCGAGTTTTTTTGGGTACAAAATTGTCCCTGAAAATGTCGTAATGTTACCGTTTAATCCAATTTTGGACGGAAGAGTAACGATACGATGTGCAGTGAAAATTTAAAAAAAATTTCGTGTTGTGTTGTGAAAATTTTTGAAAATATGATCTGTGTTGAAATTATTTCAGAAATCATGACGTATGGTGTAATTTACCATATTTTTATTCATGCATAATAATGATGAGGCATTTATATTAATCACACTAAATTTATTTTAATGGATTACGATGAAACGAAAACAATGATTTTAGGGTCATGATGGGAATATGCCAGTGAGACCTACAATCTATCTAATAAACCCTACTATGAAACATCCCCAGTCATAGGATCACTGAGTAGGGGATCAGTAATACCGGTAAAAATAGTACAATTGTTGCATCTTCTACGTAGAGGTTGACTGATCTCACAGTTACTTATGAGGAGTCATTAATGTAAAAATGTAGGTGCTTATTAGAGATTGGGTTCCCCGAACTGTCTCTCTTAAGAAATGCCGAATGGAAATCTTACATAACATAGATGTCAATATGCAATACCTCAAGTGATAGCAGGAATAAGTAATTCTTAGACCTGAGACTACTATAGCACTTTGTGATTGTTAATTTTATGGTTTTGGTTCATTCCCTAGCATGACACCACGAGACGTGTGGTATTATGGACATAATGAGACTTCCATGGAAGTGGGTGAGTAATCAACTATCTAGTAAGAGGAGACAATTACCTTTTTTTTTTTAGTATTCTCTCGGTAAAATCTCTGGCCAGAGTAGGATGAAAATTAGAAAGTTGTTTCTAACATTTCATCGTAGAGACATTGCTCGAGAATTCGATTACATATGAGTAAGTATTGAGATTTGACATTTCATTCATATTCTAACTTATTCGAGACATTTATAACCGAAGGATTTAATTACGCGGAACTTATCATCAAAGGGTGTTCGATTCTTTTTAATAGAACTCTTCTCCATCTAGGTAGTCATGACACTTTGTTAGAAGTCAATCTCGGCTTGTGGGTCAATTCGATTAAGAGTTAATTGTATAATCTTGTTAAAGGGTTTAATAAGATTAAACTTAATTAATTAAAAATTGTTCTAATAAACTAATAAATTTACTAATACATGGCGATCCACTGCCACCTCAGTGCAGAGCCCAATGGGTACACATATAAGGTTTTTCTTGTAACAAGATTTATTTATTTAAATTCAAATAGAGCAAACAAATTCTGTTAGCACGAAATGTGTTTGGTGCAATCACACCCCTTATTAAGGTAAAGACATTTGAAAGACACTCAATCGTAATAGGACCCATGAAATAGGAATTTCGATTCCGATTAGACGATGACATAAAGCTTATATAAAGCCCAATCGGTTGTCCATAATTCGATGTGCCAAATAAATCAGAGAGTTATTTTTGATGCGCTCCAAAGGGAAGCTGGCTCTACGACCAACAATTTTGCTGGTCGATACGGGTCGTATTGAAACAAAGCTTCCAATATAAGGAGTAAATTAAGATTAATAAAATATGCAGGGGGCAAACTGAGACTGAAGAAAAACTTCAGGGACCAATTGAAATTAGCGGGCAAGACCAGTATTATTAAGAACAGAACGGAGACGAGAGGGATGCTCGCACTGAGAGAGACGGAGCTCTCTTCAATCTCCATTCATGGCGGTCAACAGAACTCCCGCGACCTTGCTTGACTCAGTAGCTCCCCTTCCCTTCTTCTCCCTACCCTTCTTCCTCCTCGCCCTCGTCACCGCAGCGACGGCGAGCGTGAGCTCCAGTGTCTACAACAGCACCGGATTCTTCAGCCTCAAGTACCGATTCGCCGGTCAGGAGCGGTCTCTGAGCGCCCTCAAGGCTCACGATACCCAGCGCCAGCTCCGAATTCTCGCTGGCGTCGATCTCCCGTTGGGCGGAATCGGCCGCCCCGACGCTGTTGGGTACGGCCAATTGAATTTGAACTTCCCTTCCCACTGTCATTTATTTCCTCTTCGCAAAGTTTGGCTTTTTAGGGTTGACTTCGACGTGATTTTGGGTTTCGATCATCTGAGTGTTTAGACTTGCGGCGGTTCTCGTCACTTCATACATGTCAGCTGAAAGAAACTCCATTATTTATTAGATATTTCGGGCATGAAGATATCATACTCTACCAAATTCATGGCTAGAATTGGGAGTGAAATAGTTGTGTAAAGTGATGGCACTTAAAAACTCATGATTAGAAGTGATGATCTCTGATATGATTGATGATCTTTGAGTGTTGAAAGTAGCGAGCAGACTGTTGAGGATCTTCTGGCTTATCGTTTCCTGTAGTGGGAATTTCAAATATGCTAATTAGAATACTTTCCATCGATATTCTTAGGCTATATTATGCTAAGATTGGGATCGGTACCCCTTCAAAGGACTACTATGTACAAGTCGATACTGGAAGTGACCTTATGTGGGTCAATTGCATTCAGTGCAAGGAGTGCCCCAAAAGAAGCTCTCTTGGTGTATGGCCCCGACTTTGACCTCATGTTAGTTTTATCTTTATATTGCTTTGAACTGATTCAGTATTTTATTTCCATTAGATAGACCTCACACTCTACAATGTTGAGGACTCGGACTCTGGTAAATTGGTTCCCTGTGATAACCAATTTTGCTTAGAGGTAAATGGAGGTTCATTGCCAGATTGCAAAGCTAACTTGTCCTGCCCGTATATTGAGATATATGGTGATGGTAGCTCTACTGCGGGGTACTTCATGCAAGATGTTGTACAGTATGCTCGAGTTTCTGGAGATCTTGAAACTACAACGGCCAATGGAAGTGTTATATTTGGGTAAGTAACAAGCTTTCTTATTTGATTCTTGTTCTTGATGCAATTTCTGAGCTGTGATAGACTTCTTTAAGATGAATCTTTAAAAATTCGAATTGAACTGCTATCAAATGGATGTTGGCGCCAGTGGGAAGGAAGTCAACCCTAAACCAAGCTTTACAATATGTATAGGCTCTCAGAAAATTGACGCCATTTTCTTGAAATTATTTCGAGAAAATGAGAAGTGATGCCTGCAACACACCCAGAAAAAAGCTTTTTATTTCAGGTTATTTGTTATGTGTAACTGTGTTATCCGGGAATTCTTTCGAGTTATGTTCATGTACTAATTACAGATAGTTTTCCTGCCTTGCCTTAGATGTGGTGCTAGACAATCAGGCGACCTAAGCTCATCAAATGGAGAGGCACTTGATGGAATTCTCGGTTTTGGAAAAGAAAATGCATCAATGATCTCTCAATTAGCTTCATCCGGGAATGTGAAAAAGATGTTTGCTCATTGCTTGGATGGTACAAATGGTGGAGGCATCTTTGCTATTGGACATGTTGTGCAGCCAAAAGTTAATACAACTCCTTTGGTTCCGAACCAGTATGTGTTACATTTTTGGTTTGAACCACTTATATTTGATGTGTAGTTACCTTGTATTCTATAGATCTTTCTAGCATAATGTCGTATTCTACTTTCTTTTGCATTTTCACATCAGGCTCATCATTCTTTTACTCGTGCTCCCTTCATATGTTAGTGTCTATGCATTCCTCAAGATAATTCATGCTTGAATTATGAGACACAGTGGCTTCTCCAACCTTGAACCATTATCATTTTTTCATCTTATTAGACAGGAGGCCTTTAGTGATAAATATAGCTCCAACCTTTTGCGAGAGCATCTTTCTCGTCATTTATGCCCTTTGATAATTAATTCTAAGAACTTTGTGCACTTCATGAAGGCAGTTATTCTTGTGAAACCTAAAGTACAATATTGATGCCAGTCTTATGGACTTATATCCAACTCAATGAATTCATGATGGCAACTTCTTATTTGTGTTAATAATGAAAGCAGTTCTCATATCCTAAGCATGGCTTGGCTTTTGTTACTATACTTGCTTTTGTTCTCGTGTCCTAGGCATGGCTTCTTTATTTTGATGTTCGATCCTTTTGCTAATTTTTTGGGTTATAACATTACATATCTTTTTCCCCCTAATAGTTATTATGTGCTCATATATTCTTCTTTGGCATTTCAATTCTTATCCAATTTATATTTCTCTCGCTTGTCTTCTTATGAAAACTTTCATTAAATTTCAGGCCACATTACAGTGTTAATATGACCGGTGTTCAAGTGGATTTTGAATTTCTGAATCTCACTAGAGATGTATTCGAGGGAGACAGCAGAGGGACCATACTCGACAGTGGTACAACTTTGGCCTATCTTCCAGAAGTTATTTATGACCTATTAATTAACAAGGTTTGTGAGCAGATAAGAGAAGCCTCTTAACATTCAATGAGTTCATTCAGATTGATTATACTTAATGTGATTTCTCTTCTCAGATTATCTCATGGCAGCCTAATCTGAAAATTCACACAGTTCGTGATGAATACACATGTTTTCAGTTCTCTGAAAGGTAGACTGTTCTTTTTACTTTTTACTTTTTGAAATACATTGGGAACTTGATTTGGCACTTCAAAATGTTGCATAGCTCCTGTTCCTCAAATATTTACCATCAGATCCATAAGCTTGGTGCATGATGGATTCTTCTAAGATGCAAAAGAATAATCATTGGGCAGATCGACTCTAGTTCTATCATTTGATACTCGATCTGGCTAGACGCCCTTCCCTACAGAGGTTCTGGGTAGGATTTCACATTCTAATTCTTAATTGAGACCTTTAACATCGCACCACTAGGGTTTGGATTCTTCAGACATTAAATAGAAAATACCTAAAGTGACTCCACTGTCTGGAAAGCAATCCCACCTGAAATGGTGCACACATAATTAGGGCCCGTTTGGTATGGATTCTGGAATACGAAGTGGAATCGGAATTGGAATGAGGCGGAATTGTAAATAGAATGAATAATTTCATTTTCTGTTTGGTTTAGCACGGAATCGGAGTTTGATTGCATTTCTTGATATTTAGTTTGATAAATCGGAGTCAATATATAAATACATATCAATTACGTGTATATGTCTATATATAAGGTATGCACACATATCGATAGTACTGTATTATATGTTTGTATATATCTATGTGCGCTTATGTATATGATAACATTGGGTGAAGGGCAAAATAAAAGATTAAACTGATTGAAGGAAAAAAAAGAGAGATTAAACTGATTGATGAAAACTTTGATTCCAGGCCTTCGATTCCCTGGGTATGTGGGGGGAATCTGATTCTGACTTTAGGGGGAGTTGAAATCCCTTAATTGGGCAATTGGAAACCGTTTTTCACTTAACAAACGTCTATTCCCTTTCCGATTCTGGGGAATTTTTCAACCAAAACAAACAGCCCCTTAACCGATATCCAACAGATAGACGTGATAAGGCATGACTAGCTAATGGGGCACCAGGAAGAAATTGTATGTAGGAACTCAATTAATTCATAACATGATATAAAAAGGGAAATGTTGGATTCCTTTGTTGCTTGGATGTTATAATACAGCTGAGATAAGCTGAGATAACTTCCTTTCATGAGGAAGTTAAAGAAAGTGATCGTGATTTTTTTTTGGCTCATAAATCCTACAAAGAGCTTGCACATCTGTCATAATCACGAAAAAGCCTTAGATATCTGATGCTCTTGCCTATTGATTTTGAAATGCTTATTGTTAGATGGATTTTGTGCTTCCCTGAGTTGCCGCTTACTATTTTGGGGCTATGCTTTCTCGTTCTACCCCTTCCATGAGTATGATTGCTTGTCAAATGGGCACTTTAATGTCTAAATATGGCTTTATCATAAACGTCAAACCCAGTTATCATACAGAATGATATCATGCATTAGCTTAATAATTGTGATGTCCCCAGTAATTTATTTTTGCAATGATCTTATTATGCTTTTCCATCGCAGTGTTGATGATGGATTTCCTAATGTTACTCTCCATTTTGAAAATTCACTCACTCTCAAGGTTTATCCTCACGACTATCTATTTCCCTATGTAAGTATCATGAGCCACCTTTTTATGTCAGTTCTATAATCCATCTTTGATAGAGAGAACGAAGAAGTCTTCAATTATGCATGTGTACAAATGACTATTGGAACACTGATCAAGGTTTCTTTGTAAAAGAGGATTGTTTCACCATCAGAATAGCTGTATACTATTCTATATGAAGATTCCATGACACCTTCAATGATTAGTTTCATTGCAAGTGAGAGCAGCTTACAAGGAAGTCTACATAGACGGTTTCCTTTTTCTGTCAATACTTTCTTATTTGTAGAAACTTGAGAATAGATCAGTTTAATTTGTAGCTGGTTGAATACCTTTCCAACCTGCCGCATTTTATTCCTACGATCTCTTAGTTCATATAATCTTTGTGGACTTTGTAGGATGGATTGTGGTGTATTGGATGGCAAAACAGTGGTTTGCAGCCGAGTGACCAGAGGAACGTGACACTTTTGGGAGGTATAGTAGGACTTCCTCTGTCAGTTCTCTGCATCCCAGCTTATATTTGGATTTCGTAATAATGTTCCATACATGTTCTTTTTGTTTTTCTTTTTTTTCGTTTTCCCCCAAATGTGTGCTAGGGAAAATGGATCAAGAATATCTTGTCAAGAGAACTTCATGGTGCATATGCTGTTAAGATTTGTTGTTTTGAATCAAATGAAAATATGGTAAAGATTCAAGGGAAAATATGGAGTAGACTGTCCTTCCAGAATATCTGAACATTCATAA
Organism: Punica granatum; assembly: GCF_007655135.1. Classification (NCBI taxonomy): domain Eukaryota; kingdom Viridiplantae; phylum Streptophyta; class Magnoliopsida; order Myrtales; family Lythraceae; genus Punica; species Punica granatum. The sequence goes on from NC_045128.1 coordinate 23,579,275, forward strand.
GTTTTCATAAATATCAGTAAGATGTGCCTCAAGCTGAATGGTGAAGATCAGTATGTTTATTTTGTGCTTTCATAGTGGGCAAAAATGGTCCTTTTTAATCGTCAAGTGTCTTAACCCTTTCCTGACTAATTGACTTAGCTTCAGAAAAATCAGTATGCTGTCATACTTCACAGAACGTTGTGTTCTGACGTGAGAGTTTATGATAGGCCCATGTCTTTCCCGACTTTATCATCCTTTTCAGTGTACTGGGAATGATACATGTGCTACATTACTGGTTGTGGTGGTATCAGTATCCCACTTGCTCTAAAACACCAACTTTATTATATCTCTGATGGTTTATCTTAGGCAGAAGCAGGAACGTATTCCTAAGGCCTAATTATTTTTAATGCTATGGTTGGTGCATAGGCTATTGATATCATCCGCTTGAGTTGTTTTGGCATCCTGAAATAGTTATGGTGCTATTCTAAAACTTGATAATATCCCATTGCAGAGTTAGTGCTCTCAAATAAGTTGGTGGTGTATGATCTCGAGAATCAGGTCATTGGATGGACAGAATACAACTGTAAGTGACTTACTTTCCTCTGTTGTCTATGGAACTTATATTGTTTTTTAATTTCTTTTGCATGAAAACTTAGGTCAAGGAGTAGTCATTCTGGTCAAATAATGATATCAACATTCTTATTGATCAGAAAAAAGTTAAATATATTTTACTACGTTTGTAAGATAAAAATGGCTGAAAATATGTTAAAAGAAGTTGATTTTAGTCAAAATGTGGGTCGATCCAACCTTCATTCCCTTATTTAAACCACCAACTGTTATTTTTCATTTCTGAATCGTATCAAGTATTTCCTCTTGTCCAAAGTTGCATCAGAGTCAGTAGCAAGATTTTCGTGTTTATATTCGTAAAAGATGAATTTTATTAAGATAGCCTAAATTGACTGTTTACTTGTTCCAACTTGAAATCTGGTTTTCTCATTTATAAGGATTCTTTTTGGGAAGATATTTGCCATAGTGTTAATACTTCATAGGTCCAGTAGATTTTGATGCAATGAAAGATGAATCATTGCCGTCTTCTCCAAAGTGCTATTTGTCTTCTTGCAGGCTCTTCAAGCATCAAACTGCAAGACGATCACAGCGGGACGGTACATCTAGTGGGTTCTCATTACATTTCTTCTGGGTGCTCTCTGCTAAAACCAGGGGCATCGATTACTTTCGTACTGTTAGCGGTACTGCTGCTGATATTAAAATTGTGATTGAAGGCAGAAGCACTTTTCTAATTAAAAGGCCAAGAATTAACATAGGAAAAGGAAATCATTACGAAACTAGTTGGCAAAAATGTGCAGTATGTGCTACTTTGGGTTACTCTGATGGAAAGCTTTCGTGGTTGGCATGAAAGCTTCATAGAAAGGGTATTGTGCTCGACTTCTCCTTTGGCCGAGTTGCTATCCCAGTTATTTTTGTTCCCAAGGGAAGTTTGGTTCTCTTGTATGGTAAGGCTTGTATAGAAACTCTACAGGATTTGTGTTGAAAAGAATTAGTAAACAAAAGAAAACAGAGAGGTCTGCAAATATGTCTTTTCTTGTGTTTGAAGTTTGCAGTAATTGTTCTCCAGTTTACAAGAGGCCAAGTGCCTATTAATATGGGAAAATAAAGGCGCGAAGGTGACACTAATGAGAATATAATTGATCTGATATACTTTCCACATTGGAGCATATCTATCGCGTATGCCTAGTTTGCTGCAGGTATAATATGCCCGACCCGGGGGACCTCTAAGTTATTACCTATTAGTGAATATAAATGCTAATCGATCATTTGACCGAGCAGATTTAATCCCAGTTTCTTGAGATTAATATTTGTTTGGGTAAATTCACTCTGAGAATTTGAAGGACGAATCCCCCGCCTATTTGTATTTCAAAGTTCAAACAATTAAATATAAAATAGTTACGAAATTTAAGAAAAAGGATGACTTACTCAGTCCCCTCTCGATCTTGGGGTGGTAGCCAGCGGGGAGGCCCCCAACCCCAGACCGAGGGGGTCTATATTTCAAGGTCTCTCTTGATCTAGGGGTTGGAGGACCTCCTTGTCAGCCACCGTCTCTATTGGCGAGGTCAAATGGAGGACTCGATCCAAAACCGAGGTTTGAGAGAATTTCATTCTCTCACGTGTTAGGCCACGGGTCCATCTACTTTCTTGCGTAATCCATAAGATGGGAGGTGAAAGTGAGATATCAATTCTTGTGTATGGACATAACATGTGGACATTAGACATTTATATTGTCCAGGGCTAGCATGTGGGCGGATTGGTAAGAGAATATCATGAATCAGACTGAACCTGCACTCGGTCGAAGATATTGGGGTAGTTGAGCGAACTAGTTGCCTAGGCTAACTCCATTCAGATTAATAAATAACTAGGTGATAATTGCGCGTTGTGTGTTGAGGGTAAAAATTCCACACGGAAAAACTAAGAAGAATCCAATGGGTTTATAAGAAATTGAGTATCACAATCTATTAGCTCGAGCTTTTGGATTGGAGATGGGCCCAATCACTTATAGGCCCAATGGATATTTTACATGGTATCAGAGCGGATTACGCTTTCACGCGCATGTGTGTGGGTTCACATTACGCCAGTTGAAATGTCTCTTTGTTGATGGGCAGCCGAAGTGCGCCCATGTTTGGCCCGAGTGTGGAACTCGTGGTCTTTTTGAAATCTGAGTGCGGAGAGAAATCCGCCTCGCCTTAGTCCGGCCCAATCGTGGCCTCACTGTCAATTGTCATCCCCCTTTCTCCCGAGCACGGAAGTCCAGTCTCGGCTCGTAGTTAGTTCTTGAGGGTGGGTTGTTCTAGTCCACGTGGCACGTGTAGGTGAATGTCAAAGCCACACGTTGCCACGTGAGGGCGGTTGTTGAGAGTAAAAATCTCACACGGAAAAACTAAGAAGAATCCAATGGGTTTATAAGAGATTGAGAGCTTTTGGGTTGGAGATGGGCCCAATCGCTTATAGGCCCAATGGATATTTTACATTGTGCATAACATTTTATCAATTCATTTATAACCAGTTGATTATAGACATTGTCGAAAGACATTTTTTAGGCGCTCTAAAAACTTGATAAGTTAGGTTAGTCCGTGGGACCGATTTGGAGTCGTCACTACACCGTAATGTGGCCAATGAACCACCAAAGTCTTTAATTAGAGTCAAAACACTAATCGCCTAAGGATTTATTTTGACTCGGTTTTAAACCAGAAGTACAGCACTTGTTTAGTTAGGGTAGCACTTGTTTTGTTTCATCATCCAATATTTGTACCCTAGGAGTCTAGGGTCTTACTCTTGTATATATACAGGTATAGAATTACAATTACAACTTGAACTCCACACGCTTACCCATGCATCCCTTCATACATATGTACATGTACATCCATCCATTCCATTCATACTAATCGCCTTCATCACTTTCATTCACCGTCGCCCCCAATGGGCCTTTAATGGGCCAAGATAACTCAATGGACCAAGTGGGCCTACAAACTTGGGCTTATAGCCCGAAAATAGGAAAATAGACCTAGAGCCCATATGTCAGAAAAAAAATCTAATTTTACGTTTAGTTTTCAAGTTGATTTTGTGCAATGGTTGTAAGTATTGACAAAAATATTGATGTATGAGAATACATATATGTATATATATATATGTGTGTGTGTGTGAAAGTAGATGTGAAATTTATTATTAAAAAATTATTATGTATAAATATGAAAGTAGATGTGAAATTTATTATTAAAATTGATTATAAAAATTGTTAGAAAAAACTATGTAAGAGAATTTATTATTAAATTAGATAAAAATGTAAAAAGTAATGATTGTTTTGTTGAATTTATGAAAAATAAAATTGAGTTGGATTGGGTAAGATATTTTACTCAAAAACCAAACGAAGCCGTCATTTTCCTAGTCTACTCATTTTATTCACAATATGCTTTGTTTGTTTATTAAAGGGGTTTTTACCCCATATAGTCTATGGTTTACTTGTTTTATCAAATCTATCATATGTTTTTTTTTATTAGATATATTCCATGATTTACATTTTACTTCAAATGTATCATGCCGTTATATCTCCGTCAACGTTTTAATAGTTTTGCCACTGTTGTCCCTTTTATTTGAGATAGATTTAAGAAAAAAATTAAAACCATAGAATAGTTTTGAGGAAATAATTAAAATCATATGATAGATTTGGGAAAAAAATTAAAATCATTGGATATATTTGGAGCCTACTAACGTTTCATTAATGGACAAGATAACGCTGAGATATATTTCGAGTAAAATGTAAACCATGAGATATATCTGACAAAAAAAAGCATAGGATAAATTTGACAAAACGCGTAAATCATGGGCTATATGGCGTAATTTCCCCTTTATTAAATCATACTCTACTTATCTTAACTTTACTTTTCCTTCAACTCAATAGCATAATCATTATTTTTTTTAATCTTTTTTTCTATTTAATAATAAATTCTCACATATTTTTTCTTAACAATTATTATAAAAAAATTTTAATACTAAATTCTCCTAACTATTCATCATTTTTTTCCTCAATTTAAACGAAATCATTACTTTTTTATATTTTTCTTCAATTTAATAATAAATTCTATCAATTCGATACTCGAAAGATCATCTTACCATCAATTTGGTCCTTCAAAAATTTTTGCCCTCAATATGGTCATTCAAAGATCATATTGCCATCAATTTAATCATCCATTAAAAAAGCCGTTAGAATTACTTAATTCCGTCAAATAATTTCTATAAAAAATAAAAATAAAAATAGAAAAAAAATTTAGATAGAAGAAAATTGTTCTTTTTCAATCTCTCTCACACTCTCTTTGTAACACATAGTTTGTATATGTTCATGTTGAAAATGTACGTGTTTGCTTGGTTTTTTCATTCTTCTTAATATCGATGGGAAAGATGAAGATGAATGGAGATGGAGGTGGAGATGGAGACTATTAGGCGATTGATAGAATCACGGAGTATATGTTGGAGTGAGAAATATTGCTAAATTTTTTTTGTTTCAGTAGATAGATTTTTTTTAATAGAAATTATTTGACGGAGTTGAGCAATACTAATTGTATTTTTAATGGATGATTAATTTGGTGGATATAATGATCTTTGAAGGATCATATTGATGGCAGAAATCTTTGAATGATCAAATTGATGGCAATATATGATTTTCAAATGACCATATTGATGCCAAATATCTTTGAAGGACCAAATTGAAGGTAATATGATCTTTGGAAGACCATATTGATAGTTTTCTCTTTTTTAACCATAATTACAACTAATTTTTTAATAATAAATTCCCCAAACTACTTTTGTCTTTTATCCCGTGGAGTGAAGTATAATCATACTCTACTCTATTACCAAACGCCACCTTTATTTTTTTTCAATTTTTATTCGATTTTTTACAGCCATATTTACATGATTAACCAATTAAATCCCAAATAATCTTGAAAGAAAAAAAAAATCTCTTAGGGCCCTCAAGGCTAAAATGGAATTCAATTTATTTCCTCGGACGCTTTCAGTGAATTGATTATCCCCAATACCATGGATACAAAACCAAGAGGTGGGTGTGAGGTCGGAAAATAAGAAATTGGCCTTTGATTGAACTTGCCCAACAGTCGGTGCCGTTGGCGTTTATCGAGAAATTGGTAGATCATCTTATATACAATTGGAAGCACCTCATGACCTTTGGCTGGAACTAACCGATGCCTAACATGGATAGTCTCAATCTCTTGGCTCAGAAACCTTCTAGTTTCACCGAAAAAAAAAAAGAGGAGATGGCCAGAAAAACAAAGCTCCAGCATTCATCGCGTTCGTTATCGTAGTAAGTCGTAATCTCAAAATTTTTCAAACAGTCTGATGTTCTAATTTTGTTCACTTGTTCTAAAGCACAATGCAAATAACGGTAAAATGTATATGGAGAGATAAAGACATTAATAAGAGACGGAACAGAAGAGAGTCAGAGCACACAAATCAAAAGTAGATGTATATGTTTTCCAAGAATTACAAGACAAAAGAACAGTGGACTGGACAGTACCTACTTAACACATATCAGAACAAATATTGAGGGACCAAACAAACAACAAATATCGGGATAAATAGCGGCTAAATCTTCTTACACATATATGCAACCCAATTTTTCTTCTTATGTAAGCTCTCGGCCAATTCCGACACTAAGAAGCAATAAGGCACAGTTTCGACATGATCCTTATTGATGATGATTCATTGACTCAGTGACTTACGAAACCCCGGGCTCAAGGGAGCTCAAGAGGCGGCAGCAGTTGTGGAAGGTGGAGCAGGAGGGTTGAACAGACCTTGTTCTGCACAGCTCATCACTTCGTTGGGGCCTGCTTCCTCTCGCCCCACACCCAGCAGGTCAAGATAGTAGAGATAGTGAGACATGACTACGTTCATGGGGTCGATGTCGCCTTTCCCGCAGGTGAGGTCCCCGTAGAGGAGGTTCATGGTGGCACCAAACCCAGGGACCCGCTTGGCGAGGGTGTCGTTCTTGGTGGGCTTCCAGTTGCCAACAAAGACATCATGGGCTGAGGGCTGGCCCTTCTTCACTGGGGTCATCCACCTCCAAATAGCAGCCTGGAAGGCTAAGGTTGCATTCTGCTCGATGTATTCTGGATGATTCAGGAGGTCCGCCTTCAATGCCTCTCCAGCCGCACCATAGTTGTAGTTCCTGTAATCATAAAACCAGACCCATCACTTTGTTTCTACAAGCTTCAGAAAAGGAAAACCGAGTCCGCAAGCAAGATTGTGGAATAACAGCAGAATATACAATCAGAAACTAATGAGTTCTTGGAAGTATTTTCTCCCATCTCTTTTGGACGAACAAACTTTCAGTTGGCTTTGGTTTTAAGTGTCTTTCATATTGAGGCGCTCATACAATTGATACATACAATTAGTTTCTTTCATCGCGATTCCCTTTCAAAATTCTAAAGCACAATGCTGCCAGTAGACGGAGAATGCAAAAAACACCCACCCAAAGAACTCAAAATAAAAAAGGTACCTACCAGTAGATAGGCAAGGCTCCGCGGCCATAATATTCAGCTCCAGGAGTGCATGGATATTCAAATTTGTAGAAGTCGTCGCAGTATGACTGGCTCGGGCTCATCTCCTTATTGTAGCAAAGGCCCCAGGCCAGTGGTCCTCCGGTCGCAACTCCATACCCACCTAAAACCATCGTCAAACAGAAACATAAGTCATTCTAACGAAACACTCTGATAACTTGATCATTACAAATAATCACATAGCTCATCCTGTAAGTTTTCTCCCCGTTTTCCTTGTTAGTTTGGGAGTATTAGCTCAAACAACTGTTGACAAACAGAACCCGATCCAGATGAAGCTCATGAGTACAATTAGCTCTAAGATGCATTCATAACTCAATCACACAAAATGTATCTAACATCTCCTTCAGGGGCAAAAAATAAAAAAAAATTCAAGATTCGGCTGAATCGGCTGACTAAACTATGCTAGTAAGAAAGCATCGCGTCGACCACTGCATCTGCCGAATGATTTGTTACCGAACTTCAAAACACGGGGCTATGATTGATATGTCCAGCTCAAAACAAAGACAAATCAATAACAAACCATCAACTGATAAGGCAAAGCAAAATTCCGGGCCAAATGCGAAAAATCAGATAAGATAAAGAGCATCTGTCAAACAATCAAATCTCAAAGAGGTTTCCGAAATTGTGGCAATGGATTCGCCAATTTTGAAATAATAAGGTCACAGCAGAGGTTTCAGCTCCAGTTTCCTTGGATTGAAGCCGTACTGTGCTAAGTCCCTAAGCAACACGACCCATTTCCATCATCAATTTCGAGCCCGGTAACGAAATTCCAGCCACGAAGATGCAAAACTTACCAGCAACATAACCACGGAAACTACAGGGGCAACAAATTGGGATAGAGAACGGCGAATCTACAAGGTAAATGAGAGAGGGGGGAAGAGGGGGTTACAGGAAGTCTTGGCGCCGACGTGGCCCAGGAAGGCGGCGATTTCCATCATCTGCATGGTCTTGTTGCCGGTGGTGCCGAAGCCGAGGGGCTCGTAGATGTTGGCGGCGAGGATGAAGGACTGGTAGTCCCAGAAGCCGACGGCGTGGGCGACGGGGGAGTTCCGCTTGGAGAAGAGGTTCTCGAACTGGTAGACCTGGAAGACGTCGGAGATCGTCTCGTTACAGCAGTACACCGACCACTGGTTACACTCCCACTCCGTCTTCTTGCACAGCTTCTTGCCCTTCACCTTCTTCACCAGCGTCTTCCCGTCATCCAAGGCGTCCGCCGCGAGTAGCAGGAGGCTGAGGGATAGGATGGCAATAACTGCAAAGGCGGAGACCCCTTTCGCCTCCATTGCCGTTCTTCTCCTTCAGCAGCACTTGGGCAGGGGAATGTGGCTCTTCTTCTCCTCCTTCTTCTTCTTCTTCTTTCCTCGGAGCTGAAGCTTTTACCAGACGGAGACTTGGATCTGAAGAGAGGGACAGAGAGAGAGAGAGGTTATTTATGGGGAAATTTTAATTCGGTCCTCTGAATTTGTACTTTTTCTATATTTGCCAACATATGTTTGTATTGTTTGTATTATTCGCCTTGGCGTGCTGTTTTTGAGCCACCGACACTTTCTGGCTCTAAATTCTAATGCCCTTCACTTCCCCTTTTTTTTTTTTGGGTTTGGGAATATGGGGACCCCACTTATGGCCTTTCCAAGGAAGAAGATGCTGTAAAAAGAAAAAAGAAGAAGAAAAAGATATTACTGCATTTTTTTCCCTAACATTTCATCTTAATTATTAAATAAAATTGAAGACCATTGCGATACCTCAATTGGTTTTAAATTTCATAATTCATTCGCGCATGGGGAGACCGTTGTATAAAATTTTACAGTTCTTGCCATCCATCGAAAATAGAGAATAATTCGAGGTAACGGTAAGATGTTTAGAATCATGGCTAAGTTTAGTTAGAATTCGAGTTTCAATTTCTATCCATCAAGGTTGCTAAGTTTGGACCCTACGAGGGGGGACACACCCGGAGTCCTTGAAGGATTGGATTGGGAATTGAATTAACGGAAAAATTAATCATTTAAGATTTTATCGAATTGATGGGTTAACAACAATGCAACATGTTTATTATTCATAAGTAATCTTTTAATATATATATTTTTTAAAGTAATGTAGGAAGTTTGACTCTTTAGTGTGATTCAATATTTAAATATAGAATTTAATGATTGCAACTAAATTTATTCTTAAAAAAGTCCTGGCAAATTTGTTAGAATCATGAATATGATCGTAACAATAAGACGTTTTAATTCGACCCTCGATCATTGTTGATCCTATATGAGATTATAATCCATTAATCTTTGTTTGGATACGAGCGAAATGGAGGAGAGGGGAGGAAAAGTGAAGTTGTGTCGAACCTTGCTAGAAAGTATGCGAGGGGTGGATTGAGACAATTCACCAGCCAAATTATGTGGAGCAAACTGAAATAAGATACAAACTTTGAGGTGTACTTTGAAATTCTGCATACTTTCAATGGTCCGCAAGAATTAGGAGGCGGGCACCGGACAGCAAGGAACAAGCAGGGGGGAGAGTGTTAGATGAAAGGTCCGTGTCAGATTCCGTGCGCCAGTGACTAAATGACGAGCAGGCTCCACAACATGGGCGGTTGAATTAGGGCTTTCAACTCAAGAACGTGTTCGATGTTTACTGTATGACCAGCCTGTGGTCGTGGCCCACCAAATGCCTCCACCGACAGCTATTCATACAATGTAATATAATATATATATATATGTTTTGCCTTTTATTTTTGGATTTTCACTTAAAATAGCCAATAATTTGTCTGTTTTGTCAAATCTACCATATATTTTTTTATCAAATCTATCACATGATTTACTTTTTATATCAAATCTATCCCGGTATTATCTTTTTCGTCGACATCTAACGGCCGTGCTGACGTGGCACGTGGAGAGATAGTTGGCCACACTTACCACGTAGACGCCACGTCAATACGGCCGTTAGATGTCGACGGAAAAGATAAAGCCGGAATAGATTTGATGAAAAAAGAAACCATTTGATAGATTTGATAAGAAAAAGTATATGATAAATTTAATAAAACGAGTAAATCATGTGCCATTTTAGATAAATACTCCTTTATTTTTATACATATCTATTATCTTCTATATAAAGCGAAAATATTTCAGAAGTCCTGAAGATAGTACAATTGATTTTCGTATTCTAGCAAATTGATTCGGTTTTTTTCATTAAGTAAACTTTGACGTATAAAATTATAATATATATAATTTACTTAATTATGAAGTAATGTTTACTTAGCTCTAGAGTAAGTTCTGCTTAGCTACGAAGAAAATACAAGAGTCTAATTTGACTTTAGAATTAATGATGCAGTGAAAATTTTATCCAAGATAATCCAATCTTATATTGCAGAAGAAAAATATTTCAACGTGAAGTGCGACTTATAGATTCCAAATGAGACAGATAAATAAAATAAAATAATATTAACATAATATATACAAATATTATAAATTTAAAATAATAAAAATACAATAAAAATAAATTATTATTTTTAAAATAAAAATAAATATTAGAATTAAAAATTAAAAATTATTGTAAATATAACTAAAACAAAAAATGAAATTAAAGAAAAAGAACAATGGTGATCGGAGAAGGGGATGGGGACGACTTTGTCAACTACCATCCCCATAGGAGGAGTCATGTTCTTAAAATTTGACATATCAATAGCTGTGCAAGAGTCGCATAAGTAAAACTTGATGATGTTAACTGGAAATTAATAATTTATCTAATATTTTATTAAAAATTTTAAAATTATGTATAAAATTATTACAATTGTAGTTTTCGTACCAAAATATTATTTTTTAACCAAATACGAAAATGTTACTTTTATTAAAGATCCTTTTACTAATTATTGTACATATGTTTTTTTTTTCGCGAATTACTTTTTCTTTTATACAGATATTACTATACATACTCCTACAAACACCCCCATTCTCTCTCTCTCTCTCTCTCTCTCTTGCATGCAGGTACATGCAGTTGGGTTCCCTACCCCAACTCCAATTCAGGCACAATCATGGCCCATTGCTCTACAACTACAAGGTCGGGATATTGTAGACTGTAAGACCCGACATTATTTTTCAAAAATGCATATATATACATATACTTATATATAAATATAAATATATATATATATATTATACTATACTATATTTTTATGTAGCTGAAAAAAAGAAAAAAAAAAGAAGAAGTAGTGGACAGACTCCACGTGGCCCCTAACATTCTTCCCCCGAGCAACCCTTTCCACTGCCATTTACTTCTTTCTTTTTCTTTCTTATTCTGTTTTGTTGCAGGGGAAAACGAAGAGGAAATAGAGCACTAGAGAGAGAGAAAAAAAATAGAAGAGAGAATAGGCGAGAGAAAGAGAGGGAGAGCGAGAGTGAGTTCATTAAAGGCTTGTGAGTTAGTTGCAAGAAGAACCAAAACAACGGAGGGGGGAGAAAAGAGTGAGTGAGCTTCAGGCCTAGCTCGGGTGGAAGGATTTACAGAGCATGGAGTATAATGAAGATTTAGGGCTGTTAGGTGACTATTAGTTGGGTATGTGTTGAAGATTTTTGAATTGAATCTCGTGTTGAGTTTATGTACTTAGTTGCATCCTTTCTTTGATGAATTGGGAATAAGAATATTCAATTGCTAAAGTTAGGGGAAACTTAAAGAAGATAACAGAGGTTAGTGATGTTAGAAATTAAGAAATCTTAGTTATAGACACGATTTTGATATGTATTCACTGATATTATTGCTTTGGTGTTGTTTAGGTTGTCAATTCGCAATAGGTTTGGAAATTTATGTCTTAATTGTGTTGTCCTGCTTGCAATCACTTTGAAATCGTTTTGTAAACTGTTGTTTAATGGCTCAATGAAATTGAATTAGTTGACTCTCAAACCTCATGGAAATCCGTATTTGAAATTTTAAGGTGATAGTGATGGTTAGAGTGGAGACTTTGGTCAGAAGAGTCATTTTGCTACCTTCAAATATCATTAATTGGATTAGAATTCTTTTATTTGGGTGTGATCTCTTGGTGGTCTGCTATTGTGGTGTGATGATCTTTATTAAAGTCAATTTCATTACTAGGAACTCATGGACAAATTTAGTTGGAGATCCATAAACACATATACATATTTATACTTGATTTTCTAACTGCGTTTATAATTTATAGGAGCCGAGGATACCGAGATTATACACCTGGAAGGCTCCACTTGTTGAGTTATCTTTTTTGAGGGTCTTTGTGAGTACTTTCTTCCATCATAAAATGATAGTAAATATTTATATGTAATGTTATAGAAGTAGAGGTGGCTAAATGATTGAGGAATATAGTCTGATATATTTGTTGAGTATGCTAGTATCATTGTTTGAATATAGCCATGAGATCGCTAGACCCGGCGGATTACAAAAGGAGCCTGATCGGGAATAGAAAAAGGGGTTTGATCGGCCACTGGACCATGCAGAATATAAGTAAGGGCCAGAACGGCCGCGGGACCCGACTGAATAGAAATAAGAGCCTGATCGGCCACTAGACCCAATGGAATATAAATGGTGATCAACTCTTACCGCCAAAGGTTAATCGGCGGCTCCCGCTTATGAGATATGAGTATTGGGAGTTGAGGATGATATGAGTGAGAAGTGTGGGGTAACAATACCGTCTTTACTTGTTGTAGGGAAATGTGACCCTATGGCTATACATTGTGTGCTAGGATTGATTGAGATTTGATATGATGATGGTTGATCTTGTCTGAATATGCTCTAAATATACTTAATTGCGCGTGAAATGTTAAGTGCTTAGATAGTGATTTGCTATGAAATGCTTACTTAATGGGTATTTGCTAATAATGCGATATGAATGAGAAGTGCAGGGTAACAATATCGTCTTTACTTGTCGCAAGGAAATGCGACCCTATGGCTATATTGGTTGAATGATGCTATACATTGTGTGCTAGGATTGATTGAGATTTGATATGATGATGGTTGATCTTGTCTGAATATGCTCTAAATATACTTAATTGCGTATGGAATGTTAGAGCCTCATATGTTAAGTGCTTGGATAGTGATTTGCTATGAAATGTTGACTTAATGGGTATTTGCTAATTATGTGATATTGAGTTGCATGTCGTGTATGTGATTGCTAGAGCTTGGGCACTATGAAGTATTTGTATATAGTGTACGTATTGTATAAAATTATGCGATAGTGAAATAAAGGCAGGTTCTAATACTATGGTGGAATTTTATGAATACTTGATTTATATAAAATGTTGAGATTGGTAAATATTCGTTTGTGAGGTATAAAATATTTTATGGACAAATATTGTTAATTGGAAGGTAATAGTTGATAGGTTTGGATGTGCTGTATGTTTTATTGATATATATATATATATATATATATATATATAGTTAATTAAGGATTAATATTCAATCAATAGTTCATTTTACTTTGAAATATAATACTCACTGAGATGCAGCTCACAGCTCATGCATATAATTTTTTCAAATGAGTTAGGAGCTAGACTAGCAGCACAAGAGAATTTTTGGACATCGGGGATCGGCGTGAAAGATTTTTGCAGTTAGGCTCACTCATAGTATAAGTAGTAAGTTCCTGTAGAATGCTATAAATATGTTACGATTTGAAATTTTTATTTAGTTGGTTCACAAATGTGGGTGAGAAAAAAAACTATCTTGAGATGTATATACATATTTGAGTTTACTGGATTGGTTATATATATTTGGGAGCTTATGGAAAGGAAGTTTTTATATGAATAGTTTATGTGGTAATGAATATTGAGGAATTTATGGGAAACTCTGCTGAAATTTCGGATCGTGACATAGACATTGGTAAAACTGGTTCAGGGAAGACATTGGGGAGGGTACTTAGTACCGGGCTTTATCCATTTGAAGCAACGTTGTAAGAGCATCTATAATGATCGGGGTGAGTCATAATACCAAAAGGGTCCACCGGATGCCATGTAATCGGAATAAACTATCTAGTTCGTCCCTGAGATAGTCGATTTGTATCAATTGAGTCCCTTGCCTGAAATCAGCATAAATTTGATCATTTGTAACATCAGTTTGGTCCCCAAGCATCAATTTGGTCATTTAGAACATTAATTTAGTCCTTTTGGAACATCAATTTGCCCCCCATGCAAAATAGTCCCTGACCAACATATAAACACATCAATATCATCCTTATAGAGTTGACTTTGTAACCTTTTAAGAACTTGTCATTATCAATTTGTCATTTATCCCCTTTTTTATTTGCTTTTGGAACATCAATTTAGTCCCCTCTCTATATCATCAATATCTAGCTCATTTCTTCGCTCTTTGGCTCCAAACTTGATCCTAAACTGTAGTCCTATACATAAGCTTCCTATAACAACCAAGAATACAGGAATTGAAGGTATGAGCAATGAGAATGATGTTACAAAATCAGCTTGGAAAGCTTATATATATATATATATAGAGAAAGACCTTTTACTTTAGAGAGAGATAGAGCAAGAGGGAGAGGACGAAGAAAAAGGAGAGAGAAAATAGAAAAGAACGGAAAATTTGGGAAGAAAAAGGGGACAAAAGCACCATTTTGATGTTCTCAACTTTTATTGTCAATACTAACAGCAAGTGACGGAGCGACCAAATTGATGTGAGTTGGGGACCTAATCGTTGTTCCAAAAGGACTAAATTGATGTTCTAAATGATCAAATTGATGCTGTGGGATCAAACTGATGTTACAAAGGAATAAATTGATGTTATAAGGGACTAAATTGATGTTGATTTCATGCAAGGGATATGCAAATCGACTATGTCAAGGACGAACTTGATAGTTTACTCCACCTGGCCGTTTGATAGATGAGGAGGATCATCCTCATGCAAGTGTCACACCTCGTGCTTGACCGAAGCTGATGGTATACTGGACACGGGCTTTGAGCCACAGATTAATTAGGAAGATGTAATTGATCGGTCTGGGATGACCGGGTGCATGATAGAGAGTCTCTCCCTTATTTCTAATGCTAATCTTTGCACCAGGAGGGAGGCAAGGGTGGATTAAGACAGCAACTCGGGTATTTCAATCTCTAGCTGTTAATGACGAACTCAAGACATTGGAAGATTCTCCCTACGATTTTTTTGATTGCCTTTCACCAGGAGGGAGGATAGCTGTGATCTCCTTCCACAGTTTGGAGGACAGAATAGTGGAACAGATTTTCCTTGGAGACAGTAGTGGAACCGACGAAGGATACGGGCAATCAAGTGAACCGGTGAACGAGAGCCATTTAAGGAAGAAGTATACAGCGGATACAAAGGAAGCATGGATTAAAAGGGTTTTACAGGGCAAGAATGCGAGGATCTTGACCAAGAGACCAATATCATCATCTGAGAAGGAAGGGGAGTTGAATCAGCGGAGCAGGAGTGCGAAGCTCAGAGTGATTGAGTAGGTGCCATCAAGTCTTTTTAAGTTTTCCAAAGCAAAAATATTCGGCAGTAAGAAAGTTTTGCTTGTCACGTATTAATTCATCTTCGAAGGGAATATTTTAAAAAATGTACCATTAGGATCATGTTTAATGTCAAAGTAAGTTGCAGGAATCTCATGGAGTATCCTGAGGTTTCCATTCTCTGCCTTTTCCATTTTGGTGCCAATTGAGTCCTCACTTATCTCAAGAACTTATTAGGGTATCATCGATGCAACCTACTTGTAAGATTTAAGATTCCGTCGGCACTTTAAGCTGTTCCAATAGGTAAATGTCGCTTGCAAGTGATTGTAGACGGTACATCATCTTTGCCAGGTATTTACGGACAAAATCATATGAAAGAATATGAAGCAGCACTGAGATGAGGCTTACAAATGGTAACCTTCACAGAAACCTTGGAAGTATATTGCATTTATTCAGGAGATGATATATACATATCTCCCTCTGGGTATACCAAACAGGAAGATAGTTTGTATAAATGAGCACGCAAAGTTACACTCTTGTCCCTGATCTTCTTTCATTTCCATGCCCTTTTAAGTTTGGATTTGGTAGATGGGTATTGAAGGAAAAGTACTCGAAAATGTAAAGTGAGTCTAAAGTGTTATTCTTCTTAGGCTGATGAGTGGGTCCTCTTAAGGTTTTGAAAGAGCAACTTCGAGGAGGAAACTGTCCCAAAAATTCCAAGAAGTGCCCCGAGAGCAATAAGTGTTACGTTGATCACAATTGAGGGCTGCGATATCTCGGGCCAACAGATCTTGATGTAGAAGGCACAGGGCAGGATCACGCAGATGCAAATGCTCACAAGGGACCCTGTGAGGCTGAGGACGTACTGGAAGTAGGGCACCGAGAGTGCCAGCGCCAGTATAATCAACAGCAGGATCGAGCCGACAGTGCCTCGTATGACCATTTGCTTCCTGGAGCTCATGGAAATGGGAAGACAGCGCTCCAACTGGATGGCGAAGGGTGCGAACTCAAGGGCGTATTTGGTCATGGGAGTCAGTACTGTGGCCCAGAGGGCGATCTTGGTTATGATCAGGTGTCGGGGCAGGCTCAGGGTTATCTGGGAGCTCACTGTTGGCCCGAACATTTTCGCTCCCATGAAGGCCAGGGCCGTGTACAACATTGTGACTAGTGTGAAGCTCACCATCGAAACCTTTATTCATCAATTAGAATGAGATAGCATGGATATCATTAGTTCAAATCTAATGGATATTACATTGAACAAGATATTGTTTGGTAAGAAGGAAAAACTACTGTTTATCATATATACCTTGGTAAATTGCGCTGGATCTTTCATGGACTCATGCAAATTTGGGAAAACAACGTGACCCGCATAGCTGAAAACGTAGAGCCCTGATATTGCTGGAATGTTCCGGATTTGGAGCACTGGTATTGTGTGGTTAGATCTAACTCCTCCGAAAATGGCTGTCAGTGCCACGGACCCAAAAATGACCATGGACATAAGAATCCCTCCTGATGAAAGGAATGAGATCGATGATAGGTCTCTTAGCCAGAGACTTGGTAGCGCCACAAGAACTGCTATCAGAGTCAGCAGCTGGGAAGAAGACATTAGCCTCCACCTGGGGAAAACCTGAACGTGTTCGAATATTGTGCCGAGGTTGTCATGCAGGGAGATGGTGTAAGAGACGAGGGCCAAGAAGATCTCAAGGTAGATGAAGGTGGCAGCCAGGACTTGGCCTTTTTGACCATATGCATGGTGGCCAATATCCGTGTAGCTTCTCGACTTGGGGTTTTTCTCGAGTGATTTGCCGAGCAAGTGAGAAGTGTAGGCGCAAATGACTCCAAGAAATATCAGGAGGAAGACTGAAGCCCAGCCCCCGTTCTCGAGTGCATATGGAGTCGAGAGTTGCCCTAGTCCTGTCAATACGTCAAGTACATATAAGATGCAGAATATGCACGTACGCTTCAAAAAATCTATGTCCTCTGATTACTGATACCTATATAAACTTTCAATTGACTTGGTAGTGCTCTTTCTAATCATGGAAAATCGTAACTTTGTGAATTGGAAAGACGTGCATAAGATATAGACTCACCGATGAGCATCCCGACCATGTTGATGACAGCATGAGCAAAGGAACAATTGCCCCCTCCATTGCTTACAACTTCCTTAGTACTTCCACTAAGCTTCTGCTTGCAGTTGCACTCTTTGCAATTGCTGTTCTCCTCCGAACAGACGTCACAGGTCATCAACTCAGCAGCCAACTTCCCTCCATGAAGTGATTCACTTGCAATCTGATGACTTCTGTGCAGATGAAGCCAACCGAGTACTTTGCTACAAACCGAAACCGATGATGTCTCTGCACTACTCATCGATCCTTTCCCCTCCAAGAGAGATAGAGCTACCTAACTAGATTGGTTACAAGCTAGTGATCATGATGAGTGATGGCCCTGAGTGGAGGACTGGGTATATTTATATAGCTAAAATGCAAGAGGATCGGTCCATCGGCCGAGGGAAAAGAGCAGTACGTAGGACCCAGTCTTACACCAGCATAGCTTACATATTTGCCTATATGCATTGCAGTATTTCTCACGGTATCCCACTTGTTTTATGTCGTAACAATATTAGCACAATCAAGTGAATTAAGACTATGAAATTTCATTGTATGTTTAAGAAGAGTAAGGAAGGAAACGATACACGTGGGTGCGAGTATATTTTGGGAGAAACTAATTGCATGAGAGATTCGTTTTCATGAGAGAGTCGAAATCAGCCCGAGTGGATTCGATTTTATCAAATTTCTTTGAGAGAAATGAAGATATGGTTTTTGCCCTATTTGGACAACTTGCATGGCCCTTCGGTCGAGCACAATGACGTTAGTCGAGTCCCTACATGCATCTTGTCATCAATTGAGATTTAAAATCTGAATCATTATTCATCGTTTTAGGACGAGTATTCCAGAAACCTTTACTATATCGGCAAGGTTCCCAATCCATAACATCACTTGCGCAAGAGAAGATTCTACGTGCCTCCATGATCGGTTGGGTTTGATGCTTGAAATTAACCGTCTAACAATTTTGGATATAGATAATATAGGTCGGTCCAGAGAGATCATAGATGCTGCTAAGAGTCCATTCTTAGGTGCCACATGTGTGGAAGCCGATGTTAATCATTTAACACAGCATATGCTAATTAATTACTAAGATCATTAAAAAAAAAAAGTAGATGTTCTTACAGCTCCAAACTGAAATGCTGATTCCTTGTGATATAATTGACGTGTTGAAAATGATGTCTCTGTAAATTTGGCATAGATACGGCTGTTCTTCCAGACGCGTAAAATAAAAATAAAAAAATGGAAAAGGGGAATTTAGGCTCCTTAGGAATGGGAAATGCATGGCTGCGGATCCTGAGACACCACGCGTTTTGCGCTTCCAAGAAATAAGAAGAAGACAAGGATGTCTACTGTGAGATCATTTGACAATTAGCATAGTAATTCCACTTTATAAAGAGAATTAGCCAAAGTAAGCAGGAGATATATATTCTTTTCCGAGATATTTGAAAAAGTAGAGGAATTATATGACCTTTTTTTTTCCCCTCGTCAAAGAAAAAATGGATTAAAATTAACTTTTGAGATGAGCTTACCTGATTCTCAAAACTTACTAACTATCCAAAAAAGAAAACAAAAATAATGAAAAATTAATATGGCATCAAAGGTCAGGTTCAAAACTCCGCATATGTGTTTACTCAGCGTTTAATGTATTCCGCGTAATAGGTTTTTTTATTGTTTCAACCCATGAATGAGCACGAGAGAGCATTTTGAGTAATAAATAATAAAATACTACATGAATAAACAAATTTAATTTTATAGAGTAAGTATTAATGGTCATATATATCAAATTTTCACAAACACCACTTTGAAAATGATATGAGGAAAATCATAGATTTTATGCTACAATCAACAGAATGGCATGTACAATTCATTAATCTACTATATAAAATCTAGCTAACACTTTTTGAAATTCTTATAATCTATTAAAATTGTAACTAAAACTTTCTGTGTAATATAGCTATTTCATCTGTCAATCATTTAAAATGAATCCAAGTAAATTATTCAAAAGTAGGTTTTTCCTAGTGGAAGTATTCATAAGTAATTTACGGAAGCATGTGAGTATTACGAGGCTTATTAGGCAGGATTTAACACTTTTATTATACTTCAAATAGGTATAAATCTTAAGCAAAATATATATGACCTGAGGAAAATACTGCTCCGTGATTAATTAGACGGTATTTCAACACATTGATGACCACAAACTTCTGACTATTAGATATGGACTCATCTATTTATAGATCCGATAAAGTTTCACATCAGCCGAAGAAATCTTCACAGACAAGAGTTGGCTTTAGACAAAATATATTCCTATATTCTCCCATATTTTGGTATTGGGGTATCATATGATGCAAGGGGATTCCTCAAATGTATGTGTAGTGCGTATGGGGGGAGGAGGAAAAGTGATTCCCAAAGAACCTTACGCATTTGTGTTGGATACACACAATATATATCCTGAATTTTAGATACCACAAGTGCAAAACATGCCGGTTCAAGATGTGACATGGCGTGTCTTTCCTATTCATTCGGTTGGCAAAAATGCCACAATTATTCTTGTCAATGGCAGCTCTCCTCCCTTGTAGGATCTGCCACATCTAGGGCTGCGGTACTATTGTATTGGTGATAGAAAAAAAATAAAAATAATCTGCGACTAGAGGACTCACAAAGCTCATCAACTTCGAATTCTTGAATAATAACGTCATAAAAAACATTCCACCGGAAATCGAGAACTAAATAAACCTACAGCAATTCGATCTCTATAATAGCAGCATGACCAGGAAGCTTCCAATTGAGCTGCAAAATCTCACGAGTTTTATGTTGCGTTTGGTTTCATAGTAAGATTTTAAAATCAAATTTTGATTTTGAAAAAAAATGGTATAAATAGGGCCCACCCTTTGACTTTGTATGAGTTATGTTGTTTTGTTGTGGAAAAAAGTGGTATAAATGGGGTCCACTCTTTGACTTTGTATGAGTTATTTTGTTTTGTAATGAGTAGAGTTAAGTTAGAATTGCGATTCTAAAATAAAATCCACAAACCAAACAAGGCCTTAAAATTCCTCAAAAACTACTGCTGCATTTGGTTTCATAATAGAATTTTAAAATCAAATTTTGATTTTGAAAAAGAGTGGTATAAATGGAGCTCACCCTTTGACTTTGTATGAATTATTTTGTTTTATTGTGGAAAAAAGTGATATAAATGAGACCCACTTTTTGACTTTGTATGAGTTATTTTGTTTTATAGTGGGTAGAGTTAAGTTAAAATTGTGATTCTAAAATAATACTGGAAAACCAAACGGAGCCTACATGATTCGTCTTATTGGGGCAATGAATTATGTTTTCAAAATTTTTATGAACTTTATTTTATTTGTTTTGAATCCTTTTGTGATTTTTTAAATTTTAAATTTTTAAATTTTTTTTTAATTTTTCTAAATTGTCTTTGGTTTTATTTTTTTTGAATTTTCATGAATAGGTTTGTTTGGTTTTAGAGTTAAGTAGAGTTGACTTTTGATTTTAATTGGGTTGTAATGATTATGTTATTGAATTATGAGAAAAAGTATGAAAAAGTAATAAATAATTGAAAGAATTGAGTATAATGAAGTTGTATGTGGGTTTATACATGGGGTCCACCTTTTTGAATTGAAAGAGTTGATTTTTGTTGTATAGAGAGTAGAGTTAAAGTTAGAGTAAAATCTTAAAATTGGATTGCAAAATCAAACAGGGTGTTAATTTTTTCTAATTATTTTTTGAATTTTCTTTCATTTTGAATTTATTTTGAATTTTCGATCAATCTTCTGAATTTTCCTAAATTTTCTTCATTTTCCGTTTTTCTTAATTTTCATAAAAGTTTAAATTTTCTATTTGTTTCTGAATTTTATGAGTTTTTACCATTTTCTTTAATTTTCATAATTTAAGTTTTGAATTTTATTTAGTTTTGAAAAATTTTCTAGATTTTCATATATTTTTGTTTTTTATTTTTCCCAATTTTTTGAATTTTTTCTGAATTTTTTTTTAATTTTAAAATTTTCTGAACTTTCTCTAACTTTTCATGAATTTTTTTTGATTTTTTTTTGAACTTTTATGAGGTGGTGTGCAGTGATTTGTCCCACGTGTGCAACTTGGGTCCATTTTAATGTCTATTAAGTCTATGTCAACAATGGAGGAAAACGTTAATGGAATTGGACAGTTGGTCATATTTGAGATGAAAATGAAAACTCTTGTACTTTTATGAGACAAAACTTGAAATTGGCTAAATTTGAGACAAATAGAAAAACGGTGGCTCTTTTATATGTAATTTACCAAAAAAAGAAAAAGAAAAGGAGAAACCCCGACAATTAACTTAATTTCCTTTATTCTTCGATAGATGCAAGCATGTTGGCCTTATAAAATATGGACTACTAATAATAAGAGAATGTTTGAAATTTGACGAGGTGTGTGAAACGCATAACTAAGAGTAAGCAACTTAAAAGAGTATAAAAATAAAAAGAAAAAAAAGGCAATATTTCATGTTGAAGTACCCCTCAATGGAGTTTGACGCGTTTTTAGAATACTATCAAGCCTAATTTTCTCCTGTTTACGCTTCATATTCCGACCATCGCAAATCATTAGTTCCGTATTCTATTACTAAGATTATGATATTATGCCATGTTTGGATCCCCGCCATAACGTAATTATTGAGAATGATATAGAAATGTAATATGAATGATCGAGGAATCGAATTGGAGCACGGAGAAAATTTTGATTGTTTGGTTTGAGGTAATAGATTTGCGAGAAATTGAAATCTTTTGTTTGGTTGATAAGTGAAGGTGGCAAAGCTGAATAAAAGAGGACAAAAATGCTACTATTATAATAATATAATTAGAAAACATGCCAGGGTTTCACCGCGGGTTCAACAATTCCTTCAAGTGATTTGTTAGACAAATATAATATTACGAAATTATTATTTTTTATATCCATTTATTTTAAATAATTATAATATATTAAATAATAGATTTGGAGTGTTCGTGAGTCTTCTCATATGGTTAAAGTGAGAAAAAGTAGTACTTATAATTCGCAAAAATATGTATATACCTAGTATACTTCCTTACAAAAGATACAATATATAGGAAGAAAGTTTGTATCTACAAATAAAAATTTGTAAAATGAAGAAAAGAAGTATTTGGCATCGTACTCTTTTATTCCAGTAACGAGGGAGACCCAGTGAGCATAGTATAATGAAATAGAAATCCTAATAACTAATAATTGGGGTAATCCTACTGAGTATCGAACTTGAAACCTCTTGATTACTAGATGAAAACGTACACTACTATGCTATACGTTCTTTTGAGAAAAAGATAAAATAGATAGAGAAAATAAATCAAAACGCATTGTGTCAAATCCTATAGTAATTGAGGAAAAAAAGAGAAAAGCTTGTGCACCATATGGCCGAAAAATGTGAAGTTCTATTTACTTGTGAATGCTGGATATTTACTTTCATAGGTGACATTATTTGTACTTATAGTACTCATAAAACAGAAAAAGAAAGAACTTGTAGGTAATAGAGAAAAATCTAGGTAAAAAGGAAAATAAATTCTTATAGAAACAACTGGTTTAACCATAATGATCGGGTTATTTGACTTGATCGGACAATCATTTGACACCGCTACTTTGTGAGAACGAGTTTAAAAACACTAGACGAAATCAAGAAATAAAAACAAAAAAAAGACATCTAGGAGAGGGAAAATGTTCTCCACTACTTGTAACCCAAATTTTGAAATATAAAAAACATATTGCATATATCCTATTTTGTACATATATTATTTTCAATACAATTTTTTTAATTTTCTACATAAAAATTGGGTGAAAAATACTTTTTTAGAAATAAGTGGTCCGACTATATGATCGGATTATTTGCACTATATTTGGACTAACGGGTCAATCGGATTACCCAATACTTTATTTGGGTTGAATTTGAAAACACTTAAAAAAATAATTTAATTTTAATTTTTTTAAAAAAAAGGAGAGGCGAGTTGGGAAAATGCCCCCACTCGTCCTCAAGGCTCTATTTGGGACATGATATCTTATTCAGGTCGGATTTAAAAGAATGAGAAAAAAAGGATCATTTTTTTTGAAAAAATTTAAAATTTAAATATTTTTTTAAGACAAAGGCGAGTAGGAAAAATGTCCCCTCTTGCCCCAACGGTCCAAATTGGGACCCATAATCACATTTATATATAAATATATGTAAATTTTTACTTTTTTGGGTATTTTTTTAAAGATTTTTAATAAAAAAAGAGAATTATGGAAGCACCATGGCCTGCCGAAGCTAGATCTAGATTCTGTGAGCCAAGCCTCCTAACCATGACCAAGGCTTCGAGCCCCATCGTTGGGTTTGCACTAGGGTCGCGAACCTAGCCATGGAGCTCATAAACCTCAGACTGGCTAGAGAGAGAAAGCTTAAACCAAAGTCTCTCTAGTCCCAAGCCCTTGTTCGACCATCCCAAGGCTTGGGAGCCCCTTGCTTGGATTTGCGAACCCAGTAATGGAGCTTCGAAGCCCTAAGTGTGGCTCGAGAAAGAAGTTGACGGAAGGGCTCAAACCCTCCATGAGCCTTTTGAGTCAGATCTGGCTCGCGGAGATCAGATCTAGCTTCATTGCTGTCATTGGCTCGAGAGTAGCTGGGAGGGTGCCTTGGTTTTTTAGGAAGGAAGGTGGTGGGTTGAGGGGTAGACTGTTGGATTATGGATGGGGCTTCCATTAATAATAAACAATGAATTATCATGCTTCCTTCACGTGATTCCTATTCCACATAAATAAAGAGAAGGGGAAATAGCTTAGAAATGCACAAGGTTTCAAGAAAATTTCAAATCTACCAATTTTTCAAAAATTGACTTGAAAATGCAGAAGGTTTTAGTCCGTTACCACATCTAACCAATCGTTAGGGGGGCGGTAATTTTTCTGATGTGGATGATAACAGTGATTATGTGGCATAACGGAATCCTACATGGCCGTTTCCACTAGTCAGGTCATTTTCGTCATTTCAAGCGAGGCAAATTCCCCATTTTATTTCTCGCCTCTGCTCGATTTGGATACATAAATTAGGTGCAATTGGGAAGATCGATGGATGAAATTGGGTTTTCCATTTCACAGACCTGTGATTAGGGTTTGAGCGTTCAATAAATTCGGTGTCTCGGTAGTGGAATTTGAGCAATTGACATTAGAGAAGAAGCATTGCGATCAACCCAACAAATTTGAAGTGTCTATCTTGGAAATTTGGGTGGTTGGAGCAACAAAGAGCCACTGTGATAGGTTAACTGTGGAGAATGATTATGGTTTGGTAAGTTCTATGTTCTCTAGACCAATAACATTATGAAATCACGGAAGTAATGTTGTGCTTTTGACCTCGTGGAGTTAGCAGAATCTCGGAAGAAGATTTTGGCATTGCAAATCTTGGAGGGTATGTAGATCTTATGTAAATGCATATCATTCTGTTGTTTGATTGCTTATTCTTAGATGTTTGTGAGCTGCTTATGCGATATATTTTTATTGCAGAATGATAATTGTCGTTTTTTTTCCAATGGTATGATCCTGAGGACCATGGACACACGAAAGATGTATTGCGATCTTTAATAGCTAAGAAGAAGAGTTCGATTGAGCAGATTAAGGTATCGCAAAAAAGGAATGAAGTTAATTTGATGAAACTGTCAATACTAGAAGAAAAAATTTCTTCAGTAGAAGGGAGAAAAACTTGCTACAGGAGGAGTTGATTGCATTAAGGATGAAACTGAAGAAGCATAAAGTTGTTCCTCATGTGTCGAAGATGAAGACCAATATTTGCATGGCCTTGCTCATTGTAGTTATTGTTATTGTGAGTAAGATGATTACTAATGGAAACAATGGAAATCAAATGATGTTGTCATGATAACTTGTATTTATGTATTTTGTTCACACTTTGAATGGTTAGTACTTAGTAGTGTTTTTAAACAGTTAAGAGTTTGGCATTGATGTTTACAAATGACCATATTCTAGTCATAATTAAATTGACGGAGAAACAAAACCAAATGATGTTGAAAGTACAATACCAATATAAAGTAACAATTTCATAATCATTTAAGATTATCCAAACATACAAAATGATCAATCTAACATCCCATAAACATGTCTTAGATACTCCACAAATGGATACCAAGTTCAACATTATCTAAGGTACCAAAATGAACATTTCAACTAACAATAATTTAAACATCAATATTGATCCAAGCTAACCAAAATGAAATTGAACAGTTGATGTGGATTCTCGGTATCCCTCATAAAATATCATAGAGACAGAACATCCAAGAATCTACTCCAGCTCTCCTTCATCAGTTAAAGTTCACACCCTCAACTTTCTTGAGGTGGAACTATTGCTTCCTTGCCCATGTTGCTGCTTTTGCTGATTCAGTTTGTGACTATTTCTTGTTGGTGTTGAGGGCAATATTTTCTGCTTTTTCTTACTGGTGCTGCTGGGAACAAAAGAGCTTGCTCATTGCTACTGCTATTGTTTTAATTGTCCCCTTGAGTTTGATAGTGGTTGGTGCTGCTTTTTCTACTGTCCCCCTGAGTTTGGTGATGGTTGCTGCTGTTGTGTCTATTGTCCACCTGAGTTTGCTTGTGGCCCTACAAGATGGTGTGATTGTTTGGGTTGGGATTCATGTACCACACTTGTAAACTGGGCACCATGAGTACTAATGTAATTAATGCGAAGTGGTTCTCCAAGCATCTATCAGAGAAACAAATAGTTATATTAAACTGTTCATTAAACATATACTTAACTCAACTGAGTCTTGTCTCACTTACCCTCACATAGGCCATTCTAGTTGTTGTGCTAGCTAAAATACCATACCCACGCATAGCTTGTGCCCTCTCTCTAAATATAGTCCTCTCATAAGATTGACTTCCACTAGAGGCATTCACAGTTAGAGTTGGCACCATTACTAGTAAGTCATTGTTCCTACCTATTATGTAGAAGACAATTATAGTCATTGTCAGCACCTAATTTCGGTCCATCGGCTCCGAGGGGGGGCAAAATTGTCATTTCCCAATTTATCACCTTTTCTTAAAAAAAAATTATTATTATTATTTTTAATTAAATTAAATATGTTTAAAAAAAAGAAAAAGAAAAAAAAAAAAAAGAAAAGAGTCGGGCAGGCCGGGCAGTGTTGACCGGCTGCCCGTGACCGCCGGTCCTAATTTAAAAAAAAAAAAAAGAGATTCGGGCAGGCCGGGCAGGGGCCGGGCAGCACTCGCCGGCTGCCCGCGATCCCCGGCTGGCCCAGAAACCCAATATCGCGATTTCCGCGATTTTAGACCAAATCGGTCGAAATCTCAACGGAAAGGTGATGGAATTGCAATTAAATGGTACAAAAATGCGATTCGGCAAGGAACAAACAGAACTCAGTAAAAGAAATCGCGAAATTCTTCTCGGATTGGGGGGAATTTTGCAAATCGGAGCTCGATTGGAACCGCGCCGGAAAACCGTGAAATCTCCGCAATCCCGACCGTTTCGGCCACCGGTGAAGCCCAGATCGGAACCAGCATCCCCCAGGCGGCGCTCAGAACACTCACCCGCTCCTCTTCGCGCCGTCGTTGTGGCGCCCAACGCCCGGAATCGCCGCTCTCAGCCGCTCGGCGCCGCCCGCGTTACCGTCCGACGAATCCGCCACTAACGGGCTTCGGCCCATTGCGTTTCCATTGCAGGTCCAACCCAGCCAGCCCAGCCCGTCAGCCGCGGCCCAACGCCTTTTGCGGCCCAAGTCCCAGTTCGGCCCGAAATCCAGTCCAGCCCAACACCCCTCCGGGCGGTTTCCTCCTTCGGAAGGGCTGACCGATCCGATCCGACCCGACCCGTCCGTCCGGCAGTTTTCTTATATTACAGAAACGTCCCCAAACTTTCGGACTAGGTAAAATCTCAACTTAGCGGCATGTTTAGGGCTTCATATTAAATATCGTGATTGCTTGGATGATAATGACATGAAATAATTGTTTGTTGCTTGCATAGATTATCGAAATTATGTCTAATTCGATTATTTTATCTTTTTGATTTGTTTCATTTTAGTCCTGCCGCAACTCTTCTTATTTTTCAAATTATCACAAATTCCGAAATCCATTTTAAATCAGTCCCAGGACATTTTTAACATTGTTATCACGTCCGTAATTTTTTTCTAGAATTTTATACTTCTCCATCAAACGTTTTTACTTATTTCAATTTAGTCCCTGGAGAATTTATTAATTTTTAAAATCAGCCCTAAATTTCAAAATTCATTTCAAACATACCCTGGGCTATGTCATTATTTCTAGCACATCCTCCAAATTTTTCAGGATTTTAAACCACCTCAGGAAACTTTTCCATTTGTTTCAATTCAGTCCCTGTGACATATATCCCTTTTAAAAAATCAGTCCAGAGTTTCAAAATTCTTTTCAAACGCGTCCCGGGCTATTTCATTCTTTCCAGAACGTTCCCTGATTTTTTTTTAGAATTTAAAATCGTTCCAGTAAACTTTTCAATTTGTTTCAATTTAGTCCCTGCAACATTTATTCATTTTAAAACCAGCCCTGAATTTCAAAAATTAATTTCAAATAAACCCTAGCCCATTTTATACTTTCCCGAACATTCTCCAAATTTTATAGAATTTAGAAAAAATCATTCTTCAAATTTTTGATTTGTTTCAGTTTAGTCCTTGAAACCTTTTTCCGTTACTTTATTAGTCCTTATTATTCTACATTATGTTGTTCGATCTTTATGCAAATTTTTCGAGATGACTGGAAATTAGAGTTTATTGGGCGATCTATTATTGATCGTTTCGACGACTCGAAACCCCAAAAATAAAATAAAGCATTCAGCAGATTTTAATTAAACTTAATGATTTCACCAATCGAGTAAACGGGACGTTCATTTGACTAATTAATTCACTCGACCTTAATAATTTTGCACGAATTGGTAATTAATCGGAAATACGCGTCGATAAATTGCAAATACGTGTTGACGCCTTCTTTTCAAAATTCGCAAATTTCATACTAAAATGTGAGACTCGTGATCAGATGTGGCATGGACGTCTGGGAAGAACTTGCATGTTTTGACTCGAGGCCTCCCAATTTTAGGTAACTCAAGTCGGGGTGTGGAAATTCTTTTTAGATCACTTCCGGATAGATTGACCGTTTCTTTGACTTTTTTGGGGTTCTCGCATAACCCTAGAAGAATCAGGGAATCAGTCAGCGCCGGTCACAGACCGAGGTGGCCCGCATTGCGTAGTCTCTCTCTTTTCAAAAATAAAATTTCAATACAAAGGCAAAAAGGCGTATTTACAATTTATTGTTATCTCTGCATGATCTTGGGTAGTTAGATCGGGAATAATGGTTTAAGATACCAACATTCGACTTAATCGCATACTCGGCTTAATAGAAAACAGAATGGGGATAGCTGGCTAGACACTAGGTTGTAGGATTCTCGTGTCAAAATCCACATTCTATAATAACTTATCATAATCGAAGTGTCACAATACATAACAATTTAAAATCAACCCACACATTCGAGACTTGATCACGGACACACACAGTCTGTCAGGTCCGGTAAATGATGCTGAATGCTACATGCCATTCCCCTCTTGCCTTTTGCTTGCTTTAGGGTAGGATTTTTCATGCCAAAATATCCCGATTAATAATTGGTTAATTCACGTAAATTCGGCAATAACAAAATCCATTGCGTGTTTATTTATACTTACTTGTTATGATTTATGCACTTGTTTTGATATGCGGGGTCGAGCTCGATCCTTAGGATATGACTTACACAGGTCCAACGCCCCTATCCATCGATCACAGGGTTCAACACCCTTACACTGAGTGCGTATATTAGTTTAAATTTCGGTCTTTTCCAAAATATACGGTGAGCGTGAGTGAAATCATGGCCGAATGCGAACCGACCGGGATTTAGTCATTGTAGCTTGTCTTTTATTTATTTGAGAGAACAATGTAAGGTTTTATATTATACATACATTTATGTAAAATCCCGATCGGAGAGAGTAGACGATCAGAGTGCTTCTTCAAATTTACAGTGTCAAAACGTATAAGATGAGCGGAACTTAATTAAGCGATAATTAAATTAAAATGGTAAGCCTAGACAAGCTAGAGTACCGAAAGGGCGTGTGGGATATAGGCCCACACGTAATAGAACCCCCGAATTCGGAATTTTCGGTTACGTACAGACCATTGCCTTAGCATTTTAGGTGTACCCCGTACCCCTAGACCTGGGTAACTTGCCGGCCCTCGACCTTCGGGTCGTAAAATGGCAAGTGGCGACTCATTCTCACGTGCGTCCGTCGCGCGTCCCCGGGAAGGTGGATACTCCCAAGCCGCGTTGCATAGGCGCGCGCATGCGTGCCCCGACGAGACGAAATTCGGGTGCGCACAGTCATAATAATTATTGTAGAACTTTAAAAGAAAATTTAAGAAGATGAAACTAGAACTTACTAAGAGCTTTGCCATTTTCTGAAGTGGTTGTTCATTTGCTCTTCTATGAGTTGGTTGTTCTTCATTAATGTAATGACTTACCGAATTATCTATGATAGATGACTTCATTAATTAGAAATGTTTAATGCACCACAATATTCTAAAGGAAAAATTGCACGATATATCATAACCTTTATATGTTGTATAACCTTTATATCTCAACATCGATTTTTTTTTTCTGAGGTATCTCAACGTTAATGGTTTGGTGTCGAATCTATCACGCCGTAAACATTTCGTTCATTTTTAACGGAAAATACTGAGTCGTGCATTAATTGCTTAACGACGCTGACATGGAGAGTGTGTGGGTCATAATACGAGGAAAAATAACACTATGTATCCCGACCTTTTAATATTTTCTCAATTTTATCCAAACCTTTTTTATTTTTTTGCAATTTTATCTCAATCTTCTCATAATTTCTCAAATTTATCCTAACCTGTTGGGATAATATTGAGAAAACAATAGAATATTGGGATAAAACTGAGAAACTATCGAAATATTGGGATAAAATTGAGAAAACATCAAAATGTTAGGATAAAACTAAGAAACTACAAAAAGGTTGGGATATATGGTGTAATTTTTCCCTTATATTGAGACCCACACACTCTCCAAGTCAGTTCCGTCAAGTAATTAACAGGTCAAGTCAGCATTTTCATAAAAAAATGGACGGAACTTTTACAGCGTGATAGATTTGAAATGAAACCATTAACGTTAGAATACCTAAGAAAAAAAATCGGAGTTGGGATAAAACTTAGATAACATGTAAATGTTGGGATATATGACATTATTTTCTCTATTTCAAATAAACAAGGCTATCATACATAGAATCACGTTTCAACAAATAATTTTAATTATCTTATTCATTTACCGATCGATCTTTTGCCTTCAAAAGGAAGAGTGCCATTCCCTTTCAAATTCACCGCCCAATTTACTTTTCCTAGAATTCTCAACCATTAGTTCAATTCCTCAAATTTCATAGCCCCAATCAATAAATTAAATAAGGGATAATTATCAGTGATGATATTCTCAAAATTATATGTGTATATATATATATATATATATATATAACAATATGGTGTTAACAATGCATCTTTAATAAATTAATTTGAAATCATAATAGAAATTAAATAACAAGACTATTTTCGGCTAGGATAATATTCTCAAAATTATATATACATAAATATGATCTTAAACACATTTCTAATCTATTGATTTTGAAATAATATAATAATAATTAAATAATATGACAATTTTCGACTATGATGATACTCTCAAAATTATATATATACATCAATACGGTGTGAATAACACATCTCGAATCTATTAATTTTGAAATGATAATTTTTTTTACAAAAATAATAAAGAATATTGGTAGCTTTATAATATATGCAACTAACTATATGCAACCAACATTAATTTGATGGAAAAATAAAAGTAATGTAGAACTTAATAATAAAAATATAAATGAAGCTTTCATAACAAAATGCATTAATAAAAATATTAAGTTAACCACAAAATGTATGAGATAAATTTATATTGTAATTATAACTAATTATCATGATTTTGATTAAAATAATTTTATTCATTTCATTTAATTGTCAATTTGAGAATTATTCAAAACTTAATTCTACAATCGTAAGTTAATTTATATTTATAATGATCTAATTATATATATAAAAAATATATATTATTTTTCATGGTAATAATCCCGCGCAACATGAGTTTGTGGCTAGTTTGATTTTAATCATAAAAAACTTTGACTTATAAAACGATGATATACATAATTTATTTAACCATAACGTAAAGTTTAGTTAGTTTTTTTGGCTCATCAATCAATGATTGTCCATTGATATAACAAAACGAATACAAGATAGAATGTTCAAGAGAAAGATTACGATGACAGAAAAAATATAGCAAATCTACCAGTATCACTGTAAAGGAAATAAATGCGACAAGAGCACATCCATGAGAACAAATACAATTGTAGAGAACCTTTCAAATGTTGTATGTCTAATCCCAACCTCTTGAAACTAAACTCTGCATGGACCCAGTCATTGCTGGGAAGTGGAGTCAAGTGCAATCCACATAAAGCAGCTACTACATGGAAACAAATGAGTAGAGCCAAAAGGGTTCTTGAACTAGTACTCGGGGTAGCAACCCTTCACAGATCACCACACACACACACAATCCCTAAAAAGTCAAACTAAAATAACCAAACATCATTGATCGGTTCAAACCAGCGATTATTATCTAGACAATCAAATCAAATCAGTCAAACTACATTGATTGGTTCAAACCAATGACTATTTTCGGGGAGCCGTGACCTATCAATATCAACAAAAAAAGGCAGAGCCACAAAATGTCACCACCACACGCGCCCGCCAAAGATCAAGAGGAGGGGGAGGAAGAGCCCTTACGACGACTCGGGCGGCGTCAACACCAACTCCATAGTAGTGGCTGCGGGTCCTCTGGCCCGAACTTAAGAAGACGTCAGTTCCTGAACCCTATAGCAACCCTTGGTTGAATTTTGCCACGATTCGGCCATATACGGCATCAATCTTACCGGATTTGAAGTCTTTGTAAACTGGCCATACTGGGAAGGGCACCATCTTGGCTCGACCCGATTGTATTAAACCTGATCAAGCAAGGTCTTGGTTTGGGGAGGAGGAAAGCAGCGCAACGGTACAACAAGGAGGAGGAAGTGGTGCAGAGCAACAACAGGACGTCGGAGCTAAGGCTTGGCACGGCACAGCGGCACGATACCTTTGCTAGAACATTGGTGGGACAATGGGATCTTCGTAAAGTTGATCATTATGAATGTTACGACGAATTGGATTGGGAAATCTAGTGGCAAAAAGAAGGAGATTCATTAGCTTGTTACTTAGTCGAGGATGACGAGGGCAAGGGAGAGTAAAGAGGAGTAAAGGAGGATGGGGATGCTGATGGGCGCGGCTAATCGGAACTAGACACATCGGCAGTGGAGCTGTCTTTAGGGTTTCGATTGAGAGAGAGATTAGAGAGAGAGACTTGTAGAGATAGAAAGCGGTAAAGTTTACTTAGTTACAAAGTAAGTTTTGCTTAGTTGTGAAGAAAGTACAAGAAGAGTCTAAATTGACTTATAGAATTAATAAAATGGTGAAAATTTTATCCATTATAATTTAATCTTATATCGCGGTGTAAAAATATTTAAATAAGAAGTACTAATTATAGATCTTGAATGAGATAAATAAATAGAATAAAACACTATTAAAATAAAAGTAAATTACAAAAAAATACAAGTTTTTACTTTTTCTCAGTTTTAGCACGAGTTTTCACTTTTGCCATAAAAATCCCAATGTTTCTAGTTAATAAAGAATCAATGGGCATTTTCAAATATATTACTCAAACAATTTGGCATGATACTCCTAGTCGATTAGAATCTTCATTCATTAGATAGAGAAGATCGCCAAAATTTCTTGATTCGATGCCGAACTTATTCAAATTCCAAGAGCATAGATATTTGTCTCAATTCTGGCATGCCATCCATTAGTTATGACAGATTCTGTTTAATTGCTTACGTGGAGTATAATGGCATTAAGTGAACTCCCATTCTGCCATAAGAACGGGACACATTTACGCTTATATTCTTAAAATAAAAAGTAAACCCTATAGTTTGTGTTTCTACAAATTTACCCCACCCCTCTCCTCCCGATGCTACTTAGCCCATTCTCTCTCTTTTGTATCTCTCTCTCTCTCTCTCTCTCTCCTCTTCCTTCCGAAACTTTTCCTTTTATCCCTCCCTAACATCTCTCATTGAGGAGATTTCACTATTTACATGCTTATATATTATATTATATTATATTATATTACTATACTGGAGAAGCATTCACTGATGTAACTTTTAATTTTCCTAAATAACCTTATTACAAATATTTTTATTAATTGCAACAATTAATAAAAATTAAATTGCTAGTATACATAACTACCATAATTTATCTCAATTACGTTCAATTCTGTCCTCTCTTCCATTATCCTCTCTCCTTTTCCCTCTCTTCTCAAAGGTTCTCCGAATCTCTCACCCGCCCTTCTCATGATTTACATGTTTATTAATTCATTTCATAATTTTTAAGTATGAAAATCCTTTTTAATTGCTATAAAGAACCTATATACATATGAAAAAAATTATAGAAATAATTACATTTTTTAGAGATTATAAAAGGGCAAAAAAAAAGTAATAATACACTGTGCATAGCAAAGGTACATGTCTTATTTACATATGTAAGAAATGGTCTTTCTTTTGTTGAACATAAATGATCAGTTAAATACGTAAATCTATCCCTAGCTAAGATTATCATCTCAACTGGTCCAATCAGAAATACGTTTGGTTTGTAAATAACATTTTAAAATCAGATTTTGCTTTTGAAAAAGAGTTGTATAAATGATTATATATGGGACCCACCTTTTGACTTCGTATGAGTTATTTTGTTTTATTGTGGGTATAATTAAGTTAAAGTGTGATTTTAAAATCACACTAACAAACCAAACAAAGTATTGTCTAGACTTAAGCTCGCTATTTTCTAGATATAATTCTTGATAATAATAGCTTGTAAAATAAAGGTCTGATCAAACATTGTAGAGAAGTTTGAGGACTCAGGCCGGTTCTATTATCCAAATTAAGTGATGAAATTAAATTTTCAGCATGTAATGGGATTTAGTTTGTTTAATAAACACATGAAAAATTGACTTAGCTTAATATATTTATGTTAAAAGATCACTTAGTCATTAAATAGGCGGAGTCTGCTAATTCTCCCAGTTGGGGGCCTTTGTTCATTTATTGCACTGGTGCTCAAAATATTTTCATATTTGCAAATTAGTCCATCCCTTAACCCTTTCACACCCGATAGAGAGAGGGGAGAGACGACTCAGCCCTCTCTCTTGCGGTGGTTGATTTAAAGCAATGGGGCCCATCGCTGGCCACTACCCCTCTAGTGAGGTCGCCTTGGTCTTGCGATCTTGCCGGAGTGGTGGTGGCTGACGACGAGGCCACCATTATTGGGGTTTTCTCTTGAATCTCCTCCTTCTCTCTCTTCGAAAAGAGAAAGTGGGGGCGAGACCATCGATGACCTCGTATGTGCAGTGGTGGCTCGAGATGAGATTCGGTGTTTGAAGAGAGAGAGAGAGGTGAGTGCTTGTTGGCGGCCTCATCTATGGCGATGGTGGCTGTCCGAAGAGCCACCATGGTCCCCTGCCCTCAGATAAGGTCTAAGATCTGATCCTTTTTCTTGATTTTCATTTTTTATTTTTTAGAAAAAGAATAAAATACAGAAAGGGGTCAAAGTACAAATAAGCAAAATATTGGCTCCAAAATTCATATACTATCAAAGAACTTTAACTTTTGGCTACATATTTTCCCAAACAATTTTGATTCAACTAATTAAACACTTATTCTATTAAGGGCTTGTTTGGATTGTGGATATAATTTTAGAATCACAATTCTAATTTAACTCTACCCATTACAAAACAAAATAATTCATACAAAGTCAAAGAGTGGACCCCATTTATACAACTTTTTTCCACAACAAAACAACATAACTCATACAAAGTCAAAGGGTGGGCCCCATTTATTCCACTCAAAATCAAAATCAAAATCTGATTTTAAAATCCTATTATGAAACCAAACGCAACCTAAATGATTAAATTTTCAACACTTTATTTTGAGCCCAAACAAATGCTTGCTTAATTACGTGAGCAAACGTACGAAGACCAAGTTTCAAGAAGGCGCAATAAGTTTGAGGAGTAAATTTTAAATTAACAAAATTTGAGGCGGTGAAGAAAGAAATCCACAGGGTTTGCTTCAACTGGGGAACCAAAACTAGGGTTACCGTCGTCTCTCTCGCTCGTTCAGATACAACAGAGGTTCCCACTGGGCTCATCGCCGCCGGCGGATAGACTCAGGAAGTTGCGGCGGCCGTTTCCTCCTCCTACATCCGGCTTCTCATCACTACGTCATCCATGGCTGCCCGTAAGCTTGGACTCGAATGATCTCATACGCTTACCTCCATCTCCCTCTGTTTTACTCTCTACCCTCATCTACAACGTATAGTAACTGCTCGGTCTAATGGCAGCAGCGACAAGGTCCTTCCTGCAAGTTGCGTCCACCGAGGAGGTTGCGTCGCCTCTCAGAGTTGTCCAGATTGAGGGCCTTGTGAGTTCCATCGCTGAATCGACCGATTATGCTGTCTTCTTTATCTGAATGTCGTCGTTGATTGTCTTCTCGATTAAGATGGATGTTAGGTCTATGATTAAAACGAAAGGCTGAATCTCTTGACTTGGGGTTTTGTTTTTCTGCATAATTATGCGATGGCAACAGCTTATGGGAGTTCGATGAGCTTCAGTTTGTTCCTTAGCTCGCAAATTTGGTTGCTTTTCTTGTAATCAAGTCTTCGAGTTCAGATGCTCATAACTCTGTTTTCGTGGCATCCTATGGATGGGTCCAACAGGTCGTATTGAAGATAATCAAGCACTGCAAGGAGTTCTCTCCTGCCCTTGTGACGGGGCAACTGCTCGGATTAGATGTTGGCAGTGTTCTTGAAGTCACGAATTGCTTCCCTTTTCCAGTATGTTCTAATTCGAAGGATAAAGCTTCTCTATTTCTCTCCGTGGAAGCTTTTCCGACCTCTCTCTAACATTGCCCCAATCTTTATTGTGTTGTAAAGAGTAGGGAGGAGGATGAGGAAATTGAAGCAGACGGTGCCAATTACCAGCTTGAAATGATGAGGTGTCTTCGAGAAGTCAATGTTGACAATAACACTGTTGGATGGTAAGCCCTATCCAATCTTTCGGTGGCTGCATTTTGATCTATAGTTCTACTGATATTCTCTCATGGATCAGTTGACATGGAACCGAAAGCCCCATGCCATTTCCCAAGTTCACTAGTGGAACTCTTTCCTAACTTGTGGAATTGCCTTTCAATTGGGATCACAGCGGCCTCGTTCACAATCTGTGTTTATCATCCATCTGGTGAACACAATGTGAAAGTGGTGTCCTGTTTTCCTAGTGTGCGTCTTTTCTGATTAAAAGTGAAACCTGTCTCGAACCGTTCCAAAAAAATATCATCCTTATTATAGCTTTTAGATGCTCCAGTCATCATCTAAGCATTTGTGATGGTTTTTAGAGTACTGTGATGCTATTTCTGCAATGTAATAATCTCTTCTCTTTTATCCATTTAGGTATCAGTCTACATTGTTAGGTTCTTACCAGACAGTGGAACTGATTGAAACCTTCATGAATTACCAGGTATTGGATCATGAGTAATCTAAATTGAGTTAGACTGCATATAATGTCGTGTCCTTAGTAACCTTGGTTCATTCAAGTAACTTTCTTATCATGCAGTTTGACGTGCCAGCTATATGACCACTATTAGTTATACATAGAGTCGTTGTTATATAGTGGATCATTGCAGTTGGCCTGTGATGAATGTCTGACCACTATTAATTATATATTGAATATTCTTTTTTTTTTGTTGGAACTGTAAAATATAAATGTTGATGTACATGGTTGTGTTGCTTCTAAAACATTCTCTTGGTTCTTTTTTGGTTTAGTCACGTGACAATCATTTGCACGATTCTGCAAATTTTATTTCCCTAAGCTGTCTCGACAGTGAGCTATGTGTATGTCGTGCTGTTGAAAGTTGAAACTATATCTTTGTAATTGGTCTTCTTGATTTTTTATATTGAGACCTTCAATTTTGAATTTGTGCGAGCTTTGACTCTTCAGCAGGTAGTCTATTTGGTTTCTTAGAGGGGGCATTACCTTAGTGCTTCTCTATGGCTCAATCAGTCACTTGATTTTCCATATTGCTCTTGCTGTTGGAGTAGTATCTTTGGAATAGGTCTTCTTGGTTTTGTATATTGAGACCCTTCGATTTTGAATCTGTGCTGAGGTTTGATTCTTCAGCAGTTACATTATTTGATTTCTTAGATGGGGCATTACGTTAGCGCTTTGCTATGGTTCAATCAGTCATTGATTTAGGTCTCTTTTGATTGCAGGAGAATATCAGGCGATGTGTTTGCATAATATATGATCCTTCAAGGTCCAGCCAAGGTGTCTTATCACTCAAGGCCTTGAAGCTCTCTGATTCTTTCATGGAACTCTACCGAAATCACAATTTCACTGGAGAGAAGTGAGTGACCTCTACAGATTTTGTTTATATATATACACACGTGTATATATAACGAAGATATTGTGTTTATAGATATACACGTGTATATATAATGAAGATATTGTGTTATTGAAATCTATTTATTGGTCGTCTCAACAGGTTAAGGGAGAAAAACTTGTCTTGGGTGGATATCTTCGAAGAAATTCCTGTAAGCTTTCTTATATCGGGAGGGCGTTTTCTGGTTTACACATTCCAATAGTGCACAAAACTGCCATCTTGAGTTCTTAACTGTGCTGTATTACTATTTTTATAACAAATATAGATTAGCAATGTCACGTATCAATCTGTTGCTAAAAGAGTGATGAGAATATGAGAGATAACATGTAACTAATTCACGCTAGAGCTGTCAGTTATATATATATATATTAATTTTGTTCAGAGGATTTGATGAGATTTAAAGAATGGTGGCATTAGCAATCGTGAAACTATCACAACTGGTAGAATTGCCCGGAGTTCCTGTGTGATTTTTCTTGTTGCAAATTGTTAGTATTGGGGAGTTCTGGACTTAAGATTTTTTAGCAGTCACTGTGCATGCAAGTCTAACTCAAGAATAATAATTAAGTTGTGGCCTCTATGTGTGAACAGATCAAGGTTTCAAATTCTGCCCTTATGAGTGCCTTTATGACTGAGCTGGAAGCCGATTCGCCAGTGACCCAGGTAATACTTTGTAATTTCCTGGGAACATAAAAGTCTGATAATTTTGTTTATATTCTGATCTTTCTTGTTTCTCTAGTGTGATTATGATCGCCTCCAATTATCAAGTGGTCCATTTGTGGAGAGGAACATGGAATTTTTGATTGAGTGCATGGATGATTTGTCAGTTGAACAACAAAAGGTTAGTTTTGCTTTCTATCTTTGGAGACACATTCCTGTGGTTGCTAATTTCACTGGTTGAGATATGGTTTCTTTTTCAGTTCCAATATTACTATAGGAACTTATCAAGACAGCAGGTACAGCAGCAAGCATGGCTACAGAAAAGAAGGTTAGTTATGAGCACATTTGATGACTGCTCTCTGCATTGTGTCAACTTTCTTTAGTCTTACATCATACAAAGAGCATATTATATCAATTTTATATGTGGTTATTAGACCCACTGATGAGGTACTAAAAATATACTGACTGGGTGTTATTATCTCATGCAAGGGCTGAGAACTTTTCACGTAAAGCTGCTGGAGAGGAGCCTTTGCCTGAGGAGGATCCATCAAATCCGATTTTCAAGCCTATCCCTGAGCCATCTCGCTTGGAGAGCTTTCTTGTAACCAATCAAATCTCCAACTACTGCAACCAAATCAATGGGTATGTCTGAAACCTTGAGGCAACAATCACTAAATACATTGCTCACTGAACTGTTGTCATATAAACCAGTGCTTTAGTCTGTTCTCTGTGCTCTACTTTTTGGCCACCAATGGCACTTATGCCGATCTAAGAAGAGAATTAAGTATGAAAAGGAAACACAAAAGTATGTATCACTCTTGTTGACCTGCTGATCAAATCGAAGATGCTTCCTGAGCAAATAGAAAAGACACTTGAAATCCTTCTGGCTTCTCAGTTTAGTCATTAGACAATTTTTTTCGGTTCTTATGATGAAGTGTTGTTATATCTAGCATTTATCTTACATGTTTGTGAACTATGGCAGGGTTTCGGGACAAAGCTTCAGCAGACTCTATTTGATGAAGGCATTGCATGACAATTGACAAGAGAGTGGTTATCTTTCTCTGCTCTCTAGTTTAAATTTTTACATTGTTTAGCAGTAAAATGATGTTTCATGTTATATTAAGAAAATTATTTAGAGCACATCCTTTTTGGTCATTGCTCTTTCTTCTGTTGTATTCGAGGCTTGTTTGATCCTGAAGCTCTGAAGCATACCATTAAATAACATGAGAATTTCGACGGAGGCTACTATGAACTGTGGAAAATTTTGATGGAAAGTAGTGTAGTAGAAAGTGCCTTTCAACAGATATTTTCTTTTTTTCATTTTCGCTGGTCGCCGGAATCAGGCAGCCGAAAATCCTTCTTTACTGTTACGGAAGCATCCCAAATCACATATCGTGGAGGGTCAAGGTTGATAGATCCTATCTGTCCCAATCGAGACCCAGATTGACAGTGGTAAGCAGTGGCAGATTATTCCAGCGACTCCATCTGCATCTAGCTGGCTGCTTGGCTGAGCCTGAGCCTAAGCCACCAAGCCAG
Source organism: Punica granatum (assembly GCF_007655135.1). Classification (NCBI taxonomy): domain Eukaryota; kingdom Viridiplantae; phylum Streptophyta; class Magnoliopsida; order Myrtales; family Lythraceae; genus Punica; species Punica granatum. The sequence continues at coordinate 23,619,810 of NC_045128.1, forward strand.
GTCCTTTCCTTCAATAGTAATTGAGGAGGAAAATTTTATGCTTTCGTTTCAGGAAGTCATTAAGTTTGGAAGATAAGAGCTGTTGGATGCACAATTTAGCTTTCTTAAATTTCGGTTTGGTTCTGTTCTGCATTAGTGGTTATTTGAATAGCGGGTTATGGGGCTTAGGGGGGTGGGATATGAGGGTTATGAAAGGTTTCTATATAAATTTGTATAGAAATTCTTCATAACCTTTCATAACCCACTATCTAAACAAGTTATTAATGTGCCGTGGGTAGGTTATTTTTGACGTCATCGGAGGGGGCAGCGTGTTCCAAACATTGTAAGGTCATGAAGGGGGCAAAAGCTGATGGGACATTAATTCATTGAAGTTTGCTAAACAGGTTCAGAAGTAGTAACTGGCCAGCCCTGCGGGTTTGTCTTTCCCAGTAGAAGTTGCATGTGCTCTTTTGGACTAGCGGGGGATAACATCTCTCGAGTTGTGGATTGCTACTACAATATGTCTCTCATGCGAGGTGAGGCATCATACGATTGTTATTTGAATTGTGAGTTTTGTATGTCCTGCGAAACCGAACAGGAGCCATATGGCTGCTGTTAAGCTACTTTACTATCCTGAAGCTGAATACATCGGTACACCGCAATAGATCCCGTAATACCAAACTTTATTAGGTTGGCATGTGCGAGGCCATGTTGGTTATGAAGCTCTCCAAGTTTCATGTGGTGTGAGAGAAATTTTGATGTTGATTATGGTCAGTTTATTTATAAACAAAGTTTTATTGGGCTGGATCTAGGAAATTTATAGTGGAAACATGTGTTGTTTGGGTTGGACTAAAACTTTAAACAATTTGGTGTCATATTTTTATAGAGCCTAATGTCAAATATGGGCTAGACCTATTATTCTTGCTTGATCATTATGATCTTAGACAAATTGATATTATTTTCCAAGGAAAATAGTGTTCGTTTGGTTGTGGAGTAGGATTTTATTCATTCTACAACACCCGTAATAGGACATAATAGTTATTAGTAGATGAGAAAATTTATTATTAAAAAATTAATGGTAGTAATAGTTAGAAAAAAATAAATGTGAGAATTTATTTTTAAATTAGAGAAAAAGACAAAAAAAATGTATATATATATATATATATGAATGTAAAAGTATATGAAAAATTTAGCATTACCAAATTGATTGCAATAATAATGATGAAAAAGTATATGTGAATTTATTATTAAATTGGAGAAAAAGACTAAAAAAAGAAGTAATAATTATGTTGTTGAATTGATGGTAGAATTGAATGGAGTAGAATTTCAATTTCAAAATCAAATGCCACCTTAAAAATCTTAAAGCAGTAATAATGATATGATGAAAAGAAACCAATAAGATTATACAAATTACAAATAGTTATAACATTTACTCGATTGATTAACACTTGTTCTCTCCTTTATTGGAATCTAATTAGTGTTTTCTGACACTACTTAGTATGATTGTGGAGTGGACGAATGTGCTAAAGAATGTGAATATATTTGAAATATTAATGCAATATTAGGTCCGAACATATTAGGAAAAACAAGAGGATTAGATAGGACAACAACAAAAGCAGCAGCTAAGGTATGATATATCATTATTGACATCCGGCCTACTAACGCAGCCAAGGCTAACAATCTGAGCTTCTTCTATCTCGTTCGACATTTTAGTGTGTTTGTTTTTAACTTAAAATTAAAGTAGAGCATGACCCAGGGCTATGTGAAGTGGCAAATTTAATTTGACTTTGCGAGTTTCAATCGGTCTACGCTCGATACTATGTTAAAAAATAATTTATAATATAATTATGCACATGTCAAATTTTCAAAGATAATTGTATTTTTCATGATTTTTGAATATAATGGTAAATGTTAACAATGAATTTTAATTTAAAAAGATCAAATGACAATAATTAATAAAGATGATTATTTTTTTAAAAAAAAAGTGGAACTGACACTGTGGCCAATAGAGAAAAGTGAGAAGGGGAGAGAACTAATAGTAGTGTGCAAGGGTCGTTAACAAATGGATAAATTTACCTACTTATTCTTAACTACCTTCCCATCTAATGGTCTATGATGAACTTTTTTATTTTTTATAGGGTATTTTGGAAAATAGAAATTCACTCCAATTAATTTTTTTCTCCCATTTCTAATAGTATAGAAAATTAAGTGCTGAAATTTTAAGTGCTAAATCAAATAATTACTTAATTTATCAAGTAAAATTTTTTTAGTGAAGCAAATGCTCTAAATTTGAAGTTCTTGGGATTGTATTTACTTGGACAAAACATTCTTTTTAAAAACATTTTTCCTAGTATTGTAATATTATATTATTTTTACAAGTTCTGAAAATAAAAAGTTGAAAATTGAAAAGAAAGGGAAGACTCGATCTCCAATCAGAGGTGGTGGTGGTGGATCTGGGCCCGACAACCACTGCCATAGACAAGGTAGTCGCCGATGATTGAAAATGCAGAGATGAGGAGATTGAAGGTGGTGCTGGCTCTGATCCTAGCCACCATCGGCCTTGACAAGGTCGCTGGCAGTTAGGGTTGTGCAAAAAATCCCGAAAATCGAACCGTATTGCGAAACCATTCCGAACCGAACCGAATAAATCGGATTAATTGGTTATAGGAATAATCTGGTTCGGAAATTTGAAGAGGAAATTAGTTACAGGACGATTAATATTTTCAAAATTAGAAATTACGGTTAACTGTCCCGTCCTGAATATATATTTTAATTATATTATTTTTATTATTGATTATATGTTTATATAATATAAAAGTCAATAGAATCTTTGTCTTTAAGTCTCTAATCTTAGTTTAGTGATTCCCATTTCACTTTTACATACTGGTCTATATATTTTATGTATAAAAAACAATATTATATTATAACTAATTAAATATATGTCCAACAATATAATCTAAATCCCTAATCGGCTAATCCCCACTTTTATCTTAGCCACTTTTATCTTTGTGATGTACTGAATCTTTAATGAATAAATAGGAGTCTGTTAAGTTCTTGATTTCAGATTTTTTTTCTCAATATCGGTTCGATTCGGTTAATCGAACCAGAAAATTTGATTTTATTTCAGGACGGTTTTTATATTCGAATAAGATTACGGTTACCTAAATTCTAGAATCGAAAATTTGGGATAGTTACGATTTACGCTAAAAATTGTCCCGAACCGTCTCGTGCCTACAACCTACTGGCAACCTCTGCCTTTAGGGTCACCAGTGACTTTGCCTGGCGTAGTGGTAGTGGCAGCTAGTATCAGAGCCACCACCTCTTTTTCCCGTGTATTGCCTTATTAAACCCTTCTCTCTCTCTCTCTCTCTCTCTAACCACCTGAAAGAAAGTGCTACAAATATGCGAAAGATGCCCCACAACTGAGCCGTTCAATTATTAAGTGTGTAGTAATTTAGTAGATCCTCACTTAATCATTCAACACTTTTTTGACCGATCCATTATGTTAAGTCGAATTTTACTTTTGCATTATCAAATATGCTGAATCTTATTAAATACTTAATGATTAATTTCAGCAATTAATTTGGTTATCAAACATACATTTAGGTTGGGTTCATTTAAACTTAATGAAATAAGTGCTTAAAAATTAGTTACAAGTTATTATATTGCAAAATGAATAGGAGAGAGATGAAAGATAATTGTCTAATCTACTTAATAATTCAGTCAATAATTAAAGAAAAATTTTGACTTAACAAAATATGTTATTTTTTACTTATTGGTGCTCTTTTCCCCTCACATAATATTTTTTCATTCTTATCATTCCTCGTTTCTTTTGATACATTTATTTTTCTTAACTAATTAAGTGCTTAATTTTTAAGTACTTAATTTATCAAATATCACATAGTCCATTTTGGAGTTTCTATAAGCTTAAAAATCAAAGTAGTCGTCTGAAACACACCTCTATTTTCTACATTATCAATTTCAAGCTCGAACTATTTGAGTACGTAATAAGCATCATCACAAAATCAGCTACTAGTAGAGATCAAACAAGTTGTAGATTTAGGTTAAAACATTTATTCTAATTAAATGGGTGTTTGTTTGGACTTAATTTTACGTGCTGAAAATTAATTGATGAAAATTTATGATCTTAATAGAGTAAGTGCATAATTGATTAAGTGGAAAGTGTTTGCTTGAGTGAGAATTATCAGGGCTGAAATTATTTATACATGATTGCCCAATACTTTAATATGTTTTCACTTTCACCCCACAATTTATTACAATTTTTTTGAATATCATAAAATAAAAAAAAACAAGAAAAAAGAGGATCAAGGGTTTCGATTGGAGAAGGAGTAGGTGGTGGCTCGGATCTTGGCCATCATTGCCCAAGTCGAGGTCATTGGCGACACTAGAAATAGCTGGCGACTTCCCCTAAGCGATGGTGGCTGGATTGGAGCCACCACTACTCAGAAATTTGAGATATATTGAAACTCAATTTTCGACATGTTTCCATAAGTCGGACCAGCCGGCTCCGACCAGTCTCTCGGATGATATGAAAACTCATATTAGCTGAATATCGAGCATGTATACACGTATGGCGATTGATTGATCGGATGGTCTCACCCAACGGATCAATCTCGAGTCAAATAAGAGGAAGTCAGGCCAATCGGAATGAAAAAGCCTAGCCCGACAACAATGGTAGTCGCGCAGAATGCGGTGACCGCCCTTGTTGACAGCGCCAGTTGGTGCAGATGACTTCCATAGCTAGCCTAATTCGGGTCTAGGTGCCAAACCTGAATATCGAGTCAGATCAACCCCATTCTTAGTGGGTTGGCGGGAAAAAAGGATTTGAATTTTCAGGTTGCGTGCAAACTGCGGCGATTGGCGCAGTTTGCGGTGACCACCCGCTAACGTTTGCGCCGAGCGCCACAGTTGTGACAGCTGGTCAATCGGATCTTGCTTGGGCGTTAAGTTTTGGCATTAATACGGTCTGACCATATTCGAGGTAAGGAGGCAAGAAATTCGGTTTAATATTCGCGGGAGCTCGCATTTAGCAGCGATCGATTAACATGTCAGCCTAACTGCCGTTTTTGACAGCGGCGACCGCCTAAGTTTGCACCCAAAACTCTATAAATATAGGCTATTTCTGTGGTCTCGAGGGCAGGCGAATTTCAGAGAGAAAGGAGAGATTAGCTTCCCATCGACTCCGTCAGGCTGAGAGAGTAGGAAGGGAGGAGGAGTTCAGGTTCTTCTCGAGGCCCCCGAGGTTGAGAGAACGTAGAAACTTGAGAGGAAAACCGAAGTTCCTACAAGATAGGTCCTAGGAGAGCTCTTGCATTCGAGCAACGGTCTAAAGGTGAGACATCTCGACTAATTGATCAATCATACTGTATATATCTCGTTATATGTAGGTACCAAAGACGACGAGTCCACGATACAAGGAGAAATCAGCATAGCCGGGACACCTCGTTACCGCAATCACACCCTTTTCTCGGAGGGCATTTCATCACTATCATATTTCACGGGTCTTTCAAGTGACTAGAACCTCGATTCTTAGACAATTGCAATTGAATTGTTGAGTGAATGCATATGCAAATTAGGGTCTCCACATTAATTTTTGGGCAATTTTCGAGAATAAATGAGCAAGGGAATAGCGAGGACGGTTTAAGCTGGGCATGATGGAGATGCTATGCAATATACCTTCCCAATCGGGTACCTATCTCCGTCATCCTGAATCTTAGCCTCCAAAGGGCATGAGAGTCGAGATACGGGGATGCTCTTGCAAGGGGTCGGATGACCGTCCTCTGCCGGCACCGGAGGTGGCGACTCTGATATGCTTCCCTCGGGATTCAGCTATTCCTTAGGTATTTCCCGGTTGAGTTAGGTATGAAAATGACTTTTCTAAAATGAATTGTTTTCTTACATTTTCAAAAGAAACTAAGACATTCCCAAACAAAAAACTGTAACTTTAATTTAACACACTACACAACAAAAACACACGTTTCTCAAGTCAAATTTATAATTACATCTCACTTGTCCTTTTCCACAATCAAAATCAAAATCAAAGTTACTTTTAACTCTGAAACCAAACGCATCATAATAAATTCAATCCCATTTTCCTCAATATAGAATTTCTCGAAACAAAATCAAGCTTCCAGGCAGTCCAGTCCCGTTCGAGCTTTTATCCTGATATAAGCCACCACGCACAAAACGGGTCGTTGGGACGCTGCCCAAACGATCAAGCCTCTTCTTTCTCTTCGAGAGAAGGGGTAGATCCGAGCGGTGAGGGCTTCGACGCCGGTTTTGCTGGTGACCTTGTCTGTGATGGTGGGGCTAGCGTTGGAGCCGCCACCACTCTGATTTGGTCCATTTTTCTCTTCGATTTTCGAAAATAGAGAGAGACGATTAAGGGCTGTGGTGGCCCTTATTTCGGCCATCACCGTCCAGGCTACACCTTGGTGGGCAGGAATCGGAACCCCCCCCCCCCCCCACAATGTTCTGAAGGGAAAATGAAAGATGGACCAAATTGCAATTATGAAAAAATATTGAAAGGTAGCACTGCATTTTGTGAAAAATTATCCATTGGCTGAGCGAATAAACTGAAAAATAGGTAATTTTATTTTCAGTTAATCATTAAGTGTTTTTTAGCTTAAATTTATTAAATTATGTCATCTTTTTATGTTTACTGAACAACTGAATAGCATTCAGTGCTGAAAAATTAATTTCAGCATTTAATTTAGGTTATTAAACAAGCACTTTGCTTAGGCTGTCAAACAAGCTCTGAGAATCTTTTGTTTGGGGCTGTTTGGCCAGCTACTTTAGGGTACATTTGTATCGATATGCTCACTAATCGCTGATGCTCCACCGCAAAATAACATTTTTATTTTTTAAAATAAAATAAAATTTTGAAAATTAAAGGAAAAATTTAGAATAAAAATAAAAAATAAAACATAATTGAAGAGAGAAAAGGGGATAATTTCAGCGGTGAGAGTTTCACCGCAGACCCGTCGCAACCTCCTCCAGGGGACAGCGGTCGGTGGGCGATCCTCCACTGTCAATATCGCCCTCCCTCTCTCCTTGAAAAAAATCAGAAGACAGAGCGCGAAAGCATTCACGGTGGCGAGGCCTTCAATGCTAAGCATTGCCCTCTGGCGGGGGTCGCTGGGGGCCTACGACACCTCCGGGACCCCTCCTTGGGACAGTGTTTGGTGGGAGCCCCAACAGTGATGTACCCCTAGGCATTCGCGATTAATGAGGCTACATTGGTTGATCTTTTACGGCTTATTCGATTGCTTTATGCTTTTTATGTTTCATTGCTTATCATCACATCATACAAGATTACTGCATATCGATCCCGATTGTCAGCACATTTTACTCCGGCGAATATCAATAAAGACATCTAGATGAATACCTCGCTAAAAGTAGAAAATTTCCTGAACCACTCAACACACTATGTTTCCCTATGCAGTGCCCACCAAAAGGACTAAGGAAAACGGAGATGAAAGAAACAGATTGCTGCTTCTTCCACTGCCCACACTCTCACCTCGCTGTCCCCTCACATCATCAGAAAACCGAGTCGAGATACCCATAACTGTGTCTCCTGTTGTACTGCAGGAGGCTCGCGTAAGTCCGATCCCATATCCCGATATACATGGACTCATCGTCCGGACTAAGTGAGACCCCTGATATCTCCCCGAAGAAGTCGATCTCCTGTCTCTCCTTGTAGTCTGCCCTCGTGCTGTACACATGGACAAAGTCTGCAGGCTCCGCCATCACCATGTACTGCCCGTCCGATGAGAACCTGATTGAACGGATGGCTCCCAGGTTGCCCTTCAGGACTGCCAGCGGGGCAGAGACGTTCCTCAGATCCCAGACACGGCACGTCTTGTCTTGGTTGCCCGTGGCGAAGACCTGCCCGTTGGGGTGCCATGCCGAGGCGAAGGAGTAGTCTTGGTGGCCCACCAGTGTGCCAATTGTCTGCATAACATCGAACATAAGAGATTTCAATATAACTGAAATTTCCTATAAGAGAATTAAGCAGAAGAATTATGAAACTCTGCACGATAATAATGACGACGACGACAAACCCTTATTTTCTCGTATGTGTAAGCAGATAATCATCTCAAGCATAGATCTCAACCAAACATATGTTTGAGAATGCTAATCGTGCCTTCCCTACAAATTACTATCGACAAGGCATGGAATAAACTCAGCCAAATCCGACTTAGTTATTCCTCCATAAGAAATGCTCAGGAAGATTATATTTTATCCACTAAGCAGCTTCCTATATAGCTCTGAAGATGACAACTGGGAGGAGAATTACTTCCTGCCACTAGTTTCCCCCGAAAAGAAACTCGGTTATTCTTCGACAATGAGTGCACTTACCCTTCCATTTTGTGCATCTACAAGTAAGCCATCCAAGTGATCCCCGACAACAGTTATGATTTTACGGTCCGGGCTCATCGAGGTATGCTGCATTATAGAAGATTCAAGCAGATGTCAACATAAGCAAAAACTACGATCAATCAGGCTTATACAGGCAAAAAGAGAGAGCAAACCAACCACAACAAAAGTACTGTGCCACCTAACCAGGAGACTAAAACAAGCTATCTTTACAGACAAGGAAGAGATCTGAGGTATGTAATTAATTAGTACTAAAAAGCCTAAAATATATAAATGAAAATATGAAAATTTGAACTTCCGTACTACTAAGCCTAAAATATACAAATGGAAAAATGAAATTTATACTTTCCTCCATAATCAGACAAGGCTCAAAAGCAGCAGAAATAAAATCAAACTACAAGTAAATAATTATGAAAAAGGAACTTACGTTCACTGGCCAAGGAAAGCGATGATGATTTAGGAGTTGATATCTCTCCATGTCATATTCTCTCACCCCACAGTCGTTATTGGAAGCCATGAAATGCATTCCACCCCTACAAGAGAAAACAAAAGAGAATTATGCACCACTTCACGTACTCAATTTGACCAAAAAGCCATGTTCAAACGCAAGTAGTACCTAAGGTTGTCGTAAATCTCAATGGCATTTGTTATGGCATTGTCATCGTAGGTCATCTGCGTACAAAAGCTCACTCCTGGCCGATCCAAATGCTGCAAAAAAGTTGAGACAATCACTTCCCATATTTTTTTGTGTAAATATAAGATACAGAAGCCATAGAAAGGCAAATCTTTATAATAGTCCCACTTCTACAACCACCCCTTCCAATTTTAAGGCATATACCTAAAACAGCGACCAATATGAGAGAGCTACAGCTTCTGCCAATTCAAACTTTCCTACAATGGTATTAAATTTAATTATACTATTAAAAGGACTAATAAATCATTGGCATTCCATATACCTTACAGAAAAGCTCTCCTTGAAAGCCACCTGCAACGAGAAATTTATCCTTCACAGCCAATGTACTGATCTGAGTCTGCGTAAAGCCTTCGACTAGACACCCTGCATGTTTCTGTTTTGACCAAACAGAGCTCCCATTAGTGCAACTACTTATCTGAAAGCATATTAAAGACAAGAGTGACAAAGAGAAGATGGTTCTAAGGGAAGATAGTGAGGTCTCTTCCTCACCTCAGTGGGTTTAACATGTCCCGAGAAATTGAGAACATCCGTCAGATTGCGAGTCAGAGATGACCAGTGCATAAGCGAATAGTTGGACATAAGGTAGACATCATGCTTCGAAGTAGCCCACACCAAGCTCCGAAGCTGCAAAGGAAAATGGATTATAAACCAAATCAACACCAATTCGACATCATGTACAGTCACCCTTTCAATAAGATCTGTACAATATTTGAGGCCTTAAGAATTCCAAACTACCGAAATATGTGGAGAGTATGTGTCTGTCAGGCAATTTATTTGGTTGTTTAAAAATTGCTACAGCAAGGATTTTTCTTCCACAGGTGAAACGGAGAGCCTACTCTCCGTCCAATCATTTTATACATCCAATCTGCTGTGTCTGAAAATTAGTGGAAAGTAAAAAAGTAACCCGAAAGGGGACCATGCCCTGTTTAAATTTCCTTCAAATTATCAAGTGCGCTCAGAAAGAAATTCTGAGATGTCTAAGGCTGATTCATAGCGAAAGTCTGTAATTTACAACTCTCAGGATCTAAAGACGGGAAAGAGAGCTGATTTTAAGCTAGACCATGCTTGAAGAGAGGAACTAAAAAGAGGAACAAAAGTATACCTGGAAATGGAGGATAGTGGGCTTCACTACTCTCGCATTGTGGAAGAAGTCATAGTAATTTGCACCCTTTTCCACTTGTTTGTATTCCTGTAGAGACGCAGAGAGGAGATTATCAATCTTTACTATAGACTATTTTCCACTTAAAAGAATCGAAGGAAGAAGAAGAGACGCATTTAGGGATATAAATAACCCAGTTTCAAACCTTATCTGAAGTCAAACCCGAGGCAGGAATGTTCTCGTAATTTTTGTACTGTTCTAGCCTCGTCAACCTGTATTTCTCCCTAGTTATGTTCAGCCTCTCCCACAGAATGCCTTGAATGTCCTTTCCCTTTCTTGCTTGGGCAGCAGATGTATCGGTGAGCTTCGTAAGCTGTTCAAAGACCAAACAAGAAACATCTATAATCGTGCCAAAGCCTGGGGCATTATAAACTTGCCAAAAACACTGATATATCAATTTTCAAATACATTAATACACACAAAAACACTGAAGAAAGCAGTCATGACACTTATCTCCATAGTAAACATCGAGACAAGGAGTTTTGTCGAGCATAATCTAGTACGGAACAAAATGACAATCACTAAAAAGAAGATATTTCGAGGAGAGATAAGGAGATATTTCGAGAAGGGATAAGGAACGCACCATTTCATATTCGTCAGCAATCTCATCCGCGTCTCTACCATTGTCTTCTTCATCCATTTCATCGAAAAAATCCTTCTCGTCCCCCATGTAATCAAACTCGTCCATTCTTTGGTTGGGCATGATACACCTGCAACCCAGAGAGATCACAAACTTATGAGCAGCGGAATTCCGGAGTCTTCTGGATTAAGTTAGGTATCACGTAACTGGTAAGCAACACTCAGGAAGCTTAAAAAAGAAAAAAAAATTACGAACAACGTGAGGCAGAGAAATGGACACATTAGCAAGTTCCAAGTGACCCATCCGTCAAAACCCATTGAGGAAAAAGGAAACGCCAAAAGAAAAGCAGGGCACATTTCATGACAAAGCAAGCAACCGGGCATCCGTCAATTCAAAAAGGCAATGGTGTCAACCAACTTCCATAAGTCAATTCACGGAACTAACAGCAAAGATTATGGAGAACCCGTTACCCACCCACACACACAGACGGAATATGGAATCAAAAAGTCAGAGCAAAGCAATTCCAACCAGACAAGGCAATTCCAACAGAACAGCAGACACTTGGGAACAGCCAGAAAAAAAGAGAAAGGCTCGAACTTTAGGAAAGACAAGGAAGAACGGGAACAGGGTCGTCGAGGAAAACCTGGGAGCTCACCTCACAGAGCGAGAAGAACTCAGTAAGAAGAAGAACACCGCCCCCCAACAAGCAAAAAGCTGCTGAAGGGGAAGTGAGAATGATGAGTTCAACTTATTCTCTCTCTCTCTCTCTCTCTCTCTCTGTGGGTGTGTGTCTATCTACGGGTCGGCCCCTTTTAGCTTCAGGATCAGGTTGAGAGCCTTAGCAGTTAACAGAGGCAATTGATGAGATCCACCACCGCCTCTTGTATTGCTTTATACTGCTAATGCTAATGATAAACGTTGCGAAAAGAAAACAAGGGGAGAGGGGGAGGAGGAAAAAAGGAAGGAAGGAAGATATGATGTTATATGTCGGCAAAGGAATAGGGAACAAAAGGATTGCGAATGCACGCAACGCAACGCAACGCAACGCAAGCCAAGCCCAAAGCGAAAGCTCCTCCCGATTTTTTCCTCTCTCTCTCTCTCTCTCTCTCTCTTTGCGCACCTTTTTTTTTTCCCCCTTTTACTCATTCCCCATCCAATCCCAACAGATATGATAGAGAGAAGGAGAGAGAATGTTCTAGTTGTCTTCTCCTATCGCCTTGTGCTTTCGGAGAGATAAGAGAGAGAGAGAGAGAGAGAGAGAGAGAGACGACGGAAGGAAGAAAAGGGAAGAGGAGACAACGCAGAGGAGACAACGAAGAAGCTCTTTCGGCTTTCCTCTCCACTGCACTAGAGGACAAGTGCAATACGGGCGACTGGTCCCCATCTATCCATCCTTCTCCCCTCTTTTCCTTTTATATATTATGTGTTTCATTTAAAATTAGATATATCTCGTTGTTCCATTTTATAATTAAATTATGTAATTATAAGTTTTCTGGAGTTTGTTTATCTTTTTTTTTAATGAATTATGTAAACTACTAATGTCAGATAAAATAGTCTTAAGTTCCCAAGGGGCATGCTTCGGGCTAAGGATAGCATGAACAAGAATTAATTAATGTTCCGTTTGGTTTCAAAGTTAAAAGTGACTTTGATTTTGATTGTGGAAAATGATAAATGATTGTGTAATGTGTTGAGTTAAAATTAAAGTTAAAATTTTTGACTTGAAAAATGTGGAAAATGTGTATTTTTGTTGTGTATTGTGTTGAGTTAAAGTTAAAGTTAAAATTTTTGTGATTTAAACTGCGAAACCAAACGGAACGAAGCATTGCTATAATTGATTCGTTCATCACTATATCAACATGTTATTCGCCACTCCTTCTAGAGACTAAAAGAACTCCGGTAGTGTGATAGAAACGATACTAATCACATAAAGTAATCATCATAATTATTCTTAATCGAAATAATTTTATTTGTACTTTCCTACCTACCATATTATTGCGAGGATGGTGCGCTTAAAATTTTTTCCTTGTATGATTCGGTGATTGTAATTTACATGTGTCATATTTCATACTCTCATTTAAGGTTCAAATCCCAGATAAAGTAGCACGATTATCTTATGAGTTTCCTGGAGCAACCTGCTTTTGACTCAGTCAGGGCGAAGGATTAGTTGAGGTGTCCTGATCGTTACTTAACGGCAAACATACAAAAAAAAGATATTTCCTAAAACAGATTTGTTACAGAGTTTATATAAATTGTGTAAGGACGAGCGGTGCACCGACAAAATAATGGTTTTTCATTTAATATAAAATCGTTCAAGCGGCACGTCTTTAAACGGTTGTTGTATTTTATTTACTTAAAAAAAGACTATAAAATAAAAAATTAAGGAAATGCATAAAGAGAACTCTCTCATACATGAATTATTATTATATTGATTATAGAAAAACGCATTGTCATTTTTTTTTGTGTAATCTGAAATTAAAAAAATTAAAAGGTCGCGACTAATTCAGTTAAAACCAAATAAGCCGATGAGAGTTTTAGGGTAACACTCCCAGCGTAAATTTTCTCTTTTTATAATGCTTGGACCGAAGACTTTCATTAAAAGAAATAAGCGTCAAATCACTTGAATCAACTCACGTTAGTATATTTATTTATTTATTGTTATATATATATATATATCCGAAATCAAGTCAGAGAGATTTTAATATTGGATCTCGTAATATTTTATCCAGGTCATACAAGAATTATTATATTTGGCATGTGTTTCATTGTCTATGACAAATTTAGATAAGACCAAAATAGAAAAGGGTGGATTCTCGCGAACGGTAAAAGGATTGATGGACCCGAGCAAAGCTGTGATCTCAACTAAACCTGTTGGCAAGACGTCCGCATAATTAATATTAATATTTCATTTGACGACCATAGTTAGATCGATGATGATATCAAATACCAACCGAATTTAGAAATTACCGAATCTCTCTCTCCGTCTCTCTTTCGACCTCAAACAAAGTGGAAGAACATTTTAAAGTAGTACAGAAAGTCTGATATAGGAACTAAAATCGAAATCTCTTGATTATGGGTTAAAAAGCATAATAACGGAAATTTTATGGCACTAAGATGCCATGCCTGTGTGTTTTGATCAATCCCGACTGAGGAAGAGTAACGAGACTAAAAAAAAAAATGCCGATTTGCGTGGGCGGCAACATAGCTGTACGAGGCCAATTTATTGGCTTCGTTTTCCCGGTATCATATGAGCTATCAACATGATACATAACTAGTCATCTAATCCGAACTTTTTTGTGATTTTTATTTTATATTAATATTATTATATTTATGAATTTTATAATAACAAAAAATTTAAAATTTCCTCGAAAATATTTAATAAATAATTACATTATGGAAATTAAAAAAATGAAAAAAAATCCAGATATATTAATATATAGAGGATGCGAATGATCGATCATCTAAAAGGTGAGGGTTACGAATGGAAGTTTCTCATCAATCGAATGCAGAGCTCTTATAAACTCTTATGAGAGAGGTCTAAATTACATAATATTTAAATAGATATACGTGTGATGGTCACCCACAAGTTCGGAGGTTCAAGCCATCATTATATACTCTAACATCTATTATTTTAGCAAGTCAGCCTTATAATCCTATTAATATTCACATATTATAAATAGTCCTCGAGATGTTATATAAATTGTCATAGTCATTGAGATTTTTGAATTAGGAAAATTTTTAAACAAATTATTTGGAGGATATAACAATATTTATTACAGTTTTAAAGAGACAGAACCATAACAGATATCATCGCGTGCCAAATATAACCAAGAAAAATCACAGCTACTTGACATGTGGCATGGACCAATTAATTAGTTTTTTTTCCGTCTTTGCAAAAAAATTTCGCACCTTATTTTCTTCTTCATAAAAGTCCTTTGAACTTTTCCACAAATATATATAATTTTATGTTCAAAGAATTTATATAATAGTTTGCTAACCAAATTATTATAGATTTATGCAAGCATGATCTATATTAATATAAGGGTAAATTAAACTAGTGGTCCAAAAAATTTTACAAATGTTTCAATATGGTACAAAAAGTTTTTTTTTGCTACTTGATGGTACAAAATGTTTCAAAGTTGTTTCAGTATAGTACAAACCGTCATCTCGCCATTGACGCCATTAAGTCGTCCTTTACAAGACTGTAAAGTTTACACCATCATGTAACCTACGTAAAACATTTTGTACTATTAAGTTACAACTTCAAAATATTTTGCATCATCATATAACGTCTCACAAAAATCGGTTTTGTAGCATCAGCATCGGCTTGACGGCGTCAATGGCGAGATGATGGTTTTTACTATACTGAAATAACTTTGAAATATTTTGTACCATCAAGAAGCAAAATTTTTTTTTGCCATATTGAAACATTTGTAAAACTTTTTGGACCACTAATTTAATTTACCCTTAATTTAATTGCTATATTTTTATTTTTATAATTTTATCTATTTTATTTGATGTTGTTTAATATGTACCAGAATTTAATTCACATATTTGATTTTGAATTATACGAAAGAATATTGGTGAAGATCATGTTACAAATAATAGCTTAATTTTAAGTAAATTGTACGTCTTTCGAGTAAATTACATGTATTTTGATAAATTAGTTGGGATAAATTACTTAGTTTCTTCTCATTAAATCACACGGATTTCGAAAAGTTTGTATTTATTTTGTTAGTAAATTGCATGGATTTTAAAGGAGATTTACCTACATTTTTAATAAAATATTTGAGTGCCGATGTCACCGAATATTGGTGACTGCACCCTTCAATTGACATGCTCGGTCCACTCTGAGGTTTGAATCAGTTTTCCAGTCCTAGGTAGTTGCTTTCTCGCTCTTTGTCATCCTCCTATTTAATCAAATTTCGTCTGCTCGTGTGGCGAATCAAGTTCATCATGCAGCGGCTTGCTCTTTCTCTTCCTGCTTTCCTTAATCCCTGATTTTCTTCCCGATTTAGATTCATTCAGCTCAGCGGAGTTGAGGTCATAATCGTGTAATCTTAAAATTTTTAAAGAAATATAATTATTTTCTAAAGATTTTACATGTATATGAGTTATTTGTAGAGATTAATGTATGGGATTACATGAAAATTAAAGAAATGGTGAGATGAGAGAGAAAAGGAAGAATGAGATACCGTGAGAGAAGAGAGAAAGACAGAGGAGAGCGAGAGGGGGGGGAGAGAGATTAGGGAGTGAGAAGTTGCTTAAAAAACAATCTGCCTCAACTTCTCCATGATCCAATTATTGGTAATTAATATAGTTATTTCATTATATATGGACAAAATCAGAAAAAGAAATGTTACCCCATTGTCCTCCTTCTATACTCAATCCTTAAAGAAATTCTTAACATTGATGGTTTCATCACCGGCCCCACTGCGAGTAGAGTAACTGCTTTTGAGATTTTTACCCTCTTCTTTTGTTCGCAAAGATATCCATATGTTGTGTTTTGGTTATTCTGCATTTGAGCATTTTCTGCATCTTTCAGTTCCATTTTAGCGTATGTTTCAGCAGTGATGAAGCAGTTGCAGTGAAAGATAACATGATGCTTTCATTTCGCATGGATGCATCACTGCAGCATTAACAAGGTGCATGCAGTGAAATGTCACTTTTTGTTGCATTGCAATGAAGTAGTTGCGGCATTAATGAGAAGCAGCATGAACATGCTTAGGACAGTTCCACTGAAATATCCATTCAAGACCGTGGGCAGGGGCGGAGCCAGCATGTTAGCAGGGGGGGCAATTGCCCCCCCTGAACTTTAATTTTTTAAAAATTTTACCCAAAAGTATGTTTATTTTAACATTTTTGCCCCCCTGAACTTTGAATTTTTAAAATTTTACCCCAAAATTATATTTATTATAATATTTTTGCCCCCCCTCGACATAAATCTTGGCTTCGCCCCTGACCGTGGGGACATCAGTTCATAAGAAGTGATGCCACTGCTGATTCTGTTGATTGAGCTAAAGCTGAGGAAAGGAAGAAGAAAGAATTCCACTTGAGATTTACTGCAAGATACGAGTTGGTCCAATATCGCAAAAAAAAAAAAATTTCAAGATGAGTACAAGCTGATTAAATTCAAATTTCTCACATTGAAACGCTGAAACAAAACACGTTAATTCCCCAAACGCACACACACTTATACACATTTTTCTGCCCAATGATAATCCAAAAAAGAAACCCACAACAACATATATGCGATTGTCCATGACTCAGACGATGAATCTTCATCTACAGAAACATCTGTCCATGACTCCCAATCCACAGCTATAGAAGTGGGAGCTATCGGAGACGATCGAAGAGCCATCGCATCCAATTTTTCTCCTACATCCACTCATTTGGCCTCAACCCTGACTAGCAAGTGGTCGACGAGTGACATTGCCTAAGAATTTGAAAAAAATTCAAGTTCAGATCCAAGGGAATCGAGGATTCTGTGGTTCCATTGTTTTTCGAATCAAAGGATTCGGGGTTCTTTCAAAGATGAGACCGACTGGAGGATTTTGGGATTTATAGGACGAAGTGGGGAGTTTGGAGGTTGGGAAATTTGGACCGGTTTCTTTTTTGTTTTTAAATTTTTTTCCCCTTGAAAATGACACATCATTGAAAGAATTGCCACGAACACAATTTAATATCCACGTTTGTTAAAAAAAAAAAGAGACGGTGTTATCTCCACGAGCACAGTGAGTTAACGGATATGATCAAATCTGTTCTACGGAGCAAACGTTATAGGACTGAAAATTTCAAAATAAAATTTATAAGACTAAAGTCAAAAAATTTTAAAATTTATAAGACTTTTGCTGCACTTTTCATGATATTTTATTATATAAAGTTTTGGATGACTGAACACGACCATCGAGATGTCCACGGGTTGCTATCTTGGATAGAAGGTAGGTATAAGTTTAGGAATTTTTGGTCAATTTTAGCAGCATTTTAATACGTGAATGGCCAAAAGATCTATAATACTGAAAATGACCCTCTATTTATAGAGAAATGAGAGTCAATGGTCGTTTTGTAAATACCGAGAGTGTAGGTATCAAAATAAAATTATTTTTGAAATTTCGAAGTTACAGGGCATGCCAACTAACCATCCAGATAAGGATGGATAGCTGGTGCGGCTCGCGCGGATTGTAACTACGCGAGCGTACTTTCGTGGGAGTGGTATCTGTGCGAACTCTCTTGAATTACTCAAAAGATGAAACTGAGTTCAACTATTTGAACTAAACTAGTTTGGTCTAAATTAATAGTGCCTCAATTCCTAAACTTTGTAAAAAAAACTTCAATTTTACCATTTTTTAAGACTTTAAGCACACCTTAGAGGAGAAAATTTATCGAGAAATTTTTGCATGATTGCGAAATGATTATTTAACTGAAAGTACCCCGAAATGAATATTTCTCGTGACTAGAGAATATTGATTTCTAGTCTTGAACTATTTTTTTATTGAATAGAAATAGTATAATCAAAGGATTCTAGTTTATATCAGTTAAAATGATTAAGGTACAGACTTTTAAGGAAAAATATTCGGGAATTACATGCTATTTTTGATAAATTATTTTTCTTACATGCAAACGTTGAGAAAAATATGACCGACTACTGTATCGTTTTAAAAATGGCTCAAAAAATAAAGAAATGCTTAAGACGAGCACTCAAGGACTTATCTCGTATGTCTCGAAAACTGTCTTCTCAAGGTTGTTGCTTTTGCAAATCTTTCTGTGTAACTTCGTACTCTGATTGATGATGTGCTTGGGGTCTTTTCTGGTTCTCGACCAAGCTTGGGCCAATACGAGGTGCTTACACCAGGGGTAAGGAAAATCTATAAATACCATCACGACTACAGTCACGACTTCCACCGGTTGGTTATCTCGAGAAATTGCTATCATCCCACAAACATTTGCTCGGAGCATCTCAACGCAGTGCATTTCTCCATCTCTGACACAGGCGATCTCAGATCCTGCTTTAGAGCGCCTAAACTATGCTTCGCAATGGAAAGCAATGTGAGCCATCCTCTGCAGTCTTGATTTAAGTTTGTATTCCTCTTTAGATTGAGATTATATTTCCATTTTTGACTTTAATAAAATTATCAGTTCAATTCAATTGATCCTTTAATTGCATCCTTCTCTCTATTATTACGATGTCATTGTACGCAAGTGATGCAAATTGTAGCACGACTTCAAGGGATCCAGTTCAAGTTCCAATTGGACCGATTACGCGAACACGAGCAAAGAAGTTTAAAGATGAACTCAATGGCCTGATTCATGAGGTTTGGGCTCAAGCAAATTCGTGGAGGCCCATTGGACATGAACCACGTGATCAACAAAAATCCATTAACATGATTCAAGTTATAGAAGATTCTGGACAAGGCTAAATTCAGCAAGTGTTTGATGAATCTTCTAGAATATTTGATGATTAAGAGAAGATATCATCAGATTTGTTTAAAGTTTAAATCTCATAGAGATATTCTAGGGGTATTTAGATTTCATATCTTTATAGATTATATCATATCTCTATCGATATTCTAGGTGTTAATTTCCTTATCTTTAGGAGGAGATATGGCCAGATTAGGATTATTTTATGTCTATATATATTCATCTTAGTCAATTTTTAATAAAAAGGAACATTCAGAAAATTGTGAGAGTATTCTCTTTGGTTCTTGAAGAACTAATCGAACTTATCGGAAGTTTCCGTGGCATTCATCATCGACTTATCAAACGGCTTTCCACCACTGTTTGTGGCGTCTTCCTATATACCGAGGTTCTTGTTTCGCATTAAACAACGGGTTGAGGTCAGTTATACCAAGGTTCTTGTTTTTGTCGTAAACAACGGGTCGATGGTTCGTCAATCAAATCTGATCGTGGAACGATCTTGGGTTCCTTTAGTTGTCGGGTCTCGTCATTCTTGGCGGGAATCGCATCAGCAAGGCAAAGAACCCAAAGGGTTTGAATGAAAGAGAAGTTTTCTAGTTTTCTAATAAATTAGAAGATTGGAAATTGCCTTTCATTGTTCATCAAAATCCGAAAAACAATTATATGCAAGTAAAGAAGGCTTCTGCAAACGAGAGCCCTCAATTCAATCCATTAGAGCCTTCCGCATAGGAATTTCGGACATTACCATTGATCGGCTCTTCGAATCTCCGTTATTTATTATGGATGTGAATTTCACAATTGTTTCATTAATTTCAATTTTACATTTTCTATGAAGATCCCCTCCTCACACACAGACCAGAATTGTGTTCCAGCAAGTTGTTGAAAAATTGAATGACGGCTAGCCCTCGTACAACGCACGAGCTTTAAAACTAGTTTAATTAATGCTAATAGTCCAAATTAGTGGCTTACACTTATTTGTTGCTAATTTGTCTCTATAAATCTAAAGTGACATTGGTAAATAGGACAATTTACTCTTTTATTTTTAATACTCTTAAAGGCAAATAATTAACTTTTAGAGGTAAATATATTACTATGATGTATAAAAGTTGAGCGACGATATTATGAGAGCTCATTAGCAACCTTTAACTCAAACCTGATCGTCTTTTTGGCTGCTCAGATAATTTAATTATAAATCAGAAATTCGTGATATTCGTCCATTTTTACATTAATATTTCATAAGTATATTCTCTAATCTATTATTTCATTCCTTCTTAAAATGAGTTAACAATATGGATTAATTTAGGTTCCCGAGCAGTTGAATAATAGAGTATAATAATGGTAGAGAAGGTAGATGCACGGAACGGAAGTACATAGATATGAAATGGATGTAAATGGGTAGGGAGAATTCAGTTGACGATAGGACAAGATATTTTTATATACGGATAAATGAATGATAAACAAGCATGCCACGTTTCTGATATTCATGAGAACGCCAAATTGAAACGATTCTCTCTCAAAGGAAAATTAACAATTGTAAGTGTAAATAATAAAAAGATGACTTAGAAGAAGAAGAACGCAAACCGAAAGGTAATAAAACGTCATCTTATTCTCTCTCTGCAGTCTCCTGCTCCTGTCCCCGCCCGCTTCCATATCAAGTTAGGGAGTTGGCAACAATAACAAGTCTAGTTATGCTGCCACTCTTAAAGATTTTTATCACAAATCCTCCATGCAAGTCAAGTTACATCCTGCGTTACTGGCACTACGCTATAGATATAATTCATATATAATTTGCGAAATGTATACTAAAAATTGTGCCCTCAGTGCGTAAGGTTTTTTCCAAATTTTCCATTGCTTTGCATTGTCTCGTTGAGAATTTGTTGTCCCATATTGAAAAATAGATTAGAAATACATGGATTTTGTAAGAGTATACCACAATTTTCAGCTCAAACATTTGGGTTGAAAATTAGCTCAAATGTTTATAGATCAAATGGAAATTTTATATAACGTTCATAAAAACGTAAAACAATGAAAAATATCATAATATAGTAATAAGTAGGGAGCGGGGCCGCGCGGTGCCGTGGCAAAATTAAAATTAGTAGTTTAATTATTATATAATAATAATATTGTAATTTATAAATATAAAATGTAATATTTTGTTATTTATACTATAATAAAGAGAAAGGCACTCTTGTTTTTTAATTTCTTGGAATTAATAAAATAAAGTTTTTGAAATTACATAATTATTCATTGAAAGATAATCAACCAGTTATAAAAAGTTAACTTAGAATATTTTAGTAATTTAACCATAACATTTTCTTTCTTTTTCTTCCAAAAAAAAAAGTTTCAAGTTCGAATCTCATCATGGGATTATTCATATCTCTTTATTAGCCATTAGGATTTCTATTGTATTATACTAATGGGCTTTCTTTATAATTAAAAATAAAATAAAATTGTGCTACATGTTCTTTCTAATAATGCCGCTAGTTCTCAATTTAGTTTGATCTTTTTAATTAAAATTTTATAATTTTTTCGATTACGAAAGAAACTCATGAACTTATTACATTGAAATAGAAATCCTAATAACTAATAAAGGACAATGGTAGTTCCATTGAGTGTCAAATAAGGAATCCCTTGGTTACCAAGTGAGGCATCCACCACTGCTACACCCCATTTTGATTAAAATTATATAAATTACCTGACATATAATGTTGAGTTTCTATTCGGTTAAAATTTATTATTGGTAATAATCTTGAGCATTGGGTATATGACATACAAAAGCGTGTTGGGGCCCCATTGGGATTCCGAATACGAATGTTCACACTGAAAAAAAAAAGCATGCTCTACAATCGAAAAGGGTGTAGCATAATGGCGCGTACCTTCACTGGTAACCAAGAGATTTTAGGTTCAATACTTATCGTGGAACTACCGGTGCCCTTTATTAGCTATTTAAAATTTTTATTTCATTGTATTAGGCCATAAATCCTCTTTATAACCGAAAAAAAACCGTGTTCTACAATTTCTCATGCACATTTTCTTGCTTTTCTACATCATTTCTCGGGCTGCATGGATTTTGCACTTCTCTAGCACATAAAAATTTTTTGAGGGGAAAAAAATAGACGAAGGAGGTTGGAGGAGGGTATGTATGCACGCAGACTAATGTCCAATCTTTATTTTTAAAAAAATTAGTTGAGGGCCCACGCGTATCTCAGGCAGAAATTGAAGAATTTTTAATTGCAACTAACCTACTCGAGTATTTATATATGTTGTATTACAATAAATCATTCATATCAAATATATAAAAATTATTCTAACAAAAATAATTAACTGCATCCAACAAGATATTAGAATAAACATTTATAAGTAAAACAAAATAATCTCTAACAATTATGAACAATAAATCAAACTAAAATCAAGATAAAAAAGGGGGAATATACATAGATGCATGAGTGAAAAGGAAGAAAAGGTTTACCTTGTTGGAATATGAATGAAATAAAAAAAAAGTTAGTGATGTTAAAAGTTTTGACGATAGGTACTACTTATATAAAAAATTTATATGCCAATTAAGATATTAATGATTTTATTTATTTAAATATTACATGATATCTATCAGTTTCCAATAAAAAATTGATCTTCACAGTAAATATGCCAAAATATAAAAGTAGAACAAGGAAAATATAATCGAATATCACAATGTAAAATATTATTTTATGTACTTCCATTTTCTTTTTTACAAATACTAAATATATCATATGTCAGCACCTAATTTCGGTCTATCGGCTCCGAGGGGGGGCAAAATTGTCATTTCCCAATTTATCACCTTTTCTTAAAATTTTTTTTTATTATTTTTAATTAAATTAAATATGTATTAAAAAAAAAGAAAGAAAAGAAAAGAAAAGAGTCGGGCAGGGCCGGGCAGGCCGGGCAGCGTTGACCGGCTGCCCGTGACCCGCCGGCCCTAAAAAAAAGAAAAAAAAAAGATTCGGGCAGGCCGGGCAGGGGCCGGGCAGCACTCGCCGGCTGCCCGCGATCCCCGACCTGCCCAGAACAGGAAATCGCGGATTTCCGCGATTTCCTCCCCAAATTGGTCGAAATCTCAACCTAAAATTGCAATTAAAGGGGGGGGGGAAATCGAATTCGGCAGGGACACAACAGAACCCAGTGAAAGAAATCGCGAAATTCCTCTCGGATTGGGAGAATTTTGCAAATCGGAGCCCGATTGGAACCGCGCCGGAAAACCGTGAAATCTCAGCAATCCCGACCGTTCCGGCCACCGCTGAAGCCCAGATCGGAACCGACGTCCCCAGGGCGGCGCTCAGAACACTCACACACTCCCCTTCGCGCCGTCGTTGCGGCGCCCAACGGCCGGAACCGCCGCTCTCAGCCGCTCGGCGCCGCCCGTGTTACCGTCCGATCGCCACTAACGGGCTTCGGCCCATTGCGTTTCATTGCAGGTCCAGCCCGTCAGCCCAGCCAGCCCAGCCCGTCAGCCGCGGCCCGACGCCTTTCGCGGCCCAAGCCCAGTCCGATCCTAAATCCAGTCCAGCCCAAGACCTCTCCGGGCGGTTTCCTCCTTCGGATAGGCTGACCGATCCGATCCGACCCGACTCGTCCTTCCGGCAATTTTCTTATATTACAGAAACGTCCCCAAACTTTCGGACTAGGTAAAATCTCAACTTAGCGGCATGTTTAGGGCTTCATATTAAATATCGTGCTTGCTTGGATGATGATGACATGAAATAATTGCTTGTTGCTTGCATAGATTATCGAAATTATGTCTAATTCGATTATTTTTTCTTTTTGATTTGTTTCATTTTAATCCTGCCGCAACTCTTCTTATTTTTCAAATTATCACAAATTCTGAAATCCATTTTAAATCAGTCCCAGGACATTTTTAACATTGTTATCATGTCCCTAATTTTTTCTAGAATTTTATACTGCTCCAGTAAACTGTTTGACTTGTTTCAATTCAGTCCCTAGAGAATTTATTAATTTTTAAAATCAGCCCTAAATTTAAAAATTCATTTCAAACATACCCTGGGCTATTTCATTATTTATATCACATCCTCCAAACTTTTGAGGATTTTAAACCATCTCAGTAAACTTTTTCAATTTGTTTCAATTTAGTCCCTGCAACATTTATTCATTTTAAAACCAGCCCTGAATTTCAAAAATTAATTTCAAATAAACCCTAGCCCATTTTATACTTTCCCGAACATTCTCCAAATTTTATAGAATTTAGAAAAAAAATCATTCTCCAAATTTTTTTGATTTGTTTCAGTTTAGTCCTTGAAACCTTTCTCCGTTACTTTATTAGTCCTTATTATTCTACATTATGTTGTTCGATCTTTATGTAAATTTTTCGAGATGACTTGAAATTAGAGTTTATCAGGCGATCTATTATTGATCGTTTCGACGGCTTGAAACCCAAAAAATAAAATAAAGCATTCAGCAGATTTTAATTAAACTTAATGATTCTACATACGGGATAAACGGGACGTTCATTTGACTAATTAATTCACTCGACCTTAATAATTTTGCACGAATTGGTAATTAATCGGAAATACGCGTCGATAAATTGCAAATATGTGTTGACGCCTTCTTTTCAAAATTCGCAAATTTCATACTAAAATCTGAGATTCGCGATTCGATGTGGCATGGATGTCTAGGAAGAACTTGCATGTTTTGACTCGAGGCCTCCTAATTTTAGGTAACTCAAGTCGGGGTGTGGAAGTTTTTTTTAGATCACTTCCGGATAGATTGACCGTTTCTTTGACTTTTTTGGGGTTCTCGCATAACCCTAGAAGAATCAGGGAATCAGTTAGCGCCGGTTACAGGCCGAGGTGGCCCGCATTGCGTAGTCTCTCTCTTTTCAAAAATAAATTTTCTATGCAAAGGCAAAAAGGCGTATTTACAATTTATTGTTATCTCTGCATGATCTTGGGTAGTTAGATCGGGAATAACGGTTTAAGATACCAACATTCGACTTAATCGCATACTCGGCCTAATAGAAAACATAATGGGGATAGCGGGCTAGGCACTAGGTTGTAGGATTCTCGTGTCAAAATCCACATTGTATAATAACCTATCATAATCAAAGTGTCACGATACATAACAATTTAAAATCAACTCACACATTCGAGACTTGATCACGGACACATACAGTCTGTCAGGTCCGGTAAATGATGCTGAATGCTACATGCCATTCCCCTCTTGCCTTTTGCTTGTTTTAGGGTAGGATTTGTATGCCAAGATACCTCGGTTAATAATCAATTAATCCATGTAAATTTGGTGATAACAAAACCCCATTGATTGTTTATTTGAGCTTGCTTGTTACATCTTTTGCACTTGATTGTTATGCGGATCGAGCCCGATCCTTTAGGACTCGATTCACACTGGGTCCAACGCCCATAACCATCGATCACGGGGTCCAATATCCCCATACACTGAGTGCGCATTTAATTTAATTTTCGGTCTTTTTCCAAACTATACGGTGAGCATGAGTGAAATCATGGCCAAATGCGAACCGACCGGGATTTAGTCATTATAGCTTGTCTTTATTTATTTGAGAGAACAATGTAAAGTTTTATATTATACATATATTCATGTAAAATCCCGGTCGGAGAGTAGATGGTCAGAGTGTTTCTTCGAATTTATGGTGTCAAAACGCGTAAGAAGAGCGAAACTTAATCATGCGGTAAATAAATAAAATGGCAAGCCTAACAAGTTAGAGTACCGAAAGGGCATGTGGGATATAAACCCACACGTAATAGAACCCCCGAATTCGAAATTTCTGGTTTCGTACAGACCATTGCCTTAATGTACTAGGTGTATCCCATACCCCTAGACCCGGGTAACTTGCCGGCCCTCGACCTTCGGGTCGTAAAATGGCAAGTGGCGACTTCTTCTCACGTGCGTCCGTCGCGCGTCCCCGGGAAGGTGGACACTCCCAAGCCGCGTTGCATTTAGGTGCGCGCATGCGTGTCCCGACGAGACGAAATTCGGGTGCGCACATCATATATATATATATATATATATATTCGAAACAGATAGATCATATATGTAAAGGAAACATGTATTATACTTTCATATGAAAATGAAGTGATTGAATCTATTAATAATAATATAATAATAAAAAAAATATGCCTCAACTATATATATTCATAAATATATACTATCTATATTTGGAAAACCATATTTTTATATTGGCATAACGCATCAAACATCTACAAACATATATATATGCCAATTGAAAATTACACTATTTTAGGGTAAATTATAAAAAAAAACCCAAGTTTTGTAAAATGTCTCAATTTTGTCCTAAATTTTGTTTTGTAACAAAAAAACCATAAGTTTTCTAAAATGTCTCAAAAATGACATTCGTTATAACTTCCGTCAATTTTTGCTGCTGATGGTGGGTCCCTTTAACAGTCCACGTAGGTCACACGTAGGCAAAAATTGATGGAAGTTATAACGGATGTTATTTTTGAGACATTTTAGAAAACTTATGGTTTTTTTTGTTACAAAATAAAATTTAGGACAAAACTGAGACATTTTACAAAATTTGAGTTTTTTTTTGTAATTCGCCCTATATTTTATTATATCAAAGCATATATATATATATATATTCCTAAGTGTAAGATTATATGTCAACTTCACCAGGTAATATATAGATTCCATTGTATATAAAATATTCCACATAAATTTTACTATATAATATTTACATAATTAAAGTAACGACGCTATTTTGTGCAGAAATCTGCGCGAGAGAGCATGTAAGCGATGACGTGACTTCTCCACGTTACATATGTGAGAGGTGATTGCAAGAGAGATGGATAAACAATATATATATATATATTTACATATATATGTATATTGATTTCCTTACTGCTTAAATTATATACGGTTCCTACCGAAAAAATTATATAGTGTTACATTTATAAGAAATAATGGATCATCTATCTTTAATTTGGTTAATCTCATACAAATCTCTGAAGTATTTTTAAATCCTTATGTTCTTACTGTAACTTAATCGATATCACTTATTATGAAAAAAAAATATAAGATCATACATAAAGGTTTTAGAAATTTATGAATGTGAAAGGACAATCACAAGCATTTCATACTGATCAATAAAATCCTCATTGATCCATCAATATGAATTTCATCGGTTGACATCTCCAGTTCAAAATCTATGGAGCTTTTCAGAAATCAAGAAGAGGAACATAAAAGAAACATCAAGAGAAACTGTAGAAAGCATATTTTTTTCCTGGTGATTTTGTAGAAAGTATTTTCTTTACAGTGATTCTATAGAAGGCACTTTATTTTGGTATGTACCATAGTAATGAATCCAGTTTGAATTGGTTAGGCACACTAAGAGGTAAAGTTCTCATAATGTAAATTTGTCATTCAAAAGACTCGAATCTCAGACCTTACTTAAGAGGAATAAACGTTAAATTTCTTGAACCAACTCTTGTTGTTCGTAGAAAAGCACTTTTGTATATGATGTACATTTTGTTTAGGATTATTTCCAGTAATAAGATGCGATTGAATTAAAGTCAATATTATATGCAAGTTAACTTTATCAAATTTAACTAAAATATAAAACTGAATTAAGGCCTAACGATTGTGCGGACCCAAACTTCGTCTTGTTAAGGCCCACATGCGCGCGATCGATCTCATGACTTGGGAGTATCCACCTTCCCGTGGGGATGCGTGACGGACACGTATGAGAATGAATCGCCACTACATGTTTACGACTCGAGGGTCGAGGGCCGGTGGGTTACCCGAGTCTAGGGGTAAGGGATACACCTAGTTTGCTAAGACATATGGTCTTGCGGAACCCAAGGTTCTGAATTCAGGGATTCTGTTACGTGCAGGCCTGTATCCTGCACGCCCTATCGGTACTCTAGTCTGTCTAGGGTTTGTTGTTTTTATTTATTTACCCCGTGAATTAGGTTACGCTCGCCTCGCCCGTTTTGACACCGCAAATTCGAATAACCGATAGATTCAGACTTGAACCCGAGAGGAGAGTAGGCCCCACACCTCGAAAATTCGGTCCACTATCCTCACTATGGTTTACCTAACCATGATGATCGGTTCTCTGTGCGGACCGAAACTGCGAAGCATCGGCTTACTCGTATTGAGGGAAATAGACTGATTCGGTCGGTTCTGTCTTTCAAACCGTTCACTCGCCGACCAAGATTCTTACAATGAATGAATGTATGTATAAAATAAATCCTTACACCGTTCTCTCAAATAATAATAATTACAAATTACAATGACTGAACCAGTCAGTGTGCGTTCGGTCATTATTCCTCTCTGGCTCACTGTGAGATTTGAATAACCGAAAAGTAAATTAAGGCGACACAGGCTCAAAGAGCCGGGGGTCGGGTCCGACCGAACCGACGGAGGGTAAGAGGGTCATTGGACCCTCGAGATAGTTGTGTGACCAATCGAGCTCCAAGGCGATTGTTAGGTTCCAACTCACACACCTAATTTGAGTTGTCTTCCGCTTAGACACTACTCAGAGTGAAACGGTGATTCGGAGCTAGACCCAATTTCGCACTCAGGTTGCATGCGCTCGACGTGTATGGGACATTAGACCCCGTGATCGATGGTTTGGGGCGTTGGACCCCGTGCAAGACGTGTCCTATGGGCTCGGGCTTGAACCGCGATAAAACAGTGGAAAACAGACAAAAACTGATAAAACCATATAAAAACAGACAAAAACAAATGAAAACATATGAATACAAACAAGTTGTGTTTTAAACGTTGTGTTTACGTGATTAGCCAATTATAAACTAGGATTGCTTGGCACACAATTTTCTAACCTAAACAGACACGAGACCATGCTTGCGAATGGTACTAATTCGACTAAAGATGCGTGGGTTTATTTTAAATTGTTCTGTCAGGCGACAATATGGTTTTAACAGATTATGACAAAGACATGTTTTCCCCTAAAAACCCTAATTGCTCATGTTTGATTATGCCAAGTGCATGATTAGTCAAATTTCGTGTTTTATGATAGATGAACCCATTCTAAGTGCCCAATGTTGTGCTGCGATAATAGAAACACTTTAATCGGGTGAAGCAGGCAACACAAATGAGCCCAGGCCTGTACAGACTGCCCGTCTCCACCTATGGCCCAAAGTGTTTCAATTATCCTAACCCTAGGGTTGTCGGTAAATTAAGAACATATGATATTGCCTTTGTGCTGAAAAAAATGATTTTGAGAAAGATGAGACTACGCGATACGGGCCACCTCGGCCTGTAGCCGGTGCCAACCGACTCATTGAGTCTTCCAGGGTTATGTGAAAACCTCGAAGGAACCAAAAGACTAGTTGATCTGCCCGGAAATGATTTGAAAAAGACTCCCGCGCCCCGACCTGAACGGCCTAGAATAAGGCGAATATCCGAGCCAAGGTACATGAGTCTTTCTCAGACGTCCATGCTACATCGGACCACGCACCTCAATAATTTGAAAAATTTTAGTTTGAAAAAGGCAAGATCACTAGTTCTTGACCTATCAACGCACTTACCGAGTTTTGACCAATTTATGCATTTTACTTAAAACCGAGTGATTTACTTAGCCAAGTTACGCGCCCCTTTCCCCATACGTGAAATTCTTTTAGTGATTATTACCCTATGCCTTAAATATTACGGGTTCACGAAGCGATTTGTGACACGAGGACCAAGAAAGGTCCCCGAAGGCCAGGACCACCCGACCAATGATGGCTGATACGCTCTTGGACCCTCATGGGCCCGAGGTAGTCACCGATACCTAAATCCATGCACATTACTTAAAACTAACGCGTTTAACAAGCGATTTATCATCTGATTAATGCCAAACGAAAAATACAATTGCACACAATCAGAGAGTCAACTTTAAACGAGACAAGGAGGCCCTACTTGACCTGAGACTGGTCAAGAGACACTCGGCCACCATCGCTTGGAGATGGCTGTGAGACCCTTGAGCCCGAATCGAGTTTTGCATGGTCTTTCTATCCCCTTTTTTGGTCATTTCTTGCATATTCACACATCAAAACACGATTATAACACGTATTATACAAAGCCGGTGCCGTCATGATTTTATGAACATACGCAACCATTCAAGCACGCATAAAGTATGATATTTAACGGAATTGATAAAACGACACCAACTCATGAAGTGGAAAACATGAAAATATGGGAACTGACTAATATCGAGGAAAATGATGCCGTTTTGGGTCCGAAGGGGTTATGAAGGCACTCTCGAGCCTTGGTGGTCTCCTTTGCCCCGAATTTAATCTTTTCCCGTCATACGAACATGTAAAGTAACGTTAACAAAAATATACCCAAATTAAATACGCATTAATCGCAACCATGCATAATATCGACCAAGAATCACCTTATTGCCCTGCAAAGCCTAGAGAACTAAAAGGTCTAACTTCTCTAAGTCGGAATAGTGTTATACCTAGCTCGGGGGGGAGGAGAAAGCCGTTGGAAGTCGGATGGCGTTGCTGGACAAGTAGGGTACCCGATCAGGTCTGGCAAACTCGACTGAGAGGAAAACGCCCGGAGAGAGAGGTTGGCTAGCTCGAGAGTCTCAAGGCTACTTCCGGAGATGAGGATGGGGCTCTAGGCTCCTGAGAGGCTCTCGAAGGGGGTCGAGAATGGCTCCCAGCAGGTGGCTATCTGTGCAAACTTGGAAAACACAAAACTAACCCGGTTAGAACCACAACGAAACCGAGAAAGATGGAGGATAATCCGGGTGGTTCAGGCGTCGTGACTCAGTTGCATGCGATCCCTGGGAGGTCCTTGAGCGTGGCTGGAGTGATTGCCTGGGTGGCGGGTCGTCGGGCCACTGAGCTAGGGAAGTGGCGTGAGCTGGGGTTGTGTCCATGAATGGCGGGCTGAGAGGGAGTTGTCTGCGAGGGTGAGTGAACTGAAGGGAGTGTGAGAGAGTGCTGAGGACGTTGGGGTCCGGGGTGAGAGAGAGTGCCGAGGGCCTTAGTCTCGGGGTTTCTGAGCTAAGCAAGATGAGGGTGAGTGTGTGTGAGCTTGAGGGTTTCTGTTCTTTGCCCCCCGGGCTTTTTTTTCTTTCTGTCTGTCTGTTCTGGTTTCTTTGAGAGAGAGAGAGAGAGAGAGATAGATAGAGAGAGCGAGCGAGAGAGAGCCAAAGGGTTGATGGTGACGAGGTCCGGTTGAGCTAATTGCAGGCTCGGGTGTTGATGGAGTTGCAGGGTTGCCGTGAAGAAATGAAGAAGAGAAAGGAGCAGAGGAGAGGCTTCTCACGGGGCAAAGCCGGTGTACTCCGTAGAGAACGGGGGATTGTAGAGAAGGGCAAAGGGATGAGTGATGGTTTGGCTGGGTTGTTGCAGGGCTGCTGCGGGAAGGATAACAGGAAGAAGAAGCAGACGGGAGGCAGAGCATGCGGCAGTGGATGCGTGTGCTCGAAAGAGCAGGGGAAGGAGAAGAAGAGGAGAAGAAGAGGAGAAGAGAGGGTCAGGAGGGGGGTAGGTCCGGTTGCAGGCGTTCGCGTGAGAAGAGGAAGGAGAAGAAGACGCAGAGGAGAAGGTCGAGATGTTGACAAGTCGAGCGGGTTACAGGAGGAGGAGAAGGAAGAAAGAAGAAGAAGAAAGAAAAGAGAATGGCAGGTTCGATCAGGCGGGGTACAGAGAAGGAAAAGAAAAAGAAAAAGGAAAGGAGAAGAAAGAGAAGAAGAAGAAACGGGCGGGAAAAGGAAAAAGAAAGGGAAAAAATAAAGAAAGGAAAAAAGAGAGAATGCAACGGTTAAAAGAGGAAAGCAATGGTCAGAAACCCCGACCCATGTTTGACTTTTTTTTTTGGACGCATGTAGAGATTAAAATTTTTGTCTTTCCAATTGGATATCCAAAAAATATTCGGAACCACAACTATATTCAGAAAATTTAGGGATCGATATTATGTGAAAAAACATTTTTTGTTCCGGATTTTGAAAATTAAATCCGATGCCTGTAAAACCTGAAAACGTTATATAGAGTATTTTTTTTAAATGTCAGAATTAAAGAAATGCTCCATTTTCAAAAGTCGTGAATATTCGACCAATTGGCCAAAAGTACTTCCCTACGATGGATGACAGAAATGATGATTTTGCCCCTCCTTCTTGTAATCATGCTAGTTTGTCGTTAGAAGTGCCGTCGATGTCCTTTCCTAGAGTCGGTGGACCAAAATGGAGTGTTGACAACGATATTACTCTTTAGGAATAGAAAGGACATAAGGCGTAATTCTAAGAGTAGTCTGCGGAAAATCGATTTTCATGGCAATAGACGGTGTAATAATCCATAATATTTTGAACTGCATCACTGATTCGTTGATTCACCTGTGTTTTCTTCTAAATAATTGATAAAAAAAAAGTGATGTAAAGTTATTGGCAAAATAATAGGTGCAAACTCTTTATTTTTTTTTTTGGACTTCGGCTTTGTACATGTAATGAGTTCTATTAATAGGGCTAAATATATTAGGGTAAATTGAATATAAAATCATTAAGTTTATCAATTTTCCTGAAATAACCAAAATTTTCAATTTTGTAAAATAAAACACGTAGTTTATTTTATTTTATTTTTTTAATCCAGTTCGGAACCAACGATGGCAAGAAGTGTTCATGTTTGCAGGCAGAAGAGTGCTGCCAGTGGTCTTTTTCAGAAAAATGCTGTCCATTACAATCACCGATGTGTTTTGAAGAATATAATATACATATATATATATATATATATATTACCTAATTTGTTATCTGAGTTTCAGTATTCAGAGAATGGGAATGGTCCTTGCTCGAAGTAGTAACCGTGTGTCACTGCAATTTACGTAAAATTTCTGCCACCTATCATCACTACACGAATGCGATCATATAGAGACGGTTTTGAAAGAAAAATCTTCGTCTCTACAACGATAGAGATGGATATTTCCGTTTCAAAAGATCCGTCTATAAATCAAAATAGGGTATAGCGTATTGGTCCACGCTTTCGTCTGTCGACCTAAAGATCACATGTTCGATGCCTATCGAGATTATCTATATCCCTTTATTAGTTATTTAAAATTTATCTTTTAATTTACTGTACTAGACATTCGATCTCCATTATAATCGAAAAAAGATCAGTCTAAAAAAATCTTTCTAGCAAAATCGTAGGACCGATTCCGTCTCATTATTTGTTGAGAAGATGGAAGAAAGAGACAAATCTTTCCGTCTCAACAATTAAGACAGATCTTTTCGTCAATAATGCCGTTCACAATTTAAGACGGCATGAGATGCAAATTTTCGTCTCTTCCCAGTTAGACAGAAAGGTCCGTCTCTCTGTCCGTCTCTTTTAGAGATGACTGTCACCGTCTCATTTTTTGTCTCTTGTTGAGACGACTATCACCATCTCATTATACACTCGTTAAAGAAGAGTGCTGCTGGTGGTCTTTTTCAGAAAAATGCTGTCGTTTACAATCATGGATGTGTTTTGAAGAATATATATATATATATATTCATATTACATAATTTGTTATCTGAGTTTCAGTATTAGGAGAATTGGAATGATCCTCACTAGAAATGGTAACCGTGTGTTACTGCAATTTTGTCGTAAAATTTCTTCCGCCTATCATACTTGAAGAGGTTCCAAAGACAATTTAATTTGAGAAATGGAGTGTAGTGCAGTGACTAACACTCTCACCTGCTAATCTAGAGGTTTCGGATTCGATTCTCATCAGTGGGACTACCCGTGCCTCTTTATTTAAATTTCCTTTCCATTTCCTTAAAAAAAAAAGACAATTTAATTTTTCATACGGTCTCTGGGCTTGGGGAATTTAACAGAGTAGAATCTCGCAAGAAGTGGAGATGTCCATCGCCTCTTTGAGGCTGATCGAATAGAAAACCTGCATCGAGGCACAACGAGCAAATAGAATTAAATGGAGAAAAAAATATTCTTATAACGGACTCGAGGCTTCCTATCAACGCAATCACTAAACAACTCACATTATGCATGTAATTGTTGCTTCAAACCATCTACTGTCAAGCGGAATGTGTATTTCAATTTCTGAACTATTTAGGACGGCCGAAATGATGTTGAGTGGTACAATGTTAACCAAGTCAAGAAAAAGTGAGATGCAAACAGCAAAATCATCGTAGAAATTCATGCTAGCTATAGTCATATGGCATCAAGTATCAAGGTTAATATATAAAAGCCATATATTCAATTTACCCAACTATATATAATTAACAAACGTAGCACATTATAATTTAAATCTATCGTGGTTCTAAAAGTTTTTCATGAGTTTTGTCAAACTGCATAGGTTCAACTTTATATTGAACTTGAGAGATAACGTTGGTCTAAGAATAAGAGTTGGATGTTGGAAAAATTAAAAGAAAAAAATGATGATCACTCTATCAGGAAAAAAAAAAAAGAAGCTTCAATGTCATTCGCTGTAAAAATACTACTTGAAAACAAGTTCACGTGGCATGTCCCAATATTTCACCAAAATTGAAATATAATCATATGTGTAGATGAGTACGTCCATTAAATATTTAACAAAAAGTCAGGTGATATAATTATATTTACACCTAATATTGTGACCTTGTACATATTATTAAGAATAATGAAATATAATCAAAAGAATATAGTGCAGTAGCACACGCTCTCGCCTCGTAGTTAATAGATTCCGGGTTAGTTAGATAATTAGTGGAACTACCCGTACGTATTTAGTAGATATTAAAATTTTTATTTTATTATACTCTATTCATGGGCGTTTTTTATAACTAAACAAAATAAAAATATATAAAATCAACTTGCAATAAACTAGCAATAAAAATTATTTGCTCCTGGTAGTTTTGTCCTTATGGCCACCACTTAATTTCATTTTCAACTACTTGTAGCTTGGATGCACGTCGATAGAGTCAAAAGTTCCTAAGAATTTCTTTGATTTTTCACGAGAAAAGATGGGAAATTTTGTGTTATGGTTGCAATTTTTCTACTTTTAGATATAAAAATGAAATGAAATGAAATGAATAGAGAAGCCAGACGTTATTTTCAGTGTATTTGCTGTTGTTCTAGAAGCACATCGATCTAAACCACACTGCAGCAATTAATCGGCATTGCAATTTTTGCCATTGGCTGGTCTATTTCCACAGCCCAAAGTCAAAATTGTCATGCACACGTCCCATAGAGAATTAATATAAAGCAATACCAAAACCAATAATTTGTCAAGCTATTGAAATAAATGTGAAACTTACGTTTATATAGTACATGTCTATATTGCATGTACTGAAGGCTGCAAATTCAAAACCACAAAGAATAATTGGCTAGAGGCTTCCCCTTGCACGGAAGATCAAATCAATCCATGAAAAACCAATTATTGATCATTAATGGGAGAATTATCATGATAGTCCTAAAAAGTATTGCATTTTTTGATTTTGAGTCCTATAAATTTAATTTTACAAAAAATAAAGCTGAATCGTTTCGAAAAGTGACTGTTTTTGTATATTCCATAACCGGTTGTCAGGAGTCGTTGATCTAAACTTAAAGCCGTTAAATTCGTCCAAGCTGGCTACAAATTGTCCACGTGTCGATTTTTTATTGGAAAAAAAATTAAAAATCACATAATATTAAACAAGAAAAGAAAACAAAAATAAAGAAAATAAAGAAAATTTCAACCCTTGTCGGGCTGGGTGGTTGCCGGGGGTGGGGGGCCCCGCCGATGGCCCCCAATCCCCAGGATGAGGTGGCCGGCAGCCAAATCAGCTTGAGTGACAATCAATTCAACTAAGCAACAACCGAATCGAAGACAGAGAGACAAAAGAGTGGGAAGATCACAATGCGGATCGAGCCCACAACCCAAATTAATCTGCAGATCGATGGATCGAAATCGATTGACCCCGAAGGAGCGAAATCGACTCTCTCTCTCTCTCTCTCTCTCTCTCTCTTTCCCGCTTCCCTCCTCTCTCTGTGTCTGCTCTCTGCTATCCCAATCAGTGTAACGCTGTCAGAAAGTAACGAGAATGGAGATATCTATATATCTATATATATGAGTGTGTGTGTGTGTGTGAACGAAAATTGATTAATTAGTGCAAACTAACAGGAAAATGTGATGGGAATTCGTTTGATGGTGGATGGAATAAAGGGAGGGATATGGACTTTCTCTCACTAGGAAGCTACTGAGACCGAATTCCTTAGCTTGTTCTTCAGATAGTTGATTTCCTAGTTTTTGATGTTGATTTGCTCCGATAGATGATGATTTTGTCTCCGCGTTCTTCTCTCCATGATGCGCATTTGACTGTTTGTGTGGCAAATCCCTTATGCAGGAAGCCAGCTCGATTCGAACAAGGGGCCCCGGCGAGGCCCACACCTAGTCCGACAAGGGTTTGGGCTTTCTTTCTTTCTATATTTATTTTTTGTAATTTTTGTTTTATTCTCTTGTTTAATATTCTGTAGTTTTAATTTTTTCTGATAAAAAATCGACAAGTGAACAATTTGTAGCTAGTTCGGACGAATTTAACGGTGTAAAGTCCAAATCAGCGACTCCGTGATAGTCGATTACGGAATAGACTAAAACAATCACTTTTCGAAACGATTTAGGATTGCTCTTTGCAAAGTTAAACTTATAGAAATCAAAGTCAAAAAATGAAAAACTTTTAAGACTATCTTCATGATTCTCTCGATCATTAATATTCAATCGGAATGAGACGAGCAAATGCCATGGAGACATATATATACTATCTACATATGACTTTGCATGTTTCAAAGCAGGTTTAATCGACCGTATCGAGAATGCTCCCACCATATTGCCCGGCCTACAACGTAGCTGAGACCGCATGATCAGTGGCCCATGCAGGGGTTGAGGTTTATAATATGGTTCTTTACAGGATGTCCAATAAGATATAATATAATCAGCTATCAATTAATTAGTAAATAAGGTTCCATCAACCATCATCCGATTTCGATTTTTGGATTAGATATCATCGAGTTACTTGTAAATTAAATGAGAATCTCACATAATATCATAAAATGATCAGTTATTTTCAAAATTGTAACTCTGCAGGTAAAATCCGCTCCTTAAGAGCTCCATTTGTCATTGACCTATGTACGTCATCGTGCTAGTAATTTGACTATTCTCAGAGCACCGCCCACAGCCCAAATGTATTTTCCATGGAAAAACCTCAATTTCCCTAGCTAACGTATAAGTAGACTAATAATTCTTTTGGAAATGATTAAGTTTGATTATATCACTAATAAGAACATTAAAGTCTTTTTAAATCCTTTGTTGAGAAGACTGCTTTTGAAGGGTTCTATGGGTCAAAGTTGGAATTATTATTATTATTATTATTATTGGCTGAAACAAGGTGGAATGAATTTAATGCAACTTGCTAAGACTAATTAACATATATCATTCTGACAAAAATAAAACGACATATAATTAACTTACATTATTGGGATAATGGTTCATGATCAAAGCAATACATATACACGTAATATTCACCCACAAGAAAAAGGAAATTTTTTTTTTAAAAAAATGTTGCTGGATGGCCATGATGGTGGACAAAATTGACATCATGGCCTTCTGTTGGGGGAGGCGGAAACAACAGATATCAAATTAATTTACAAGCTATTTTCCAAGGTGAATCGATACTTTATCTACAATAACTATGATGACTCTTACTAAATATTCAATAACGTATGTATCTACGTACACATGCACTTTTGAACTACTCTTTGTCCTAATTCCTTACTTTGATAAAGGATTCATCATACGATCCTCCTTTTTTCCTTCTTTTTATTATTTATAATTTTTTTCATGAATCTCTATCCTCTAGAATAACTTTACGAACTGAAATTCGAAGTTTTGGTGACAAGTGATGACGCAATCGGACTCAAAAGCCTTTTGTGAAGCAAAGATGAGGTCGCTCTGCTTCACGGACAATGCTCGTTCTGTACTTGACTTACGAGCTCGTGTAGGACTCCCTCTTAGTCCTCTCTCTGCAAATGGCTTGTTCACGCGACTCGCTGTCTACTCAACGAGCAAGCGTGCGTTAGAGCGAGCAATGCGTGGTGTTGCATTTAGTTGCGAGATAGGGTTCAGGTGCTGCCCTCCAAATAGTTCACGATGTGAGAGTAATCGAATAACATTTTATGATTCTTCGAGAGTGCACAAGGAGAGAAACGAGATGAAATTCATAGTGTTTATTTGTGTTTTTTTTCTTTTTTTGGTAATGTAATGTTTAGATACTACGACCTGAGTTAGTGCCAAAAAACAATGTAGAAGAACAGAAACTGAATTAGGCAGACGTGTTCATGCATTGGGCTGTGGAACCTTTTCTTTGGACACTGTTCGTCAGGTTCAAGTGATAAGCAACGCAGTGAAAACAGAAGAATCATGGAAGCCCAAAGATGCATCAAAGTGAAGAAAGCATCGGGTCCAGAGGAAGGATGAATCTAACAATTTCGCAGCATTTCGCGTTGCATATTCCACATCTTTTACCATGACAATCCAGGGACACTGCACACTATGATTCTCT
This sequence comes from Punica granatum, assembly GCF_007655135.1. Lineage (NCBI taxonomy): Eukaryota > Viridiplantae > Streptophyta > Magnoliopsida > Myrtales > Lythraceae > Punica > Punica granatum. The sequence continues at coordinate 23,658,538 of NC_045128.1, forward strand.
CTCAGGGAAAGTATGTCCAGAGGGCTTGTGATGTCGGGGGTGCGTCTCGAAGTCATAGGACATATCCAGTAGATACGAGAGTCGCGTGAGGAGGCTCCTCCGTGCCTTGGATACTTCATAGTCCTGGAGGGTCCCTCGAGAACTCCAAAGTCCCTCCACAAGCTTTGCTACACAGGATTTCGTACTGGTTGGCGGACAGCATTTTACCGTCGATAAATTCAACATGAATGCTATCCTCCGATTTTATTATGGGGAGAAGAAAATCTAATGTAAGCTCCACCATAAATACATATTGGACGCCACCCGCTGTCCGATTCACGTCTTAAACCTCATCTTTCTTCAATTGAATGCTTGAAACAGCTCTACTGACCAGGCAATGAAAGGAAAAGAATATTCAGGAGCATTTGGCTGGAGGGCTAACTTTACAGACCTCTACGTTGAACCCCATATCCATCAGAAGCAGCAGCCAAGCCCGTTGCTGCTCCGATAGTCGATCCGTCGGGCCCTTAACTTCCACAAGCTTTGCCTCGCCTTTGTACTCTCCGTGGAACCGCCACAACAGAAGATCGGGCATTCCACTGGACCAGCTCCTATAATCCTGGCAGAGGTTTTGACATAGTGAAGCCAAACACCGGCCTCCCACACACGAAACAGCTGCTCGGAGATCAGATAAGGAGTGCCTTTCCCAGTTGATGCCCCTGCAAGATGTCCCGAAGTTGGATTCCCATGATGTGATGAGCATTTCTTCGGCCATTCCCTCATGGATCCTTTGGAGCTGGGTTTCTATGAGGGTCTTCCTTGCAGGGTAGAAGCTGCTAGTCTCCAAGTCCAATGGAGCTGTCTGTGAAAGAGAAAATAATGATCTTATTCAAATTGTGAGGGAGAAATAGCTCAAGTCTCAGGCAGTCATGCTTATCGTACCAAAGGAGATGATAAAAGATCATTTGTCTCATGAACAAAATTAACCATAAGATGCCATTGCCAGATAATAAGCAACTGTTTCTTTCTAATAATACGCTTCTCTTTTTGGCAGCGAGCAAAGAAATTATAATAAGGGAAACTTTTTTTAGTACTATACCTGAAATCTGGTGCAGAAGACATTTGGAACATCGGAAAATATAACGTCCCACATAAGGAGCCCAAAAATAGTCAACCAAATTCCACTTTCCGTGTGAACCCCATACCATCCCCTGCCTTCACAGGCATAGTGCTGCAGAGCGAGCTGTTCCACCCCACACTGCTCTCCGTCTTCTCCGTAAAACCTGTTTTTCTTGCCGATTTCACAGTTTAAAGGTCTCCCAACCACTTGAACCTAAATCATCCAGCAGCATATAAATCAGATAAGAGCAAACCTCAGGCCTCAAAATTGACATGTGAAGCACAACAATTAAATTAGCAACAAGTGCATCTTATTAGATAGACTTTTTCTTGTTCATTTTCCCAGTTTCGTGGACTGGCCCTAAGAAGAGCTCAGGAGTCAGGCAGGATCTCTTTGACATAAACTATTCCTATCTTACTTTGATGAGAAGAAACTATTATTCTGTTACCTCCTTGATCTTCCTATTTATAGACTCTGAAAATGGTGGAACTTTCCACCGCCTCGGTGGTTTTGCCAGGCGAAGGATCCGCTTTTGTAGGGCCATTCTCGAACCAGCACGAATCCATGGATCCAGCAGCCCATTCTCTGCAACTGAAAGGCTCTCATTAAGATAGCCCAGATGCCCCAAGTCAACGGATAACCGGAGAGTCCAAAATCCTCTTCTTCCATCACATGTAAAACAATCTAGCAGTCGCCTTAACAGATTAATCGCATAATTGTACCTGGAAAAGAACAAGATGTCTCAAAACAGCAAGAGCTAGAGTATCAGCTACAGATTTGAATATAGATGGCGAGAATTTGAAACTAAAAGTTCCTTCACGTGGTGTAATCACATGAACCTGGATAAAAGAACACTTTCACATGTCACGCATCAATTGTTCACTGAATTTCATGAAAGTTAAAGAGGATGTTCATGAGATGTCCATAAAAATAATTGAGCTACTGGAGAAATTATTAGGATATCAATCACTAACTGATAAGGCTCTTATTTGGCCAGGAAAATTATAAAATGTATCATTTTCATGATTGGAATTTAAAAGCGAGTTCAAGTTATTTCACAGCACTGAAGCTAATTCTTACTTCAAAGATATATAAAATTAAGATGAGTAAGGGTAGTTACTCACAGAAATCTGAGATAAGGAAAGCAAACTCCAGGAGCAAAGTGTATTTAATAATCAGAAAAAACTATCAAATCAAAAAGCCAGATGAGCCTTAATTGATGAATCTAACCTCCGTACCTACGTTCGCGTTCAAGAAAAGAAACACCCAACAAGACCACTTTGGAGTAGATCCATGATGCCGTAAAGCTTAAAAGAAAAGCAGCTGATGATGAAGCTAAGGATCCAATTACTCTTGATGAAGGAAGATCTATTTGGGAATCAGCTATACTAATGCATCTTAACACCTTCTCGTTGTCGTTTTCCTCAAGGGCTTCGTCTATCAGTTGGGCCACTTCGATGGCCTGAAAAATGCATACTGAATCATCAGATCTAGGTGTGGTACCAAATCATCAGATGAAATTGAATGAAAGACAAATGCCCAAAAACATTGAGCAGATTGAAAGGAATTTAAACCTCCTCATAAGCAAGCAGCTCAACTCGATCAACGAAAATTTGATCGGTAATAATGCAATTGTATTTTGGGTACTTTATAATTCCTAAATCAACAAGAAGAAAGGAAGAAAGATCCTGTTCTCCATTCAGGAAGAATATTCTCTGCAATAAGAAAAAAAAGTTTAAGAACCAGAGATCTAATTCTGAACCACAAAACAATCAAGCAGATCAATCTAAATCCTAAAATGACACCAAGCACCTCAGCACGCCAGAAAAGGGATTCAGCTTTTGAGGATATTCTGATGCATAGGCCCACTTTCTCCAAAATCATACTTGGTAGCAGCGGGCTGCAAATCATAAAGCAAAAATAAAAATGAGATAAGTTAAAATTAGCCGAATGCCTGGACAAGCAAGAGTAATTGAAAATAGTAGTACCTTGATCCATCTTCATATGAAGCTATAAGTAATGAAATAACATCCTGTTTCCTCAAACCACGTTTGCAGTTCTGAAACCTCCAAGAAGGCACACAATAGATACATGGAATACATCAGTGAATGAGAAGACTCAGACCAGTCAATAGGTAGAGGGGGAAAAGTAATTTGAAGCTCAAACTTCTTTGCTAAATGATATTTCATGTTGCATTAACAAAATCTTCTTGTATAACAACAAAGAATCAAAATTTGGAAGAGTAGGTATCAAGAATTTTGAACTGGATACAACAATCTTGCTTAATGGTCAGTCCCGAATAAGAGTTTCTATTGCACAACCAACAGACTCTGTTGCGAAGCCATGTCTTAGAAATTGGTCTATATTGATCATATCCGTCAAAGTTGATGTTTGGCCCGTATCTGTCCACACAGCTGATCTTGCAATGTGTAGTCATCATAAGCCAATCTACTTTAGGAGCACAAACTATGACTGCTACCAAATTTGGGAAGACCCACCCAAAATGCTCCACATCATCAGTAAAAAAAAGTTGGTGTTGATTATTAAACTCTGTGCATAATCAATATATACTGGAAGAAAGAATATAAAGCTGGAATTCTAGCATAGACATTAAAAGCTAAACTAGGCAGAAGTCAAGCATTCCAATACTGATTCTGGACAGCAAGGCTTTCTCTTCGGCCTTCATGTTAAGCAGCTGCTTTGCCATGAGAAATTTTCTTTAATCATTTCGAGTACTTTGACAAATAGTATCATAAGTGACGGGGTTCTGGCTTGATAAGCAATGAAAAAGCACAGGATCAAAATAAGGTGTAAAAGATCGTTTGATATTCTCTAATAACTTTGCCATACTAGGAGCAGCTAGATTACTGAACTACTACATGAAAGTCATAATATTTTTAGTAAAATGAATTTTAGAGCCCAAACCACCAAGTAGAGGTTGCCTTTCTAATATTTCAAGTGCACACATTTCACCAAAGATTTGTTCCTCTGGAAAGAACTAGCAATGACACTCAGGCCACAGTACGAGAAAATTGCCAAAGGATTTTTCAGTTTCCAAAAGTTGCTTTACGATTTAGGTTCACTCATAGACTATACAATATAAGGTGAGAATGACAGAAAATCCATCAAATGCAAACCTTGTTCAATAAGTGGAGAATCTCATAAAGCTCAAAGACAGCAAGTGTTCTCAAAACGCCCACTATGTCATCAGTATTAACCCCTGAAGGTTCCAACGCAATGACGTATCCTGATGCTGCTTATGTCAAAGTACAATAAGTTCCGATCAATGACCTGAATTAGAAAGCTTCTTGACAACTGTCAACAATAATATATTTAGAATTTGAATAACCAGAGAGATCGTCGACTGCTTGTTGAACATTGGATATTTCTGGATAGGATATCTTGGACATCCTAAACCATGGCCCTGAAGTGATAAGAATGATATAGGATTAGTCACTCGATAACAAAGATACCCACCAAACCAAGGCATATATAATAAGCAGAAATTTCATGATGCAGAAAGAAAAACTGTCACAAGAAGCATACTTGACTTCTTGAAAGGCACTTATCAAAGAAAACCGTCACTAGAAGCACACTTGACTTTTTAAAAAGCAATTATTAAAGGTAGTACCAGGACAGTGTAGTTTATAATGGATTTTCCAATTTGGATCAACTTCTATATGGAGCTTCAAAATAAAGGTCCAGGTAGGTTATTCCAGCCTTGGAATCTCAATATTTTCAATACAACTGGTTCAAAATTTCAGTGATACATGTTTTGATGGCATTGAGAGCACTGAAGTTCTGTGTTGTAAAAGAAAGTCCACGTCTTAGATAATTGTTACATATACTGTCAAGATCTAAAGAATAAAAAATATTGGAGATGGAGGAGAGCACCTCTCCTAGAATAAATCCTGATAAAAAGCCGCTGGCTATCATTGGAGAGTGACTTGAATGATTCTGTCAAGGAAAGAGAGAAGATAATCCATCACCTGCAATCAAGAATATAAAATACTACGCAGCAGCAACAGAGAGTGCTAAGATGGATACCAATGAACAGTTTCTCACTGTCCCTGAATAAGTGAGGAGAGCTGGCGAGAACCTCATGTACTATGACACGAAAATTCTGTTGGTATTTTGTCGAACTGGGTGGATTATTCTTGGCGGCATCAGCTTCTCGCAGTGCATTTCTCCAAAGATATTTGATCTCCTGAGCATCACCACCTTCGATTTCACAATATGCTAGCATCTCAGGACAACTAATTTGAATGGGAACAACATCAAGATAATGTTCTGGAATAGAAGTAATGCCTCCCTGCAACAGAATGCATTATATTGAAAAGTGAGGCAATTACCCAATCTAATGCAACATTTCTAAATCCTGGAACCTGCTAAAAAGTTCCAAGAACTTGGTAGACTGTGAATGAAAATGAAAAGGACATAGAAATGAGTAGGTCCCTACATTATGTCCACGGAAACTGCAGAAAGATAGATTATGTACAATGGAAAATGTAGTTAATTCAATCTCAGTACAATTCAATGCATCATTATGAACAATACCTCATCATCACTTGGAGGTCAACTTTTCTTTCAGCTTTATAAAACCACATGAAAATTCTTTCGAAGAGACAAATCAAATGTTCTGCAGGTTTTATTAAATTATCCTGCAGGGCATACTCTTCTCCCTGGTGTGAGAAATATTATGGGTGGTTATCTTCAAAAGTGTATGCTATTGCAGAACTAGAACAAAAAGTGGCATGAGAAAAACAAAAATGGTTTCACAGCTTGACATTTTAGGCTTTAATTACAAAGATTGCCGGGATTCATTTAGCATCTCTTTTAGTTAGAGATATAAGAGACTGATTACTCTAATTCCTATTTACCAATTCATTTTGTGGGAGCTAGTGATCTTAATATCTGGAAGAAACTTAAACGACTCAGGTTCCTAAATAAACAAGACTTGAAGATCAAGTAATTTAAACTTTAAGACGATATTACTCTTGATCATGCTCTTGCCTTTTCTGCATAGCTTCACTGTAGCAGAAAATCCAATACATACTATTCTACTTCTTTTATGTGTAGGGGCTATAACAATATTTCTTTACCACAAAAGTTAGTTGCTACTGACACCTGATAGTCATTCTTTTGAATAGTACATAAGAAAAAACAAATAAAAGCAAAGCTGTATTAGAAGGTCATCCAGGAACAAGAAAGGGAGTCTACTATATCCAATAATAAAAACCCAACCACCTGTGAGCAAGGCCTATATATACTTCAACTTTTCAATCAAATAAGTGCTTAAAAATTAGTTGCAAATTGGTTATAGGGGAAGGGAAAATAAATGGTAGGAAGAGGGAAAGAGGAAAGATGGTGGTCTTAATCTACTTAATCATCGAGTCAAAAACCACTAAATAAGTAATAAGTTTTGAAATTTTACGAAATAAAATAAGGATGAGAAGAGGTTTTGTGAGGGTTTAAGGGCACCAATAAGTAAAAAAAATTACTTATTTTACTAAATCAATTTTCACTACTTACTCATTAAGTGGTTTTTGACTCAATGAATAAGTAGTTTAAATCCTCATCTTTCCTCTTCCCTATTCCTCCCATTCGTTTTCCCGTATAACTAACTTATAACTTACTTGTAAGCACATTTTTGACTAAGTTGTTATCAAACACAACCTAATTGTATGTAAAAGAAAACGAGAGGACATTAATGCAGATTGGTTTGAAGACGAGAAAACAAGAGAGGCAAGTCGCTATTATGAAAGTTTAAAACTTAAGTGCCAAATTTAGGTAATGTAGAAATATAAACTTGCAAATCATGCAATTTCCAGTTAACTAACCTCAAAGTTATAGCAACACTTCTCCAGTAGAGGAGAAACATACTGGGCCAACTGACGGGGCAAATAGCCGAGGACTTTGGAACATCCAGAATTTGTGGAGAAAACCTGATCCAAAGATCATGAAATCTCTTTCAGAAGAATTGATTAAGAAATGAAATTTCAATTAGCATAATTAGTATAGCACATTGACCTTCACTGCATTTGGATCCTTGGCATTATCAGGTTCTCTGACAAGTGTAACTTTTGTCCCAGACTGTAGCTCCCTTTCCTCACTGAATTTACGACCCACAATAAATGTTTCAAGAACTGTCCCAGAAACCACATCCAAATTTACATTTGCACCAGCATAAATTGCATTACTGGATAAAAGAGGGGGTGTGGGACTCTTGATTAAACCCTCAGCAGAGCCACCAGAAACTGCCAATTCCCCCTCACTTTTCTCAGCCTCATCAAGATTGTGCGGTCCATGAACCAAATTTCGCACAACACTAACTTCAGGACTGCAACTGCAATCAGTATTTGGAATAGATGGTTCTGACTCATAAGGGCAAACTTGAACCTTCGGCAGTGGTGTAAAATTCAACTGTAGAAGTGTACGCTGTGCCAATTTCCTTTTGGTTCCTCTAGCTAAGCATGTATCTGGAGGTCATTAATAAAGAAGTTAAGCAGTGGAAACAGCAACAATATAAACTAAGAGAAAGACTCAGATTGTAGTTGAACACTCATCAACATGATCAAAACAGAGCTTTCCATTTTGATTGCACGTTAAATTGATGTTACTTACTCGAGGAGAAAAGAATCCCCTTCCATTTAGTTTCAGAGCCATAAGCATTTCATGTTTTTAGGGAATTTAAGATACATCAAAATCCATATAATCAGAAGTAAACAAAATTAACGACTCCTATGTTTCCTGCTTTCTTCAATGCCACCACTTTTTTTCAAATAAGTTCATACCAGACAGGCAATTAGTTTGTGTTCAAATATGGTTCACAACTGGTGTGTGTCTATTACTTATAAAACTCAGAGAGAAAACATCAATGTACATGAAATAACCAAGAATCTAAAGCCACGTGATCCAATTATACATCACCATTCGCAAAGCGACATGCAGAAAACAGGAAACAGGAATGAGGATAAGAAATACAGGAAGTAAAAGCGTACCAAGATGAGAGTTGATCATATAATCTTCCCCATGAACTTGATTACCGCAAACAGGACAAGTCACCGATGCTATTTTCAATAACTCTCCAGACACAACTTCTCCGTCTATCCCATCCTCCACATCTTTCGCTTTGCTTATTAAATCGGGACAGCTCTACAACAAGAAGTAAACACACCAAAAATCTGGGTCACTACCAAAACGTACAAATCTATCTGAACTCTTAGTTTATATAGGAAAAATGAAAATTTACAGCTCAAGCAGGGGTGCCTGCTCGTGACACCATTAAGAAACGCTTTACGCATAGAAGCATTTCAACTAAATGTCAGCAGAAACACGAAAGACAAGAAACAGGAAAGGCATATTGATGCATATTACGAGATGTAACAACCTATCCAACCGATCCACTTCAACAAAAATTTGCCAATGTTAAGAAATCAATAAGCTGCAGCAAAGTTAACAACTGATATATATGCTGATCCAGCGGAGACTTTCAGCGGTGAATCATAATCATAGGCCGACTAGATGCAACTAGAGTATCATGTTGGGTAATCAAACCCGGCAAACATAACGCCGTACTCTGCACGATTCGGAAGAAAGCCCGGATTAGGGAAAAATCGACTCGCCATTGAGAGAAGCGAGTACCTTGAGGGGATGAAGAGGAGGCGGAGGAGGAGAGGAGAGGAGGGATTCGCGATTGGGAAGGAAACGGCGGCGCTTGCCAACCAATCTGATCAAGCTCTCTCGCCCCGTCAGCATCGCCACCGGAGAGAAGTGCTGCAGAAGCTCTCTCTCCCCCTCCACAGTGCTATTCCTCTGTAATAGCCATGACAGACAGGCGTGTCTGTTCTCTCTCAAGTCTCAACCCTCGGGAACATTTGGCGCGGATTTATTTTAATTTTTCTTTATCATCATTATTTATTTATTTATTTTTGTTTTCTGACACGCATCCTGCTATCTTGAGGGAACCAGTTTCAAATGCATGTAATCGACTGCAAAATTTAATATAGTAGACTGTGCTTTCACTCCAATCGACTATGCTCGTTCAGCAATTTATTATGTTCATTAGGCTTCCTGGACCGGTCATCACCTTAGACTGGATAAATTTCCTGCTATATGCTATCTAATCCATTGACCTACAACTAATTCAGTTCGAACAGAGTCAGGCCATTAATAGATAAAGTTCTTCGAACTCAAGACTTTACTTAAAAACAAATGTCAAATCACTTGAACTAACTGATATTGGTGCATCAGTTTTCTCATTGTTAAAATATATAAACGTCAAGACGCAAAATATGAGATCTCCATTTGATAACTTTCAGCTTCTTGTAAGATGTCCTTATTTGATCAAATCAATTCATTTGATAATTCTCAACTCCGCAGAATTTAACCTTTTCAATTTTAGTTAAATGAACTTATACTCTATACTATTCGAGTTATATTTAACGAATGTTAGAAATTGTCCTGAGGTTATTGTATGCAGTAATATATAATTAAATTTTTTTATAAATTAAAAATTTTCTTGATAATAGGAAAGAATTCTTTAGAATACGTAATATTATTTGGTAAATTACTCCAAGGTATAAAAAGTTTTAAAAGCGTAACACTTTGGTACAAAAAGAATTGCAACATCATTAGTAAATACTAACATGGCATAATAAAATAAAACAAAAACAAAATGATAAATATCAAAATGATGATAATAAATAATAAAAAATATGAAAGAAACGAATCTTTTCAATTTCTCTCTTAGACGTTCAGTTCAATCTCCCTTGCTTCCTCTCCCAGTTCTCGTCTCTTTCCCCATGTCATGTCTCTCTCTAGATCTTCTGCTTGAGTAGGTTGGGGGGCGCCAATGACCCCACCATCAAACAATGGTCGCCGGTGAGGTCTAAGCTTGTCGACGACTTCAGTTGGGGGTGAGGTCGTTGCCAGAGGCACCCCTGCCCTCTCTTCCCTCTTCCACCGTTTTTTCATTTTTTTTATTGCATAAATCAGGAGTGAGGGCACCCCCGTCGGCGGCTCCACCCATCGACCGAAGTCATCGATGGGCTCAAACCTTGCCGGCGACCATTGGTCAATGGTGGGGTTGTCGGCAGTGGCGTCTCCATCCCTAACTTGAGACCCCAACTCCAGAGATCTTATTAGATCTCACGAGTTCGAGGTGGGGGCGCCCCCACCGGTGACCCCAACCTTCAACCTTCATTGGTGGGCTCTAGCCCCTCCTACAACCTTAGTCGGGGGATGGGGTCGTCGGCAGTGACGTCCATACCCCTGGTTCTAACCGAATTAATTAAACAATAATAATAATAATAATAATAATAATAATAATAATAATAATAATAAAAGATGGTTGGAGACCATCTTATCCTTCAAGGAAGCGTTGTAACTCAAGCGTGGTCATTATTATTAGTGCTTCACGAATGAATTTATGATAATGAAAATGGAGTCGATAGAATAAGAACCTATCAAGGGTCAAGTTAACAGGTCTAAGGGACAGGGCCCATTTGCCCTTATATGAGGTGTCCCTTATAGTAAAGAGGAACAGTGAAGCAGGCTTAGCAAAGCCCAATATGGCCTAAAGTCACAGGAGCCACGTCATCACGGAAGCAAGCATATTGAAGAAGGCTTTAGCAACGTCCAAAGATTGAGTCCTATATGTCTTTCACGTGTATGCCACGTCATTACTTTCATTAGCTTTTGACGATTTTAGTCACTACATGCCGTTTTTTGCCCGAAACTCAAACGTTGTGTCATATGGTGTAATTTTTAAAAATTGTGTCAAATTTGACAAAAATGTCAAACGTTATGCCACAGTTTCTTTTTACCCAAAAGAAGAGGGAATTCATTCATTATAGAAAAGAGTACATGATAAAAATACTCAAAAAACATAAAATTACAAGATAAAAAACAAACAAAGGAGTCATCTTGGGAAACTACATTGGAAAAATAGACGAAAATGCCAAGCAAGTAACTATGAAACAAATGCAGCAACCAATCCGAAATCCCATTCGAAACCCTACTGTCCTACATGGACTTTGTTAAAACTAAGGGAGGGTCCTTAAGCCATAATCAATGTAGATCTCAATCATCTCATGTCGACATTCTGAAAAAACATCAACATCAGGGCAAAGCAGGAGGGGCCCTGAGACGTACTTGTGCACTATGGACCTATCATAGAGTCAGGCCGAAAGATCAAACCAAAATCCAGTCCAAGGAAGACACCAAGAGGCGATCAATCCAGCGCAGCCAGGAAGGGCGCCATGGAGTCGACAAATCCAGCCACTAGCACACTTGTAGCCGATCAATCCAGTGAAGATGGGGAAGGCACTTGAGACAAGAAAGACAAAAACGGGAAAAGGCCGAGATGTTGTGACTACAGCCGCCTCTGCTACCCTCCCCGTGTCGGAGGTCGGATCTAGATCAGATCTGATAGTATCAAGCTAGATCTAATCAAATCTTAGCAAGACTCGACCAGATATTGTCGGATCTAGCTCAATCTGAGCCACCACAGCGGTCTCCTCCGCTAGCCTAGTGAAGAGCAAGAAAAGATCCAAACGACAAAGTAGAAGCCGAGAAGTAGAAGCTCAGCCCCATCCGTGTCTTTGAGCACACGCAATAGCCGGTATATTTTTTTCATTTATTCAAAGCTAATGACATACATATATATATATATATATATGCTTATATTTTTAAGATATCATTAATTAATTATTGTAATTGCATTACAATGAATGTTGGCTATGTCCGTCAGCACTCCATTTTGGTTCACCGGCTCTAGGGGGCAAAATCGTCATTTCGTCATAATTGGAAGAAAGTATTTTGATTAATTGTCTAAGTATTCACGACTTTAAACCTAGGGGCATTTTTTATTATTATTTAATATTTCTTAGAAAAATACTCTACGTGACGTTTCAAGTTTTACGCGCGTCAAATTCTAATTTCAAAATTCGGAACGAAAATCGAGACGGAAAAATGATTCTCCTTATGATAATGATCCATGAATTTTTCTAAACACGATGGTGGTCTCAGACCATTTTTCGAGTATTTAGTTGAAAAGACAAAAATTTCAGGCCTTGCGTACGACAATCTTAATATCTTTTGAAGTTCGAGGTGATGCTCGAGATTGAAAGTATTTTTTTCACATGATATCAATTCTTGAATTTTTCTGAATGCAACAATGTTTTTAGATCATTTTTCGGATGTCCGCTTGAAAAGATGAGAAATTCAAAAATAATCGAGCAATTACGATTAACTTGTATCAGAGGTTCATGGATACAAATTGAAATTCTCATAGAGTCAATTATTTCTCGAATTTCATGATTTCAAAATTTTCATTTCGAAAACATGGATGGATCCTGAAAAGTCGATTTATCGATAAATAAACGCCCCCGTAAGAATAATAAAAAAATAAAGAAAGAAGGAAAAGAAAATGTTAACAGAGGGGTCAACCCTCATTTGTTTTGATTTCGTCCTGCCTTCCCTCTTTTCCTTCCTTCTTTCCTTTTTCTTCTTTCCCTGCTCATCCCTGACCGAAGCGTAAAGAACCTGCATTTTTTTTTCCTTTTCCCTTCTCCTGCCCGAGCCTGTAATCAGCTGGTCTCTTCTTCCCCTTTACTCCTTCTGTCTTCCACTTCTTCTTTCCCTTCTCACCCGTGACTTGCAACCAGTGGAACCGCTGATCGGTTCTTTCCCTTTCCTTTCTCTTTTCCCTTTCCTCTTCCTCTGCTTCTACTCCCTGCACCCGAGCCTGCAAGCTCTGCCCGTCCTAGCTTTTCTGCTCTCCTGCCTCATTTCTCTTCGAAATCTCTGAAAAACGATCTTCTTGACGTCGGTTTTCCCTTTGGCTCGGCTTCTCTTTTTTCTCTTCTCTCTGGCTCGGCTCATTTCGGACGAGCCATCAACTCCATGCAAAACCGAACTCTCTCTTTTTCTCTCCCTTCCTCACGCAAGTTCGGCCCTGGCAGCTCACTCTCATCTCAAAAAAAAAAAAAAAAGAAGAAGAAGAAAAGAAGCGGACGGAACAAAAAAAAAGAAGGACAAAACAAGGAAAAGAAATAGAGAACGAAAGAAGAAAGGAAAATGGTACGGAGCACGTTTCCTTTCCGGTTACAAAAGAAATAAAAATGAAATATAAATAAAAAGAATACGGATAATTCCACGTACGAGGATCGAATTCAAATTTTTTAAATTAACAGATAATGATATTAGTCATTGCACTATAATATGTTTGCTTTACCCCCGGCTGAATTCAAAAAGTTCTTTCTTCTTTTTCTTTCAGCTCGGGCTCCTCTCCCAAGTCACCCCGATGTCCCTCCGCTCACCCCAGCCCGACTCCTTTGACTGACCCCACCTCTCTCTCACTGCCCACACTCCTCCCGAACTCCACAGCCCACACTTCCCCCCGAACTCCCTTTCCCTCAGCTGCCGCTCACTCCCTTTCCCTTTCCCTCAGCAACAGCCCGACCCTCTCACCTCAGTCTTACCTGCCCTAAGCTCCCTTGACGCCTTCAGTTCCCTTCTAACACCTCTCAGTTCATCCTCGCCCTCACAGCTCAGACCTCACGACTCTCTCCCTCGCTCTCCTTCTCCCCTCAGCTACTCAGACTCCCTCTTCACTCAGTTCACGCCCACAGCTTCTCTCTCCCTCTCTCAGCTGGTGACACACTGAAAAAAAAAACCTAGCCAACTCCCTCAACCGACCCTCCAGACCTCGTTCTCTCTGGCAGTTCCTCTCTTTAGCTCCTTCATCCTCACCTCAACTCTCCCTCTCGACCTCTCTCATTCCTCACGTCCATGGCCCCTTCATGAGTCACCACCCTTCTCTGTTTTCAACTTCTTCCCGTCTATTCCCTCAGTCTCGAGCCGCAACTGCTGTGGTGCCACCTTCCCCGAGCTCTCTTGAGGATTGGCGGCTTTTCTTTTTTTTTTTTTTTTTTGGCAGGGCGTTGTGATGGCTATGTGGAGAAGCTGTTGCTGAGCCGTTGCTGTGGACCTTCTTCGGGTCCCCAGGTCCTCTTAAAGCTGAGCCGCCCCGCCATACCGCCCCCCAGCTGCTACTCAACCTCCACGTCCGCCGAGGCATCCTTGGACAGCCCGTGTCAGCCCTAGTCGGAGCAATTTTCGAAGCTTCTTGATCCTTCTAACATAAGCCCGGAAAAGGTATTGTCTTGGACCTTTAGAAACATGCTTAGGACCCCTATAATCTTATTTGAGTGATTGAAGGTTGCGTGTTTGCTTCTCAAGGCCGAAAACACATGAAAACGACAAAATATGAGCTTGGACGTTAAAAACCGGTTAAATATCCTCTTAAACCACTTCTCATGATCTTAATAGGTCCTAAGAATTGTAGGGTAGTGGCTATGATGTTGGAATAATGACTCATATGAATTTGTTAAATCGAACTTGGCTCAAATAACATGCTAAACGTCGAAATGAACATAAAAAAGGGTTTTAAGCATTCTGATCAGATCTGGCAAATATTAAAAATGCCTAATTCGTGTGTCTCTTGCATCTTATGATATTGTTTCGATGCTTGGCGATGACTTGAATGAAGATCCTTTGGAATCTCACATGAATTGGACTAATTTTAAATATTGGCCTTAAAACCGGTAGTTTGAAGTGAAAAATGAACTAACACGAATCGAACCCCATGCTTACTGGGTTTTAAGGAATAAAGTCGATTGAATACACCAAAACCAGTTTAATTAATCACTCGGACTTAAAACCGATGAATTGATTTTATTGTGATAATTTTTGTCCATATTAATGTATTTGGAGTGTTTGAATGTGTTTTTTTTTTTATTAAAAACTCACATGAACCGGATTAACCATGTCAAGTCGACTAAAAATTGGATTTAATCCCAAGACGGTCGGAAATTAGAGTTTTATCAAGGCAGTCCATCAATGACAGTTCCGACAGCTCGAGACCTGTAAATTAATGCATTCGACAAATTTTTAATTAACATAAAATTTCACACATGGGACAATCGGGACATTGAACTTGGTTAAAATAAATCACTCGACTATTTTAAATGAATTGCACGAACCGGTCAATAATCTGTAATCGCGTCGACAATTCAAGAACTGTTGGCCACGCAATTTTAAATTCACAATTTCAAAAGTACCGAGATACGTGTCACACGTAGCATGGATATCTAGGGAGTACTCGTTTATTTTGACTTGAGTCTAAGCTCGATTTGAGGTGGCTCAAGTCGGGGTATATGAGTCCTCTTTAGACCACTTCAGGGCGAAGCGACCGATTTCTTGGTTCTTTCGGGGTCCTCACGACACAGATGGATCCAAGGGATCGGTCGACACCGACTACCGACTTTCGATAGTTCGTGTCACGTAATATTCATTTTTCACGCACACACATATTTTTCGGTTCAAGGGCATGACCACCGGTTTTTAACCCGCCGACACCCTAGGCGTTAGGATGATTGAAACATATCGAATAGGAAAATGGGCGGGCGCCTGTCAAGGTGCGATTGTCACTCGTATACTCCCTCTTTTCCATTGGTATGTTTATGTCACCCTAGTGTAGATTTGGGCGCTTAGGGAATTGGATTAGAGGCACGAGCGGGGACGACCGTGAAAGGTTGATCGGTCCCTCATGGATCATGCGCAGAGATCTTGACACCTTAGTGGTGTTTTGTGCCCCAATTCCCCTAAGTTTGTGCTTAGAACGGGTCAAAAATACGAAGAATAGATTAATCTCAAACTCGGCTTAATCACATGATCAAATAGTCAAGTAAAGGGTTAGGTTTCGAGTTTTAGGTGAAAACACTCTTGTCATAATCTGTAAAAGCCACATTGTCACGATACAGAATAATCTAAAAATAACCCACGCATCCGAGACTTGATTACAGACATCATGTCTAACGAGTCCGTTAAAATACTGCCGAATGCTACATAGCCTCTCCATCGTCCCGTTTGTCTGTTTAGGGTAGGAGTTTGCTTGCTAAACCAGGTTCATAACCTAATAAATCACGTAAACACGGCATTTAAAACACAACTTGTCTGTATTCATCTATTTTTATCTGTTTTTATCTATTTTTATCTGCTTTTGTTTGTTTTTACTCTATTTCCTCGTGGGTCGAGCCCGATCCTTTAGGATACGATTCACACGGGGTCCAACGCCCCTAACCGTCGATCATGTGGTCCAATGCCCCCATACACCGAGAGCGCATCTTAATTTAATTTTCAGTCTTTTTCAAACCACACGGTGAACATGAGTGGAATAATGACCGAACGCGAACCGATCAGGATTCAGTCGTTGTAATTTGTATTTTTATATTTGAGAGAATAGTGTAAGAATTTATTATGTACATTTATTCATGTAAGAATCACGGTTGGAGAGTGAACGGTCCGAGTGCTGAATCGGTTGAGTCTATTTATCTACCTAGGGACGAGTAAACCCAATGTTTTGCGGTTTCGGTACGCGAGGGACGTCGACCATCACAGTCCGATAAACCGTTGCGCGAGGATAACGAACCCGATTCCTCGATGCACGGGCCTACTCCTTTCTTGGGTTCTTAGTCTGAATCGACTGTTTTATTCGAATTTATGGTGTCAAAATGGGTAAGACGAGCGCAGCTTAATCATGCGGTAAATAAAACGGCAAGCCCATACGCAAACAGAGTACCGAAAGGGCGTGCGAGATATAGACCCGCACGTAACAGAACTCCCGAATTCGGAACCTCAGGTTCCGCAGACCATATGCCTTAACAATTAGGTGTACCCTGTACCCTTAGACCCGGGTGACTTAACGGCCATAGACCTTCGAGTCGTAAATAGTAAGTGGCGACTCCTCATGCGCGTCCGTCATGCGTCCCCATGGGAAAGTGGACACTCCCAAGCGGTGCCATCGGTTGCACGCATGCGGGTCCCGACGAGATTAAATTCGGGTCCACACAATGTCAAACAAAATTTAACCTCCATTGCTGTAAATTTTAGTTTCCGTTTAGATCTTCAACTATTCTTTATAATTTATGAAAATTAAGAAAAAAATTGTGAAATAATTAATTTATACGCTTTTTAATTATATTTCCATTTAGATTAAGCAATAATTAATTGGGCATATTTTATTTTCCATTTAATAATATTATATTTCTATTTATATGAAAAATTATTTTAAATGGAAAGTTCTCATTATAATATTTAATATTATTATATTTCCATTTGCTGATAATTATATTTCAAGAAAAAGATATTTTTGGTCCTATAAGTTTAGTTTTCGATCAATTTTGATCATTTAAGTTTTAAAAGTGCTGAATTAGTCCTATACGTTTGCTTCATAAAGCAATTATGGTCCATTTTTGTCACTTATATGACCGAAAATTTATTTCTTTTTCAAAACTTATAAGACCATATTTTAATTAAAAGCTAATTTATATGACCAAAAATGTCCTTTTTAAAATTTATAGAATCGAAATTGTCTAAAGGAGGAAACGTATAGGACTGATTCAATAGTTTTAAATCTTATAGGATCAAAATTGACTAATTGCCAAACTGATATGACCAAAAATATATTTTTCCC
The DNA here is from genome assembly GCF_007655135.1 of Punica granatum. NCBI lineage: Eukaryota > Viridiplantae > Streptophyta > Magnoliopsida > Myrtales > Lythraceae > Punica > Punica granatum. The sequence continues at coordinate 23,676,177 of NC_045128.1, forward strand.
TTTATATTTCCATTTCCATGTCTTGTAGGTTTTAGATCGTTGTCTAAAGTCCACCTCATTTATTGGAAAGCCGAAGTAGAGGTATATTAGAATATTATTCCATTATTTGTACATGCTTATTTCAGTAATTATACCCAAACTGTGCGCACCCGAATTTCGTCTCGTCGGGGTACGCATGCGCGCGCCTATGCAACGCGGCTTGGGAGTGTCCACCTTCCCGGGGACGCGCGACGGACGCACGTGAGAAGGAGTGGCCACTTGTTATTTTAAGACCCGAAAGTCGAGGGCCGGCAAGTTACCCAGGTCTAGGGGTACGGGGTACACCTAAAATGCTAAGTCAATGGTCTGTACAGAACCGAAAATTCCGAATTCGGGGGTTCTATTACGTGTGGGCCTATATCCCACACGCCCTTTCGATACTCTACCTTGTCTAGGCTTGCCAATTTAATTTAATTACCACTTAATTAAGTTTCGCTCATCTTATGCGTTTTGACACCGTAAATTTGAAGAAACACTCTGACCGTCCACTCTCCGACCAGGATTTTATATGAATATATGTATAATATAAAACCTTACATTGTTATCTCAAATAAATAAAAGGCAAGCTATAATGACTAAATCCCGGTCGGTTTGCATTCGGCCATGATTTCACTCATGCTCACTGTATAGTTTTGGAAAAGACCGAAAATTAAATTAAATGCGCACTCGGTGTATGGGGATTGGACCCCGTGATCGACGGTTATAGGCGTTGGACCCAGTGTGAATCGAGTCCTAAAGGATTGGGCTCGATCTGCATAACAATCAAGTGCAAAAGATGTAACAAGCAAGCTCAAATAAACAAACAATGGGGTTTTGTTATCGCCGAATTTACGTGAATTAACTGATTATTAACCGAGATAACTTGGCATACAAATCCTACCTTAAAACAAACAAAAGGGGTGATGGATCGGGAATGTAGCATTCGGCATTATTTTAACGGACCCGACAGACGTGATGTCCATAGTCAAGTCTCGAATGTGTGGGTTGTTTTTAGATTATTCTGTATTGTGACAATATGGCTTTTACAGATTAAAAGTATTTTAACCTAAAACCCAAAAACCTAACCCTCTATTTGACTATTGCCCATGTTTGATTTAAGCCGAGTTTGAGATTAATCTGTTTTTTTTTTCATGTTTTAACCCGTTCTAAACACAAACCTATACTAGAGTGACGGCAGGACAAAAACCGATAGTCATCCCCCTTGAATAGGAAAATATGTGTGTGTATGAAAAATCAAGATTACGTAGCACGTATCTCGATACTTTTGAAATTGTGAATTTAAAAAAAGGAGTGACTAACAGTTCTTGAACTGTCGACGCGATTACAGATTATTAATCGGTTCGTACAATTCATTTAAAAGAGTCAAGTGATTTAATTTAGCCAAATTTAACGTCCCGATTATCCCATATGTAGAATTTTAGGTTAATTAGAAATTACCGAATGCTTTAATTTACGGGTTTCGAGTCGTCGAGATAGCCATTAATTGACCACCCGATAAACTCTAATTTCCGACATTATCACATTGTATACATATAATTACAAAAATAAAATATTTAAATGGGGCACATACATTGTCGGTGGGTGATCCAAGTAGGAAAGTGTCGGATATTTTTAGAAAATGTCTAGGGGACTGAATTGAATGATTTCAAAAGAGCAGGGACTGATTTGAAAATTCTAAAAAATTGGGGACTGATTTGAATATTCTAAAAAAAGGGGACTGTGTAAAAAATTACTGAAACTGCCCTAGGACTTATTGAAATGAATTTGAAAATCTGGACTAATCTGAAAAACAAAAAATGGCCCCAGAACTAAACTGAAACAACTTATAAAGTTCTTTGGGATTCTTGAAAAATTCTGGGAATTCCAGGATTGATTGGAAAATAGTAAAATGACTGGGTGAAAATGGGTGAAAATGGTCCCGGGACTAAACTGAAACAATTTGAAAAGTTCTTTGGGATTCTTGGAAAAATTCTGAAAAATACAAGGACTGATTGGAAAATAGTAAAATGACCAGGACTTTATTGAAAATAATTTTTAAATTCGGGGCAGATCTTAAAAAAAATAAAATGCTTTCTCTGGACTGAAATGTGACAAAACAGAAAGTTCGTAAAATCGAATTCAGGACAAATCCAATCACCCACACGACTCAAGAACACTCATTTCACATTATATTCATCAAGCAAGCAATAATATTCAGGAAATGAGCCCTAATCATGCCACTAAGTCGAGAATTTACCTAATTCGAAAAATTGAGGGGCTTCTCTGTAAAAATAAAAAAAAAATTGCCGGATGGATCGGGTCGGATCAGATCGAATCGCTCGCCCGAAAGAGAAACCGCCCGGAAGAGCTGCTTGACCGAACTGGTGCGTTGGGCTGAATGGGCCGAACTTCTAGGCTGGACCTGCGAGACAAAGAAATGGGCCGAGGCCCGTTAGCCAAAGGACGACCGGGATCGGGGGGAGCGGCGGCGACGAGGCTGCGGGGGCGATTCTCGCCCCTGGACGCCGCGACGACGGCACGAGAGGGCTCGGGAGATGGCTCTGGGCACCGCTTGGGCTTCGCGGTGTCCGATTTGGACTTCGCCGGGGTCGAAACGGCCGAAATTGAGGGGAAAAGTCGCGTTTTCCGGGGGCAACTTAGCCTTTTCCTTAAATTCGCTAAAACTCCTCTGTCCTAATGAAAATCAGAGACAACCCTCGGATCTTGATCTTTTGCCCTCTAATCACCCTTAACTCATCATATATAAAAGGAGTTTTTACCTAAAATGGCTCATGATTTGTTCGTTTTGTCAAATCTATCTTATGTTTTTTTTGGTCAAATTTATCCCATGGTTTACTTTTTGCATCAAATCTATCCCGGCGTTATCTTTTCCGTCGACATCTAATGGTCGTACTGACGTGGCACATGGAGAGATAGTGGGCCATACTTGCCACGTAGACACCACATCAGTACGGCCATTAGATGTCGACGAAAAAGATAATGCCGGAATAGATTTGATGCAAAAAGTAAACCATGAGATAGATTTGACAAAAAAAAGCATAGGATAGATTTGACAAAACGGGCAAATCATGAGCCATTTTAGATAAATACCCCTATATAAAAGGGAAACTTCAAATTTCTAGAGCCCTACCAGCAAATCGTCTTAGGAATTGGAGAAAACTTGCCTTTTTTGAAGAGAAAAAAACTCTATTTTCCTTTCTTTTGACTTAAGAATAGTAGCCCCTCCTCTTCCCCTTTCCCCCTTCACCAGAGGCCACCTAAGGCCAATCTCGACCACCTCCAGCCACCTCTCACTTACATGACCGCCACCATCACACATCCCCTCTAGCAATCCTAAGTGACCGTGCAACCACTGGAGACCTCCATCCACCTACATAGCAATGGACCCGAGAGCTCTTTGGAGAGCTATCTTGTCATATCTTCCTTGAACATCCTCCTTCTACCTTTCTTCTTTCTTTTTTCACTTTGTTCGTGGCTTAGAAGGGCTCATTACAGCCAAGAGGAGCAGTGGTTGAGTTGAAGAAGTCATAGCCATACCTTCCAAGAGGAGCCGAGAGCCCCCTCTTCCTCCTTCTTACGAGCTCCTCACGAGCTTCACTCCCAAGAGTCACTTAGGAGAGGTATAACATCTTAAACTTAGATTTATGATAGGACTCTCAATAATGTGATGATGTTTGGTGTCTTGAATGAACAATCCTTGTGTGGCCACCCCCTATCATGTGAAAAGTCGTTATTAAACTCGACTTTAACCTTAAAATCGGACTTGTCTTGAGCTAGAATGAGCCTATACGAACATTAATATAAGTATAATCGACTTAATGGACACTAAATCGGCCCAACAACCAACGGTTGAACATGAAAAATGAAATGGAGGTCTCGGCCCCTCTATCCATCACTAGGCCGAATGAAATGAATGAGCTAGGAAGTCTGATTTTGAGTGTTCTTAGTAAGTTTATGCTAGATTTGTGTTAAGAAATCATGCTTAGGAGTTGAAGGAGTGATCTCAGCGTTTACATGGTTGGTTTGAAAATCGTTGCGTTCTTTGTGTTCATATATTCGTTCTTGAGTTGCGTGAGTTTTTTTATATATTTGGGTAGTGTTGAATTGTAATTAATTGTTTGTACCTTTTTTAATCTAAAAAAGTAGGAGTTAGGATGTGTTTAGTTGTTTGTTAAACTGAAATCGTACGAACCGACTGAATCACCTAAATCCGATTTAATGGACTTGAAATAAATAGAATCAGTTTAATATTGAATTGCTTTATTTAAATGAAACAGGCTCAATGATGTTAATGTGATGCGGGCCCGAACCATTTAGAATTCGAATGAGAGCAATCAAACTTGAAAAAGTGTCCAATGCCCAAACCTAATTTCAAAAATATATATAATTAAGTCGGTTTGAGTGAGAAGTAAAAATTGTGTTAAGATAGACTTGCACTGATTCTTTCAGACCCTCATTGGATCGATTAGAGTGGGATTGTTTCTATTTGAACTTGATGACTTCCAGTCACAAACCAATTAGGCTCATCGTATCTAATATTGGCCCAAAGCCTATTATAGACTCCATGGGGTCGATTCATACCGGTCTCCGACCTTCCAGGGATCCAAACCGACATCACTTTGTAAATAAATCGAATAGGTTTGGTGAGAACGAGATGAAAATTATATTGGATCGAGAGAAAGACGGAAATCGTGTAAGAAGGATTGGCTTGGATATGTTAGGATAAAAATTGATAGAAGTTATAAAATATAGTTGGGCTCTAGTTGAATAAATGGACGTGGGCTCACAAAAAGCCCATCCCATATAAATCATGAAATTGGATCATACATAAAAAATCAAAATGAAAGATGCATATAGGATAAATGGATAATGGATCAAGAATTCTAAAAAAATACGTGGGCTTAGGCATAGTTAAGGCCCATCATACGGTGGATTATACTATCACTCGTGTTGTCATGCATATATATGGGTTGGGCCTATGGAAGGCCCATAGAATATTTGATCCATGATACATGCATTCACGTTTATCCAAGCTCAAATCATTACATATAGTTACATGTCCAAAGTAAGTCCAAATTGCTCGATTTTAATTAGGATCGTGTGAGATGTGGGGAAGACCTAATATAACTCAACTTGACAAGTAAAATTGGCAAATTTAGACAAGTATGGTACCGAAATGACACGTGACTTGGAGATCATGTGTAATAGAACCCTCAAACCTTATCTTTGGCTCAAGACCTTCACTTTAAAGATATATGGTAGAGTTGGCTACAAATCCTTGTCTTTGGGCGACAATCGACCCGAGATTCCAACAACCATGAATAGATAGTGGCGACTCCTTCATTCGATCAATTCCGGTCGGAGTATGACCTAAGTTCCATTCTATGTGCGGATCTAATGTTCGCACAATAGGGATGTCATCATAGAGGTTGATTAGGAAATAACTACTAATTTCCCCTTCAGCCGTTTCGCTTGTCTATATATCTAATTAATACTAAGCTTTAATGCGCAATGGTTGCGTCCGTCAATTGTTTGTTAGTACAGCTCTGATAATACCTAAGTATAGTTCGGCCCAAACATAAGGAAATGAGCACAAAATCGCTTTTTAGTCAAATTGACATTACTGTAACTCAACTTATATGTATATTTAGTGCGATTTCATTAAAATAGGTCCTTATATTTTGAAATTTTTTAAAAATATAAGTAAAACCCCATCTCTATGGAAATCCAAGCTACATAAAAAGTTATATGATACAATGCATGTATGGTACGCACATTATGTATAATATTCTTGACAAATTCAAGTAAATTACGTAAAAATAAGTAAATTACTTGAAGTCAAGCAAATTATTTGCATGTACCATACATATAGTTTCAACTCTATGTATTGTAGACCAACCCAAGCTACATGCATTGGTCACGTCGGTCTATTCCGCTACCATACATCTTTTCCAATAATCAACAACATCAAAATTTATGGTACTACATTTTAAATCATCATTGAATATAAGAAATGATAAAAGCTTAGGTAACTATCAACATTCTTTTTTCTTTTTTGCTTGAAGTTACTATCAACATTCTATCACATATTATAACGGATTTCAAACGGATCCACTATTTTCTACTGCCAAGCTACACGCTGCACACTTAATATCTTCCTTGTGCATTTTTGATATGTTTCTTTGTGTTCGTATTTTATGTAATATTTCCTTCTTCAATATAATGTTACAACATTCATCTATATTCGAACTTAAGGTTTTATCTTTATTCGTATTAACTAGCTCAACTGTGGTAAGCAATTTTGTTGGAGACCAGGCACATTATTGCTGAGTAAGTTGATGATTGAAGTGATCTTTGCCCCGTAAAATATTTAGCTATAATTATTTTATCTCATCATAAAAGCTAACTTATTTAATTTAAAGTTTATGACATATTTTGCATTAACATAATGATGTTATGGCATTAATTGTATGGATATAGACGTGCATGTATCCAATTTGTACCCAATTTTTTTTTCTTGGCTATTGAAAATATGGAGTGATAATTAACTTGAGTCAGATGAGAAAATCTCTGCAAGAACGTCGTTCTATCAATCATGATCCAATTAAATTAAAAAATTTATATAAAAACAAATTATTACAAAAAGTACAATTACTCACATTTTCGACGTTACAACTTTGAAAGAAAGTAACCATAAGCACACATCATCTTCATCAAGTTTGGGAAGAAGATGTTTTAATGGACCAACTGGTATTGGACGTGGAAGTTCCTCTGCAACTTCCGCCTTGTTCAAAATCTCATCTGTTATTGAATCAATATCCGTAATTTCACATTGCATGCCTCGTTCTCTATGGCCATTGCCCGTCCCTTCCTTTGAATGAACATCCTCACTTGTCTCCCTATTTTTTGAATGAACATATTCTTTATGTACATTATTTCTTTTGTAGAGCCCGACTCCGACTGTTCTCCAGGAAACATGCTCTCCCCATCATCCACATCTTTACCTTCAAGATTCATTGTATTAAATGGAAGTATGTTACATATGCTTCGCTTTCCTAACATACATGCTTTATAAAAACCTGCCTGGATAGTGCACCATCACTCAAAAGCTCAGGTACTTTTTCTTTTTTCGAAATGAAATATTAGTCTTTATACACAAACACACACTAGGTTTTAGACCAGTGTTGCACGGACTCTATAAACAAAAATTCATTAAAAAATTATATTTATTTATAATATAAGAAATTGAATTTAATAATAGTTATTAATCTGAATTTTATAGTTACAGATATACAAAACATATGAAATTTGTTTTATACTGAAAATACTTAATTTATCTATGATTCTTCACTATTTTCACATTTACATGGTATTAATAAATTATATTTACTTTGTGAGAATATTTATGTTCTTAAAGATATACCATATGAATTCTTTTAAATCCTATGATGATTATATGATTTTTATTATAATAATAAAAATTACAATTATAATTAAAACAGTGAGTCTAAAAGTGAACTTTTAATACTATTTAAAATAGTAAGTCTAAAAGTGAACTTTTTTTAAGATCTATATATCAATTATAATTACGGTAAATGTGTAGAATTACCTAAAGTGAAAAATTGCATTATATTTTAATAATATAAAAAATTCAAAATAAACAAAATAAACGAACAACATATAACATTTTTATATATCTAAACAAATATACGATCACTTGCCCACCGATAATTATGTAATATAATTACCAAAATAGATATTCATGCACATGTATATGTATATATGTTTCCAGAGCATATATATTTGTTTTATTATTTATTTATTCATTTGTTTGATAAATATTTTGTTAATGTGAATCAATGGTACATATTTAAAATTATGACACCATTTAATACACTTGTTTTCAAGTTTATATATATATATATAGATGGTAATATTTTACGTAATTTTCTACATATATTTGATGTCTATGGATGATGTAAATTGGATTGTTTGGTTATCATGGTGAGATTATTTCTACGTGTGGTAATCTTGTAATTTTCTGTATGTATTGAAAAACCTATGGATGATGTGAATCAGATTGCTCAACACTTCGTGGTGATATTATACAATGTATTGTATAGAATAATATGATTGAATTGGACATATTCGTGCTTGATATTATGATCGTTAGACTATAATAGTTTTCTTCCTTTTGCTCCCAAAATAATTTCTATATAAATGACAAATTGGAGAGTTATAATTCTATATATGTGTTGGTAACTTTACGTATTATACCTTTTAATTTCAAGTATCCCGCTCAAAGCGCGGTTTCCCATCTAGTTCGTATTAATTTAAAAAAGAAATTGGGTACAGCACGAGCATGCATCTAATTATTCTTAATTACAGTAAGCTAGCAAATAAATATTTATGAACATGAAAGAAATAACCGTAATCAAATCTATCGTACGTGCAGTCCAAATGTCTTTTAAGATCAATAAAAATGTGCCCTCCACATTAATATTGATGCACTTCTTTCAACTGTTTCATCTTAACTGGTCGCAGTCAGCCTTCTATCCTCTCGAAGCGACTCCAACTGAAGCAGTATCTCTTTGATCTGTGCCTCAATGGCATCGTCACTGAGCTCGAATGCGCTCTCGACCAATCTCAGGACACGCCACAGGCTTACCATCACAAGCAGTCCACCGCCTTTCCCCTCCAGGAAAGTCTCCATGAATATCGCCCCAATTAGGACAGAACCGTCGACTATGTAACCCGGGCGGGTGAAGAAGGAAGCTCCCAAGGCCAACGCCAAGCCCAATGATTTCCCAAGGAGCACGCACAAGATTGATATTCCCACCCGGTGGTACCACAAGTCCTCCACTCGGTCCCTCTTTGCGGTGCAATCAGAAAGGAAAGAAGAAGAAAGCTCAAGAGTTGTGAGGACGACGTCAGAGACGAGCAAGAGGATGCTTACTATATGTACCGGGTTCGACTCCAGGAACTGCACGAGGGTGTTCCTCCATGGAGCTGCTGCGTTCAAGGCCTGTGGCGGTGATTCGCCTGTGGTGCTGCTACTGAACAGGAGCTGCCATCTCTTCCTCCTGTTCCATTTTCGGATGAGTTTTGCAACCGATGATTCGATCAATTCGATCGAAACCGGGTTTGTTGCAATTAGGGATGGTGGTTGTTCTTGATCATGGGGCGGGGAGGAGGAGGATCCGTTGACGAAATTAGAGCTGTTCATGACTTGGTCGTGAAGAATATGACAACAAAGTGGCTTGTGGGATTCCACCGAAAAAAAAGTGGCTTGCGGGAGATTTTATATATGTTGGGTATGATTATTATTAACTGGAAATAAATATATATGACGAGTTATCTACCGAAAAAATACATATATATATATATATACATATATTACAAGGCGGTTTTTGCTGGAAAGGCACGTTAGTGCAATTAATAAGATATATACTGAAACTAAGCATTTGAGTCACAATGAGAATTAAAGCATCAGCAACAACGTTTTCGTTATCCTCCTCTTTTAGCGGTTTTGTCTTGGAAGATGCGTAGATGGCTTCTTTGTAATTCCGCGGTAATTTTTATTTTAAAAGTGCTATGCATAGCTAATAGCACAAGGAGAAATAATGGAATACTGAAAATCTCACTGATGAAAATTGAATTTAAATTCGTTTGATTATAGGTCAAGGAAGTGCGGTGTTACATCGAACGGGTCTATGATTACTTGTTGATCATGAATCTAGGACGAATCCAAAATTTCAAGTTAGAGACAGACCCAACATTTTGAGTAAAGGGCGGGATTTTTCGGGGGACAATTAGTTAGATAAAGGGAAAAAATTGTACTTTTCAGTCCACTAATTTTACACATTTTTCTGCTTCAATACTTTTTTTTTAATTCAATAGATTTGCTTATTTTTCCGTTTTATCATTTTTTCATTTTCATTGTTCGTTTTTGTTGGGGTCTTGAAAAATCTGGTCTTGATCACATGCAAGCCACGAGTCTCGAGCTTCCACGAACACTGCACGAACAACCTGAAAACGGGGAAAATCGAGAGGGAATCTCGATTTTCCTCTCTGATGCTTAAATGAGAGTGTGTACAAGAAGTAAAGATAATTAAACTTAGCCTTTAGGCATACTTGAAAAGGTATTTATGGGAGTCCCATGATATTGTGTTGGGATATTGCAATCTACACAATATATTTGATTATCAATAACATATAGATTTATATACCAAATATATCATTAGAGATAATATAATATCCCACAGAGATATCAATAGAATATTGTTAGATAACATAGAATGTATCTATATATGGATTTCTTGAGTGGAAAGATATTACCAAAATGGAGAATATCGATGCGGACCCGATCCGGTAAATAGGACTGATTTTCTGGTCCTTAACATAGCCCCCACTCCCGTGAGCTCGAGAGGTGGAAGTGGATCAATTCATACCTACCATTATCGCGTCATAACAACCATCAGATATTTATCCCAAAGTATTCCTAATAAGTAAGAAGGAAAAGATAGTAGGCTGTGATAATAGCGTAATAGCTTTAATTAATCACTCATTCATGGGTATCCTCGTGCATCTCCCTATGCTTGTGATGGTGAAGAGGTTTACTGTGGACAGAGGACTTGAGGTGTCCTTGTCTAATCAACTCCTCAATCCCAAATTTTAGCATGTGACAGCGTTCAATATTGCAGCCACAAGCCTTGTGAAACCTGCAATATTTATCTAAATTTTTATCCAAAGACTTATCTTATTTTTAGTGGTGGGACCTTCGCATATGTGATGCAACATTGTGGACTTGCCTCGCTTTATTGCGTCGATGGCCTCTGAACCTGCGGCTTGCTCATTGTCGTCTCAACATGTTTTAAGTGCCTAATTTCAAGACACCTCATGCCTATTGCTTTGCATGTTCACTGGCTTCGGATGTTTCTTGCTTCTAGCCGGAGCCGCATATCCATGCAAACTACACTCAATTAAAGAATCAAAGAATCAAAACTTGCCACGGATTGAAATTAGGCCTACGACCTCACGGTCTCCAACAATTCTATTTTGCACATATAAATTAAAAAGCAACTTCATGATCTTACAAGGGATGTTTAAAGGAAATCTTTAAATAAAATCGTCCCCGATTGAATTGGTAAACGGGGAATGTTTATTCAATTATCCTCAATCCAAAGATTATTTAAAAATCAGATGGCTATAGTTTCTAGAAGGGGAGGCATTCATTGTTCAGATTATTGTATGAACGTGGCTTTACTATATTAACAATTGCATGCGCTAGATGTGTCGTGATTTTACAAGCCACTTTTAAAAGGACATGCCAATGTAATGCCTGAGATTTCCAAATCAAAGTACTATTGATTTCAAACAAATCAACTAACGCGGAAACTATTGTGTAATCAATCATATTCGAAATTTTAATTCGAACAATAAGTGAATTTAAATGACTTAGCTTGTGATATCTCTAGGATAGAAGCATTGCACATCTTTCGCGAGGACAGTCACGATCGTCATGAGGTAGCCTCACTGCACGACTTTGTTGTGTTGGTCTTTGCAGCATGTCGTGAGGGTATGTAGCCCCCCATTCACGGCTTAGAGTTTGATCACTTCCTGGTGCGGTGGAAAATAGCCGATGTGATGACTTTTTGTGTCGTTTCTCATAGACAACGCCAATATTAGGCTTTTTCCGTAAGTAGGTTTTTTTCGTAAACAAGTTTTTTCTCACAGATGTCGCTAGTGTCGTTTCCCACAGACAGGCCCCCACTCCCGAAAGCAGGTTTTTTTCTTCTCCTAACAACTGCCCTTGGGAAACTTGAACTTACGTTCTTTTACACTCTTTATTTTTTTCCCGGTAGGATCTCTTGATTTTTTTTCAACTTCACAAAATCACAAAATTTCTTGATTTAGAAGTGTTCATCCGCATAGACTAGGGCCAACGAGCTACTCAAGTGAGCACCGACTTTCTAAATTGGCTCACTTACAAGGTAATTCTACGGTGCAATCAATAAATTTGGTTGCACTATACCATCAAATAAATTACTAAGAGTGTAGGTAAAAATTAAATATTACACTAAAAAGCTACGTAAAGTTTTTCAAAATTTGAATAGTTTACTTCAAAATGTGAGTAATTTGCTTTGAAATTTGTGCAACTTACTTCCTGTCTTTTTTTTTTAGTGGAACTTACTTTCTCTATTAGTAATTTACTAAAATGCAAGTAATTTACTAGAAATTAATATCAATATAATCAATATAATATAATATATATATAAAAGAGGAATAGCGGAATCATGAGAATTCTATTTGAGAACCTTGAACTCATGGTGAAATTTTAGAAACCCTCAGCTCATGGTGCAATGCCCGTTTATGTTCCCTATACACGCATCAAATTCTTTTTAAAGAATTTAATTAGATTTAGATTTTATTTCTTAAACAACATGCCTGCTTGGACATTGAGAACTGCATAAAACTCGGTGAAAAAAAATTAATGAATATGTACACGATTCAACATAGTAAACCTTCATCTTCTTTAAATGGACTCCAATATGAGTCTCTCGATTCCGCACCAAATCACACGTGGGTGGCATCAATACTCTCATATCAAGTGGCAAGTCAATGCTTCCATCTCCATGATCCTAAAAACGTACCGGTCGGTCGTGACGACCTTGTTCTTCCTCAAGGTCCATGACTTCTTGATGATCCCTACAATTAATGTCCAACTTGAAGGAGGAAGAAATGGTATGTGCTTTTGGGTCCATACTGAAGCTCTTTATGTTATAGTTAAATAATAATACATCAATGAAATATTGATGTCATCGGTATCTTACTTTCATCTATTCTGATTCAATGTTTTAATGAAACTATTTTTCTTTAGGATGTGGTCGACATGATGAGAAGCAGAGAGGAGGGCTAGCAGTTAGAAACATGGCAAGTTTCTCCGTCCAATCCAATAGGTGAGGATTTGGTTCGTCTCCCTCATTCATCTCCTCTTTTCCGATTTAGCCATACTCAATTATAGATATGTTCTTTTTTCTCCATACAGTCACCGCAAGTAAAAGTAAGCTCTGGTCCTCTCTCTCTCTCTCTCTCTAGTCTAGCCTGGGAATGTTTCCGGCAGTCAATGTCACAACAGACACTCTCTACCTGAGATATGAATCTGTGAAGAGTTACTGTATTTGATACCAGTCCAAGACTCCTTTTGGATCTGCTTCTCTGTTTTCACAGTACTTGCAGTCTCTATATAAATTGCACTATACTCTATTTCTCGGTTTTCAGTGGAATCCATATAGAGTGTAGTCTCAAGAAGTTGAGAACGAACTACAGCAACTAGAAGGATTTTTGCAATTGCATCTAAATTTATTTGATATGCCCTAATCGCATGTTAATTTTCCTTTGCAACTTATCTAGGTGGATCCGCTGTATTTGTCTTTGTAATTTACCCTCTTGGATACTTTCCCATTGTATTCATTTTTGTCATTAATGGACATCATTAATTTTCGAGCGAAAAAAAAAGAATTAAGGCCGTTTACTTTTAGAAAATCCTTTTCATTTTTCTTTTCTATTTTTCTTCTCTTTTTTAAAATTTATTTCTCTAAAGAAAATTGAGAAATCATGTTTACAAACTCAAAATTTAAAATTTTCAACTTTATATTTAATATCTAATAACTATTGGAGACTTTCCAATTAAAGGGAGGATAATTGATATAATTAAAAAGGAAAAAAATTGATAAAGAACCTTCCGATAAAAGAAAAGAAAATTGAAAAACTATAAAAAGTACTTCTCTAAATTGCTTTGAATTGGAGAATTAGAGAAATCTTTTTTCCTAAAAAAATATTTTTCATTTTAAGTAGGTAAGCACACATTTTATGCTTTTTTTTTTGAAAATTTTCCAAAAAATTGAATTTTTTTGGCCAAATAAACAGGGCCTTATTCTCTCTACCTCTACGTTTTTCTTTTAAATGCTTTATTCCATTACAATTGATTTAGATTATGATCCAAACCAAGCTAAATTGATTGCAAGATCCTATTTGAGAAAGTAATGCCCAGCAGGAGTTTTCAAGTAATTATCCATTTACCTGTTGCAGCAAGATTTATTTTTATCTTCAATAAGCAAAACATTGATTTCACAACAAGAATTTCACTAAATTGAAGAAAAATATTCATAGATGTCATGAAAATAAAAATTGTTCGAAAGGAATTTAAAATGCTTGCATGTTGATGAGGATTTATGCACCAATGCTAGGGATAACAAGCCAAGTAAATTTCTTAAAAATGCGGAGTAAATTGATTTATCATTTAAAGTTGAAATGTTTTTTATACGAGTTATTTGTAAAGCGATAAAAAATTCAGAAATAAAAAATCTCCTTTTGCAATATCAAATGTAAAAAATTAGTCCGGTAAAAAAAAAAAGGTAATTGACTACGATAATTTTGATTAAAATACATATGCGCTTTCCACTTTATTTTGCCTCACTCACAAATTTCATATAATTAAGGGTTAGCTTTTTAAATCTTAAATGAATTAGTGATATTCATATTCATGTACCCAAAGAAACCAAAGGAAAACGTATGCATAATAATTAATTTGAACAGATAAATTGAATATTCTAATTTTTTTTAAAACAGAATTACTTACCTATTGATTTATTCTCCTCTGTTAAACCATATATTATATTATTTTCTTTTAGTAATAATATTTTCGCGCAACGTAATGACTACTTATAATAAGTTATTTCGATACCATTTTGATTTGCACGGTTGAATCGATTACCATAGATCTTCTCCTCAGTAGAAAGTCCAGTCTCATGTTCGGAGTCCAGAGTAGATCAGGAGCCGTCGGATTCTCAATGTCAACGGCGTCGCTTCAATCATCTTCTCAGATCGTTAAGCCCAATCCATCTGCCGCAGTACACGTGGCGGACCCCGACAGCGCTTTTTCCTCCGTTAGGATGGAAAGGGTGGATTTCGTTCAGTTCAGAGCTGCCGAGACTGTCTTTCTTCCCAACTTCAATCCTCAGTCTCACCTGGTACTCAGTCGAAGAAGGAGGAGGGGGAGGACCGAGGAGGGACTCTGCTAATTGGGTTGTCGAATATATTTAGGAAGATGAAGGAGCTGTGTTAAATTAGCCGAACACAGTTCACAGAGAGAGAGAGAGAGAGAGAGAGAGAGGATGAAGGGGCTGGCTCTTCACAGGCCGTTTGTTTCGAGGGGGAAGCTCCCCCTGTTAGCTCTCGTCGATTCATTGCCTTCCTGTGCCACTGCTGCTCTACCCACAACGCCATTCTCCCCCTCTCGTAAGTTCATCTCAACCCTTTTCCACATTTTTTCCGTCTTCTTGAGTTTGCGCTCTTTTGCTGCCGTAATTGTTGCTCTTAGAGCTTAGATGATGGGATTGCGGTGTCGGAAACTATTTGGTCAATTGGTCTGCAAAGATCTTGCTTAGGATGGGATTCCTGAACTTTATTAATTGGTTTGATATAATGCCCTGAAGGAGTCTGCTTAAGCTATGAAGTGAAAGGGCAGTTGACCCAATAAGAAGCGAAAAAGGAAGAGAAAGTGCTGATTTTCTGTCCTTAAGAGCACCCTACGTCGCGGGCTCTATTAAGGCCGCGTTCGTGCCCACATTTGCGTTAATGTGTGGGTCTGAATTTTGGTGTTAAGCTACAATTTTGGTGCTTTCACACTGATTTTGTGTAACGTGACGTTAAAGCGTAATGAGGTTTAGTTTACATGATTTACTGTTAGCTGTGTGATGCTGGAACTAAATATCACGAATGGATCGTACTGAGTTTGTGTATTGAAAAAGAAAAAGAAAATCATAATTTTGTGACATTCTGTGAAAGTGGAGATGTCTGTTGTGGAAATGCTGTACAGCCTCAAACACTAAGGCGAGGATGCTCATGGACTTTTTTGGAGTTGACTGGATATCGCTTAAATTTTTGTTGTAGTAAGATGGAGATCAATTCCCACATGCAGCATTTTCCGAGCCCAAGCCTCCAATATTAGTGTTGGATCTGGTGGATATAGTGAAAATGGCAACCCGAACACTCCTTCAGATAATTCAGCGAGCAGCACTCCATCTAATATGTGAGTTCCGTATGTCTTATTCTGCAGTACTTGAGTGGTCTCCAAAGTTAGGTCCTTTAGTAAACAATAGACATCTTCAGGTGTTTCGATTTTTACATGCTAGCTTAATTTTGAATGCACAAAGCACCTTGTTTTTGCTCCTACCATCTGCATTTGAGATGCGCAAGGGTAACTAAATTTTGTATTGCAGCTTGAAACATGTCGAGAGTTAGTTGACTAATTTCTTAGACTGAGTTAACGGTGGAGTTAATATTCTTTCCCCATTTTCCTTCCTCCTGGAATTAGTGCTCTCACACTATTTCTGATTTTGCAGAGAAAAGCCTCCCAGCAAGATACCTTACCCTCTCTCTGTAGCATTAGTGCTTTTTGGATGTGCCATAGTATTCTCTCTGATTGTTTTCGTCAAAGGTGGACCTTCATCTCTCTTAGCTACGATTGCAAAGTCGGGCTTCACTGCTGCTTTCACATTGATATTTGTATCTGAAATTGGAGATAAGGTAACTGCAAATAGATAAGTTGATGTATATATTTGATATGCATGAAAAATCAATTTCTGTAGTCTGTACAGGTAAATTGGATGGTTGAAAGTAGTCATTTTCATATTCAATAAATTCTCCTGCTATTTTTTGTTGCAATTGGAGAACTATATTAGAGGTAAATTGGCAAATGCAAAATGTGTGAATTTAATAAAAGTATGTTCATCTTGTTTCGACAAAAACTTGCTTGCGACCCGACAATTTCCTCTCAATTTATTTAATACAATTATGAAGCAACTAGAAGAAAGTCCTTTCTAATTTCTCAATGTGGAGATTCTAGATAAGTGTTGAATGTATTTGATATCAGTACTCAAAGCCAAAATCCAATCAGGTGTATGTAATCACTGGAGAAATTAAGCTGCTTATATATTCAGACTGCATAATATAACTCCAGCCTTCCACTAGCTATATAATGTAACTTCAGCCTATACACATGTTTGTTAAAGAGTGAAGGATTTTCTCTTCTGTTTGTCATATGAAGAATAATATATTCACATCTGCTCAGAAAGTATTTTGATTTTAATTAGGGACTAATTGCACGTTTTCTCCTTTTCAATTCGACAGACATTCTTCATTGCTGCACTGTTAGCCATGCAGTATGAGAAAGGACTGGTACACACTCTCTCTTTGTCTCTCTGAGCAGTCTTTGTTTTCTAAGCTTGTTTAGTCAATTGATTTTCTTTCTCTCAATGGTTGCACGTATCTGAAAAGTTCGGTTTTTCTAATATTTCTAAGTCCTCTCGGTTTCTTTTGGAAACATAAGTTGGGAGATAAACTGTTGTTGCCCTTGTGCTAGATTGCATGCTCTTTATCCCTGTGGATGAAACTGTCAAAGCTAACAACTGCCAGAGGTAATGGTGTATTAAGTTGAAAAATGTTTAGTGTTTTAGCATCTCCACGATTTAAAATTTAGGGTGACGATAGCGATTGGCTAATACTGAACAAATTGTGGCCAAATGTGGGTAAAACTGAAGATTTTCATCTCGTTGGTTAAGATCGATTCAGTTTGGGGAAATAAATCGTGAGCTGTAGTTTTCCCTGGTATCAGTCTGTAATAAACAACTGTAGTTTTCGAACAATGGATTTTTGTTTTCTTTTAAGTTCTTTGCTTCCAAGGTGTTGTGTCAAAAGATACTGCACGGATCTATGTTTATTATGCGGATACCTATATCTATATTTATGAGAATGAAGTGTACTGACAATGGAGAAATATTCTTATCAGGTGCTTTTGGGGTCTATGGGTGCTCTTTCACTTATGACTATTCTATCTGTTGTAATAGGAAGGATATTTCAGTCAGTTCCTGCTCAATTTCAGACAAGTAAGTTGCAGTTCCATCTATTTTATTGTTAGTAAACCCTTTTTTCTTTTGTGCTGAATGGAGCTTCTATTTCCTCCCTTTGACTTCGTAAAAAAAGTTTTGATGCAATTTTTCATGGTCTGGAATCCTAGGATGACATCCCAATTCATAATCCATGACCCAGTGCTATTGTTTTTTAAGTTAGATAAGGATTTCTGGGAGGCTATTAACATCTATGAGTCTATCCAAATTGACTTGGAATACAACTCATGTCACTAACTAATGCAATGATTATCCTGAAAATAATTATTATAATTAATATATGGACATAATAACAAAACAGTAATTAGATTTTGGTATAATTGCCTAGAAAAGCAAGTAACTGATCTTTACTACTTAGCCAAAAAAAAAAAATTGATCTTTATGATTGTAGGGTTCCACATAAAACGAAATTGTTGTAACTCATTAATAGATTCAATTTACAGTAATATAAAAAAATCACAAATCAAATATTTGAAAGTTGTAAGGTCACATAAATAAAGATGATATGAGAACTTTTGAATTGTTCTGTACTAATCTGTTAATGCATTAACAAATAAAATCAGTTACAGAACAATTTCGTATCTGTTAATGCACTCAGAATTGTTGCAGAACAATTAATAATTAGCTGCTAAGTTTATTTTTGCACCTGTTAAAGTAAGTAATTTTACTGAAGATTTGTGAGTAGTTCACAATGTCGTAGGTTCGAATCCCCCTTGTGCGTGTAGTCCTTGGTGGGGCCACCCATACATGTGCTTGCACATGGACTTACCTGGATCCATGGGCTTGTGGGGTGTTCATGGGCCCGGGGAGAATAAACTCCTCGCTATCCAAAAAAAAAAAAAAAGAAAAAAAAAAGAAAAAGAAAAAGAGAAGATTTGACAAGGATTATAGGAAATTCTGAGTGCTCTAAATAAGAATCAGTTTACCCTGAAAATGTAAATAATACGTATAGTGATTGTTAATACATATATGAACACAAACCTCTACAACGCATGGAATATGACTCTTTCATAGATTTTTTCATATGCACAGTGGTCAGAACCGGATTGGACATTAACTGGTTAGTTCGTTTCTTCACGGATTCATTTAGGTCCAAGTGGGAATTCTATGGAACCAACCACTTAAAATTGTTAATAATGATAAGCATTATAAAAGAATATAAAAGATACCAATATTTGCCTAGTTCAAGTTGACTCGATGCAAAGAATTGGTCCATTGAGTCTAGTTCATGCTGCTTTATTATGTATGGGAATCTGCATCCAAAGAATGATCCGGTAATTCCTGCATGAATTTGATCAAACTGGCCAGTCCACCAGTTTGATCACTAGAATGAATTTTATAGTAGCATGCTTGGCTATCGAGTGTTTTTACCACGTCTCTTTCTGGGTTTTTAAATGTTAAACTGCCAGATCGTTTAGATTTTCTGAGGTTACAGATATATTAGAAAGTTAAGGCTAATAAACATAAATATGTTGTGGCCATTCAATAATTCGATTTTTATGATATTGTTTACAGCTCTGCCTGTTGGAGAGTACGCTGCTGTTACCCTTCTGATCTTCTTCGGCCTTAAATCGATAAAAGACGCATGGGATCTTCCAACCATAGTTAGAAGTGGGGAGAAGAATGGCCCTGAACTCGATGAATATGTTGAAGCAGAAGAGCTTTTGAAAAAGAAGGTAATTGTCTAATATAGACGCATATAATTGGCAAGTTTACAACGATGTCGTGTGCTTCATTCTTTCCAAAGTTTTGGAGTCTCTTAGTCGCTTTTGCTCTCTCAGAAAGCTGTTTTGTTCTGTCCTTTGCCGTATTTTGCTAAAATTGGTAAAGGAGTTGCTGATGTATATGGACTTGTAGTCTAAGTATATGAAAACTTCTGTACCGAAATGTGCATAATTGAAGGTGCGTTGTCCTGTACTCCCCCCCCCCCCCCCCCCCCCCCCCCCCCCCCCCAACCCAACCCCAAAAAAATAAAAATAAAAAAAGGTAAGCTGAATACCAGTTGACTGGATATTCTGTTTCTTCTTTTCCATTCCCCTTTTCTCTTAAGGTCTTATTCTCCAACTGTGTTGAAAAGCAATTTTGCATTGGTATGTTGTGCTGTATTATCCTCATACTAGAACTGTGGGACCTCATTTTTAGTTTTGTTGCATATGTTTTTTTTCCAGGTTTCGAAACGGCTCTCGAATCCCCTGGAAATTGTCTGGAAGTCGTTCAGCCTTGTATTCTTTGCGGTAAGAATCTTCTTGAATTTTACACTGTTTCCGGGACTAAGGTCTGCCAGTTTTTTCTTCCCTTCTTCTTTTACCATAGATTGTCATATTAAGGATGCATGGCTGCTAATAGTCTTTGCTGTTCATTATATGAACCCCAAAGCAGCGTCACATTTCTCTTCATTATCTTGCGGACAAGGAAATATAAATAAATAAGAAACAGTTTGGCTTCTGAGCACGGCTTTGCTCTAACCAGAGGATAGACTTACAACAATCCTTAATTGTGGAAATAATTTTCCAGTCTGCCATTATTTTCTCTATTCCATAAATGTTTTCTTGGATGGACATATGAAATGAAGGCATTTTCTTATTTTTGCATATATGAGAGAGGAAGCCAAAAAATAATAATAATAATAATAAAAAGAATTGTTTCTGTTACTGAGCGCTCAATTAGTTCTTGTCTACTTGTTTCTAATTGCAATTAGGAATGGGGAGACCGCTCGATGCTTGCAACAATTGCCCTTGGTGCTGCACAGGTATGCCTGTGTTTTCAGTATGTTTGATTTGTGATTTCTGAGTTGCGATATATTTTTGCCTTAAAAATGTGTGAGGGGGAGGAAAACAAAGAGTGAATTATATGATAATGATGGCTCTCATTTTCGGTTCTCAGTCTCCTTGGGGCGTGGCAAGTGGAGCCATCGGGGGGCACCTGCTAGCAACGTCGTTTGCAATTCTTGGAGGGGCATTTCTGGCCAACTACATCTCTGAAAAGCTGGTAAGAACTACTCCCTCCATCACTTTGTTTTCCGGGTAAATTGTGCAAAAACCTGCTGAAGTTTGCCTGTTCGGCAATTGTCCATTGTTATTCCGAATAATGACCTCCAAAGTTGAGGTAACAGGGAAATCCCCTTTCTTATGACTCTTTCACTTGTTAGATTTGACAATTGCATAGAAAGATAGAACAAAAATACAAAGCCAGGTCTGAAGGAAAAAGAGAGGATAAGAAAAGGAATACGAAAAACTCATGGGCATTAACTATATTTTTCGGTTCATTCTGCATTTGATCCTTTATGCTCGTGGGTTGAAAATTTTGGATGCTGCAGGTTGGCTACTTGGGGGGAGTGCTGTTCCTAGTATTTGCTGTGGCTACGTTTTTCGGAGTTTTCTGAGTAATCGGGACATGTATTTGAACTAGACACCAACCACCTGATACTTTCTGGGTGGAAATACATACTGGGAAGATGAGCTTGGACCGAACAAGTCAATAATTGCTGGGAGAAGGTCATGCAGTTGAGAAACATTATGTCTAATTTTACCGACAGAGGTCGGTTCTTACGCTGAGCAGTTTGTGCCATTATTGGTTAATTTTGTTTTGATCTCTGGACTTTGACTCCCTGTGTAAGAATAACAAGTCCGCTGTTCTCAATATCATTCAATTCGACCGAGAAATGTCGTCTGGTAGTCGGGGAGGGATGAGATTTGGAAAGTGAACAGAACAGGGATAAAACATCCAGTGTCCCTCAGGTTGATATTCTTTCTCGAACAAGGGTCGGTCCCTTGTTCCCTTTCCCGAGCAAGGGACCCCCCCTCACAAGCTTTCTCCAAGGTTGTCCCACCTGCATGTATCCCAAAGCAACAATTTCTTTTATGCAGATTCTCAACTCTAACGCAGTACAAGACATGGAAAAAGAAAATATGGACCACCTCTGGACTGATAAGCTTTTCCCGATTCTCCAAAGTGCCGCACTATGGACTCCCAGTGCTCTCTTTGGCTCCAACAATTCACTCCCTTCAACCACTGGAAGCTTCTCCGGAGTTATGCAGTTGGATTTTTAATCTAGGGTTTGTATTAATGGTGTTGGGGAAAATAGAGAAAATAGAGAGAGGATGGAAATAGAGGAGAGGAAACGACAGAAGGAATTGAGAAGAAGCGGGAAATGCTTAGCCGTGGAGGAAGGGGGTGGGAGAGATGGGAATGGGTTGGGTCCCACATTTGACGACGTATGCACGGGAAGGCCAAAAAATTGTGCCATGTCCGCTTTCTGTCCACCCTTTAGCGAAAAGTTGACGTTATACTATCCAATGAAATTTTTTCAAAATATCGTTCTGTGTGCTGAAATGATCACAATATATGCTATACAGTGAAAAATGTCATAATATCGCGATTTACACTGTAATTTTCTGTTACTCGAAACTACATTTAGGTTATTATTATATTAGGTCTACGAACTTCTTTATGATCAATAAAGAAAAGGGAAAAATGACGCCGCACTTTTCAATCTTTTGAATTTTTCTCAAATCTATCGTATTTTTTTTAAAATTTTTTTGACACATCCTAACCTTTGTATTATGTTTTGGATCTATCATGTCGTGACTTTTTTCGTAAAAAATTGATGGAGAAATTGACAGGGCTCGGTTAAGGGCTAAATATGCCATGTCAATTGTCGATTAATCAATAAAATGACGACACATGTTCTCCTGGATGCTCTCTATTTAAAAAGACCCATATATTTTTCATATTTTCAAATTTGATCCCAACCCCCCCCTCTCTCTCTCTCTCTCTCTCTCTCTCTCTCTCTCTCTCTCTCTCTCTTCTTCCTCCTCCATCTCCTCTCTCTACTCCTCTTGAAACCCCTCCAGCTCTAGCCTTGCCCATCCCACGGCCAATGCCACCGCTTTTTCCCCAGCCACCCCTTCCCTGCCTCCTCCCGCTACCCATTCAACTCCCCCTCCATCTCCCCCCGCTGGGCCACCCCCGTCAACCCCGCCCCCTCCTCCCTCGTCATCACGTGTTGAATTATAGTCGGTAACAAAATAATAAGAAACTTGTTAAATGGTAAGACACTTGTTATTTAACAAGAAACTTATTATTTTTGAATATGATAAGATATCTGTTAATAATAAGAAACTTATTATTTTGTAAGAAATTTATTATTTTGAATACAAGAAAACTTTTATTGAATAACAAACTCCTTGCTAAATAACAAGGATCTTATTATTTTTTAAAGGATCCTTAAAAGCTCACTTTTTAGGAGCCTCCGAACCCTAGACACTCCCATTAGTTAATATGCTCTTTTAGGTTTTACGGACTCAAGGACAATATCTGTGTGAGAGCTTTTATATTAGGATAATTATCTTTCTATATCTTATGCATTCTGGTATATAAATAAGGGCGCCCTCCACACTATTTGGTGTGTGAGCCAATTCCACCAATCCTCTCTTCTCTAGAAATCTGATGTATTGTAAATTTCTAGAATTAAAACCTATTATTGAATTGATTATAGCAAATTATTTGAACCCTATATAACTATGGGGAGTGGACACAGATAGAGCGATTATTTTAGGGTTGATGACATATAAAAATAACCATAATGCTTGGCTATATATATCTTTGAGTTCAAGAAGAGAAACCTCATTCATACGCATGGTCATTTATGGAGAATAACTATTCCGTGCCTAAAGTTTTATTCTTTATACTTTTGCTCAAAGATGTTTCCAAAGATGTGCAACTGCAACGAGGATGAGCTGATGAGGCGGACCCATTAACAAAAGTCAGTCGTCATGCTGGACATCTCAATTAGCATCATTCCAAGACCAAATGGGTCCACTTGAGGATTATTGTATAAGCGGGTTGAGGTGCTTTCCTACTATTCAACTTGAGGATAATGTGACTAGTGTTCTAAGAAATGGGCATTGGTATTAGCCAAGATCATTTGATCCTCTGACAGGTGAAATTAAAGAGAGCCACTCAGATCAAGTTGCAGCATTGTAATAGAGTATTGTGGAGGTCCAGCAATAATGGTGAATGTTCTTCTGCATCAGCTTGGAGCAGTCTAAGGCCAAGAAGAGAGAACGTTTTGTGGACACAGACTCAGAAGCAGCCTCTTCGCGATCCTAGGAAAACCAAAATAAACGAATATAATTGAACAACCCTAACTAGAGGGAGAAAGGGAAAAATCACTTATTCTTAAAACCAAATGAAAATATGAATATTGACGCACCCTAACACAATGACCTTAACAACCCTAACTCTGTAACATCAGCAACCATAATTCACATTTTTAACCCTAACTTTGCAACATCAAACTAGTACTAAAATAACAGGCCTACATTTGCATTAACATCATCCTTCATATTAATTCACATTCTCAATCCTAACAGCCCTAACCCTGCAACATCAAACGAGTACTAAAATAACAGGCCTACCTCTGTATTAGCATTATCCTGATTCAGATCCTCTACTCCATTCTCCGCATCCAAAGACACCAGGGCCTAGACTCTTTAACCTGTACCTTATCCATCCTAACACAAGTGAAGAGAGTAAGAGGAAATGGCATACAAGAAGAGAGATGATAATGAGGAAACAAACCTTAGATATCTGACCTTGTGAGTGTATTAACATCAGCATTATCCTTTTGATTTAGATCCTCCCTTCCATTCTGCTCATCTCTCGGATTTCTAGGGTCTTAGCATTAGAATTCTGAATTTTTCCAAAAGAGATGATAAAACTCTAGAAATCTGACCTTGTGAGTGAATTAGTGAATCTATATTTGATGTTATTTCAGTTGTTAGATTGGAATAACAAGAATTTGGACCGTATGCATGTCCATAATATTTTTACGTGAAGATTCACTGCTCATATTCATGAAAAGAATGATAGCACGAAATTATAGGCTGGTTTAGGTATATTTTTACAGGCCATGATATACTCAGTCATTTTGCTGGTCGTTTGAAAGGATTTTCTTCGATTTCAACTTGACTCAGTTCTCTAAGGTCCGAATTGCTAGTGCCCGAGCTTCAACTTGACTCCACTCCCTCATGTCAGATTTCTTTTCTCCCCTATGCTAATTCTGATAATCGAAAAAAATGTTTCATATGGAGTCACCTCAGTGGTGTCATATATCTGAGGTCGGACATACAACGAACTGGATGTTCTCCTGTGAATTGAAGTAAGTTGTCCATGCTATAAACCTGGTCCACTTGATCATCTGAACGGGAGTAACTTTCCCTTAGGAGTAGGAAGACTCGATGCCCCTCTATTGATGGAAAGATGACAGTATTATAAGTGTCGAGTTTCTCTCTTATGCTTAAAGTCACTTTGATATTGCATATGACACCGGATATTTTTGGCCATTGACTGACTAGAAAAGGTTGCATTGTTGTATCATACCAGTTCATTTTTCGGTCAAAAAGATTTTGGCAAACTGTCTTTCTTGTAATGGAGAAAATCAGCACATCTTTGTACTACCAATGTTTTAACTTAGCTCTGATGTGCTGTTCTCCTCATTGTCATCAAGTACTTGTGTTCGTTCTCGGAACCTGCAGAAGAAAAGAGGACCTATTTTGTTGAAACCATTCTCATGCACAAAGTTCATAGTCCCTACTAAATGTAGTCCCAGAAGAGATATTTCTTACTTGTCTTTTGGTTTCCAACTGTTTCATGCAGAGTATGTATTAGATCTATATAAGCAACTTACTCTTTTGGGGAGTGAAGCGATCAAAATGGTAGCCGTGCGGACCCAAATTTTGTCTCGTTGGGGCATGCATGCGTGCAACCGATCGTACGGTTTGGGAGTGTCCACCTTCCTCGTGGGGATGCGTGACGGGCACACATGAGAAGGAGTTGCCACTACTTGTTTACGACCCGAAGGTCGAGGGCCGATGAGCTACTCGAGTCTAGGGGTATGAGATACATCTAGTTTGCTAAGGCATTGGTCTTGCAGAACCGAAAATTCCGAATTATGGGGTTCTGTTACGTGCGGGCCTATATCCCGCACGCTTTATCGGTACTCTGTTTGCCTAGGGCTTGCCACTTTTTATTTATTTATCGCATGATTAGGCTACGCTCGTCTTGCCCGTTTTGACACAGTAAATTCGAAGAAAACAGTTGATTCGGACTAAGAGCCTGAGAGAGGAATAGGCCCGTACATCGAGGAATCGGTTTGCTATCCTTGCGTAACGGATCATCGGACCGTGATGGTCAACATCTTGCGCGAACTGAAACTGCGAAGCATTGAATTTACTCGTCCCTAGGTAAGTAGATCCACTCGACCGATTCAACACTCGGACCGTTCACTCACCGACTGAGATTCTTACATGGATAAATGTACAAATAAATCCTTACATTGTTCTCTCAAATAAATAAAAATACAAATTACAATGATTGTAGCCCGGTCGGTTCGCGCTCGGCCATTATTTCGCTCAGACTCTCTGTGTGTTTAGGAAAAAATAGAAACTGAAATTAAAATGACGCGGGCTCGTGAGATCCGAAGATCAGGTCCGATCGGTTCGACGGATTTTCAAGAGGATAGAACGATCCTCGAGATAGCCGTGGGATCGGTCGAGCTCCCGGGTGATTGTCTAACCTCGTTTCACGTCCCTTGACCTGAGTCATCCTCCCGCATGGATATTAAACGAGTCAAGACAGTAACCCAATGTAAGACCTCATATCGCACTCGGGTTGCGTGCACTCGGATGTGTAAGGGCGTTGGACCTCGTGTGAATTGTATTCTAAAGGATCGGGCCCGACCCGCAAGAAAACATAGAAAAACAGACAAAGACAGACAAAAACAGACAAGTTGTGTGTTATTGTCGGATTTACGTGATTTATTAGGTTATGAATCGGGGTTACTTGGTAAGCAAATTCCTACCTTAAACAGACAAACATGATGATGTATTCGATGTGAATTGGTCATGGACCGCTCTAGGAGGGTATATAGCATTGGGCAGTACTTTAAAGAATCCGACAGACATGATCTTTGCAGTTAAGTCTCGAATGTGTGAGTTGCTTTTACATTGTTTTGTATCGTGATAATGTGGCTTTTACAGATTATGACAAGAGTGTGTTTTCGCCTAAAACCCAAAACCTAAACCTTTACTTGACTATTTGCCCTTGTTTGATTAAATCGAGTTTGAGATTAATCTGTTTTTCGTATTTTGAACCGTTCTAAGCACAAACTTAGGGAAATTGGGGCACAAAATACCACGAGAGTGCCAGGATCTCTGTACATGACCCATGTAGGATCGGGCAACCTTTCACGGGCCATCCCCGCTCGTGTCTTTGGTCCAAATCCTTAAGCGTCCTAATCTATACTAGGGTGACAAAAACATACAGATAGAAAATATGGGGGGTGTACGAATGACAATCGCACCTCGACAAGCGCCTAACCCTTCTCCTCTTCGGTATGTTTCAGTCATCCTAATGCCTAGGGTGTCGGCGGGTTGAGAACTGATGGTCATGCCCTTGAACCGAAAAATGTTTGTTTGTATGAAAAATAAAGACCACACGACAGGGACTATCGAAAGTTAGTAGCCGGTGTTGACCGGTCCTTTGAATCCACCAGGGTCGTGAGGACCCCGAAAGAACCAAGAAGACAGTCGTTCTGCCCACAAGTGGTCTAAAAAGGACTCGTGCACCCCGACTTGAGCCGCCTCAAATCAGGCCCAGACTCAAGTCAAGATACATGAGTACTCCCTAGATATCCATGCTATGCGTGACACGTTTCTCGGTGCTTTTGAAATTGTGAGTTTTAAAAGGGCATGGCCAACAGTTTTTGAATTGTCGACGCGATTACAGATTATTAATCGGTTTGTGCAATTTATTTCAAAAGCCGAGTGATTTATTTAGCCAAGTTAAACGTCCCAATTACCCCGTGCGTGTAATTATTGAGTTAATTAAAATCTTGCCGAATATTTTAGTCTATGGGTTTTGAGCCGTCAAGCCGGCCATTGGTGGACCGCTCGCCCGATAAAGCTCTAATTCCCGACCATGTTAGAATTAAATTCAATTTTAAACCGACTTTATGTGATTAATCCGGTTCATGTGAGGTTTTAATTAATAATGCATTCAAACATTCAAAAGCACACGAAAGTGGGCACAACGATCACAACAAAATTTAATTTGCCGGTTTTATGCTCAAGTAATCAATTAAGCTAGTTTTGATGTATTTTATTGACTTTATTCCTTAAAATCGAGTGAGCATGAGATTAATTTGTGTGGGTTCATTCTCACATCAAACAACTAATTTTAAGTCCGATTCTTTAAGAATTTAAATTCGTGCTCGAGCCGGTTGTCATCACAACATGCCGATTTTAAGAAAGGCCGAGTTTGATTAACAAACCAGGTCGTGGTTCTTTTCAGTTATAATTCATTTCACGACATTGTCAACCATGCAAGCATCAAAACAACCGAGAAAGAGAACCCTACACATGCCACTAAGCTCGAGGAATCATACCTTTCTCGAGCTAATGTTGAGAGGACCACGAAACCTTGAATTGAGGCTAGAGCGGATCATCTGAGCTCTTCACAGCGACTTAGCAATAGCTCGAGCATGCACGGTATGCGAAAGAACAACAATAATAAGCATCAACGAGCGATGACTAGTAGTAACAACAAACTTCTATAAGAAGGAAAGGGAAGAGGGAAGCAACACTGTAGTGAGAAGAAGCACCAACTGTAAGAGAATGGCGAGAATAAATTGCAGAGGAGAGAACCAACGAAGCAAGGGATCAAGAGAACAAAAGGAACTTAGCTTTGTTCGGGGCAAGGGGGGGATAGGAAGAGCAGTGGCAATGCAGCACAACGATGAGCTCAGGGAGGCTCGAGAAGAAGTGACGAAGGAATCGGGTGACTTGGGAAGCTCGTGGGGTGACGGGACAAGCACCATTCACGTTAGTGCATGTTACATTGTTGAGGGCGTTAATGAATTTGACGAAATTGTTGAAACCAGCCCCGCCTCTGCTGCAAGAAGTCGGGATGATTTTTGGCCAATATCTATTGTACTTCTTCGCTATAACCTCCAGAGTTTCAATTGCTTGAGTACTTGACTTGCTTCCGAAGTTCTCGAATGGCGTTCCAAATGTCTTCTAGTGAGGCCACGTTTTGTGAGTGAATCATGTCATTCCTTGCCTCCTAGATGAGATATAAATATGTTTGCCAAGTAATTCTGAAGATAGTAACAAGAGTGCCATTTCTTTTGAACTTGACAATGGCACATTTAACTTCATTCCTCCAGGTTCCAGTAGCTTTGTTCTGTCCAGTAGGTCTCGGTAAGAGTGATTGCAACGTCTTCTTGAGCTGCACTTGGAAACGCTCTATGTTCCTTCCTTTCCTTATGGTTGAGTGAAGACGTTGTCTGGGCAGCAATAGATTGTGGTTTCTGGTGTGTGATCTCTGCTCAGCTAACCAAGTTTCCCCGAGAAAACCAATATAGAGCATGGCGTTAGAGATTGAATCAAGACTGCCATGCTGATGTGTATTAGATCAGAGCATAAGACAAACTTATTTTATGTATTTTATGTTTCAGTTGTTCAATTCCTGGTTTATAGGGGATGTTAGACGTGTATTAGGCAGTTTTTATGTTGTAATGGCAGTTACTTACTGTCTTTATGTTTTCAGTTTTTTTTATGCACTTAAAAATATGCAAACTTTTGAGAGGTTACGTTGATGAAGCGTGTGCGTGGTTGTTCTTTTAATTTCTCTCTGAAATTCCTCTCTGTTCTAGTTATCTGCTACATTTGTACTGTCTATATTAATAGTGTTATCAGAGCTGTAAATGGTCTTGAGAGACCTGTGAATGAGTGTTTGAGAGATTTGTAAGTGTGTGTAAGATCATGTGTGTTTAAGAGCCTTGTGAGTGAGTTTGAGTAAGTCTCTTTCTAGTTTGAATCCATAGAGGTTTAAGGCAAGATGGAGGTAGGTTCGAGTAGTTTTTCTGCCATAGCAATATCGATATTTGATAGGGAAAACTACCAAACTTGGGCTGTAAAGATGGCGGCTTACATGGAAGGCAGTGATTTGTGGGAAGCAGTGGAGCAGGATTATGAAGTGCCATCTCTTCCCGACAACCTAACCATGAATCAAATAAGGTATCACAAGGAGAGAACCACCCGGAAAGCTAAGGCGAGGTCATGTCTTTATGCTGCAATTTCTCCTATTGTTTTTACTAGAATCATGAGACTTGGTTCTACAAAGGAAATTTGGGATTTTCTTAAAGCTGAATATGAAGGAGATGAGAAGATTAGAGGTATGAAAGTCCTTAACTTGATGAGAGAGTTTGAAAGGTGCAAATGAAGGAGGATGAGACTATGAAGCAATTTGCAGACAAGCTTGTGGGGATAGCAAACAAGATACGGGTATTAGGGACTGATTTAAGTGACAACATGTTGGTACAAAAACTACTTGTTTCAGTGCCAGAGAGATATGAGGCAACAATTGCCTCTCTTGAGAATACTAAGGAGCTGTCAGATCTGAAGTTTGCTGAAATTCTAAGTGCTTTGCAAGCACCAGAACAGAGGAGAATGGTGAGGAGAGAAGAACTAGTAGAGGGTGCATTGCAAGCCAAAGTGAAGCAAGGCAATCCTGCAAACAACCAAGGGAGCATGAGTTCAGATGCTAGAGATGGCAAGGGTTATACAGATGCTTGTAAGCACTGTGAGAAGAAGGGCCATCCTCACTTCAGATGCTGGAGGAGACTTGATGTAAAGTGCAAAAAATGCCACAAAATGAGGCATGTGGAGAGGATTTGCAGGGAGAAGCATCATCAGTTTGGAGAAGCACAAACTGCAGCAGCAAATGAGGTAGAGCATCTGTTTGTGGTCTCATGCTTTACTTCAAATGCATCTAAGGATGGCTGGCTTGTAGATAGTACTAGTACTAACCATATGACAGGCAATGAAGGCTTGTTTTGTAAGTTAGACAAGTTAGTAAAGTCAAAAGTGAGAATAGGGAATGAAGATTTCATTACTTCAAATGCATCTAAGGATGGCTGGCTTGTAGATAGTACTAGTACTAACCATATGACAAGCAATGAAGACTTGTTTTGTAAGTTCGACAAATTAGTAAAGTCAAAAGTGAGAATAGGGAATGGTGATTTCATTGTTGTTGAAGGGAAATGAGATGTATTGATTGAGGGTTTTGGTTTTACTAAGTTGATAACTGAAGTTTGTTGAAGTTCTAAGTGCTTTGCAAGCACCAGAACAGAGGAGAATGATGAGGAGAGAAGAGCCAGTAAAGGGTGTATTGCAAGCCAAAGTGAAGCAAGGCAATCCTGCAAACAACCGAGGGAGCATGAGTTCAGATACTAGAGATAGCAAGGGTTATACAGATCCTTGTAAGCACTGTGGGAAGAAGGGTCATCCTCACTTCAGATGCTGGAGGAGACTTGATGTAAAGTGCAGAAAATGCCACAAAATGGGGCATGTGGAGAGGATTTGCAGGGAGAAGCATCATCAGTTTGGAAAAGCACAGATTGTAGCAGCAAATGAGGTAGTGCATCTGTTTGTGGTCTCATGCTTTACTTCAAATGCATCTAAGATGGCTGGCTTGTAGATAGTGATAGTACTAACCATATGACATGCAATGAAGGCTTGTTTTGTAAGTTAGACAGGTCAGTAAAGTCAAAAGTGAGAATAAAGAATGGTGATTTCATTGTTGTTGAAGGGAAATGAGATGCATTGATTGAGGGTTATTTGTGCCTCAAATATACCAAACTTACTTAGTGTTGGTCAGTTGGTTGAGAAGAGATTCAAGGTAGTGTTTGAGAAGCAAGAATGTGTCATTGCAGATGTTGATGGGTAGACAGTGCTTGTGACTCCTATGAGAGATAAATGTTTTTTGTTCAATCCAATGGATAAAAGGCTTGTAACTATGGAAAATCAAATTGAGGAGACTGAAAAGAATGAGAATGGGGTTGTACAACAATTGCAGATTGCACCTTAAAACACACAATCTAATGAGCATATTGAAGCATTGGATTTTGAGGAATTGGTAGATGATCCACCTATAAGAGGCACCAGATCACTAGTAGAAGTGTACCAAAGGTGTAATGTAGCTGTCTTTGAGCCAGCATGCTTAAAGGAAGCCAAAGAAGACAAGTGGAAAGGTGTTATGCAGTAGGAGTCGAGCATGGTTGAGAAAAACTAGAAGTGGGATGAAGGTTCTGTCAATAAGTACAAGGCAATTTGGTCAGGGAAGCTGATGGAAAACTTAGATTTTGGTTCAGAAGAAGCTGCTCAATTGTTCAAGGTGAAGTTATACTATTTTGGAGAGGTACAACAACCTAGAGGAGTCAAACTGGTGTACTGCAAAAACAAGGACCAATTGGCTGATTTGTTCACTAAGTCATCTAATTGTTACAAGGTTGCGTTGCTTAAGGTAAAGATCGGAGTCTGTGGCAGTCTCTAATCCAAGGAGGAGTAAGTTGGAGATTGAATCAGGATTGCCATGCTGATGTGTGTTAGATCAGAGCAGAAGATTGACTTATTTTATTATGTTTTAGTTGTTCAATTCCTGGTTTGTAGGGGATGTTAGTCATGTATTAGGCAGTTTTTATGTTGTAATGGCAGTTACTTATTGCGTTTATGTTTTTAGTTTTTTTTATGTACTTAAAAATATATAGACTTTTGAGAGGTTACGTTAATGAAGTGTGTGTCGTTGTTCTCTCAATTTCTCTTTGAAATTCCTCTCTGTTCTGGTTATCTGCTACATTTGTACTGTCTGTATTAACAGTGTTGTCACATGGCCATCTTTCTTATTTGATGATGAAAGTGGGGTGTGTTGGGCTGTAGCTGAGGGTGCTGAGAAGGAGTTGAGCCGATGATCTAGGGAGATTGCGGGTCAAGGAGAGGGTGTGGAGTAATGGTGCTGAGGAGAAGGAGAGGGACTGAGCTGGTGTTGGTTTGTGGAAGTGAGTTGGGGCAGTCTGATTAGTGGGGTCGAGAGAACCCGAAGGGAGCCAGCCGCCCAGGAGCTGAAGAAACCGGTGATGGTGGTGGGAAGTGTCTGTTGCTGCTAGCTGGGAGCCCAAGATCGAGAAAACCAAGAGTAAGAGAGCTGGAAGGAGCGGCTCCAAACCCGAGCAACAGGTCCTGATGTTGATTGCTGCCCCAAGAGAAGAAAAAAAGCTGAGTAAGGTGATGGTGTCCAGAGGTTGGCCAATGAGGATGCTGTGGTGTTCGTGAGGTAGGGAAGCTGAGGGAGTCATCGAGGGAGGTGAGAGTGAGCCGTGAGCTCCAGGAGTCGGTGAACTTGCGTGAGAGAGGGAGAGAGAGAGACTGAGAGAGAGAGAGAGGTTGAGAGAGAGAGGTCTGAACTGTGAGCGAGAGCGAGAGAGTCGGCCAGGGAGAGAGAGAGAGAGGGTATCATTGGTTCAACTGATGAAGGTCGGGTGGTCAGTCCTGGGAAGATCAGTCCAGGTCGGGTGATGAGCTGTAGAACGGAAGAAGGGAGGAAGGGAAAAGGTGAACTGATCAGTTGGTTCCGTGATTGACAGGGAGAGGGGGCTCGTGATGTTGATGGAGTTCTGAGCAGGGGGATGGGTGCACCAGCGTCGGCAGCAAGTTGCAGGGTACGGGAGCAGGAAGATTGCAGAAGGTGGCATGGGGTGTGGTAGTTGGTTGTGTGAGCCGCTCGAAAAGTTGCTGGCTCGGGTCGAAGAAGAAGAAGAAGAAGTTGAGGTTGATGGTGATATTGCCGTGCAATCAAAGGATCAGGGCATGGGCGTGAGCTTTTTGCAGGCTCAGGTAGCAGCAGAATGCAGGTTGCCGCAGAGAGCAACTGGCGTGAAGCAGGAGGAAGAAAGAAAAGAAAGGAAAGAAGGAAAAAAAAAAAAAGAACTGGTCAGCCGAGCCTGGGATCATCACGCTGCAGAGAAGAAGAGAACAGAAAAAAGAGGAAGCAGGAAGAACTGGGCAGAGAGGCCGTATGGGCGTTCAGAACCAGAAGAAGAAAGAAGGGGAAAAAAAAAAGATAGAAAAGAAAAAGAAGAAGAAAAAGAAAAGGAACCTTTTGTTTGCTTATATTTCCTTTTTTTTTTTTTCATTTACTTGCGTATCCCGGGTGAAATTCGACTTCTCGGAATCCACCGATGTTTTCGGAATAAAAACTCCAAAATTGAGAAATTCAAAAATTAACTAGCTTCATGTAAATTTCAATTTGCATCAACGGAGATTGAATCTCTATAAAAATCGACATTGAACCTTTGACACGCGTCAATCGTAATTGCTCGATTATTTTCGAAATTAACTCTTTTCAATTGGATATCCGAAAAATATTTTGGGACCACCTTCAGGTATCAGATTGAAAAGACAATAATTTCAGGCCTTACATGCGTTAATTTTGATTTTCAAAATTCGGGACGATATTTGGAATTGAAAGATATTGTTTTGCATAATATCGATTCTTGAATTTTTCTGAACACAACGGTGGTCCCAAAAATTCAAGAATCGATATTATGCAAAACAATATCTTTCAATTCCGAATATCGTCCCGAATTTTGAAAATCGAAATTAACGCATGTAAGGCCTGAAATTATTGTCTTTTCAATCTGATACCTGAAAAATGATCAGGGACCACCATTGTATTCAGAAAAATTCAGAGATCAATATTATGCAGAGAATTATTTTTCGACCTCGAGTTCTGTTCCGGTATTTGAAGATCGAACTTGACACGTGTAAGGCCTGAAGATGTTCCGTAGAGTAATTGTTTTGAAAATGTGAAATTAGAGTTAAATTAAGAAAATGCCCCCGAGTTCAAAAGCAAGGAATGTATCGACGATCCTCGAGTGCCGGTGGATCAAAACGGGGTGCTAACATCATCCTGAATGAGGAATCAATGACAAGCACCGCTGCACGGCTACAGATGATAAGATTGGTCTCTAGAGTTCCTCTGTTGTGCATGTCTACCTTGGCACAACAATGATAAGATTAATAAATATTTTGCACGCATTTTCTTCTTTCTGATTGATAGCTTTCCGGCCTTCAAGCAGTGTCCCTCCTGTTTTGTGGTTATCGTTATTGATGTGCAGCTGAGATCACAGTTAGATGTCGCCACAGCAAGCGAATGTCCGTTCTGTGGGGACCTTACGATCCGAGAGATCTCTCTGCCTTTCATTACCCCAGAGAAGCACTGCAGGTTACTTCATGGAGATCAAACCGAATCTCCCAAACCAAAGGAGCTTTTGTTTACAGTTTGAGATCTTCACGTGCCCTGGCCTTCCATAGCAATGCTGCTCTGCTTAGAATCTGCATTTTGCTTGAGGAGCTTCTCATTTATTGGCAGACACAACTGCTCTAGAATTTTCGTAATGGATCGATGTTCGAAAAATTATGGGCTTCTTGAATTCAATTTATCTGTAAAGTATCAAAAAATGATATAATACAGTAATGCACGCCCTTTATTAGAAATTTAGAATTTATATTTCATTTAATGAGGCCCATGAGCCTCTCTTGTAACTAAAAAAACTAGATAAAGACCTACGCTTTGCACCAACAATTACTAAGAAATTTAAAGATAGAAATCTTAAAATATCAAACTTATTCGTATTGTTAAATAGTG
This sequence comes from Punica granatum, assembly GCF_007655135.1. Taxonomy (NCBI): domain Eukaryota; kingdom Viridiplantae; phylum Streptophyta; class Magnoliopsida; order Myrtales; family Lythraceae; genus Punica; species Punica granatum. Next base: position 23,711,732 of record NC_045128.1, read on the forward strand.
TAAAATTTGATATATATATATATATTATGCATAATTGAGTTTTATTTCTTTAACATATGCCCATATGTAACATGGATCAGCGTCTAGTGTATATATAATATATATATATATATCTATTACTACTAAACCGTTTTATTTAGGAATTGAGAAAAAGAATCTAAACTATAGAAAATAATTTAATATTACTTTTTCATTATAATATGTAAAACATGCATGAAAAACAACTTATGATGAGAAAAATTAAAAATATTAAGTTTTAATTCTTATAAAGTAGGAATGTTATATAAAATTTAAAATGATATGTATATCCCCTTATTATTTTTAGTAATATACATTTACAAAAATGTTTAAAGCAGAAATATACAAAATATCTTTATTAAATAATTATACGATATGATCTAAGATAATTATCCTATAAAAGTAAAATAAGTGAAAAGTGAAAAGAAATCTCATAGAATAGAATTACCATACATTTGATCATATATCAAATAAAGTGTAGTCAAACTTAGAATATGTATACTTATAAATGAAGTTGATTGTTAATGTTATCATTTTTTGACTTCTCAAATCAAATTATATAAAAATAAATAAATCAATAAATATATTGAACTCAAAAGTTGATGAAAAAGATCTGCATGGAATTATTATTATAAAATAAGAATAAAAAAGAAATATTGAAGGATTCTCAATTACTAAAGCAACATCCATAGAGGAACTTTGAATAAAGATTTTACTAAAACAAACAAACAATATTGAATTTGAAGCAATTAGTATGAAACTTGTACTAAAAAATGCATTCTACAAATCAAAATTCAACCAAAGAATAAGAATAAATAAATGAATTAATTGAACTCGAACTTCATGGAGAAAAAAGATTTCTATTAAATTATGGAATAAGAATAAAAAAGAAATATTCATATTCAAGGCATAATGTTAGAAAAGTCTTATGGTTACTGAAGTAACATCCATAATCAAATTGGAATAGAGATCCTGTGAAAACAATCAATATCGATAATTAATTTCAAATTTTGCATTAAAAAATTCACTCAACAAATCAAAATTCAACCAAGAAAAATGAAAACTTGAAGAGGATTATTAAAACAATCAATATCGAAACAATTAGTTTGAAATTTGTATACAAATCAAAATTCAACCAAATAATAAGAATAAATAAATAAAACTAATGAATCGAAGTTCGTGAATCCACTAAGTTATGAAATACGAATAAAAGAAATATTCAAGGTATAGAAATCATAAAAGTCTTACAATACTGAAGCGGCACCCATAATGGAACTGGAATATAGATCTTGTCAAAACAAAACCGAAACAATCAATTTCAAATTTGCATTCAAAAATTAAATCAACAAATCAAAATTCAATCAAGAAAAAATAAAATTTTGGAGAAGAGGGAAAAAAACAAAAGGAGGTTTGAGATTATATATATACATTGTCCGCTTATGCTTTCCTTTGCTTCGCCTATACACACATATATACACATAAAAATAGGGTAAATTACACTGATGGTCTAAAAAGTTTTATAAATGTTTCAATATGGTACAAAAAGTTTTTTTTGCTACTTGATGGTACAAAATGTTTCGAAATTGTTTCAGTATAGTACAAACTGTCATCTTGCCATTGACACTGTCAAGCCGTCCTTTACAAGATCTATAAATTTTGTACTATCATGTAACTTACGTAAAATATTTGGTACTATTAAGTTATAAATTCAAAACATTTTGCACCATCATGAAACGTCTCACAAAAATCGATTTTGCACCATCAGCGTCGGCTTGACGGCGTCTATGGCGAGACAACGGTTTGTATTATACTGAAACAACTTTGAAACATTTTGTACTATCAAGTAACAAAAAAAACTTTTTGTACCATATTGAAACATTTGTAAAACTTTTTGGACTACCAGTGCAATTTACCCCATAAAGATAATATACCATATCTTTTGTGAAAATCATCGTGGATATAGTATATGGTAAATTATATCCAAATTCTAATGTCCATATTATTGGGCTATATTCAGTTCTATATGCCCTTATTATTGCATATTTTGTTACCTTGGATATTTTTTTTGGGTTATATGTATATAATCTATTTATTCTACTGCATAATTAATGATAAAAGAAGATCAAATTTTTCTTAATATATAAGTGATGATGTGACCAAGCAAGAGAGCTCCGTTTCTTATTTTGATGATGTGACGACGTGAGAATTCGGTTTCGGTTTTATATAGATTATCTGTAAAGTAATTGTGATCTGCCTATTATCTGACCTTGTATTATCCATTCAGCAACAATCAACTCTATTCTTACTAACGCATCAACCTTATTGATGTATGAGATTAATTAGATTTTGTGTGTGGGATATTCCCTTGCTTTGCAGCACTTAGTATAGTCCATTTTACAAACAAAAATACTTTCGCGGTGCATTGTGCTGTCCAATTCGATTCTTGCATTTGCAGCTGTTTATTGTTCTAATGAAATAATATTACACCAACAATGTGACTCCTTGACTCTAGGACTTTCATAAGACTGAAAAGCAAATTATGACGAGAACTTTGGAGGAGGATAGAGTGACCTGAGAGGATCCTAAGCGATGTTTGATATGAAGGATTAGAAAAGAAATGGAATCGATGACAGCATTGTATTATTGGATTTGAGATAGTCATTTCACTCCGAGTCAGTTTAGAATTTGAAGTGATCATTGAAGAAGAAGAATAAACTGGACTTCCTTTCTATATATATATATATATAAATATATATATAAACAAATACATATAGTTTCTGAATCGTAATCAGTTAGAATTTGAAGTCTTTTCCGCTCTTGCACCGGTCTTTTGTCACGTAATGGATCCTCATTATCTTTCGAGCCAAAAAAAAAAAAAGAGAAGGAAAATTGAAGTCATTGAAGAAGAATATGGCAAATATAGATCGTAATCAGTTCTGCAACATTCGACAAGATCAAATTTCGAACAGAAATCAGCTCAACCATTCACTCCCTTAATCGATCAAATTTCAGTTTTATCGTATCTGTATCTTTGGGTAAATTTAGATATTTATGTTTTGTTTGGTTTGTTAGTGTGATTTTAAAATTACACTTTAACTTAATTCTACCCACAATAAAACAAAATAACTCATACGAAGTCAAATGGTGAGCTCCATACATAACCATTTATACAACTCTTTTTCAAAATCAAAATCTGATTTTAAAATGTTACTTATAAACCAAACGCAGCATTAGTATCCGATGAATTCATCTACCATGTGTATTTTCCCATAATGGCACTTGACAAGCGTTCATGTTGACCCAACATGTCGAATTGATATGTCATCCTTACCCACACGTCGAGTTGACTTGGTCAATCGACAGATATGTTTGTCATATATGTAAAAATTAGTTATTTTGGCAACTCAAGGAAAACCTGTGAAGCCCTTCCCGCCAATGAAAGGGCAGCCTTTTGCTAAGTTGATACCAACTTGATTCAAGAATTGAGCTCGTAACTTCTTCGATCTTCAAAAAATCGTATATTTGTATCTTTGTCGATTTCATCTGCCGTCATCATGTCTGAGATTGTTCCCGGTATAATACGTCCCTGCTGCTCATGCACATCGTACAATCATGTATTGAAGATATAAGAGATTTTTTTTTCAAATGCCTCGATGTTTGTCTTCCGTGCAGAGTATCGAGGAAGTCACAAGCCACAACAAGGTCGACAATGTGGCCGAGAAGAATGACAACGATGCGAAGGGGAAGGGAGAAGGACTTGTTATGCCTGAGAACATTGCTTTTGGCCACGGATTCAAGTTCTCCTTAAAATAACCTTTTTAATCAATCATTTCTTGTTGGATAAATTGCACCAATGGTCTAAAAGATTTCATGAATGTTTATTGGTACAAAAAGTTTCAAAATCGTTTCAATGTAGTACATTTCGTCAATTGCCCATAACGCCGTTAACATTTTGCTGATGTGGCGCGTCCCACGTGTCACTTTTGTTACGCGAAACCAATCACAGTGCGCCACGTCATTTAAGAGAAAATATAATTTGAAAAAGTCCAATAAAAATACAAAAAAAATACAAAAAGTAAAAATTTAGAAAAAAAAAAGTAAAATAATTATTTTAAAAAATTTTAAAATTATTTTAAAAAAATTTTGAATTATTTTAAATTTTAAATTTTTTTTTGAAATTATTTTTAAAAAATTTAAAATAATTTCTATTTATTTTTAAATGCTTTTAAAAATAACTTTAAATTTTTTTAAAAATATTTAATATTTAATATTTAATATTTAATATTTAAATTATTTTTAATTTAAAATTTAAATTAATAAAAATTATTTTAAAATTTAAATTAAAAGTTTAAAATTATTTTTAAATGTTTTGAAAATTTAAAATTATTTTTAGAATTTTTAAAAGTTTTAAAAAAATTTTGAAATAATTTTGAAATAATTTTGTTTATTTTTTCTAAATTTTTACTATTTATTATTTTTTTGGTATTTTTATTGGACTTTTTTCAAATTTTATTTTCTTTTAAATGACGTGGCGCACTGTGATTGATTCCACGTAACAAAAGTGACACATAGGACGCGTCACATCAGCAAAATATTAATGGCGTCGGGGACAATTGACGAAATGTACTATATTGAAACGGTTTTGAAACTTTTTGTACCAATAAGTTATCAAAAAAATATTTTGGACCAACTTGAAACATTCATGAAATCTTTTGGACTATCGATGCAATTAACCCTTTCTTGTTGATAACAAACTTGCTACCTATGTGACGTAATTTTTAACTCTTTTTCTTTTTCTTTTTTGCCTTTTTATTTTTCTTCGTATGGCGATTTCAGGGACTACAACGAGAGGAGTGAGAGGAACTTGATGGTCGAAGAATTCTACCGGAAGAATCACATTTACCAAACCTATGAATTCGTAATTTACAAACCCTAGAACCCTTTCTATATATATAGTAATCTCTTTCTATTAATAACCATATGAATGCATAATAATCAGAAGATCGCCATCGTCCATGAAATTCTTTTGTTTTGCCTATATGGTTTTGGAAAATAGTAATGAATGCATACATACATACATACATACATACATATATATATATATATATGGCACTTCACCATTTGTACTAAAAATATAAAAATTGATGTAGGCGACGAAGAAAAGAGAGGAGTATGCGAAGCTGGATAAGGCGGAGATGAGCATATGGGAGTGTTGCGAGCTATTGAGCCAGTACATTGACGAGAGCGATCCCGACCTGGATGAGCCCCAGATTCAACACCTCCTCCAGAGTGCTGAGGCAATACGCCGGGATTATCCCGACGGAGACTGGCTCCATCTCACTGCCCTCATCCATGGTACATATATATTCTCACATACACATATTTATACATTCTTTTGATAATCGGGAGAAAATGATTATTGTTTTTCACGAACAACTGTTTCTACAAATATTTGACCGATGAGATAACTTAAACGTAATATATGATATTGAACTGGCTCTTTACTAATATTGGCAAGTTATATGACTCACGTGACTTGGTCATATTATCTAACTAGCCTCCTTGATAATTTCTTTATAATCTCTTAATTCCGTCTTATAACACACTTCAGACTTGGGAAAAGTTTTGCTACATCCGTCGTTTGGTGAGCAGCCTCAGTGGTCTGTGGTGGGTAAGTCGATTAATTTCTCCGACAATTGTTGATCTATGAGGAAAAAATTGTCTTCATATATGAATTTTTACAGAAGTAATCTTTTATTTTCTTATTTTTCTTATAATCATAAATATATATACATATATATTTCAGGTGACACATTTCCTCTTGGATGCGCATTTGATGAGTCCATCGTGCACCATCGAGTAATTAACTCATCGGTGTAATTAAAACATATTTTGTGTAGTACGCCTATGTAGGATCGACAAAATGAATTAACCCAATTGCACGTCTTTCCGCATCTTTTTCAGGTCTTCGAGGACAACCCGGACTTCCAAAATCCAAAATTCAACACCAAACTTGGCGTCTACTCTGAGAACTGTGGACTGGACAAGGTCCCGATGTCGTGGGGCCATGACGAGTACATGTACCTTGTATGTCCATATATATTACTCATCAAGTACAGCCATGCAGGGGGGATTTCGGAAACAATCAATAAAATAAAACTTTCAATGTGCTAAGGTTACACGCATTTTTTCTTTTTTACAATTAGGTGGCCCAAGGAAATAACACTACTCTCCCACCGGCTGCACTCTTCATCATCCGGTTCCATTCCTTTTATTGTAAGTACGATCTTGAGCATGCGTTATTGATGACCGACACATTCTCTGGTTGGATCAAGATGTATGCATACATTATGCGGGTTGAGTGTAATACTAACTTCTTGCATATGGTCAGTTTCTTTGTCTGATAAACACTGTTACATCGTTCGGGGGCTTACAAGTACCTCATGAATGAGGAAGACGAAGAGATGCTCAAATGGCTCCATGTATTCAAGTAATTATCTCATATGATAAATTAATAGAAGAATATTTATATATCTATGCACATTCACATACACATTTTATATATTTGTGGATATTGGGTATGCCTGCACTGACTGCTTTACAATTCGTATGCGATCGGAGCAGCAAATATGACCTCTACACAAAGAGCAAAGTCCTGATCACTGTTGAGGAAGTGAAGCCCTACTACCTCTCTCTTATTGACAAGGTATTGCATTATTTCCAGGTTTAATCTATATATATATATATGTATATATATATATATGTGGATACAATGGTAAAATCCTTACTAATTCATATGTTAATATACTATATATATTTTAAAGCAAATATTCAAAAATGTATGAAAAACATTTTGGTAATTTAATATCATATCTTTAACAAATAAAAATATATTCATTATCTTAAGAAAATAACCAATGCATTAAATAGAGCTAGAAAAGAAAATGTCAAAATAATATAGGGGTAAAGTGATAAAATCCTCATTAATTCATATGTTAATATATTATATGTATTATAAAGAAAATATCAAAAAATATATGAAATATATTTCAGTAAGTTATTATCATATCGTTAATAAATAAAAATATATTCATCATTTTAAGAAAAAAACCAATGCATTAAATAGAGTTAGAAAAGAAAATGTCAAAATAATATGGGGATAAAGTGATAAAATCGTTATTAATTCATACGTTAATACACTATATGTATTATAAAGAAAATATTTAAAAATGTATGAAAATATTTCAATAACTTATTATCATATTGCTAACAAATAAAAATAGATTCATCATTTTAAGAAAATAACAAATGCATTAAATACAACTAGAAAAAAAATGTCAAAATAATATAGGGGTAAAGTGGTAAAATCATTGCTAATTCATATAAAAAAATATTTAAAAATATATGAAAAATATTTCAATAACTTATTATCATACCGTTAATAAACAAATATATTCATCAAATGGCCAAGCTCATGTGGCGAATCAAGCCCAAGAGCCAGCTGATCGGCAGCTTCACATAATGTGGTTGGAGAATGAACAATGCCAGTTGATGATGGATATGTTGGTATTGATTGATCAACCCAGATGATCAGGAGCTTTTATTGGCCAATCGATTGCGGCGAAGTAGCCTCATGTCTTATTTCTGTTTATTCAAATGATAGTTGTACTTAGAAAGCTCGATGGCTAGCTTTCAGACAATAGCAACCTTAGTGTGTCTGTCTAATGAGATTATCATCATCAAGAGCAATGAACGCAATAATTATCCACTACTGCTAGTATTTGGATATACCCAGCAATAATTTGACATAAATCAGAAGTCGATCAACGAACTCAAATTAATAGTGTGTTTGGTTTTAGAGTTAAGTAGAGTTTAGTTTTGATTTTAATTGAGTTGTAATGATTGTGTTGTTGAATTATGAGAAAAAGTGTGAAAAATTAATGAATAGTTGAGGGAATTTAGTATTAAAAATTGAATTGAATGGTTAAAAAATTGAAGAAAATGGAAAAAATAATAATTTTGTTGTTGCTTTTATTGTGTAGTAAGTATAGTTAAAGTTATGGTTAAAATTTTAAAAATCGACCCTAAAACCAAATGGGCTAACTTACAACAAGTTGCTAATTGAAAGAATTCTGGTAGAAAAGTATAAGGAAGATTCCCTGACTAAAAGGTTAACTCAAATCGTAAAATCGATATTAGAAAATTAAGAGAATTTTTTATGAGCATAAAATCCATGAATATAAGTCTGGATGAAGGTGCATGAAGATGTCAAGTAAGGACCTAACGTTTCTTTTTTGATGGATAAATAAAGACCTAACTATATATAAGGAGATCCTCGTCGGTAACCCAAAAAAAACAAACATTTATAACTATATTTTTTGTTAAGTTTCTTACACTGATTTTATATTAATGATTCTACGTGAAAAGTTATGTAGTGAGAACTAAGAAATTAATTATGATAATCCATTCTTTTGATGACCAATATTTATTTTAAAAACTAGAGTATAAAAAGATAGCAACAAAAGTATGTTGCTATCTGGTTGTTGGATATTGCTGGGGGATTTCAACTCTGTTGGTAAACTTGAGGAAGTTTATTTTCCTGAAAGGTATGTCGGACTAGATGCTAGTATGCAGGAATTTGATGATTGCCTCTCTGATAATGGCTTCAGTTTATAAGTTCCTGGGTTTGGCACTTGTTCAGAAATGCTCCTTTAATCGCAAACAACCATTAATTTAATTTGTCGTTTCAGTGTGTCTTTAGGCTTGACGCTTGTTCAGAGATTCTTTAATTTATTCCTTCATGTTAATGAGCCTCCATGCTTGTTGCTTGTTCAGAGATACTCCATTAAACACGAACAACCGCTAATGAGTCTCCGGGCTTGGCGCTTGTTCGAAAACTTTTCTTTTAAACATAATCACCTTTTGAAAGTCGTCGAGGCGCGTGTGCTTGATCTGATCAGCTCTAAAAATCGTTGGAGTCTCCACGACTTTTATACGTCGCTCTTAGTGTTCTTTCTTTGAATGCAAAGCATTCTTAAGATCTTAAAGCCTTTGATCTTCTAGCACACTGTTAATTTGTAGAGCACTTGTTTTTCTGCTCAAGTCTCTCTGCAGCTTCAGCTTTTCAAAGGTTTCATTCTGCAGAATGATGGATCCAATTTATAGGTGAGAAGGAGGGTGCCATCAATAGTCGTGCTTGCTCGAACCAAAGTTTCTTACGAAATTTGGTAAATATTGCTAGAAGGCATTTCCAAATTTCTTGAGGAAATATTCTCCCATTTGCTCAAGATTATCATACATGATTCCTGACTTATTTGATTTCCATAGATGCTTTAATCTTAACAAATCTGAATGCACAGAATACGATCCAAATATTATATTTATTACTACTAGAATAATTAATTAATTTTTCTAGTAATAAAAATTTAACCCTTTATTAATTTATAAAAGGGTCGAGATGGCATTCCTGTAATTGACCGGAATTTTTTAATTGTCTACGCACATGACGTCACTTACGGAGAATAACAATTCCATGCCTAAAGTTTTAAATTAGCATTCTGAACATCCACCGATGTGCAATTGCACTAAAAAATGAGCTGATGAGGTGGACCAACTAAAAAAAGCCATTTGTCATGCTGAACATCCCAATTAGCATCATTCTCAAATCAAATCAGCTTGTTTACTGAAACAAAAATTTAAACTTTATTTTTTCTGATATAAACACTACTGGTATATCATGTCCGTGCATATTATACGGACATTTTATGCTCTATATGTACTTGATATTTTCTATTATAAACGCATTGAGATATTTTCTTCGATTATATGGAAGATCCATGGATTTAATATCATAAAACATAAAATTAAATTACTAATAATGGGGCATGAGTAGTCCCACAATGAGAATCAAATATATAACAAGCTATATTAATAAATCGAACCTGTAACAACATATTTTCTTTGGTTAAGGAGGAGGTCTCCCTTCCCTTCCCGTCTTGAGTGAGGATGAGAACCTGAATTTTTAAATAGATGGACGGGACCGCTTTCGTTTCTTCCGAATGGATAAATTAATAAATATATAATATCTAAGTGTATGCATCACTGCGATATATTTTCTTTAAACATGAGAGAAAATTCTTTGGTAATCTAAACTGATCACAAAAAGAATCCTTACTCACCTTAAAAAAAAAATCCTTAATTCCATGTTATTCAATATATGTTTTTGCGCCCGTTTTTGTGTTTTTCTAACAGGTATTGGATGTTCAATGGGGTTTTCTCGTGCAGGTCGTGCAATCCAGCAGCAGCATTTACGGGACTCCACGCCCTCAATCTCAGCTTCAGGTAGCATGTTCATCACCAAACTACACATACTGCAGATGACTTTTTTTAAATCAAATTGTCAGCAATTAAAAAAAAAACCTAAGTACCTCATCAAACCAACAAAAATAATCTTTAGTAATATCTTGTTGTCATGTAATTTTCATAAATCTGATAAAACTGAAGGAAAAATATACAAAGGTATTTGGGAAACTACTTCTATGACCGCTGAAATAGATAAAATGAATGATACTATCTTTTTAAGTAAAAAAAAAAAATTATCTACAGGATAAAACCATATAAGGTACACTAACAAAGGTTAATTCAAATGGTTCGACGTTTGTTCGCCTTAACTAAGATCTCGGGTTTGAGTCATGAGAATGGAGTAAATTCTTGATTATGAAAGTTTTACCATTTAATGAGCCGACTCAGTTTGTCAGGACCCGTTGGACTTCTGGATATCAATTTACCAACCGAAAAAAAGAAATATAAGGTACAAATAATTAATTACACAAATAATATATATATATATATATATGTATAATATGTAAATTGGAATAACAATGATTTGTTGGAAAAGTTATTGAAACTGAAAGGACATGTAAAAGAGGGACGATCTCAATAAATTCACATGTAAATGATACGTATAAAAAAATTTTAAAAGTTGAAAAATGGAGTCTTTGTAGGACATGAATTAAAGAAATAGTGATGATAGAAGACGTACCCATCAAGGAATTAAGGGGAAGAATTGTTTGTGGTAATGCGCTTGATCTTGTTCGATCGATTTGATAATGAATGGAGAAAAAGGCTAGGGTTAATAAAAGGAGTTGAGAATGCATGTCAAATTTATAAAAGAAAGAGGGCAAAATTGGGTAATTACCAAGAATATTAGCTACAGTGGGGGAAGCAAATCCCGCAAAGAATATCCTTTCTGCTTTTAATTTTGGCGGTGGCGGAAAGATACGCGATGGACCTCAAAAGCAACCCCGAACGATATCAATGCGTTTGTTTTCGGAGTTAAAGTCACGAATTTGTGATTGTGATTGTGATTGTAGAAGAAGACAAAAATATATGGGGCCCACCAGTTTGACTTTTGAAATATAAAATGAATGGAAGATAGAGATAATTAATTATAATGGGATTGTATTTTAATAATATATGGGGCCCACCAATTTGACTTTTGAAATGTGTGTTTTGTTGTGTAGTGTTTTGAGTTAAAGTTAAAGTTAAAATCTTAAATCACGACTTTGAAAACAAACGGAGCAATATATATCTAACCATATAAACCGCGCGTCGTGCCGGTCTTTGCATGCTTTTATTTTTTGTTGGTATTTTGCAAATTAAATTTAGAATTCCGTTAGTACTAATAGTAGATAATGATAGATGAGATGAAATATCATGAAATTTAAAACATTTCGAAGTAATACACATACATATATATGTATATATAATTTTGGGGCAGATGTTGGAGGGCCCAGCCTCGATCTTGGACTGATAGTCATGAATGGAGTCGGAAAATCTAAACATCAAAGAGCAAGAAGAAGATAGAAGAAGAAGAGAATTGAAATTAGGAAATGCAATGTCACTCGGCTAAAATACATATGTGTTAGTTCATCGAAAAATAAACATGGATTATTCGTTGATTTAAGAAATTCAAAAGGACAATCAATAAAGAGTCAGGAAAATGCATGAAAATCTTAGGTGGAGGGCCCTCGTTTAATGAATGGAGACCTCTCGTCACATGTGATTTATGAGTCTATTTTAAATTTATATATATATATATATATATATAGGTGGCATCATACAAAATGGTGTTTTGGGAGAAGCAACGCACTACGAAACTCACACTAAGTATGGTAAACAATTATTGGTTATACTATGTACTTTTGTCATGTTTGACGGTCCGGATAAGAAATGGGATGGGATTTTAAAAATCATTATATTATGTTTGGACACACTGGGATTGGGATTGGACTTGGTATAAGGTGGGATAAAGCTAGTATTAAAGAAGTTATCCCATTAAAAGAGTTGGATAAAGGCAGATTGAAATTATAATTTAAATGAAAGGATGAAAATGCCCTTACCGAGGTCGATGGCGACAACAGAGGTCACCAGCGACCTTGATTAGGGCAGTGGCATCACAGCCCTAATATCCTTTCTATGTCTCTCTTTCTGCTGTGTTTTCGGTATATTGCGGGCAGCAGTGGCCTGGCACCGCCTTTCACGTCCTAGGCGATCGACCTCACCGTGACAGTGGTTGCTGGTGCAAGGAAACCACTGACCCTCCCTCTGTTCTTCAATTTTTTTTGTCTTTCTCTGGTTTTTTTTAAGTTTTCGAAATTAATTTTTTATCTTGAGAAATTTTTGAAAAAGATATTTAATTATGCTTATACAATTAATATGATCGCGCTTTGATCATTTAGTATCCCTTTGGTCATTTAACTTTAGAATCCCAATCAACCGTGTTGCCAGTTCCCAAACACTAGAATGAGACATTGATCAATGTCCATGGGATTTAAAATTCCATCCCATCCCACCCTTATCTCAATTCATAACCCAACGATCAATTATAGACTCAGGGCATAGAATAGGAAAACGCATATAACAAATATGCTCCAAATAAATGCTATTAACAACCTTGAGCCGATGATCTTTGAGGCATCCAGTGATCTCGGGTCCAGTTGCCCCTTCTCTAACCATTAGCGTTCTTCTTTTCTATTTTCTATTTTCTATTTATTTTTAAAGTTTTAATTCAATGTTTCATTTTTTATTTCTAGAAATTAATTTATTGATATTTGAAATTTCAAAAAAATATTAAATAAGTACAATGAGACCTGATATAAATAATTTACAAAACATTATGGTCATATTAAAATGAAAATAGTTATTATGGTCTTATATAGAAAGAAAAGGTGGCAAAGTGATCTGAAATTCTGAATACGCATCGATTATCTATTATATGTATTTAAAATAGACTCTTTATGTCTTTACAATAAGAGACTCCCATTCATGCAAGGAGAACATTCCACATAATCCTTTTTAGCAAATCCTCATTTTAAGATTGAAAATCTTTTTGAGTCTCTGTATTAAATACGTAACACTTTTTTTTATATCTAAATCGCAATTATTATTGTTGTTGTTGTTGTTGTTGTTGTTATTATTATTATTACTACTACTACATTCATGCTTAGAAAAAATAAATAATAAAAATTATTATTATTAATGCTTACAAAACATTTTAAAAAAAAGAAACAAAAAAGCAAAAATGTTATTAGGAAGGTGTCTATTAAAGCATGAGTTGCATGAAAGCACAAAAAATTTGAAATCTCTAGATCTACCACCCTCAGAAGACTGAATGTTTTTAGGATATAAATTATGTTTATTATATCACATTTGCTTGGGGAAAATAATTATTACGGGATAACTTTGTAATTTAAATGGAAACTCATGACAAAAGTCAAACTATACTATTCAACATAAATTCAAAAAATCAATTTGCATAAGCCCGTGCAACGTGCAGCCAAAAGCTGTATCTCCTCTCAGCGCTCTGGCTGGGCGCGTCCGGCTCAGGTTGAGCGCGTTCGATGACGATCCCCAGTCCTTTGCTCCCGATCTATCTCCCTCTATTATATGATTTAACAAAACCCGAGTCCACTCCTCGTACTCTTAGCTTGCCACAATTCGTTGACCCCATCCCGATCCTTCCATTGTCCACCGTCGAGCCACTGCCGCGCACCAATGTAGCCCACATTGATCTTCTGCCATCCAATTACCCTAGAGCTCAACATCAATTCGATTCACGCCTCGACGTACCAAGCCGACTCGAGCGCAACTCTTCTTTAGTCTTTGATGGTCACCTCTTCCTCTTCCCTGCCCCAAGTTAAAAACTTTGCTTCTCAGACGTTCACCGTCAACGATTTACCGACATAGTTCAATGTCATTTATCTCTGGTGTCCATTTTGAGGAGCTTATGATTTGTTTAGGTTATCTATGTGTTTGGTTTGTCTTGGAGAATCCTTTATCGAGTCTGATCTGCCCGGTATCTTGTGGTTGTGATAAGTTTCTATACAGTGTGCGGTTTCTTTTCCTTGTTGGTTTCATAATAAGAGGTATGCTGTCACCTAGTAGTTTTATGGCCGAGATCAACACCGACAGTATCATGGCCATGATAGACTCTAGTATTGTCGTGGCCGAGATAGTCACCGGCATCGTCGTGGTTATATTCTACTGATGGGTTTATCGCTGGTCTAATGTATATTATGTGTGTTTACAATAAAATATTTATTTTGCAATATATATATATATATATATATATATGAATACAAGTGGATAGCTTTTTTATTAGAAAACACATTTCCATAAGATATTTTGGCACATAAAACAATGCTCCATATAGAATGTTCTAATTGTATTAGAGTATGATATTGAACCCAAACCAACTTTTTTTTGTTTTTTTAATATAATAAGCGGATATCTTTTTTATCAGAAAATGCATTTACGCTAAGATATTTCGGCACATATAGCAATGCTCCAAATTGAATGTCCGAATTATATTATTGAGGATAATACTGGACCAAAACCAACTTTTTCTTTTTAATAATAATCGAGGCCTATGAATATAATATAAGAATATGAAAGGAAGTAGAATAAAAAGGCACATAAATTTAACTAATAAAAGATCATTGATTCCGTGTCCGCGTCCTGTATCTCTATATTACGGCCCCATCTCCAAAGTTTTTCTGTTTTTAGAGGCGAATGGGTCCATGATAAAACTCTTCCACCTTAGATTTTTCCTCCCTTAATTTGACCAATCACAGAGTTACGATTAGAGACCGCAATTATCGTCTTTGTCGGATAATATAAATTATAGAATACCAATAAGTAGGGGTTGACTGACGTGATCACACGATAGCACTTACGTCTTCTGGTGTTTGTTGCTGTTGGAGTTTGCCCTGGACCCTTTTCACCGACTACTGTTCTCCTCCCCCACCCATCCTCCATAAATCGGCATCACCTGCTCCATCCTACATCGGTGGTGAGAGCTTTCATTGATCAGCTTCTTCATCATCATCTTCTTCTTCTTGGTGTTTGTGAGGTGGTACCCAGAGGAAGAAGCAGGTGGAGGACAGAGGGGTGGGAGAATATGGCGGCAGTGAAGAGGATCAAGTTGGGGTCTCAGGGCTTCGAGGTCTCCGCTCAGGGCCTCGGCTGCATGGGCATGTCCGGCTGCTACGGCCCCCCGAAGTCCGAGTCCGACATGATCGCCCTCATCCATCACGCCGTCGACAGCGGCATCACCTTCCTCGACACCTCCGATATCTACGGCCCTCACACCAACGAGATTCTCCTCGGCAAGGTGGGCCAGCTCCTATTTCTCAATAAATAAGCTCATTTTATTGTGGGTTTCTCAGACTATCATCCTGTTTCTAGATTCTTGCACTTTCTTGGTCGGAAGAAATGTTGTGTCGATTGATTTCCTTAAAAAGGGCCGACCTTTCGGGCTCTTTTCTTGATGGGTCCCTAGTGGCCAGTTTTTGCGTGTTTTTGGTATAACCAACCTTGAATCCTTTGAGCAGGCGTTGAAGGGGATAAGGGACAGAGTCCAATTAGCCACCAAATTTGGGGCTTATTTTGAAGGCGGGAAGGGGAACATCCGTGGAGACCCAGCCTACGTGAGGACAGCCTGCGAGGGCAGCTTGAAGCGGCTCGATATCGATTGTATTGACCTCTACTACCAGCACAGGATCGATACTCAAGTACCCATCGAAGTGACGGTATTTCTCCCTTTCCAGTCCATGTTAGTTTTGTTGTTCTCCATTAGCTTTCTCGGAGTCATGAGTTCTGGAATCGGCAGGTATATAGGCGGGCTCTGCTTTTGCTTATTGACTCTGTTAAGTTGTTGGGCACATTACTTGTGAGGTTCGCTGAAAAATCTTTGTCACCTGAAGATTTTTAGAAGATCCATGGCGCAATTCCCTAGAACTTCTACAATCCTTGTAACCTTGGACCTATTTATTTATTTAACTAACTGATTCATAATTCTGCTGATGACGATTTTGATCTTTTAGATTGATCGTTGGGAGAACTCTTGATTAGAATGCTCGAACATCTATGATTTAATTCTTGGTGTACACTCTGTTTCCTTGTGTGATATCACTGATCTTTCCGATCGTTGACTTACAGAATATATCATGCTGCCTACTTAACTTTTTTCGTGGAGTATGATTTGTATAAAGTATAATTACCATTTTATAGAATTGTTTCTTCTTCTTTTTTTCCCCTTTATCTAACTAATTGTTTTGGATTTTGTAAAGTGTTCTTTGATGCTATATGCAACAGTTGTTCGCCTAGATTTAGCATATGCTACAAAAATAGACCATAAAGTCCTGACAATCTCTTCATTGATAAGTTCCTCTTTCATTCTTGAAGACTGGGGAGCTGAAGAAACTCGTTGAGGAGGGGAAAATAAAATACATCGGTCTGTCTGAGGCCTCTGCCTCAACTATCAGAAGGGCCCACGCCGTTCATCCAATAACTGCTGTTCAGTTGGAGTGGTCACTGTGGTCGAGAGATGTGGAGGAAGATATAATTCCCACATGCAGGTGAGGACCCCCTCACAATGAACTGTGTTCTACAATAAGTAGAATTTTTATTTTCTTTGTATTCTACCAAGGAACTTTATTTCCTTGTTTTCTTTTTCTCAGGGAACTGGGGATTGGGATTGTGGCATACAGTCCTCTGGGACGAGGGTTCTTCTCTTTGGGCTCAAAACTGGTTGAGAACTTGTCGAATGATGACTTCAGAAAGGTTCATATCATTTTCTTTAGCCGTATACAATAATTTATTGTTCAAGTATGAAGACAATAGTTCTATACCGTTAAAGAGTCATTTGATTGAAATTCAGTATCTCAAATTCCAAATGGGCCAGGAGGAATGGATAGCCACAGAAACTGGCTAAAGCATTGAAAGCTTCAGATAATGGTGTCATTTGAAGATTGGTGTGTGGTAATAATTAAGGACCGACCATGCAGACTGTCTTACTGAACTTATTAAGTTACTGAATTTTCTCTGCTGTAACTTTTGCGCCGGTTAATTCGATTGTGCTGGAATACTTAAGAAGTAAAATTACATAAATGGAAAATTTATTCAGTGCTTTCATGCCTGTTTTGTATGGCTATTTTGCAATTCTTTCACTGATAGAAACAGAAGTGATATCCGACTGGTCATAAAAATGTTGCACGGACAATGTAATTGTCTTCATTATTTCTAATACCTTGAACTTTGCAAGGTTTGGGAGGAGCCTTCACATCTTTAAGCTAGTAAATAAAGTCATTAATTGTGTTTGGATTACTGAAAATGTAACATGTCGCAACCAAACTACTAAAAAAAAGCAAACCAAGGGTCCAAGAAACCAAATCAATTCGTTTTTCCACTTTCGTGCTAAGTCCTTGTGAGCTCATGTCGGAGCTTATGATGGCAGATGGTAAGGGCTAGCAAGTCAAATTGAATTCAACTCAGGGGTGGCTTGAAGTCTAATTGAATTCAACTCAATCTTTAAGTTCGACCAAAGCTTTTCACTTGATCTAGCTGTGCTTATGCTTAGTCTTACCCTGCTAAAGCCTGATCGAACTTCTCTCATACAGTTGAGACTTTATATTTAAGTCTAACGGTATAAGTATACTACATTTCCCAAGCTCGAACAGAACCATGAGCTCATCAGATTCATGCTGAGAGTTGAGCAGAGTTGAGCTCTAGCAGGAGAACATCTTAAGCCTAAAAGATAATAGAATCTGAGCAAAGCTCTATTGCTTGCATTTTGTGGGCGGAGTTACTCGCCTCGGATTTACTGTATAGCTGGGAAAATCTTTGTACTTCTGTGTGCTGTTTGCCTTATTTACTTGTACTGAATACCTTTATTTTGCAGCATCTCCCAAGGTTCCAACCCGAAAACTTGGAGCACAATAAAAAGTTATTCGATAGAGTGAACGACATCGCACACAGGGAAGGGTGCACTCCATCACAGCTAGCCCTCGCGTGGGTCCACCACCAGGGGGATGACGTGTGCCCCATCCCTGGGACCACCAAGATAGATAACCTTAAACAGAACATTGGAGCCCTGTCCGTCAAACTGACATCAGAAGAAATGGCAGAGCTTGAATCCATTGCAGCACCTGATAACGTGAAGGGTGAAAGGTACATGTCAGATGTTGCCACATGGAAGAATTCAGAGACGCCGCCCATGTCCTCATGGAAAGCTGCCTAAGAGGAGATCATTGATCTGTACCAGGGTGAGTCAACTATCAAGTTTGTGAAATCATAATGCGTAATTGTGTGCTGGTTTAGAATAATGTTGTGGTTTGAGCCGAAAGCCAACTTCTCCAGATGATGTTTTTGGCCTGAAATAATGCAATAGGAAAATACGGGAGTTACTGGTTCGGAATGAAATACTAGTCAAGCTACTTTCTAAATGTGCTAATCCAAGTTATTTACTGCTACATCTGACATAATATGTGCAGTAATGATCGGATGCTCATTCAAGAACTGTCTAATGTGAAGAACACCTGAAATTGCCAACAACTTCTTAACCAATGGACAGATCTGCAGAGAGCTACTATTAGAATATCGAACCTACTTTCAAGCCGCAGAATTCTCAGAAATAAAACGGAAGCTTGTCTAAGTTAAAAAATCACAATAACTTAAACAGGATCATGGAAAATAGCTATAAATTAATAGTTAGTTGGCTACCATCACGTGATACTGTATGACAACCTATCCCAGTTTCTTATTTCGTCATCACAACCTATCCCAGTTTCTTATTTCGTCATATTGTGGGTATGGCTTTGTGCGCTGTGATAATTTTTTTCTTTTTTTTTAATGGGGTATGGACTTCGCCCAATTAATCCCCGGTCCCATGCACCTCCCGCGACACAATGAACCGGTGAAATGGGCGGTTAAGTCTGGCAGGGGGTCTCAAGGGAAATTGAACTAGGGATCATGTGGATATTGGAAGTCCTTCGTATTATTAGGTCAATCCCCTTGAAGTTGTGAGCTATGATAACTTATTACATTGCGATAGTGATAACATTGCATTGTGATTGATGACAACGATTATTAATTAAATGATGATTCTTCATAATATGGAAGGCAAATCGAACTTCCCAATATCCTAATAAAAAAAAACAACTCATATTATCCCCCGGTCCTGTGCACCTCTTGCGACACGATGAACGGGTAAACTAGGCGGCTAAGTTTGGCAAGTGGCCTCAAGAAAAATTGAACTCGGGATGATGTGGATACTGGAAGTCCCCTAGGCCAATTCCCTTGAAGTTGTGAGCAGTGATAATTTATTACACTGTGATAGTGATAACATTACATTGTGATTAAGGACTACGACTATTAATTAATTGATGATTCCTCATACTATCAAAGGCAAATCAAACTTCCTATTATCCCAATATATATATATATATATATATATATATATATATATGTATAAAACAACTCCTATTATCCTCGGCCCCTTGCACCTCCTGAGAACTTGGCGGTTAAGTCTGATCGGTGGCCTCAAGGAAAATTGAACTCGGGATCATGTGGATATTGGAAATCCTTATTACTAGACCGATCCCCTTGAAGTTGTGAGCAGTGATAACTTATTACATTGTGATAGTGATATGATTGAGGACTACGACTATTAATTAACTGATGATTCCTCATACTATGGAAGGCAAATCAAACTTTCGATTATCCTAATAATAGAAAAAACCCAACTCCTATTATCTCCGGGTCTCATGCACCTCCTGCGACACAAAGAACCAGTAAACTGGACCGTTACGTCTAATAGGTTGCCTAAAGGGAAATTGAACCCGAGATCATGTGGATATTGGAAGTTCTCCATATTACTCGACCAATCCTCTTGAAGTTGTGAGCTGTGATAACTTATTACATTGCATTGTGATTGAGGACAA
Organism: Punica granatum; assembly: GCF_007655135.1. NCBI lineage: Eukaryota > Viridiplantae > Streptophyta > Magnoliopsida > Myrtales > Lythraceae > Punica > Punica granatum. The sequence continues at coordinate 23,732,032 of NC_045128.1, forward strand.
CGACTATTAATTAACTAGTGATTCTTCATACTATGGAAGGCAAATCAAATTTCCTATTATCCCAGTTAAAAAAAAAATCTAACTCCTATTATCCTCGGTCCCATGCACCTCCTGCGACACAATGAATCGGTAAATTGGGCGGTTAAGTCTGGTATGTGGTGTCAAGGGAAATTGAACCCGAGATCATGTGGATATTGGAAGTCCTCCTTATTATTAGGTCAATCCCCTTAAATTTGTGAGCAATGATAACTTATTACATTGTGATAGTGATAACGTTACATTGTGATTCAGGACTACGACTATTAATTAACTGATGATTCTTCATACTATGGAAGGTAACCTAAACTTCCTATTATCCCAATAAATAAATAAAAAAACTCATATCATCCCCCGGTCCCGTGCTCCTCCTGTCACACACTGAACCACTAAACTGGGCGGCTAAGTTTGGTAGGTGGCCTCAAGGGAAATTGAACTCGGGATCATGTGGATACTGGAAATCCTCCTTATTACTAGGCTAATCCCCTTGAAGTTGTGAGCAGCGATAATTTATTACATTGTGATAGTGATAATTGTAATCATTGAGGACTACGACTATTAATTAACTAATAATTCTTCATACTATGGAAGGCAAATCAAACTTCCTGTTATCCCAATATAAAAAAAAAACCAACTCCTATGATCCTAGGCCCCTTGCACCTCCTGCGAACTGGGCGGTTAAGTCTAACAGGCAACCTCAATGGAAATTGAACCCGAGATCATGTGGATATTGGAAGTCATACATATTACTATACCAATTCCCTTGAAGTTGTAAGCAATGATAACTTGTTACATTGTGATAGTGATATGATTGAGGACTATGACTATAAATTAACTGATGATTCTTCATATTAGGGAAGGCAAATCAAACTTTCTATTATCCCAATAAAACGGGAAACCAACTCCTATTATCCCTATGTCTCGTGCACCTCCTGCAACACAATGAACCAGTAAATTGGGTGGTTAAGTCTGATAGGTGGCCCGAAGAGAAATTCAACCCAAGATCATGTGGATACTGGAAGTCCTCCTTATTATTAAGCCAATCTCTTTGAAGTTGTGAGCAGCGATAACTTATTGCATTGTGATAGTGATAACATTATATTGTGATTGAGGACCACTATTAATTAATTGATGATTGTTCACACTATGGAAGACAAATCAAACTTCCTATTATCCCAATAAAAAAAAACCCGACTCCTATTTTCCCTGGTCCCGTGCACCTCCTGTGACACAATACAATAGTAAACTGGGCGGTTAAGTCTGGCAGGTGTCCTTAAGGGAAATTGAACTCGAGATCATGTAAATACTGGAAGTCCTCCTTATTACTAGGTCAATCCCTTTGAAGTTATGAGTAGTGATAACATATTACATTGTGATAATGATAACGTTACATTGTGATTAAGGACTATGACTATTAATTAACTAATGATTCTTCATACTATGGAAGGCAAATCAAACTTCCTATTATCCCAATAAAATTTTAAAAAAATTGAAAAAAGCCCAACTGCTAACTTCTCCTTAGAAAGTCCTAATTGCCTCCACAAGTTATGGTTGAGGTTGTGATATGCAATTTGGAGATTTGGGGGCGGAAGTGAAAAGTTAACGAAAGATTAAGAATCAAAAGTTTTTCCCCCCTTTATTATATTAGATTTTCCTTTTATTATATAAGATTTTTTTTTGACTCAGGACTGCGCAAGGAGTGTGCCCGAAATGATACATGCCATAAAATGCGTCTAGAACTACCAGGGTGCCATTCTGGGAGGGAGTCTACCACTCGCACATCAACTATAATATGATTAATATCAGCTATAATAATATATAAAAGCAAGAAAATAGAAGCTCTTTCGTTTGTTACTAAATTTTGTGACCACCTTTTTATAAAAATAATGGAAACCTTCTTTCTAATCGCTCAATCTTGCAGAGTGGTCAATTTAATGAATGAACATTACTCATATCTCTATAACCGAGAAGACTAAGGACGGATTCTTCCCATAATCGTGAAAAATTTCTCCCACTCTCAAGTTAAAATTATAGTGCAACCTAATTAGGAAGAATTCCTTGTCAATATGAAAAAAATTAAAAAACTATGATTCAAATTCATGAGAAGAAAGTGATAAGTGTTTCAAGTAAAATGTTATAAAAAACAAGTGGTCACTTTCTAAGGAGAGGCCCGAGCAAAATGTGAAGAACCATTATGCATTTTGGAAGACCTAATATTGCAACTTAATAGATTTATCATAAATTCGTCTTTTCATATTCCAATGCATCTCATTTCTATTTCAAAAGGTGGGGTGGTATCACATTATAATATCACTTGTCATGTTACTATTGGTGGTCCCACAAAAGGTCTCGTGAGGAGAACTCCTCTTTGTCCTACGAGGCCAGCTTTAAGTATATGTATATGTAGTAATTTAAAGCACTCTCAACAAGAGCCTCCTATCCATTTGTTGAGAAGCTTCCTTGTAAGCATTCTCTGTAAATAAGGAGTTAAGAGTTTACTGTCCTTTCACATTCTCTATTGACTTCTCTAATTTTTACCTCAATCTTTTCATTTCTCTAGAAAGCACATCCAGTAACATCATTAATAAATTTTGAATTTTCTAAAAAAAATATCGAATAAATTTACAATCTACGTCTTCCAACAATACAAGTACCCGCGCAAAAGACTAGATTTATATAGATAGATTCTTCGTCCACGCATGTCAGGAATCCAGTAATTCACAGCTCCTTCGTCAGGTCTTACGTTTTTTTTTTTTTTTCCGGTTGGACTTCAGCTCTTGCGTTGTCTGCCCTTTTTTTTTTTGGTGGTTGAACGTTGTCTGCCGTTACTGTTGGAGTCTCCTCTTCTGACACTTTATAACCTGCCTGCCTTACTGCTGCTCTTCACTTTAATCACTGCTCCGTCCCCACTTTGTGATTGTGAGGGGGAACGTATCCAGAAGAAGAAGAAGAAGCAGTAGAGGAAGGACAGAGGAGGGGGCAGAGTCATGGCGGCAGTGAAGAGGATCAAGTTGGGGTCTCAGGGCTTCGAGGTGTCCGCTCAGGGGCTTGGCTGCATGAGCATGTCTGCCTTCTACGGGTCCCCGAAGCCCGAGCCCGACATGATCGCCCTCATCCACCACGCCGTCAACAGCGGCATCACCTTCCTTGACACCTCCGATGTCTACGGCCCTCACACCAACGAGATTCTCCTCAGCAAGGTGGGCCAGCTCCTATTTCTCAATCACGTAAAACAAATAAATGTCGTCCATAAAATTAAAGGATTATGTGGCTCTCTTTAGGATTATATAATAGACAAAGCAAGTATGCAATTACAAGATTATGTAGCTATTTAGATAAAAAAAAGGATGATGTAACTCTTCTTCGTAGACAAAGCAAATAAGCCGGATTCTGTAGCTATTACATCGCACATAGAGAATTATGTAAATATAAAATAATTATTTTATAAAAAATATAGGTCTTGGGTGTATGTTAGAACCGAAACTAGAACCTATTTTCACCGATTTTTTATAATACTACCAGAATCCTATCCTATTTTCAATTGAAGTTACCCGAACCCTACCTAACGGGTAGGTTCCAACCGGTTCCGGATATACCCGGTATCCATGCACACCCAACGTGTTTCTAGTTTCTTGCACTTTCATTGTCGGAACTAGGAAGAAATGTCGTATCGATTGATTTCTTTAAAAAGGCCCGACCTTTTCGGGCTCTTTTCTTGATGGGTCTCCAGTGGCCAGTTTTTGCATGTTTTTGGTATAACCAGCCTTGAATCATTTGAGCAGGCGTTGAAGGGGATAAGGGACAGAGTCCAATTAGCTACCAAATTTGGGGCTTATTTTGAAGGCGGGAAGATGCACATCCGTGGAGACCCAACCTACGTGAGGGCAGCCTGCGAGGGCAGCTTGAAGCGGCTCGATGTCGAATGTATTAACCTCTACTACCAGCACAGGATCGATACTCGAGTCCCCATCGAAGTGACGGTACAATGACCCTTTTCATTCCATGTTAATTGAGTTGTTTGCCACTAGCTTTCTTGGAATTCCCCATCATGTGTGCTGGAATTGAAATTGCTGTCATTAGTTTCTGCGCTGTTATATAAGTTAGGCTCTGCTATTGTGTATTGACTCTGTGAAGTCGTTGCAAATTCTGTGCAACTGACAAAAGTGTTCTTGACAGTATGATATTATTCTGTATCCTGCTTTTATCGGAAGGATAAAATGGTCTACGGCTTGGCTTTTCATTGATAAATTTCTCTCGTGTTCTCGGAGATTGGGGAGTTAAAGAAACTCGTTGAGGAGGGGAAAGTAAAATACATCGGTCTGTCCGAGGCCTCCGCTTCAACTATCAGAAGGGCCCACGCCGTTCATCCAATAACTGCTGTTCAGTTGGAGTGGTCACTGTGGTCGAGAGATGTTGAGGAAGAAATAATTCCCACCTGCAGGTGAGGGCAACCCCCTTGCATTGAAAATTCTGTTCTACCATAAGTAGAATTTTATTTTTCTTGTATTCTATGATGGAACTATATTCCCTCATATTCTGTTTCTCAGGGAACTTGGGATCGGGATTGTCGCATACAGTCCTCTGGGACGAGGGTTCTTCTCCGTGGGCCCAAAACTGGTTGAGAACTTGTCGAGCGATGATGCCAGAAAGGTCCGTATCATTTGCCTTAGTTTTGTGACATGATTTATTAAGCATGAGCGAAAAGATAGTCTTACACTTCTAACGGGCCGGGAGGAAGGCATATCCACAAAAGCTGCCTAACGTGAAGTCCTGGTGAAGTATTTGGTGCACCATAAAATAAGCTCAAAAGCTTCAGTTAATGGTTCAATTTGAAGATTGGTGCATGGCAATAAGCAAGGACAGTGCACACTGTCTAAGTACAATTTGAATTGAACTTATTAAGTTACTTGAATTTTCTCTGCAAATTTTGCGCCAGTTAATTTGATTATGCTGGATTATTTACCAAAGTAAAATTACATAAATGGAGAATTTACTCAGTGCTTACTTGCCTTTCTTCTATAGCAATTTTGCGATGCTTTCGTGAATAGAAGTCTAAGTGATATCAGACAGAGTCATAAAAATGCTTCAAGTGCCTTACACTTTGCAAGGTTGAAAAAAACCTTCTTACTTTTTTGGGCAACTAACTCTAATAGAAGTATAACATGTCGGAACTGAACCACTACATTTAGAAAGCAGAGTAAGGGTCCAAGAGACTGGAATGTTGGGAAGGGATGTACTTAACCAAATAATAACGCAGCGATTAATCTTTCTCCCCTACTAGTGTAATCGAGATAGGAACTAATCAAATCAACCAACAAGCAGTAAAGTAAAAGAACACCAAGAATTTTACGTGGAAAACCCCGATGTGGGGAAAAATCACGGGACCAACTCCGAATCAACAATCCACTATGAATGAAGGTTATACAATGTCTTTCATCAAGGGTAAACCCTTAGATCACCAAACTCAAGAGAAACACTCTCTTGGATCACCCAAACACTAAATTCGTCACTCACACCGGGTGGTTCACAAAGTCAGCTGAAACAGCACCTACAGAGCTCGAATAGAAATTCTGACCATTCAGAACTTAGCCCCACGTGTTGTGAAGCTGCTGTCAAAATTTCGTCCCAATCGGAGTTCGTTTGACGTCCCGATCGAGGTTTGATCTCCAGCTGCGCGCTGCCCCCTGTTGATCCGAATTCTGCTCTGCTCTTCTCTGTTATTCTGTGCTAATTTGCTGCTATATTCTGCTGCCTCTTACCCAGCTAATTTAGCTGAAAATTAACCCTAACAAAAGTGGGTTCTTGGGCCTATTAAAGCCCGATAAAAGCCCAATACAATTTGAACCCAACTTCCTCCAAAATTGGAGGGATACCCAACAAACTCCCCCTCCCGACTATTTGGAGGTTTCGAGCATACCGGCTATACTTCGGCAAACATGAAGTTTCTCCCTAGCGAGAGGTTTTGTCATCATATCAGCTCCATTCTCATCAGTGTGCACTTTGTCTAGCTTCACCAGCTTGGACTCCAACACATCTCTAATCCAATGAAACTTGATATCGATATGCTTCGACCTCGAATGGAAAGTGGGATTCTTGCAAAGATGAATGGCGCTTTGACTATCACAGTGTAGAACATACCTTTCTTGCTTCAAGCTCAACTCCTGCAAAAACTTTTGCAACCACAACATCTCCTTGCAACATTCGATCACCGCAATGTATTCGGCTTCCGTTGTAGACAAAGCGATGCACTTTTGAAGCCTTGATTGCCATGAGATAGCTCCCCCTACAAAAGTCATCAAGTATCTCGAAGTGGATTTCCGGGAATCGATATCTCCTGCCATATCCGCATCCGTGTAGCCCACTAACTCCGGTTTACTAGTGCCAAAGTGTAAACACACCTTGGATGTTCCTCTGAGATACCTCAGAATCCACTTAACTGCATTCCAATGCTCTTTCCCCGGATTGGAGAGAAAACGACTAACCACACCAACAGAATGAGCGATATCTGGTCTTGTACAGACCATGGCATACATCAAACTCCCTACAGCTGATGAGTAAGGGACTTTCTTCATCTCTTCTTTCTCCTTCTCACTTGTAGGACATTGCTTCGAGCTAAGTTTGAAATGAGAAGCAAGTGGTGATGAAACTGGTTTAGCATTACCCATATTGAACCGATCCAAAATCTTCTCGATATACTTCTCTTGAGAAAGCTAAATTTTTCCACTTGATCTGTTACGAGAAATATGCATCCCAAGGATCTGCTTTGCCGATCCCAAATCCTTCATGGCAAAGGACTTACTGAGCTCTTTCTTCAACTCTGCAATCTTGCTCATATCATGACCAACAAGTAACATATCATCCACATATAACAGTAAAATGATAAAATCACCATCCGAGAATTGTTTCACGAACACACAATGATCTACAGTTGTCCGTGTGTAGCCATGGCTCAACATGAAAGAGTCAAACTTTTTGTACCACTGCCGAGGTGCTTGCTTAAGCCCATACAAGCTCTTACTCAGCTTGCACACCAAATGCTCCTTACCTTTAACTTGGAATCTTTCAGACTGCTCCATATATATTTTTTCCTCCAAGTCACCATGCAGGAAAGCTGTTTTTACATCGAGCTGTTCGATCTCCAAATTCAGACTAGCTGCCAGTGCGAGAACAACTCGGATCGATGACATCTTGACAACGGGCGAGAAGATCTCCTCGAAATCAACTCCTTTCTTCTGGTTGAAACCTTTCACTACCAGTCGAGCCTTGTATCGAGGTCGCGAGTTCTCTGTCTTCAACCTGTAGACCCATTTGTTCTTCAATGCTCTCTTACCTTGCGGTAGCTTCACTAGGTCATACGTGTGATTTTCAGACAAGGAGTTCATCTCCTCATTCATCGCCTTCAACTAGTGCTCCTTGTGATCATGTGCCACAGCTTCACCATAGCACTCAGGTTCTCCCTCATCAGTCAGTAGCACATACTCATGAGGCGGATATCTTGTAGATGGTCGTCTTATTCTATCAGATCGTCTAGGTAGATCTGCAGGCTCTAACTGTAACTGCGAGCCTGTATCATCTGTAGTCACATCATCATCTACCTGAGGAATCTCACCCCCAGTCGTGGTTTCTTCATACTCACCAGGTACCTCTTCCACTGGATGCTCTACATCAACCGGTACAGGAATAGAGACCTCGTGAGGATTGCCTACTCTGGCCTTCTCTAACTTTTGCAAATCCTCGATTGTCTGGTCCTCAAAGAAGACAACATCCCTACTCTTGATGATCTTCTTGCTATCAGGGTCTCAAAACCTATACCCAAACTCTTCATGTGCATAACCCAAGAAGATGCACTGTTTTGCCTTGGCATCGAGTTTTGATCTTTCATCTCGAGGAATGTGAACAGATGCCCTGCACTCGAAGACTCTGAGATGCTTGTATGATACTTTCTTGCCGGTCCACACCTGCTGGGGTACATCTCCATCAAGTGCAACTGACGGTATAAGATTAATAAGATCAACCGCTGACCTCATTGCCTCGCCCCAGAAAGACTTAGACAGTTTTGCCTGAGAAAGCATACAACGAACTCTCTCAACAATTGTGCGGTTCATCCTCTCTGCAAGCCCGTTCTGCTGTGGTGTCTTCGGTACTGTCTTCTCAAGTTTGATACCGTGAGTTCTGCAATAGTTTTCGAAAGGACCCCTATACTCACCACCATTATCAGCTCTGACACATTTCAGCTTCATGCCCGTTTCTCTTTCCACTGCTACATGGAAGTTTTTGAAAATCTCAGTCACTTGATCTTTAGTTCTCACAGGGTAAGCCCAAACCTTCCTGGAATGATCATCTATAAAAGTCACAAAATAGAGAGCACCACCAAGAGATCTATCCGACATGAAACAAACATCAGTATGCACAAGATCAAGTATATGATTACATCTAGAGGGACGACTTCTAACAAAAGAAACTCTCCTCTGCTTACCAACTAAACAGTGATCACAAGTGCTCAAGTGCATACCTTTAACGGGCAAAGACTGCTTTCTAGCAAGAATTTGAATACCTTTCTCGCTGATATGCCCAAGTCTCCTGTGCCATAGCTCGATAGGATAATCCTCAGCAACATTAACCTGACCGGAATTGTGCCTGGCACGCAGCCTGTAGAAAGTGTCGGTCTTCTGATCCCGTGCCACAATCAACGAACCCTTGGAGAGCTTCCATCTCCCATTGCTAAATTCATTACTGTAGCCTTCATCATCAAGCTGACCCGTCGAGATTAGGTTAAGGCGAATTTCTGAAACATGCCTCACCTTTTTTAGAAGCAACTTGCAGCCAAGCTCGGTCTCTAGACAAACATCACCAGTACCGACAATCTTGCATGATTGTCTATTCCCCATTCTCACATAACCATAGTCCCCAGTAGTGTAAGATGAGAAGAAATCCCGATGAAGAGTGACATGAAACGAGGCACCTGTATTTACAACCCAGGTAGAGTCCTGACACGTGAAATTCACATAGACTTCATCACAAACGATGTAGGTCTCTCCATCAGATGCCACTGCTGTAGTGCCTTCTTCCTTCTTGCTCTCACCGTTGCCATTCTGATTTTTCTTCAAAGCTCTACACTCCCTTTTGTAATGTCCCTCTTTTCCACAGTGATAGCAAGTGACCACTTTCCTCGTCTTCGACTTTGATCTACCCCTCGATTTGCCACGTGAGTTACTATGCTTGGAAGAGAAATTTCTGCTTTGACTTCTCCCCCGTTGTTCAGTAACCAAAGCTTCAGACTGAATGGAAATCCCCGAGCCTTTCCTTATAGTCTCCTCATTAAATAAACTGTCTGTCACCGTGGCCAACGATAGCTTCCCGTTTGGCGCAGAATTACTTAAAGCAACCACAAGTGTGTCCCAATTATCTGGTAGAGTCCCTAAAAGTAGACAAGCCTGCAACTCATCGGGTAATATTATCTCCAGGTTCGTCAACTGGTTAATAATATCTTGAAAATTACTCATGTGCACAGCCATATCACCTTCATCATGGTAACGAAGATGAACCAGCTTCTTCACGAGGAATGCCTTATTTTGCGGTGTCTTCCTCGCATAGAGATTTGTCAATTTATCCCACAAAACTTTCGCATTTGTCTCCTGAGCAACATGATGATAAATACTATTGTCTATCCACTGTCGAATCAAACTAATAGTCTTTCGATTTGTGCGTTTCCAAGCCTTGTCATCCTTATCTTTGGGTTTCGCGGAATCCCCTTCAATGGGATCGTACAAATCCCTGCAAAATAGAAGATCCTCCATCCGAGACTTCCATATAGAGTAGTTGGTTGCATTCAACTTGAACATAGATCCTGTAGACTCCTCCATCTCGAAAACACCGAAAAAAACTCAAACTTCTCTAACCCGAGGCTTTGATACTACTTGTTGGGAAGGGATGTACTTAACCAAATAATAACGTAGCGATTAATCTTCCTCCCCTACTAGTGTAATCGAGATAGGAACTAATCAAATCAACCAACAAGCAGTAAAGTAAAAGAACACCAAGAATTTTACGTGAAAAACCCCGATGTGGGGAAAAATCACGGGACCAACTCCGAATCAACAATCCACTATGAATGAAGGTTATACAATGTCTTTCATCAAGGGTAAACCCTTGGATCACCAAACTCAAGAGAAACACTCTCTTGGATCACCCAAACACTAAATTCGTCACCCACACCGGGTGGTTCACAAAGTCAGCTGAAACAGTACCTACAGAGCTCGAATAGAAATTCTGACCGTTCAGATCTTAGCCCTACGTGTTGTGAAGCTGCTGTCAAAATTTCGTCCCAATCGGAGTTCGTTTGACATCCCGATCGAGGTTTGATCTCCAGCTGCGCGCTGCCCCCTGTTAATCCGAATTCTGCTCTGCTCTTCTCTGTTATTCTGTGCTAATTTGCTGCTATATTCTGCTGCCTCTTACCCAGCTAATTTAGCTGAAAATTAACCCTAACAAAAGTGGGTTTTTGGGCGTATTAAAGCCCGATAAAAGCCCAATACAATTTGAGCCCAACTTCCTTCAAAATTGGAGGGATACCCAACATGGAATCAAGCAAATTTTCCACCGTCGGCTAAGTCATTGTGGGGTCTTGTGAGAGCTCAATATAGCCGATGGAAAGGTCTAGCTAGTCAAGTTACTGAGGGCCAGCCAGCTTGAAGTCTACTTGAATTCAACTCAAGAGTTCAGCCGAAGATTATTAGTTGGTTTTGCTATGCTTGAGCTCAGTCTTACCCTGCTAGATCCTGATTTAACTCATCTCATTTTCTAAGTTCTTGCTCAAGCTCGAGTTTAGCGGAGTTCAGTTTATAAAAGAAAATTTTGAGAAAAGCTGAAGCCTAGAAGATAATCGAATCCAAGCAAAGCTCTGTCCCCAAGTTTTGTGAAGCAAGTTGAACTTAGCACTGGATAATTCTTGCTTCTGGTTTACTATTTAGCTTGAAATTCCGTTTGTTTTGCAGCATCTCCCAAGGTTCCAACCCGAGAACTTGGAGCACAATAAAAAGTTATTCGATAGAGTGAACGACATCGCACAGAGGAAGGGATGCACTTCATCACAGCTAGCCCTCTCGTGGGTCCACCACCTGGGGGATGACGTGTGCCCCATCCCGGGGACCACCAAGATAGACAACCTTAAACAGAACATCGCTGCCCTGTCCGTCAAACTTACATCAGAAGAAATGGCAGAGCTTGAGTCCATTGCAGCGTTTGATAACGTGAAGGGTGAAAGGTACATGTCCGATTTTGCCACATGGAAAAATTCTGAGACGCCGCCCCTGTCCTCATGGAAAACTGCCTAAGAGGAGATCATTGATCTGTACCGGGGTGACTCAACTATCAAGTTTGTGAAATCACAATGCGTAATTGTGTGTTGGTTTAGAATAATGTTGTGGTTTGAGCCGAAAGCCAACTTCTCCGGATGATGTTTTTGGCACGGATTGAAATACTAGTCAAGCCACTTTCTAAATGTGCTAGTCCAAGTTATTTACTGCTACATATGACATAATATGTGCAGTAATGATCGGATGCTCATTCAAGAACTGTCTAATGTGAAACTACACCTGAAATTGCCAACAACTTCTTTACCAATGGACACATCTGCAGGGAGCTACTATTAGAATATCGAACCTTCTCTCTAGCCACAGAATTCTCAGAAATAAAACGGAAGCTTGTCTATGTAAAAAATCACAATAACTTAAACTAGATCATGGAAAATAGCTACAAATTAATAGTCGGTTACCATCATGTGATGTTGTATGACTGCCGATCCCAATTTCTCATTTTGTCATATTGTGTGTATGGCTTTGTGCGCAGTGGTAATTTTTTCTATTTTCTTAACGGGGTGTAGATTTCGCCCAATTAAACTGCTGGTCCCGTGCACCTCCTGTGACACTATGAACCGGTAAAATGGGTGGTTAAGTCTGGCAGGGAGTCTCAAGGGAAATTGAACTCGGGATCATGTGGATACTAGAAGCCCTCCTTATTACTCCGTCAATTCCCTTGAAGTTTGTGAGTTGTGATAACTTGTTCCATTGTGATAGGATAACATTACATTTTGATTGAGGATGACTATTAATTAATTGGTTATTCTTCATATTATGGAAGGCAAATCAAACTTCCTATTATCCCAATAAAAGAAAAAAAAATCCAACTCCTATTATCCTCGGTCTCGTGCATCTCTTGCGACACAATGAATCGGTAAACTAGGCGGTTTAGTCTGGCAGGTGGCCTCATGGGAAATTGAACTTGGTGTCATGTGGATACTGAAAGTCCTCCTTATTACAAGGCCAATCCCTTGAAGTTGTGAGCAATTATAACTTATTACATTGTGATAGTGATAACATTACATCGTGATTGAGGACTACAACTATTAATTGACTGATGATTCTTCATACTATGGAAGGCAAATCAAACTTCCGATTATCCCAATAAAAAAATAAAAACAACTCCTATTATACCCCGGTCTCATGTACCTCCTGCGACACAATAAACCAGTAAACTAGGCGGTTAAGTCTGGCAAGTGGCCTCAAGGAAAATTGAACTCGGTATCATGTGGATATTGGAAGTCTTCCTTATTACTAGGCTAATCCCCTTGAAGTTGTGAGCAGTGATAACTTATTACATTGTGATAATGTTACATTGTAATTAAAGACTATGACTATTAATTAACTAATGATTCTTCATACTATGGAAGGCAAATCAAACTTCTGGTTATCCCAATAAAAAAAAAACAACTCCTATTATTCCCGGTCTCGTGCGCCTCCTGTGACACAATGAACCAGTAAATTGGATGGTTAAGTCTGGCAGATGGCTTCAAGGGAAATTAAACTCGAGATCATGTGGATACTGGAAGTCCTCTTTATTACTAGACCAATCCCTTTAAAGTTGTGAGCAGTAATAACTTATGACATTGTGATAATGATAACGTTTTATTGTGATTGAGGAGTACAACTATTAATTAACTAATGATTCTTCATGCTATGGAAGGCAAATCAAATTTCCTATTATCTCAATAAAATAAAATAAAATAAAGAAGAAAAAACCCAACTCCTAATCCTCTCCTTAGAAAGTCCTAATTGCCTCCACAAGTTATGGTTGAGGATGTGATATGCAATGCCGCGATTTAGGGGTGGAAGTGAAAAGGTAACCAAAGATTAAAAATCGAAGTTTTCTTTTTTCCTTTTTATATTAGATTTTCCTTTTATTATATTAGATTTTTTTTCATTCCCTACTACGTAAGGAGTGTGGCCGTAATGATACATGCCATAAAAATTCGTCTAGAACTACCACTGTGCCATTCTGGGAGAGAGTCTGCACTCCCGCTGGCACATCAACTACAATATGGTTATATCAACTATAATAATATATAAATGCAAGAAAGTGCAATCAGAAGCGCCACAACCACCTTTTTTGAAACTCTTGAACTTGTTATTGAGGGACTATACAATGGGGGTGTGCACGGGTACCAGCTATATTGAGAACCGATCGGAATCTACCTGTTAGGATATGGTCCGGGTAGCTCATATTGAAAATATGGTAGGTTCCGGATATTAAAGTTAGGAATCGGTGAAAATCGATTTCGGTTCCAATTCCTGCCTACAAGGTATTCGGAACCGGTTATTTATTTAAAAAAAGAGAAAAAAGTAAAGTTATTGTCTATTTTAATGAATCAAAACAGAGGCACTTTGTTATGTGGGATCGTATTATGGATGTTTAATTTTATCGATGGATTGATGAGACATATTTTTTGTTGTTGTTGTGGATTAATTTAAATATTTATTGATATTCTATTTGGCATGATTACTGATTATGTATGTGACATTTTCGATTTTATTTAGCCAAAGAAAAAAATTTATAGGTTTCAACTAGGCATTCGAAACCTGTGGTATAATATAAGTTCCGGGTATGTTCCGATTCCAGGATTCAACATGATAGGGTCTGATTTCAAAATTTTGGAACCTGTCCCTTACAGGGTAGGGTTCAGGTATCGTGAAAAATATAAGGTACTCGGAACCGATTTCCCATATTATACAACATTGTAAAGTATGATAAATTACCTAATAAGTTTCGTAGTCATTTCATTTTAGTACGTTATGATCACCTTTTTTTGTACTTTCATCACCTTAACAAATTTAACTAGATGCAAGGCCCGTGCCCACGCACAAGCTAGAATGGTCAGGCATATAAATAAAAACAACGACCACTATTGGAATGGATATATAGATAAGACAATTTCGATTATGACTAAATTTTGTGATCAGCTTTTTGTAAAAATAATAGAGACATTCTTTCTAATCGCCCAATCTTACAGAGTAGTCAATTCAATGAACGAACATTACTCATATCTCTATAATAGAGAAGACTAAGGATAGTTCTTCTCATAATTGTGAAAAATTTCGCTCTCTCAAGTTAAAATTATAGTGCAACCCGATTTGGAAGAATTCCTTGTCCATATGAAAAAAATTTAAAAACTGTAATTCAAATTCATGAGAAGAAAGTGATCAGTACTTCTAATAAAATATTATTAGAATTAAGTGGTCACTTTTTAAGAAGAGATTCGAGTAAAAGGTGAAGAGTCATCGTGCATTTTAAAAGTCTTAATGTTGCAATTTAATAGATTGATCATAAATTTGTCTTTCCATATTTCAATGCATGTCCTTTCGGTATAAATTTACAACCATTGTCTCCAAAAAATACAAATACCCCGGCAACGCGTAGGTCCGAAGACTAGTTTTGTATCGATTCTTCCGTAGCGTTCGACCAAAAACATATACTCGTCAACGCATGTCAGGAATCTAGTCAACTCACAGCTCCTTCGCCAGGTCTTTACGTTTTTATTGGTAGGACGTCAGGTCTCGCGTTTTTTTATTTGGTAGGACGTCAGGCCTTGCGTTGTCTGCCCCTTTTTTTTTTTTTTTTGGTGGTTGACCGTTGTCTGCCGTTTGTTACTGTGGGAGTCTCCCCTTCTGACACTTTATAACCTGCCTGCCTTTCTACTGCTCTTCACTTCAATTACTGCTCCATCCCCACTTTGTGATTGTGAGGTGGTACGTATCCAGAAGAAGAAGCAGACGAAGGACAGAGGAGGGGGCAGAGTCATGGCGGCAGTGAAGAGGATCAAGTTGGGGTCTCAGGGCTTCGAGGTGTCCGCTCAGGGGCTTGGCTGCATGAGCATGTCTGCCTTCTACGGTTCCCCGAAGCCCGAGCCCGACATGATCGACCTCATCCACCACGCCGTCGACAGCGGCATCACCTTCCTCGACACCTCCGATATCTACGGCCCTCATACCAACGAGATTCTCCTCGGCAAGGTGGGCCAGCTCCTATTTCTCCATAAATAAGCTTATTTTATCATGTGGGTTTCTCATACTATCATCCTGTTTCTAGATTCTTGCACTTTCTTGGTCGGAAGAAATGTTGTGTCGATTGATTTCCTTATAAAGGGCCGACCTTTTCGGGCACTCTTCTTGATGGGTCCCCTGTGGCCAGTTTTTGCGTGTTTTTGGTATAACCAACCTTGAATCCTTTGAGCAGGCGTTGAAAGGGATAAGGGACAGAGTCCAATTAGCCACCAAATTTGGGGTTTATTTTGAAGGCGGGAATGGGAACATCCGTGGAGACCCAGCATACGTGAGGGCAGCCTGCGAGGGCAGCTTGAAGCGGCTCGATGTTGATTGTATTGACCTCTACTACCAGCATAGGATCGATACTCGAGTCCCCATCGAAGTGACGGTATAATGAACCTTTTCATTCTATGTTAATTTAGTTGTTTGCCACTAGCTTTCTCGGAGTCATGTGTGCTGGAATTGAAATTGCTGTCATAAGTTTCTGCGCTGTTATATAAGTTAGGCTCTGCTATTGTGTATTGACTCTGTGAAGCTGTTGCAAATTCTGTGCAACTGGCAAGTGTTCTTGCCAGTAAGATATTATTCTGTATCCTGCTTTTATCGGAAGGATAAAATGGTCTATGGTTTAGCTTTTCATTGATAAATTTCTCTCGTGTTCTCGGAGATTGGGGAGTTGAAGAAACTCGTTGAGGAGGGGAAAGTAAAATACATCGGTCTGTCCGAGGCCTCCGCTTCAACTATCAGAAGGGCCCACGCCGTTCATCCAATAACTGCTGTTCAGTTGGAGTGGTCACTGTGGTCGAGAGATGTTGAGGAAGAAATAATTCCCACCTGCAGGTCAGGGCAACCCCCTTGCATTGAAAATTCTGTTCTACCATAAGTAGAATTTTATTTTCTTCGTATTCTATGATGGAACTATATTCCCTTATATTCTATTTCTCAGGGAACTTGGGATCGGGATTGTCTCATACAGTCCTCTGGGACGAGGGTTCTTCTCTGTGGGCCCAAAACTGGTTGAGAACTTGTCGAACGATGATGCCAGAAAGGTCTGTATTATTTGCCTTATTTTAGTGACATGATTTATTAAGCATGAGCGAAAAGATAGTCTTACACTTCTAACGGGCCTGGAGGAAGGCATATCCACAAAAGCTGGCTAACGTGAAGTCCTGCTAAAGTATTTGGTGCACCGTAAAATAAGCTCAAAAGCTTCAGTTAATGGTTCAATTTGAAGATTGGTGCATGGCAATAAGCAAGGACTGTGCACACTGTCTAAGTACAATTTGAATTGAACTTACTAAGCTACTTGAATTTTCTCTGCAAATTTTGCGCCAGTTAATTTTATTATGCTGGAATATTTACCAAAGTAAAATTACATAAATGGAGAATTTACTCGGTGCTTACTTGCCTTTCTTCTATAGCAATTTTGCGATGCTTTCGTGAATAGAAGTATAAGTGATATCAGACAGTGGTCATAAAAATGCTTCTAGTGCCTTAAACTTTGCAAGGTTGGAAAGAACCTTCTCATTCATTCTTCTTTTTATTTTATTTTACTTTTTTTGGCAACTAACTCTAATTGAAGTTTAAGCTGGTATAAATTCACCAGTGTTTGGATTACTGAAAATTTAACATGTCGGAACTGAACTACTACATTTAGAAAGCAGAGTAAGCATCCCAGAGACCGGAATCAAGCAAGTCTTCCACTGTCAGCTAAGTCATTGTGAGGTCATGTGAGAGCTCAAAATAGCCGATGGAAAGGTCTAGCTAGTCAAGTTACTGAGGGCCAGCCAGCTTGAAGTCTTCTTGAATTGAACGCAAGAGTTCGGCCAAAGATTATTAGTTTGTTTCGCTTTGCTTGAGCTTAGTCTTACCCTGCTAGAGCCTGATTTAACTCATCTCATTTTCTAAGTTACTGCTCAAGCTCGAGTTTAGCCGAGTTCAGTTATAAAAGAAAATTTTGAGAAAAGCTGAAGCCTAGAAGATATTTGAATCCAAGCAAAGCTCTGTCCCCAAGTTTTGTGAAGCAAGTTGAACTAAGCACTGGATAATTCTTGCTTCTGGTTTACTATTTGGCTTGAAAATCCATTTGTTTTGCAGAATCTCCCAAGGTTCCAACCTGAGAACTTGGAGTACAACACAAAGATATTCGATAGAGTGAACGAGATAGCACAGAGGAAGGGGTGCACCCCATCACAGCTAGCCCTCGCATGGGTTCACCATCAGGGGGACGACGTGTGCCCCATCCCAGGGACCACCAAGTTAGAGAACCTAAGACAGAATATCGGAGCCCTGTCTGTCAAGCTTATGTTGGAAGAAATGGCAGAGCTGGAGTCCATTGCGACCTCTGAAAAAGTGAAGGGCGAGAGATACCCACCTGATGTTCCCACATGGAAGGATTCTGAGACACCGCCCTTTGTCCTCTTGGAAAGCGGCCTAAGAGGAAATCCGAAATCATGGAAGTGTAAATGGAGACTTGACTCTTAGGTTTGTGAAATCATGGATGTTTTAAGTTAAACTTGCAGGAACATATGCAGGTCGAATGCTGGTTTAGAATTATGTACTGCATGATGATTTTGGTAGGACATAATGTGATGTGGAGAAATGAAGTATGAGTTTACGATATGTTGTAGTCTAGTTACTTGCTAAATGTGCTTATCCAAAGTTTTCTCTATTGGTAAATGTCATAATAAGTGCCGCAATGAAAGAAACTCGGTTTAGAACTGTCATGTTAGAAAACTACCTCTTATTTTGTTAGTAAGTAATGACCTCATTAGCTATTATCGGATCTGTAAACAGCTACTGTTAGACTATCGAACCTATTGTTGAGCCACATTCGACCCACTGACCAGAGTGTGTTGAGGCACTCTTTTACGGAGAAATCTATGAAGTGTGCAGAGGCATTGACCAGAATGTGCTGAGGCACGCTTTTACTGAGGTATTGGAATTTCTGTGTCGAGGCACCAGTTTTTCGTGCTGAGGCACGAATGGCCGAATGAGAGATATCCTCACGATTTCATTTCCGTTTTGGTGCGATTCCGTTTTAACTTCCCAGGTGGTCTTTTAGAGATAAATATTCTATAATATATTTCTTATGGATATTTAAGATATTTATATGATAATATAGATATGGATCTTGTACTCTATATATCGAGATAGTCTTGGAGCACTGGTTAGACGTGATGGTGAAGATCGTGAGAGCTTAGTGTAAGACTTAGTCTCGGTGAGAATAGGTTGGGGTTTGGGTTTGGGAGGTACGAGTGTGACCTTGTTGTAATATCTTTTGTGCGATATAATGGATACTTTTAATTCCACCTAATTATTCGTGTGTCGTTTCTATTTCGGTTTCCTCGTTTCTTCAGTTGGTTGGATGGCCTCCGGGGCTAACAAATAGAATGAAAAATAACATGGATACTCATCAAGATTAAGAATCACAAGAACTTAAACAAGGGATCAGGGCACACAACTTAAAGTCGAACTCTTCTTGCAATATTAATTATAAAATTGAATTTTCCTACCCCTAAAACCTTCCTGACAAATAAGAGGATGTCTGGGTGTTTCTTCTCTCTATCCTAATGACTCCAGGAAGATAAGCGATTTGATACAGTTTCCTCCTTTTCTAAAATCTAAGTATCTCATTTTCTCCCATAATAACCAACAAGGACTAGTTGGCTGTCGGCTATCGTGATCATATAAGAATATCAATCACAGTTTGTCACATATATCGTGAGGTTTTGAGAATTGTTCATTTTACTGTGATTATGTGTTGCGCTGTAATTGAGAACTATAATGACCAGCAATCAATTAATAACTTTTTCTTACCACAGAGGGCAAGTCAATTTCCTCCTATCCCAATCAGAAAACCCAAGACTGGGATTCTTCCTTTGAGAAATCCTCCTCCTAGTTTCCTCTATACTCCTAAGGACCCCCATGATTGCTACGTCAAAAGCATCCTCAAAGTCAGGGAATCCACCATTCCTAGGATTTGCATACACAATCCTAGGAATCATCCCTATCACCTCCTCTCGCATCGCCTCCACTTCAGTGCTCAAGATGCACATCAGCCTCCGACGAATGTTGACTCTCCGGCTCCTCACATCCTCCTCGAGTATAAATACTGAGTACTTGGTGTAGTTACTTGGGAAGTACCATAAATACTGCACGTAAGCTGACCCTAGGAGGAAGAAAACGGGGATGCACCTCTCAAGGACCGAATTGAAGCCCGATCTTCTAGTTCAAGAATCCCCCGGAGGCTGAAGGCTAGAAAAGACCAAAGTTACTTGTAAGTATGGTGAGGAACACAGTCATAAAGTTAGTTTCTACTTATGAGAATAGACCAAAGTTACTTGTAAGTATATTGTTTTTTTTGTTGGCTTAGTGTCTTATCCACATAATTTAATGTTGTATTTTTTGTGATTTTATGAATGACAGGTCAAAAGAAATGCCACAAATGAAGTTAGGGATGGACCAGGCACCAGTAAGCTCAAGGAAGTTGGGGACAAACCAAGCACAAGCAAGCAAAAGAAAGTCACTTCATGCAAAAATATTAGGCAGCTTATGTATAGAGAATTCGAACATGCTTCAAGATGTGTTGGGTTGATCACAGGTCAATCTAGCGTTTGCTATGTACACTTGCTTGGACAACTTGTGAGAATTAGTTACACTGGCAGATATGGAGGCTAGCCCAATAACGTTGTCCAAGGAGTCCAAGGATAGCAGCAACAAGGGATTCAACAGGAAGGGGTTCAACAGGAAGGGATTCAACAACAAGGGGCTTAGTAGCAAGGGGATCATCAGCAAGGGGCTCAGCAGCAAGGGGTTCAGCAACAACCTCAGCTAATTATGAGAACAAGGGCACAAAGACTGTAGGAGCAGCAGCAACAAACACTTGCAGATAAAGGTCCAAACAAGAAGCAAAAAAAGCTTAGATAGTGTTGGTCGTGGTGGTTTTTATCAGTTTTTGGTGGTTGATAGTATGGTGTAGTAGTGATGGTCGTAGATATGGCATGATGTTTGACCATATTTAAGGCTTTTTGTTCATAGTGATGGTGGTAGATATGACATTAAACTTGTGATAATATATTGTTATTTCATTTTTGCCAACTGCAATTTAACTTGATGGATGGATTGTGATGGATTATGAATATCAATATGTAATATGATGCATTTTATGGTCATTTGATGTATTTCAGTTATGCCAACTTTAATTACTATGTAATATGATGCCTTTTGTGGTTACATCGCTTTTGTTATTGTTTTGTGATAGATTTTCAGATTATAAGGAGCAATATGATTAGACAAAGGATGGTGAAGCCTCGTTGCATAAAATGAAGAACATGCAATTTCGTTACTCATTGGTCATGAACATTGTAACATAAATGGTTTGATATCTATGTAATATACGAACACTTGCATCATACTAACTTTTAATTCAGCTACTCGCTTGAGCATGACCACCTAGTGCTCCTAGTGAACCATCAGACTCCTGCATCATATAAATGAAATTGATCACTCACTAAAAACTCAGTTTGCCTCGTGCCACAACCTCGTAATTAATTAACCCAATTAATGTTTGTTTGGTTAATTATTTTAATGTTGTACAGGATAGCCGCAACAAGCAGTCCAACCATTTTGTGAACTTAAGCACCCCCTACCGACCACTTAAAATAATACAAATATTATTCTCCCAAAATAATAAAACATAGCAAAAGCTAAGTAAATTCCTAGTCAATCCTCGCCAAGCATGCCTTTTCCCTTTCTTTAGTGATGATTATTGTCCTCATCAGTAAAACACACTATCTCCCCCTCTTCCTCCTCTTTTTTTTTCTTTTTTTTTTGGATTACAATAGGAGACTTGTGACCTAATATAAGGAAATGAAAATGAAATCTAAATAAAGGAGCACAGGTAGTCCCACTGATGAGAATCGAATCTAGAACCTTTAGGTTATCAGGTGAGAGTATTAGCCATTGCACTACACCTCCTTTCTCCCCCCTCTTCCTCCTTTCCTGATTATATATATCCAATTATTTCTTCCCCCACTCTCTTCCTCCATGCACGCCCTCTCCCTCCCCCCTTTTCTCTCTCTCTCTCTCTCTCTCTAATGGCCTCCTCTGCAGTTCACAGCTGCATCAATGTCTCAAACACAAACAATCTGGGTTTGGCCACATTCGGCGGAGGGGACATTAATCATAAGCCCTGGTCTCATTCGAAGAGGCAGCTCCTAAATATGCCAAAGAGAAGTACTTGTTATGGTAGCATAAGGCATCAAATAGTTGTCTCTTCTCTATCAGCAACTTCAGTGTCAACTGCTACCACTTGTGCTTCTACTACTACTTCTTCCATGGAGGCAACAACGTCGACGACGATGACTTTTTCGTCGAATTATTGTTTGCCCCTCCTTTGGAGAGAGATCCAAGGGTGTGACAACTGGGAGGATCTCTTGGATCCCTTGCACCCTCTTCTAAGGGATGAGATCATCCGATACGGGGAGTTCGTGATGGCATGCTACGAGGCCTTCGATCTTAATCCTGGCTTGAGGTGGTACCTGAACTGCAAGTTCGGAAAGAAGAGCCTGTTCCAGGAAGTAGGCCTCGGGGGCTTGGGCTACAAGGTCACCAAGTACATCTACGCCACCCCTGACGTGAACATCCTGATCCAGAACGGGGACTCGTGCACGGGCCAGTGGATCGGGTACGTCGCTGTGTCAACAGATGAGGCGGTCAGAAGACTTGGGAGGAGGGATGTGGTGATCACCTTCCGGGGAACCGTCACAAACCCCGAGTGGATCGCTAACCTGTGAGCTCCCTCACGCCTGCCCGGCTCGACCCCCATAACCCCCGGCCGGATGTCAAGGTTGAGTCGGGGTTCCTAAGCTTGTACATCGGGGATGAGAGTGCCTGCAAGTTCGGGGTCAGGAGCTGCCGGGAACAGCTCTTGTCCGAGGTGTCGCGTCTACTGAGCAAGTACAAAGGTGAGAGCATGAGCATAACCCTTGCAGGCCACAGCATGGGGAGCTCATTGGCTCTTCTCCTGGCTTACGACATCTCGGAGCTTGGGTTGAATCGAAGCAACCCCGTCAATCCAACAATCCTGGATGATCATAGAGTACCCATCACGGTTTTTTCCTTTGGGGGACCGAGAGTGGGAAACTTCACCTTCAAGGAGAGGTGTGAGGAATTGGGAATCAAGGTATTGAGGATCGTTAACATCAATGACCCGATCACGAAGCTTCCTGGGGTCTTGTTCAATGAGAACTTTAGGGTTTTGGGTGGGAGATACGAGTTCCCATGGAGTTGTTCATGTTATGCCCATGTCGGCATCGAACTTGCCGTAGAGTTCTTCAGTGTCCAAAACCCTTCTTGTGTTCATGACCTAGAGACCTATATAAGCCTACTCAAATCTCCGAAGACGACTGAGATCCAAAGAGCTGAGAATATCATGCCGACTGTTGATTTACTGCAAAAAGTTCGAGACTTCCTCTCAGTGCCCAAAACTTCAACAACATGCTCCCATGGAGGAACGCAGCAGTCAAAATGACGAACTTGATCCAGTTACAATCTCAGAGGACGTAAGTACACCAGAAATTATTAAGGTGGATTTCTTAACATTATTACGGCTCCAAGTGGATTAAAAAGAATACAGATACGAAAACTTGTGATCTTATATGTAGAGAAACACGAGATCTTCGACTTTTGTAAATATATTTTCCCGGTTGGAGTTTTTTCAGTGTGGTGACGTATCTCATCTTATAATATGTAAAATCCTCAAGTGTTGATGATTATGATGACGGGCAAGCATTCTTTGTAGTAACTATAAAAATATGATTCAAGAATTATTCCTCAGTCTTTTTTACCTCTTATATGCGTTCAGAACTCAGTAAAGCATCTGTCAATATTTTGGAAACATAATACCATGGACTGTGTCTAATTAGTGATTAACTACCCCGTGATCAGATTAGTTTCAAGAGCTTAAGAAATTCATCAGCTCCAAATAGGGAAAGTATCATTTAATCAATGGAGGATATAATTTGCAAGAAACTTATAAATATATATATATATAGACACACATATATGTATATGTCTTCAGGTGAAAAGTTAACGAAAGATTAAGAATCAAAAGTTTTTTTCCCCTTTATTATATTAGATTTTCCTTTTATTAAATAAGATTTCTTTTTCACTCCCTACTGTGCAAGGAGAGTGCCCGAAATGATACATGCCATAAGAATGCATCTAGAACTACCCGAGTGCCATTCTGGGAGGGAGTCTGCACTCCCGCTCGCACATCAACTATAATATGATTAATATCAGCTATAATAATATATAAAAGCAAGAAAATAGAAGCTCTTTCGTTTGTTGCTAAATTTCGTGACCAGCTTTTTGTAAAAATAATAGAAGCCTTCTTTCTAATCGCTCAATCTTAGAGGGTGGTCAATTTAATGAATCAACATTACTCATATCTCTATAACCGAGAAGACTAAGGACAGATTCTTCCCATAATCGTGAAAAATTTCTCCCACTCTCAAGTTAAAATTATAGTGCAACATGATTAGAAAGAATTCCTTGTCAATATGAAAAAAATTAAAAAACTATGATTCAAATTTGTGAGAACAAAGTGATGAGTGTTTCAAGTAAAATGTTATGTCACTTTCTAAGGAGAGACCCAAGCAAAATGTGAAGAACCATTATGCATTTTGGAAGACCTAATATTGCAATTTAATAGATTTATCATAAATTCGTCTTTTCATATTCCAATGCATCTCATTTCTATTTCAAAAGGTGAGGTAGTATCACATTATTATGTCACTTGTCGTGTTACTATTGGTGGTCCCACAAAAGGTATCGTGAGGAGAACCCCTCTCTGTCCTATGAGGTCAGCTTTAAGTATCTGTATATGTAGTAATTTAAAGTACTCTCAACGAGAGCCTCCTATCCATTTGTTGAGAAGCTTCATTGTAAGCATTCTCTGTAAATAAGGAGTTAAGAGTTTACTGTGCTTTCACATTTTCCATTGACTTCTCTAATTTTTACCCTAATCTTTTCATTTCTCTAGAAAGCACTTCCAATAACATCATTAATGAATTTTGAATTTCCTAAAAAAAATATTGAACAAATTTACAATCTACGTCTTCCAACAAGACAAGTACCCGCGCAAAAGACTAGTTTTATATAAATAGATTCTTCCGTAGCGCTCAACCAAAAACATTTATTCGTCAACGCATGTCAGGAATCCAGTAATTCACAGCTCCTTCGTCAGGTCTTACGTTTTTTTTCCGGTAGGACGTCAGCTCTTGCGTTGTCTGCCCTTTTTTTTTTAGTGGTTGAACGTTGTCTGCCGTTACTGTTGGAGTCTCCTCTTCTGACACTTTATAACCTGCCTGCCTTACTACTGCTCTTCACTTCAATCGCTGCTCCTTCCCCACTTTGTGATTGTGAGGGGGTACGTATCCAGAAGAAGAAGAAGCAGCAGAGGAAGGACAGAGGAGGGGGCAGAGCCATGGCGGCAGTGAAGAGGATCAAGTTGGGGTCTCAGGGCTTCGAGGTGTCCGCTCAGGGGCTTGGCTGCATGAGCATGTCTGCCTTCTACGGGTCCCCGAAGCCCGAGCCCGAGATGATCGCCCTCATCCACCACGCCGTCGACAGCAGCATCACCTTCCTTGACACCTCCAATGTCTACGGCCCTCACACCAATGAGATTCTCCTCCGCAAGGTGGGCCAGCTCCTATTTCTCAATCACGTAAAACAAATAAATATCGACAAAGATTAATCAGATCACGTCCATCCATAAAACTAAAGGATTATGTGGTTTTCTTTAAGATTATATAATAGACAAAGTAAGTACGCAATTAAAAGATTATGTAGCTATTTAACAAAAAAAAGATAATGTAATTCCTCTTCGTAGACAAAGCAAATAAGTCGGATTATGTGGCTACTACATCGCACATAGAGAATTATGTAAATATAAAATATTTTTTTTATAAAAAAATTAGGTCTCGGGTACTGGTTTTGTGGATATCTTGTATGTTATAACCGAAATTCGAACCTATTTTCACCGATTTCTTAAATTACTACCCGAATTATATCCTATTTTCAATTGGAATTATCCGGACCCTACCTAACGGGTAGGCTCTAACCAGTTCCGAATATACCCGATATCCATATAGACCCTTGCGTGTTTCTAGTTTCTTGCACTTTCATTGTCGGAAGAAATGTTGTATCGATTGATTTCCTTAAAAAGGCCCGACCTTTTCGGGCACTTTTCTTGATGGGTCCCCAGTGGCCAGTTTTTGCATGTTTTCGGTATAACCAACCTTGAATCATTTGAGCAGGCGTTGAAGGGGATAAGGGACAGAGTCCAATTAGCTACCAAATTTGGGGCTTATTTTGAAGGCGGGAAGATGCACATCTGTGGAGACCCCACCTACGTGAGGGCAGCCTGCGAGGGCAGCTTGAAGCTGCTTGATGTCGAATGTATTGACCTCTACTACCAGCACAAGATCGATACTCTAGTCCCCATCGAAGTGACGGTACGATGACCCTTTTCATTCCATGTTAATTTAGTAGTTTGCCACTAGCTTTCTTGGAATTCCTCATCATGTGTGCTGGAATTGAAATTGCTGTCATTAGTTTCTGCGCTGTTATATAAGTTGGGCTCTGCTATTGTGTATTGACTCCGTGAAGTCGTTGCAAATTCTGTGCAACTGGCAAAAGTGTTCTTGCCAGTAAGATATTATTCTGTATCCTGCTTTTATCAGAAGGGCCCACGCCGTTCATCCAAAAACTGCTGTTCAGCTGGAGTGGTCACTGTGGTCGAGAGATGTTGAGGAAGAAATAATTCTCACCTGCAGGTGAGGGCAACCCCCTTGCATTGAAAATTCTGTTCTACCATAAGGAGAATTTTATTTTCCTTGTATTCTATGATGGAACTATATTCCCTCATATTCTATTTCTCAGGGAACTTGGGATCGGGATTGTATCATACAGTCCTCTGGGGCGAGGGTTCTTCTCTGTAGGCCCAAAACTGGTTGAGAACTCGTTGAGCGATGATGCCAGAAAGGTCCGTATTATTTGCCTTAGTTTTGTGACATGATTTATTAAGCATGAGCGAAGAGATAGTCTTACACTTCTAACGGGCCTGGAGGAAGGCATATCCACAAAACCTGCCTAATGTGAAGTCCTGGTGAAGTATTTGGTGCACCGTAAAATAAGCTCAAAAGCTTCAGTTAATGGTTCAATTTGAAGATTGGTGCATGGCAATAAACAAGGACTGTGCACACTAAGTACAATTTGAATTGAACTTATTAAGCTATTTGAATTTTCTCTGCAGTAAATTTTGCGCCAGTTAATTTTATTATGCTGGAATATTAACAAAAGTAAAATTTCATAAATGGAGAATTTACTCAGTGCTTACTTGACTTTCTTCTATTGCAATTTTGCAATGCTTTCGTGAATAGAAGCATAAGTGATATCAAACAGTGGTCATAAAAATGCTTCTAGTGCCTTACACTTTGCAAGGTTGGAAAAAACCTTCTTACTTTTTGGGGCAACTAACTCTAATAGAAGTATAACATGTCGGAACTGAACCACTACATTTAGAAAGCAGAGTAAGGGTCCAAGAGATTGGAATCAAGTAAATTTTCCACTGTCAGCTAAGTCATTGTGGGGTCATGTGAGAGCTCAAAATAGCCGATGGAAAGGTCTAGCTAGTCAAGTTACTGAGGGCCAGCCAGCTTGAAGTCTAGTTGAATTCAACTCAAGAGTTCGGCCAAAGATTATTAGTTGGTTTAGCTGTGCTCAAGCTCGAGTTTAGCGGAGTTCAGTTATAAAAGAAAATTTTGAGAAAAGCTGAAGCCTAGAAGATATTCGAATCCAGAGCTTCGGATCCAGGCAAAGCTCTGTCCCCAAGTTTTGTGAAGCAAGTTGAACTTAGCACTGCATAATTCTTGCTTCTGGTTTACTATTTAGCTTGAAAATCCGATTGTTTTGCAGCATCTCCCAAGGTTCCAAACCGAGAACTTGGAGCACAATAAAAAGTTATTCGATAGAGTGAACGACATCGCACAGAGGAAGGGATGCACTTCATCACAGCTAGCCCTCTCGTGGGTCCACCACCTGGGGGATGACGTGTGCCCCATCCCGGGGACCACCGAGATAGACAACCTTAAACAGAACATCGCTGCCCTGTCCGTCAAACTTACATCAGAAGAAATGGCAGAGCTTGAGTCCATTGCAGCATCTGATAACGTGAAGGGTGAAAGGTACATGTCCGATTTTGCCACATGGAAAAATTCTGAGACGCCGCCCCTGTCCTCATGGATAACTGCCTAAGAAGAGATCATTGATCTGTACCGGGCTGACTCAACTATCAAGTTTGTGAAATCACAATGCGTAATTGTGTGCTGGTTTAGAATAATGTTGTCAAATAATGCAATATGAAGATATAGGAGTTACTGGCACGGAATGAAATACTAGTCAAGCTACTTTCTAAATGTGCTAATCCAAGTTATTTACTGCTACATATGACATAATATGTGCAGTAATGATCGGATGCTCATTCAAGAACTGTCTAATGTGAAACTACACCTCAAATTGCCAACAACTTCTTTACCAATGGACAGATATGCAGGGAGCTACTATTAGAATATCGAACGTTCTGTCTAGCCACAGAATTCTCAGAAATAAAACGGAAGCTTGTCTGAGTAAAAAATTCACAATAACTTAAACAGGATCATGGAACATAGCTACAAATTAATAGTTGGTTACCATCACGTGATATTGTATGACTGCCGATCCCAGTTTCCCATTTGGTCATATTGTGTGTATGGCTTTGTGCGCAGTGATAATTTTTTCTTTTTTCTTAATGGGGTGTAGATTTCGCCCAATTAAACTGCCGGTCCCATGCACCTTTTGCGACACAATGAACCGGTAAAATGGGTGGTTAAGTCTGGTAGGGAGTCTCAAGGGAAATTGAACTGGGATCATGTGGATACTAGAAGCCCTCCTTAGTACTCCGTCAATCCCCTTGAAGTTGTGAGTTGTGATAACTTATTCCATTGCGATAGGATAACATTACATTTTGATTGAGGACGACTATTAATTAACTGGTTATTCTTCATACTATGGAAGGCAAATCAAACTTCCTATTATCCCAATAAAAGAAAAAAAAATCCAACTCCTATTATCCCCGGTCTCATGCATCTCTTGCGACACAATGAATTGGTAAACTAGGCGGTTAAGTCTGGCAGGTGGCCTCATGGGAAATTGAACTTGGGATCATGTGGATACTGAAAGTCCTCCTTATTACAAGGCCAATCCCTTGAAGTTGTGAGCAATTATAACTTATTACATTGTCATAGTGATAACATTATATTGTGATTGAGGACTATAACTATTAATTGACCGGTGATTCTTCATACTATGGAAGGCAAATCAAACTTCCAATTATCCCAATAAAAAAAAACAACTCCTATTATACCCCGGTCTCATGCACCTCCTGCGACATAATGAACCAATAAACTAGGCGGTTAAGTCTGGCAAGTGGCTACAAGGGAAATTGAACTCGGGATCATGTGGATATTGGAAGTCGTCCTTATTACTAGGCTAATCCCTTTGAAGTTATGAGCAGTGATAACTTATTACATTGTGATTGTGATAACGTTACATTGTGATTAAGGACTACGACTATTAATTAACTAATGATTCTTCATACTATGGAAGGCAAATCAAACTTCTGATTATCCCAATAAAAACATAAAAACAACTCATATTATCCCCGGTCTCGTGCACCTCCTGCGACACAATGAACAAGTAAACTGGGCGGTTAAGTCTGGCGGATGACTTCAAGGGAAATTGAACTCAAGATCATTTGGATACTAGAAGTCCTCTCTATTACTCGACCAATCCTCTTAAAATTGTGAGCAGTGATAACTTATGACATTATGATAATAATAACGTTTTTTTGTGATTGAGGAGTACAACTATTAATTAGCTGATGATTCTTCATGCTATGGAAGGCAAATCAAACTTCCTATTATCCCAAAATAAAAAAAGAAGAAGAAAAAACCTAACTCCTAATCCTCTCTTTAGAAAGTCCTAATTGCCTCCACAAGTTATGGTTGAGGATGTGATATGCAATTCGGAGATTTAGGGGCGGAAGTGAAAAGGTAATCAAAGATTAAGAATTGAAGTTTTTTCATTTTTTTCCCTTTTTATATTAGATTTTTTTTCACTCCCTACTACGTAAGGAGTGTGGCCGTAATGATACATGCCATAAAAATTCGTCTAGAACTACCACAGTGCCATTTTGGGAGAGAGTCTGCACTCCTGCTGGCACATCAACTACAATATGATTATATCAACTATAATAATATATAAAAGCAAGAAAGTGCAATCAGAAGCGCCACAACCACCTTTTTGGAAACTCTTGAACTCGTAATTGAGGGACTATACAACATTGTAAAGTATGATAAATTACCTAATAAGTTTCGTAGTCATTTTAATTTAGTACGTTATGATCACCTTTTTTTGTACTTTCATCACCTTAACAAATTGTCACGATGGAAAGACCCAATTAATTTAACTAGATGCAAGGCCCGTGCACACGCACGAGCTAGAATCGTCGGGCATATAAATAAAAACAACGACAACTATTGGAATGGATATATAGATAAGACAATTTCATTAGTGACTAAATTTTGTGTTTAGCTCTTCGTAAAGATAATAGAAACGTTCTTTCTAATTGCCCAATCTTGCAGAGTAGTCAATTCAATGAACGAACATTACTCGTATCTCTATAATAGAGAAGACTAAGGACAGTTCTTCCCATAACTGTGAAAAATCTCGTCCTCTCAAGTTAAAATTATAGTGCAACCCGATTAGGAAGAATTCCTTGTCAATATGAAAAAAATTAAAAACTGTAATTCAAATTCATGAGAAAAAAGTGATCAGCGTTTCTAGTAAAATATTATCAGAATTAAGTTGTCATTTTTAAAAAAGAGACTTGAGTAAAATATGAAGAATCATTATGCATTTTGAAAGCCTTAATGTTACAATTTAATAGATTGATCATAAATTCGTCTTTTCATATTTCAATGCATGTCATTTCGGTATAAATTTACAACCATTGCCTCCAGAAATACAAATACCCCGGCAACGCGTAGGTCCGAAGACTAGTTTTGTATCGACTCTTCCCTAGCGTTCGACCAAAAACATATACTCGTCAACGCATGTCAGGAATCTAGTCAACTCACAGCTCCTTCGTCAGGTCTTTACGTTTTTATTGGTAGGACGTCAGGTCTCGCGTTTTTTTATTTGGTAGGACGTCAGGCCTTGCGTTGTCTGCCCTTTTTTTTTTTTTTTGGTGGTTGAGCGTTGTCTGCCGTTTGTTACTGTGGGAGTCTCCCCTTCTGACACTTTATAACCTGCCTGCCTTTCTACTGCTCTTCACTTCAATTACTGCTCCGTCCCCACTTTGTGATTGTGAGGTGGTACGTATCCAGAAGAAGAAGAAGAAGAAGAAGAAGAAGCAGACGAAGGACAGAGGAGGGGGCAGAGTCATGGCGGCAGTGAAGACGATCAAGTTGGGGTCTCAGGGCTTCGAGGTGTCCGCTCAGGGGCTTGGCTGCATGAGCATGTCTGCCTTCTACGGGTCCCCGAAGCCCGAGCCCGACATGATCGCCCTCATCCACCACGCTGTCAACAGCGGCATCACCTTCCTCGACACCTCCGATATCTACGGCCCTCACACCAACGAGATTCTCCTCGGCAAGGTGGGCCAGCTCCTATTTCTCAATAAATAAGCTCATTTTATTGTGGTTTTCTCAGACTATCATCCTGTTTCTAGATTCTTGCACTTTCTTGGTCGGAAGAAATGTTGTGTCGATTGATTTCCTTAAAAAGGGCCGACCTTTCGGGCTCTTTTCTTGATGGGTCCCCAGTGGCCAGTTTTTGCGTGTTTTTGGTATAACCAACCTTGAATCCTTTGAGCAGGCGTTGAAGGGGATAAGGGACAGAGTCCAATTAGCCACCAAATTTGGGGTTTATTTTGAAGGCGGGAAGGGGAACATCCGTGGAGACCCAGCCTACGTGAGGGCAGCCTGCGAGGGCAGCTTGAAGCGGCTCGATGTTGATTGTATTGACCTCTACTACCAGCACAGGATCGATACTCGAGTCCCCATCGAAGTGACGGTATAATGACCCTTTTCATTCCATGTTAATTTAGTTGTTTGCCACTAGCTTTCTCGGAGTCATGTGTGCTGGAATTGAAATTGGTGTCATTAGTTTCTGCGCTGTTATATAAGTTAGGCTCTGCTATTGTGTATTGACTCTGTGAAGTTGTTGCAAATTCTGTGCAACTGCCAAAAGTGTTCTTGCCGGTAAGATATTATTCTGTATCCTGCTTTTATCGGAAGGATAAAATGGTCCATGGTTTAGCTTTTCATTGATAAATTTCTCTCGTGTTCTCGGAGATTGGGGAGTTGAAGAAACTCGTTGAGGAGGGGAAAGTGAAATACATCGGTCTGTCTGAGGCCTCTGCTTCAACTATCAGAAGGGCCCACGCCGTTCATCCAATAACTGCTGTTCAGTTGGAGTGGTCACTGTGGTCGAGAGATGTTGAGGAAGAAATAATTCCCACCTGCAGGTGAGGGCAACCCCCTTGCATTGAAAATTATGTTCTACCATAAGTAGAATTTTATTTTCTTTGTATTCTATGATGGTCCTATATTCCCTTATATTCTATTTCTCAGGGAACTTGGGATCGGGATTGTCTCATACAGTCCTCTGGGACGAGGGTTCTTCTCTGTGGGCCCAAAACTGGTTGAGAACTTGTCGAACGATGATGCCAGAAAGGTCCGTATTATTTGCCTTAGTTTGTGACATGATTTATTAAGCATGAGCGAAAAGAGCGTCTCACACTTCTAACGGGCCTGGAGGAAGGCATATCCACAAAAGCTGCCTAACGTGAAGTCCTGCTAAAGTATTTGGTGCACCGTAAAATAAGCTCAAAAGCTTCAGTTAATGGTTCAATTTGAAGATTGGTGGATGGCAATTATTAAGGACTGTGCACACTGTCTAAGTACAATTTGAATTGAACTTATTAAGCTACTTGAATTTTCTCTGCAAATTTTGCGCCAGTTAATTTGATTATGCTGGAATATTTACCAATGTAAAATTACATAAATGGAGAATTTACTCAGTGCTTACTTGCCTTTCTTCTATAGCAATTTTGCGATGCTTTTGTGAATAGAAGTATAAGTGAAATCAGACGGTGGTCATAAAAATGCTTCTAGTGCCTTAAACTTTGCAAGGTTGGAAAGAACCTTCTCATCCGTTCTTCTTTTTATTTTATTTTACTTTTTTTGGCGACTAACTCTAATTGAAGTTTTGCTGGTATAAATTCACTAGTGGTTGGATTACTGAAAATTAACTTGTCGGAACTGAACTAAAACATTTAGAAAGCAGAGTAAGCGTCCAAGAGACTGGAATCAAGCAATTCTTCCACTGTCAGCTAAGTCATTGTGAGGTCATGTGAGAGCTCAAAATAGCCAATGGAAAGGTCTAGCTAGTCAAGTTACTGAGGGCCAGCCAGCTTGAAGTCTACTTGAATTCAACTCAAGAGTTTGGCCAAAGATTATTAGTTGGTTTTGCTATGCTTGAGCTTGGTCTTACCCTGCTAGACCCTGATTTAACTCATCTCATTTTCTAAG
The DNA here is from genome assembly GCF_007655135.1 of Punica granatum. Lineage (NCBI taxonomy): Eukaryota > Viridiplantae > Streptophyta > Magnoliopsida > Myrtales > Lythraceae > Punica > Punica granatum. The sequence goes on from NC_045128.1 coordinate 23,765,144, forward strand.
TTACTGCTCAAGCTTGAGTTTAGCGGAGTTCAGTTATAAAAGAAAATTTTGAGAAATGCTGAAGGCTAGAAGATATTCGAATCCAACCAAAGCTCTGTCCCCAAGTTTTGTGAAGCAATTTGAGCTTAGCACTGGATAATTCTTGCTTCTGGTTTACTATTTAGCTTGAAAATCCATTTGTTTTGCAGAATCTCCCAAGGTTCCAACCCGAGAACTTGGAGTACAACACAAAGATATTCGATAGAGTGAACGAGATAGCTCAGAGGAAGGGGTGCACCCCATCACAGCTAGCCCTCGCATGGGTTCATCATCAGGGGGACGACGTGTGCCCCATCCCAGGGACCACCAAGTTAGAGAACCTAAGACAGAATATCGGAGCCCTGTCTGTCAAACTTACGTTGGAAGAAATGGCAGAGCTGCAGTCCATTGCGACCTCTGAAAAAGTGAAGGGCGAGAGATACACACCTGATGTTCCCACATGGAAGGATTCTGAGACACCGCCCCTGTCCTCTTGGAAAGCGGCCTAAGAGGAAATCCGAAATCATGGAAGTGTACATGGAGACTTGGCTCTTAGGTTTGTGAAATCATGGATGTTTTAAGTTAAACTTGCAGGAACATATGCAGGTCGAATGCTGGTTTAGAATAATGTACAGCATGATGCTTTTGGTATGACATAATGTGAGGAGAAATGAAGTACGAGTTTACGATATGTTGTAGTCTAGTTACTTGCTAAATGTGCTTATCCAAAGTTTTCTCTATTGGTAAGTATGTCATAATTAGTGCCGCAATGAAAGAAACTCGGTTTAGAACTGTCATGTTAAAAAACTACCCCTTATTTTGTTAATAAGTAATGACCTCTTTAGCTATTATCAGATATGTAAACAACTACTGTTAGAATATTGAACCTATTGTCGAGCCACATTCGACCCACTGACCAGAGTGTGCTGAGGCACTCTTTTACGGAGAAATATATGAAGTGTGCTGAGGCATTGACCAGAATGTGCTGAGGCACGCTTTTACTGAGGCATCAGAATTTCGGTGTCGAGGCACCAGTTTTTTGTGCTGAGGACGAATGGTCGAATGAGAGATATCCTCACGATTTCATTTCTATTTTGGTGTGATTCCGTTTTAACTTCCTAGGTGGTCTTTTAGAGATAAATATTCTATGATATATTTCTTAGGGATATGTAAGATATTTATCTGATACTATAGATATGGATCTTGTACTCTATACATCGAGATAGATAGTCTTGGAGTACTGGTTAGACGTGATGGTAAAGATCGTGAGAGAACTTAGTGTAAGACTTAGTCTCGGTGAGAATAGGTTGGGGTTTGGGTTTGGGAGGTACGAGCGTGATCTTGTTGTAATATCTTTTGTGTGATCTAATGAATCCTTTTAATTCCACCTAATTATTCGTGTGTCGTTTCTATTTCGATTTTCTCGTTTCTTCAGTTGGTTGGATGGTCTCCAGGGCTAACAAATAGAATGAAAAATAACATGGATAGGATACTCATGAAGGTTAAGAATCACAAGAACTTAAACAAGGGATCAGGGCACACAACTTGAAGTCGAACTCTTCTTGCAATATTAATTATAAAATTGAATTTTCCTACCCCTAAAACCTTCCTGACAAAATAAGAGGATGTCTGGGTGTTTCTTCTCTCTATCCTAATGACTCCAAGAAGATAAACGATTTGATACAATTTCTTCCTTTTCTAAAATCTATCTCATTTTCTCCCATAATAACCAACAACGACTAGTTGGTTGTTGGCTGTCGTGATCATATAGTAATATCAATCACAGTTTGTCACATCGATCGTGAGATTGTGAGAATTGTTCATTTTACTGTGATTATGTGTTGCGCTGTAATTGAAAACTATAATGACCAGCAATCAATAAATAACTTTTTCTTACCACGGAGGGCAAGTCAATTTCCTCCTATCCCAATCAGAAAACTCAAGACTGGGATCCTTCCTTTCAGAAATCCTCCTCCTAGTTCCTCTATCCTCCTAGGGACCCCCTTGATTGCTACGTCAAAAGCATCCTCAAAGTCAGGCAATCCACCATTCCTAGGATTTGCATACACAATCCTAGGAATCATCCCTATCACCTCCTCTCGCATCGCCTCCACTTCAATGCTCAAGATGCACATCAGCCTCCGACGAATGTTAACTCTCCGGCTCCTCACATCCTCCTCGGGTATAAATACTGAGTACTTGGTGTAGTTACTTGGGAAGTAACATAAATACTGCACATAAGCTGACCCTGGGTGGAAGAAAACGGGGATGCACCTGGCAAGGACCGAATCGAAGCCTGATCTCCTAGTTCAAGAGTCCCCCGGAGGCTGAAGGCAGAAGACCGAGTTCTGGAAAACCCTAATAATCTCCACAGGGTCATTGCATTTGTTATTTTCCCCTGAACGGCATGCCAGTAGAAAGCAAGTGTCAGTACTTCTTAATTTTGAGACTTGGGCATATTGCTTGATGAGATCCGGACCTTATCGACTCTTTTGACTTGGGTTGGGGGCCCCCACGAAGGAGAACAAGCACTTCCTTTTTCTCTTCTGCATTTTCTCTAGCCATCGGGAGACCTCGAGGGTGGTCTAGGGGTGAAAATGAGTCGGATATGGTATTGCGAACTCGTTCCTCCATGAACTTGACTCGATTGACAACAATGTCATGTTCTTCAATTCAGGGAGGTTCATGAAGTTGTTTCCCCACTCAGAATCATTGCCGATACCTCTCCTATAATCCTATGAGATCCTACAACCAACGACGAAATGGTCACGTCCCCACATTCTCTTCCGCTCTGGTCTTGCGCTAACCCATTGGGCCAACTCGCAAGACAAGGCATCCCTCACCGATACATTGTATCCCCAAAGATGCCTGCCAATATCGAGGCCCGCGTAGAATGGAATGTAAATGGCTGAGGCCAAGGAAGAGTCATTTGGAAGGCACCCGTGTTGCTTCATCCGGGCTTCGAATATGGGCTCGAGGAAGAACTGGCACGTGGAGTACCAACTACCATTGGAGAGGATCTCTCTTGGGCTGTCAAACTTGGGCCCGAAGCCTGAGTTTGACACAAACCAGCACACATTACACCACCTTGTAATGGCTCGGTAGTCTTTGAGAAGGTCATCGTTGAACCGGTGGGGTAGATTGCGAACATAGATTTATCAACCCGAACAAGGATCCACACTACTCCTCTCATCGGTTGCAGTTGGGACGCAGGAATGAGCTGGAAGTTCGTGGTGGCTATGAATAGAGAGAAGACCGCACTCTTGGCCCCACCAGAGGCAAAGAAATGGAGGTTAAGGACTATGTAGCAAAAGAGGAAGGACAAGACGAAGATGGACAAATATTGGTCATAGCCCTTCTTTCTGAAATTGGGTTTCTTCTCCATCTAAATCCCAAGAGAAGGACAAAACATCACAAGAAAACCTAAGTACACATAAACAATACAGAGAGAGACGAAGAGTTGAGTTTCAACTTTTGGACAAGGAGGGATAGAAATTTGAGGCTCTTAACGAAAGATTTGGTGTCTGTTCAAAGGACTTTGGTTGTACATGACATATATTAGTTGTCAACATGGCAACTTACTTGGGGAAAATTACGTAGAAGTAAATCTAATATTCCAATATCTGTACATATTTGTTAAATGTGCCAAATACACTTATGTATTTAACATTTAGTATTTGATTTTTCCATGTGAGGGTGCTTGAAACTCAAGTAAAGAAGAAACTTTATTTGGAGAGATTTGATAGTTGCTAATTCCTCTTTTGGAAGAAAATTTGCATAATAGTCATATGGTGCAAGAAATATATTTATTTATTAATTTTTTATCATGGCATTTGGAAACCTAATTTAGCTTGTTTGGAGTATGTGGGTTATGGAGGAGAAGATTATGGTTTGTATAGAAGCTTTCATAACCCTCCAATTCCATAACCCTCCATAACCCTCAATCCAGACAATCACAACGGACCTCGACTAATCCGGTTCGAGACAAGTCGACCTACTAATAAAGTTCCCACAGTAAGAATTTTTTAAAATAATCACTTGTTGAAGGAACGGACTCATTAAGTTTTTTTTTTTTTTGTCCTCAAGAAAATCTCAAATTGATACTCATTTATGGTGAATAAATGGGATTAGAGACCACGGTACAATTAGGTTTAGGATCAGTCCGCTGTACTATCTGTACATGCGTTTCCTTTTCTATACGTACAACTAATTTCGACTGACAATCTGTCAATTTCTGCCCAAAAGAATACAACTAGCTAGCTCCCGGTAATGACCAAATTTGAGGACCAAAAGGAATCCAGGCCTATGATGAGTTCCCTCACCAACTCATAATGCTCTTCCAAGACTATAATGCAAGGAGACTAAGCATGCCTTAAACTTGTCAAACGAGAATGGAATATAAGCGTTCATATTGTAAATATTCATCAGTATATTCGAAATATATTTACTTGTTATGACACATATGTGATTTTACAATCAATCAATTATGTGACTATATCGAGAAAAAGAACAAGCTCCATTTGGGCATGATAACATAGGAGCAGTATGCTAGGGTAAGGTCTGATTGTCTTTTCGATAATAACTTTACCGAGGAGTCCTTCCCTTGGTAATTTTGATTTTTTTATATTTTTTTTATTATTATGGAGGAAATATTCTCTCAGTAAATCCCTACGTAAATTTCCCTTCATAATCACGCATTTTCTAGTATTATGCCCCACATATCGTCTCCTTGGTATAAGCCATAAAAAGATTAATTCATAGGGATTGAACTGTCTAGATTGATCATAGCTATCGGGGAGATAATTCATGTGCAGACTAATTAGCCAAGAGCTCTTTGCATTTGCCTTTTAGTTCTCATTTTCATCAGCATCTGCAAACGAGCCTAACAACTTTTTATCGTTATCATTGAGGTCTCATTACCCCGCCTTTGTATTTCTTAAGCTTACCCATCCCTATGCCTGATACAGGACAGCGTAGGATATCTTTTGTAATTTAAATTTGAGTTTGTGCTTCTTTTTAGTAATATGAATACATTCAATGAATCAGTCCCTTGATTTCTGATCGTCTCTATATTGTACGAAATCCATGTAGTTGAGGCATAGGTTAAAGAACCCATTTAAGATTTGAACGGAAGAGAGTCCTATTTCCTTGGAAAACAAAGAAAACATGAATTCCCTTTCTCCTTGGGAAATTTTTTAGTCAAGCCACTGGAGCTCCAATGCTATTTTATCTTTCCTAAATGTGTCGTGCTCATGTCATATTCTGGTTCATTTGTGACGTACTTCGATTCATAAACTCTTCAGACAGTCGACTACATGTGCGTATTGTTGGCTACTTTGCATACAAAATGATGCAGCCGATAATATGCATATATAGTCGACTGTCTGAAGAGTTTATTTTTTGGAGTACGAGACAAATGAACTTGAGTACGACATGTATAGAAAAGACAAAATAGCACTGGATTTACTAGGCGAGAGAATGTATCACTGCGTTTTACTCTCTTTAATCCGCCACATAAATTTAATTCTTCAATTCACCCAAAATAAGAGTGTTACTACATCCTTCTATAATAAACCTGAAAATCTCCTAATTCAGAATTCACTCAATTTGGCAGGCATGAGCTATGATATATATATATATGTGTGTGTGTGTAATAACAAATATAGATTTACAATTGATTTGCAACCTAAGAAGAGAGGAAGACCAAGAAAAAATGTCCAACTAGTGAATCGGGGCAGTGCTTTCATGGAGTCTCAAGGACACACAGTCATTGAGCCTCAGGGGCCGGGGTAGAGTCATGGAGCCTCAAGGGAGCAGAGTCATGGTGCCTCAAGGGAGCAGAGTCATGGGACCTCAGGATAGCAGATTCAATGAGCCTCAAGATAGCACTGTCATTGAGACTTAGGAGTCCAGAGTCATGGAGTCTCAGGAGACCACAATCATGGAGCTAGTGAGGAACACAGTCATGAAGTTAGTATCTACTTATGAGAATAGACTAAAGTTACTTGTAAGTATATTGTTTGTCTTGTTGGCTCAGTGTCTTATCCACATAATTTAATGTTGTATTTTTGTGATTTTGTGAATGACAGGTCAAAAGAAATGCAACAAATGAAGTTGAGGACGGACTAGACACCAATAAACTCAAGGAAGTTGGGGACAAACCAAGCACAAGCAAGCATAAGAAAGTCACTTCAAGCAAAAATATTAGGCATCCTATGTATAGAGAATTCGAACAAGCTTCAAGAGGTGTTGGGGTGATCACAGGTCAATCTAGCATTTGCTATGTACACTTGCTTGGACTATGAGAATTAGTTACACTGGCAAATATGGATGCTAGCCCATAAACGTTGTCTAAGGAGTTTAAGGATAGCAGCAGCAAGGGATTCAACAGGAAGGGGTTCGACAACAAGGGATTCAGTAGCAAGGGGATCATAAGCAAGGGGCTCATCAGTAAGGGGTTTAGCAACAACCTTAGCTAATTGTGAGAACAAGGGCGCAAAGACTCTAGGAGCAGCAGCAACAGACACTTACAGATAAATGTCCAAACAAGAAGCAAAAAAAAGCATATATAGTGTTGGTCGTGGTTGTTTTTGTCAGCTTTTGGTGGTTGATAGTATGGTGTAGTAGTGATGGTCGTAGATATGGCACGATGTCTGACCATATTTAAGGCTTTTTGTTTACAGTGATGGTGGTAGATATGACATTTAACTTGTGATAATATATTGTATTTCATTTTTGCCAACTGTAATTTAACTTGATGGATGGATTATGATGGATTATGAATATCAATATGTAATATGATGCATTTTACAGTTATTTGATAGATTTTAGTTATGCCAACTTTACTTGCTATGTAATATGATGCCTTTTGTGGTTATATCGCTTTTATCATTATTTTGTGATAGATTTTCTAATTATAAGGAGTAATATGATTAGACAAAGGATGGTGGAGCCTCATTGCATAAAATGAAGAACATGCAATTTCATTACTCATTGGTCATGAACATTGTAACATAAATGGTTTGACATCTATGTAATATACGAATACTTGCATCATTCTTACTAAAATAAAGGAATTCATGGCAGCATCTTTTGGTTGACATTTCTGCCAACTACAAATATCCAACTAAACAACAAACATATAATTATAAGGCACAATGTTGCTTTCATCTTGGAACAATATTTCCCAACCAAATTTGCATTTTTGACTTGCAGTCTCATCTCATTTAACTCCTTTTGCATCATTTCATTCTTCCATTCCAATGTGGCCACTTTATCTTCGGCCGCTGACAATTTTAAAAGAAGAAGTTCATTCTTCTTTTAGACATGGTTGAGCTCCATAGCAGCATATTACTTTTCTTTCATCAGGACACCCAATATATGCTTTTTATGCTTGGAGTATTCGGGATCAACCATTTGAAGTATTTACAATCATTTTCCTACTATTTTAAAACTTATATCAGCATATAGTATATCATATCATAAGCAATCATGATCAAAACGAGAACATGAGTACCTTCCAATGTTTGCACTGAAAAAATCTTCTTCCAGGATTGCTCTCACTCCATGAAGTCAATAACGCAGCTACTTAATTGTAATGGCATTCCTTCTAAACTCCAGAGTTGTTAGTTGCTGTAGAAGACTCACCAATTCAACTAATATACCTGTTGACATCTCAACTCACCTTCTCGGCTAATGCTTGCTTGCGGTCATGCTCCAATTTCCAATTATGAAAATTGACTAAGGGATTTTATTCAGCGAGCGCTCAATTGAAGAAAGCAAGAGAATTGCAACTCAATCCAACCCAAAAAAGTGGGAAGGAGCACAAGCTTTAGCTTCGTTTCTTGCCCTAATTTTATGCTTGCGCATGATGGAGGGAGGAGGAAGAGATATTTGAGGGAAATATTGTGGCTGGGCTCGCCAATTGGACTAAATGAAGTTTACGTGGAAGATAACATCTAACTAGACCAAATGTAAATGCCATGTAAGCATTGTGTCATGACTCGAAATTTCAGTAGAATTTTCCCGATATCCATTATCACATAAAAGCTATTCACATAAAACTTGCTTTCCATAAATTGCCCAATATATATGACCAATCTAGCAAGCTCTCATATATATATATATATATATATATATATATCTACATTCCAAGAGAGCCATATCACTAAACTAACTAAATAAAAGTTTCAGATCGTACCATATTCTAATACATTCTACAAAAAAGAATATTTATCAAATAACTAAAGTCTCTATTTAGTTCTCCGAGCTGATCCCCGAAATCAAAAATGGTTTTTTTGTGCATCTAGAAGCTTATTTGAAAAAATATATGTAGGTGTGAGTTGTATCTTAATGAGTACTATATTTCAAAGTAAAATGAATTAATATTAAATAAATATTTAATTACAAACAACCGAATATTCAAATAAATAATACAATTACATCTAATCCAACTATCAGCTCACCCTTACATATATATAGTGTGTGTATATATATATATATATACACAAATTATAATAATAATAATTATATCCAATATACTAACTAAATTTAAGTTCTACAAACAAGTATACACAACTCTTCCAACTATTTTTCTAATATCCAATATCGCATAAGCATCAAATATCCATTCATTTAACGTTACATAGCAAATCACTACACAAACACTTGACATATCAAGCTCTAGCATTCCACCCGCATTCAAGTATAAGAACATATTTCGACAAACTCAACAATCATCAAAATCATCTAAATCAATCCAAATAAACAATGCACAACCCTAGTCAAACAATATAGCCATAAGGTCGCATTTCCTTGCAACATGTTAGGACGGTACCGTGACATCGCACATCTCAGTCATATCATCATCAACTCCTAATACTCATATCTCATAAGCGGGGGCCGCCAATTAACCTCTGGAGGTAAAAGTTGACCTCAATTTATATTTTGTCGGGTCTAGCGGCCATTCGGGCCCCTTTTTCTATTTTGCCGGGTCTAGCGGCCATTCGGGCCCCTTTTTCTATTTCGCTAGGTCCAACGGCCATTCGGGTCCCTATTTATATTTCTTCGGATCCATCGGCCGATCTAACTCTTACTATAATCTGTCGGGTCCAACGGTCCCATGACTATAGTCAAGCAATATCAGTATACACGAGCACATACCCAATCACATTATAATGTTATCACATTATCATCACATATCTCATACACAATCATTGTACGCAACACTGCAGATTTCAATTCAAAATGAAACATAAAAGGGCAATATCTCTCAAATTCTTTCACAAAATATAGTAAGACTGATTCCTTAATCTAACTATTACAATATTCTTCTTAAATAATTTATATAACTATAATATATCATTTTATAAAGGAATAAAGTACTCACAGATAATTTCCAAAAGAATAGTTCATTGGCTCGAGTCTTCAGAATCTAGATATTCGGTCTCTCCATCCCTATCCATTACAATCATAAAATATTACTAAATATGCAAGAGAATATCATAATACACATGTTGGTTCAATCAAACTACTTTTTCATGTTGGTTCAGTCAAACTACTTTTTCACTTTAAATAAAGTTGAAAAATACTCTAATTAACAAATCCTCCATTAATCTATTAATGAAAACATTAAAAATAAAACTTCCTCCACACGCATGTTCAAACTTTCACCCAAACAATCACAATCAATAGAAATTATCAAGTATAAATTCAGCATGTAAATTCGAATCATTTGTCATAACCTCAAAAACTCAATCAAATTCATCTAATCGAATTCCTTCAGCTCAAAACACGACTAAATTCACTCTAACAAGAGAAACTCCAGCTTCATTAAACTCATTAGACACCCATGCTTAAACTATGAAAAACCCGCTTACTTCAACCTACTAGCTAAATCATATAAGGAAAAATACAACTAAGTATATAAGCTCAACCATCTCTCAAGAAACATATTAAAAGGATATCATCAATAGAATTTGCTCAAACCGACATCAATTATTTCGTCTAGACAACTCAGTATAACATATAAGGTAGTCCAAAAACAATAAAACTCATCAAAACACATATCTTCTCTTTTTTTTAATATCAAAGATGCGTAGTGTATATATATATATATATATATAAATAAATAAATTCCAGCCATCTTATCAAATCAAACTCACGGCTTAATTACTCAATCCCACTATCCAATCAGCAAACCACATCTTAGACTTAGCTGTGGTGGGCGAAAATACACATAAATCTCAGCTAAATCAAAGGAAAAAAAAATCAAAGTAAATTTTGTTTTGAAACCCTATTCTCAGTTAAATGGAATCGAACCAAAAGTTTTTCTCATCATTTCTCGTGGAAACAGTATCAGAAAGCAGCAATCTTTGATTGTTTGATATTGAAGGAGTTCAAAGAAGGCTAAAGGAGAAAAATTGAGATGAAAAATCATCAGAGACTTAAATACAAAGGAATCGTGGAACCAAGCTCTGTCATATTGTTGCAGTTTTTTTTTCCATCACCTGATCGCTCCTCAACATCAGAACGAAGCCAAACCAGCAAGAACAAGCAAGAGAAACATTAAATCGGCAATGGCCAAAAGCTAGGGAATCCGTTAGAAGCTCATGAGATAGAAAAGGAGAAGCAAGGTACGAAGCTCAAGAAGGTCGTCAATGGCGGGCTCTCTCTCTCCCTCTCTATTTCTCTGTTTCTTCTTCGTCTCCCCAGCGAAGAAAAAAAATAGAGCACAAAGGGGAAGGAAGGAGCAAATGAAATGAAATATGTTCGGCGGTGGAAAATGGATTGGTCTCAACACCACGTGGACCCCATAGAACCTTTTCTTTTTTTAATTTTCCAGCCACTTAAACATGTAACATATGATATACATATATAAGTATGTATATATGTATTTATACAGGTTTAAAAATAATTACCGAGTCTCACAGATTTCATGAGGGAAGATGGACAGAAGGAAGCAACTTACTAGGTAAGAGAAGATTTTGAAACGTTATGTTCTTATAGAAAATTCTTAAAGTTCGTGTATATTAAGAAATTTTTAAATAATACGTGCTATTTTATGTTAAAAACACTTTATATAATATATTTATATATCATAAATTTAACTCGCTGAATTTGTAATTATAAAATACTTTTTAGTGACTATTATAAACTTTTTCTGGAAAATTTCTTGTGATAACAAAATAGGAATATGTCATCATTTAAAATGTAGAATATATATGCATATATGTATGCAAAATTTCACTGTTCATTATTTGATATGATACATAGGTCAATGAATGTAATTCATTTACCTCTTATGATTTTATATTTTATAATTTATTGCTGTACATATCATTGAATGAAATGAATAAATTTCTTAGTAGGAATAAATTCATTTATCCAAATTTATTTGCCATAAATAATTATCTCTAATTACTTTGATTTTTTTTAAAAAATTACTCTTTTGGTGGTCAAAACAATTATCTTAAATTACTTAATTTGTTGCTAGCAACATAGAATCATACGAGCGATTTTAAATTGTATAATGTCAACTGTTTTACATTCTAAAATATTAATATTAAATTGTGTGATTTTGGTTTAGGACACAAAAATCCTACTTACGATACCAACGCCCTGGTTTGGAATGAAAGATTAGTAATACTCCCATAAAGTCATTTATCTTTCAGCGATAGTGTATTGTTTATCCAATATTTTCTCTCCATGTTCAGACTTACGATGTCTGCCATTTGTTGCTTGCTGTTGGAGTCTCTCTCCTCTTCCTGCGTTGCTACTGCTCCACTTCCCCTCATAAATTAGCATCGCTGCTCCTGCTTCATCCCACTTTGCGCTGGGCTTCCATACTTCCATTAAGCTTCTTCTTCTTTGTGATTGTGAGGTGGTACGTACCCAGAAGAAGAAGCAGAGGAAGGACAGAGGAGGGGGAGAATATGGCGGCAGTGAAGAAGATCAAGTTGGGGTCTCAGGGCTTCAAGGTCTCCGCTCAGGGTCTCGGCTGCATGAGCATGTCTGCCTCCTACGGGCCCCCGAAGCCTGAGCCCGACATGATAGCCCTCATCCACCGCGCCGTCGACAGCGGCATCACCTTCCTCGACACCTCCGATGTCTACGGCCCTGACACCAACGAGGATCTCCTCGGCAAGGTGGGCCAGCTCCTATTTCTCAATAAATAAGCTCATTTTATCATGTGGATATCTGATACTATCATCTTGTTTCTAGTTTCTTGCACTTTCTTGGTCGGAAGAAATGTTGTATCGATTGATTTCCTTAAAAAGGCCCGACCTTTCCGGGCTTTTTTGCTTTCATGCATGATGGAAGCATTGACCTTCTTCTCTTGGGTTGACTTAGTTTCATTTTTCCGCTTTGTTCTGTTTATGGGTAATCATGATGGTTCCCAGTGGCCAGTTTTCGCATGTTTTTGGTTGAAGCTTTAATAATTCATGCCGGGGCTAAATCTGGCCAGTGAATCCTCTTTCAGGTCTCAGTTGGAGCTGAGCTGAACTAATCTCGCTTTCGTTATTTCCGATGATTTTGGTTACATCCTTAGAGCAGGCTTTGAAGGGGATAAGGGACAGAGTCCAGTTAGCTACCAAATTTGGTGTTTACTATGAAGGCGGGAAGGGATATATCCGTGGCGATCCAGCCCACGTGAGAGCAGCCTGCGAAGGCATCCTTAAGCGGCTCGGTGTTGATCGTGTTGACCTCTGCTACCAGCACACATCGATACTCGAGTCCCCATCGAAGTGACGGTATTAGACCCTTCTCATCCCGTGTTAATTTTGTTTTCTGATACTAGCTTTCTCGGAGTCATGTGTGCTGGGATTGAAATTGCTGTCATTAGTCTTTTTGCTGTTATTAAGCTCGGCTCTGCTGTGCTGTGTTGACTACGTTAATTTATCAAGCACATAACTCACTGTGTTCACTAAGAAATCTTTATCATCTTAAGAATTTTAAAAATATCACGGCCTGACTGTAAAATGTAGCTAGAACTGCTCCAATGCTTGTAAATTTGTTCTCGCTTACTCAGTAATTCTGGACCTGTTTGTTTATTCAACTAACTGATTCCTAACTTTAGTGATGACGGTTTCAATCTTTGGGATTGATCATTGGGAGATCTCCAGCTTAGAATGCTTGAACCTTAATGATTTAATTCTCGGTGTTCATTCTGTTTCATTTTATGATGTCACCAGAATCTATCTTTCCAGTCGTTGATCTTGCAGATAACATCATTCTACCTGCTCCACTTGCCTCGTGGAGTATAGTTTGCATAAAATATGATTATCATCTTTACAGAATTCTTCTTTTTATGTATACATATGTATATATGTATAACACTATCCACTGTGTTTGGATTATGAAAAGTGTGTTTTGATATGCAGGACTTCTTCGCCTGGATTTAGCATATGCAACAAAAAGATGTCTCCTGCACGAAGTAAAACAAAAATTATTAAGTTGCTCCTCAATGCTTCATCCTGCTAATTTCGTTTAAAACTGACTTGGCAGTTAATATCAATCTGTTTCTCGCTTCTGTTGGAAGGATAAAATGGACTACGGTGTCCTGGCTATCTTTTCATTGATAAATCCCTCTTTCGTTCTTGAAGATCAGGGAGTTGAAGAAACACATTGAGGGGAAAATAAAATACATCGGTCTGTCTGAGGCCTCTGCCTCAACTATCAGAAGGGCCCGTGCCATTCATCCAATAACTGCTGTTCAGTTGGAGTGGTCATTGTGGTCGAGAGATGTTGAGGAAGGTAGTTCCCACGTGCAGGTTAGGGTTATCCCCTCGCAGTGAACTGTTTTCTGCAATAAGTAGAAATCTATTTTCTTTGTATTCTCTGAAGGAACTATTCTTTCGTATGCTATTTCTCAGGGAGCTGGGGATTGGGATTGTCTCACACAGTCCTCTGGGATGAGGGTTCTTCTCTGTGGGCTCAAAGTTGGTTGAGAACTTGTCGAACGATGATTTCAGAAAGGTTCGTATTATTTGCCTTAATTATGCAACATGATTTATTGTTAAAATATGTAACTAAGGAATAAGCTTATACTCCAGCGCCCAAAAAAGATAGGCTTATACTTCTAGTGGGCCAAGTAAATCCTCAAAAACTGGCTAGAGCGAAGTCCTGTTAAGGTAGTTGTGCACCATAAAAAGTTTAAAAGCTTAAGTTAGTGGTGCAATTTGAAGATTGCTGCATGCCAATAGATAAGGACCATACCCGTACGGACTGGTAAGTACAATTTGAATTGTACTTACTGAATTTTCTCTGCAGTAACTTTTGCTCTAGTTAATACGATTGTGCTGCAATACATAATACTCATAAAGTAAAATTATACAAATAAAAATTTTATAGTTCTTCCTTGCCTTTTTTGTATAGCAAGTTTGTGACGTTTCACTGATAGAAAATAGAAGTAATACAGACATTGGTCATCTATTCTTCCTTTTATTTATTCTATTTTAGTTTATTTTTTCGCAACCAACTCTAGTGGAAGTTCAATCACATATAAATTCATTACTTGTGTTTGCATTACTAAGAATATAACATGTCGGAGCTGAACTACTACATATATAAAACAGTCCGAGAGACTGGAATCAAGCAATGGTTCCACTGCCGTCTAAGTCACTGTTGAGTTCATGTAAGAGCTCAAGATGGCTTAAGGAGAGGGCTAAATTACTCAGGGGCAATCGGCTTGAAGTCTACTTGAATTCAACTCAAATTCTTATGAGTTCGACCAACGTATTTCAGTTGATCTAGCTATGCTTGAGATCAGTTTACTCTGCTGGAAGCTGATCCAACTTCTCTCATATAGTTGAAACTAATGATATTTAAGTCTAATAGTACAAAAGTTCCTCCATTTTCCAAGTTATTGCTCGAGCTCGAAATAGATTTGAGCGGAGTTGAGGTCGAACATAATTTTGAGAAAAGCTGAAGTCTAAAAGATATTCGAATCCGAGCAAATCTCTGTCCTTGAGTTTTGTGAGGGAAGTTGAGCTTGAAACAGGATAATACTTGCCTTAGTTTTACTATTTAGGTGGAAAATCATTGTACTTCTGTGTACAGTTCACTTTTTTTACAGTACTGAATCTGCTTGTTTTGCAGAATCTCCCAAGGTTCCAACCCGAGAACCTGGAACACAACACAAAGATATTTGATAGGGTGAACGAGATCACACGGAGGAAGGGGTGCACCCCATCACAGGTAGTCCTTGCATGGGTCCCCATCTGAGGGATGACGTGTGCCCCATCCCAGGAACCACCAAGTTAGAGAACTTTAAACAGAACATTGGAGCCCTGTCTGTGAAGCTTATGTTATCAGAAATGGTGGAGCTCGAGTCTATTGCAGCGTCAGGTAGTGGGAAGGGTGAGAGATATAAACCCGATGTTGCTACATGGAAGGATTCTGAGTCACCGCCCCTATCCTCATGGAAAGCTGCCTAAGAGGAAGTCATGGATCTGTACCGTACCATGGAGAATTGACTGCTGGATGTTTCGAGTTAATCCTGCAGGACATATGCAGCTCGTATGTTGGTTTAGAATAGTGTTGTTTTGAGCCAAAAGCCAGCTTTTCTCCCACTGATCATTTTGGTATGACAGAATGCAGTATGGGGATATGGAAGCTATGGGTTTACGATATGTAGTAGTCAAGTTACTTGTTAAACGTGCTTATCCAAGTTTCTCTACTGGTGTGCATGACATATTATGTGCCAAAATGATCAAAGACTCATTCAAGATCTATCGAATGTTAAAACTTCTCCGAATATGCCAATAACCTCTTTAGGTATGGTCAGATCTGTAGACAGCCACGATTAGAATATCAAACCGACGCCCAAGCATCAGAATTCGGCAGTATATGGAAAATGAGATGGATAATAAATTAATGTCAGTATCACAAGGTTTTAAAACAGGATCATGGATCATACTTAAAATTTAAAAATATACTTAGACATCGTTAGACAATGATTCTTACCATAGTCACCATTAGATGAGTATTCCTGCCCCCATATCCTTCTTGACAAATAAGAAAATGACTTTGCTTTTTCTTTGTATCCTAATGACTCCAACGAGAGAGACAAACGATCTGATACAATTTCTCTCTTTTCTTTCCCCTTTGAAATCTACCTATTTCATTTTCCCACATACTAACCAATAATGAATAGTTAGTGTCATCCATATGCTATCACGTATAACTACCAATCATAGTTTGTCACATCATCGGATTGCGGGACTTGTACGCTCCACGGTCACACTGTGGTTGACGACCATACTAACTGACAATCAACTAATAATAACTTTTTCATACTACGGAGGGCAGATCAAATTTCCTACTGTCCCAATCAGAAAACCCAACACTAGGATCCTCCCCTTGAGAAATTCTCCTCCTAATTGCCTCTATCCTCCCAAGGACCCCCTTGATTGCAACATCAAAAGCATCTTCAAACTCAGGCAATCCATCATTCCTAGGATTAGCATACACAATCCTAGGAATCATCCCTATCACCTCCTCTCGCATCGCTTCCACTTCGATGCTCGAGATGCTCATCAGCCTGTGACCAATGTTAACCCTCCGGCTCCTCACATCCTCCTCGGGTATATATACTGAGTACTTGGTGTAGTTACTCGGAAAGTACCATAAATACTGCACGTAAGCTGACCCTGGGTGGAAGAAAACAGGGATGCACCCGGCAAGGATCGAATCAAAGGTTGATCTTCTAGTGTGGGAGTCCCCTGGAGGCTGAAGGCAGAAGACCGAGTTTTGGAAAACTCTAATGATCTCGCAAGGGTCATTGCATTTGTTATTTTTCCCTGAACGGCATGCCAGTAGAAAGCAAGTGTCAGTACTACTCGAATTCGAGGCTTGAGAGCATTGCTCGACGAGATTGGACCTTATAGACTCTTTTGACTTGGGTCGGGGGGCCCCCACGAAGGAGAACAAGTACTTCCTATTTTGATTCCGCATTCTCTCTTGCCATTGAGAGACTTCGAGGATGGTCGAGGGGTGGAAATAAGTCGGATATGGTATTGCAAACTCATTCGTCCACAGGGTTGACTCGATTGAAAGCAATGTCATGTTCTTCGATTCAGGGAGGTTCATGAAGTTATTTCCCCATTCGGAGTCATTGTCGATATTACGCCGATAATCCCATGAAATCCTACCACCAACGACGAAATGGTCACGCCCCCACATTCTCTTCCACTCTGGCCTCGCGCTAACCCATTGGGCCAACTCATGAGCCAAGGCGTCCCTCACCGATACATTGTACCCCCAAAGATGCCTGCCAACATCGAGGCCCGCGTAGAATGGAACATAAATGGCTGAGGCCAAGGAAGAGTCATTCGTGAGGCACCTGTATTGCTTCATCCGGGCTCGGAATATGGGCTCGAGGAAGAACTGGTACGTGGAGTACCAACTACCATTCGAGAGGATCCCTCTTGGGTCCTCAACCTTGGGCCCGAGGCCTGAGTTTGACACGAACCAGCACACATCATTCCACTTCGCTATGGCTCGGCAGTTTTTGAGAAGGTCATCGTTGAACCGTTGGGGGAGATTGTGAACATAGATGTAACGACCTGAGCAAGGATCCACATTACTACTCTCATCGGTTACATTTAGGACGCAGGAACGAGCTGGAACATCGTCCTGGCTATGGTAGTAGCTTATGAATAGAGAGGAGACCCCACTCTTGGCCCCACCAAAGTCAAAGAAGTGGAGCAGGAGGACTATGAAGCAAATGAGAAAAAAGAAGATGAAAGTGGACATGGATTGGCCATTGGCCTTCTTGATGAGATTGGGTTTCTTCTCCATCTTAAATCTCAAGAGAAGAAGCACAAATATCACCACAAGAAAACCTACGTACATATGAACAATAGAGAGAGAATTGAATTTTGACTTTAGGGGGTGGAATGGACATGGAGGCATATTGAAGTTAATTGTGCCTTTTAAGGAAAGATTCGGTGTCACTTTTAAGGAGGCTGGTTTGTACATGACATATAAATCAATTGTATCTATGGCAACTTAGTTAGGAAAATTTCCAGGGAAAGAAGAAAAAATTTAAGAAGTGAATCAAATGATATCTAATTTCACCGAGCAAAGAATAATAATAATAAAAAGATATCTAATTTCCCTATTTGTCAGATGCGCCAATTTATACATTTTATGTATTTAACATGCAGGGTTTCATGTTATTCCATGTTAGGGGTGCTTAAAACGCAGTTAAAGAAGAAACTTTATTTGGAGAGATTATATTTGATTGGATTGTTTGGTAAGCCATATAATTCCTCCCTTTGAAGAAAATCTACATGATAGTCATAAGTTCCCTAATACTCCTGATTGCAAAACTTATTATGGCGGCAATATTAATCGGTCAGCTGAGGGAATAGGCTATTTTGGTTCTCCGTTTATTCCTTTTTATTTTTTTCCAGTCGAGAAATCTCAGATCAACATTTCTCTTTTTTGGGTGGATAAATGTGATTAGAGACCACAAAACTCAAATAACCAGCAACAAATATATGGGACGGGGTAAGGCGAATCCAACGATATTGTTCTACAGTGCCGAACACAGGGAGGTGATATATAGAGATATGAGGTTTGACGAAATGATATCTCCCTTAATCTGAGACAAAGAGATCCTGATTTTTATTTTGGGCTAATGAACTAGAAAAACACAAATTTTGCCTTCTGCGTAAGTTTACCATAAAATTTTTCTTTTAGGAAATTAAATACATGAACTTTCAATTTTTTTTTGCCCCATCTCCATTTGTTCTATTCGCCATTAGTTTTGCTGATGTGGCAATTAACGGGTGCAACATAGCAAACAGCAATTGATGCGGCAACCGCATCATAAAAAAAAAGTATTGAAAAATTCAAAAAAATAGAGAAATATGAAAGTTCATATTTTCATTTTTACCATGAACTTTTATATATTTTGCAAATAAAATTCACAAACTATCATTTTTCACCACATCTACACCAAATTGGATATCGATCTTGGGGGTGGCAGTCTCACCCGCGGCGATCCTGGGAGGGGCAGTCACGTGGGATACCCTCATCTCGGGGGATCAAGCCTAAAATTAAATTCCTTTTCTAGGAGCGATCTCAGGGATGGGGGCTAGTCGACTGCCATCATCCCTCAGCGTAATGTTGCCAACAACATAAAAAAAAAAGCTCTAGTGAGCACATCCCTGAGGGGGGGGGGGGGGGGGGGGGGGGGGGGAGGGGGGGCGCACGACAACCTCATTTCTCTGGAGGTAGTGGTCACACTCGAGAGACCCATGTTGCCTCCGGCAATTATACACATCGTGTAAGTAATAAAGAGATGAGTCGAGTATTGTTCCCACGAACAATTGATCTAATAATTTTGCTAATCATTAAAATTATCACACCTCGATAATAGTCAAGCCAATCGATCATATGAGATGTAAAGTTAAGAGACAACGAACTAACTAATAAAATACTATCTAGTTCAACTATCAGAAATCAATGATAAGAAAGCCTAGGGTCTTGATTTCCCTCGATATTGTCTTAACTTCACACACTCTCCTTCTCATATTCTTGAATGACATGATGGACTACCCCGAGATTCGAAGTTCTCTCATAGGTATCTTCTGAATTGCTTATGGGATATATCTATTTAAACCAACTCCCTATATTTCTATGAGTATCAAAGTCTAAATAAATTCATTAAGTTTCAATCCTGACCAAGGGTGCCTAAGGCGAGCACATATATTTCTATCGATACCCGAGAAACAACCCGACTATCAATTAATCAAAGTCAAACAAAGGCTGCTTCAATCCTCATCTAAACCATAGCTTACTTCGTTGAATCCAGTAAGATTATTTGATTAATGTAATTGATGGCCAAGCAACCACAAGCATTAAGAAAGGGATGAAATAAGTACATATATTCATTCAACAATATGATTGAGAGAGTTTCATGAAGTTACCTCAACAACCCTAGCAGTAACTCGGCTCATGGCCACAAAATACATTCTTTTAGAAGTATTTAACATGCTAAACAAGAGAATAGAATAGTGGAATGGAAAGAAGAAACTCGAAAGAGTTGATGTCTTGAATCGTTGCCCGGTTCTCTTCCTCCTTGGCTCGATGCTCAGCTACTCCTCTGTTATGCTCTGTACTGGGCTCCTTCTCCTCTGTTCTTACGTTCAAAACTAGCCCCCTTGAATGGAGAAGAGAAAAAAAAAGAAGATATATATATATATATATATGTATGTATATATAAAAGATAGGAGAGCTAATGGGATGGTGATAGTTATGTCCCCTTTTCATTAGCTTCCTATAGAAGCTTTCTAATTTTGTCTCTCCCTCACCAATTTGCTCCAAGTCGCAGCTCAACAAGGGAAGCCAAGTGTGAGTTGTCTTCATTTCTTCCCAAGTTGACTCATGCATTAATTACTAGCCTCTTTCTTTGTTTCTTCTTCTTAATTGAAGTTTCAACTTGGACAAGATTGTCCACTTGTGCTTGCAAGGGTCCTACTCTTGATGGTTTTCTTCCTCAAAGTCGGTTTATGTGTGAGAAGGTGATAGATCAGTCAAAGTTGCAACTATTGAATAAATAGTCACAACTTCGAAACCTTCTGCCCTTGCCTTCTAAAGCTGATTTGCAACTTCAGATTATTGGAGTTGCAAACATGCTAATGTGCCTTGGATGATCCACATCTTAGGGTCAGGCGCTGATAAGCACATTGAACTATTCATGTGTCTGAGGGCCCTCACAGCACAACGACGCAATTATCAGGGGCGCGCTCTACCACTGAGCTAATAGCCCGTTGTGCGGGCCTCTCGTTGGGGCCCATTATGTCAAAAGCGAGAGAAACCCCATCACTTCAACAAGTGCAGCAATGATCCACTCTTCTGATACTCCTATCAAACACGAATATACATTTCTATGATTACCAAAATTATACAAAGATGAACTAAAGGTTAGAGACTTCCTAATATAACTAACTTGACCTAAAAACTATCTAAAATACTAAACACATAGAAGGCTTAGCACTAAATTCAAGCACAATTAGGAATAGAATAGCTCGAATATATAAAGAGTTATTAGCCCACCCTCGAGATCGAGCCTAAAGTTAGAATTCAACAATATTAAACCAAGGGATAATGGTTGTCGACTAGCCCCATCCCCGAGATCGATCCCAGAATAGGAGTTTACTTTAGGATTGATCCCTCGGGGTGGGGGTATCCCGCATGACTGCCCCTTTTGATCCCACATCGACCTAGTATGATCTTCCTTTTCGAGACCAAATCAAGTACCAATGGATGCAATAAGATAGCAAGGCTTTGTAACTTCGAGGCCATATTCAGTTGTTGACTCCACAAATACTGCGGGTGGCCTCCGCCTTATTTGGGATACCGATCTTAAGGTACAAATTATTAACAATTCACCTCACTATATTCATGCACTTATAGATCGTGCCACTTTGCCTACCACTTGGTGTATCACTTGTGTCTATAGCCCCCTTATAATCATCTGAAACAAGCTTTTTAGTTTGAATTGTCTGAACTTACTGATTCTATTAAATGCCCTTAGTCATTGGTTGGTGATTTTAATGAGATTTATGCTAAATTTGATAAAAGGGGTAGTAGAAACTTTGCTTTTATCTTCTCAATCTTTTCTTGATTCCTTTATTAATCATTCGGGCTGTATAGAACTAGGATTCTTTGGTAATCATATCACATGGCGTAACAATTGCTCAGGCCTAGCGCACATCAAGCAAAGGCTCAATCGAGCCATTGCTAATGATGAGTGGCGTCTCCTGTTCCCAAAAGCCAGGGTTGCTCATCTTCCATGGGTTCAGTTAGATCATAACCCCATTTTGGTTAAGCTTTGGATGGATTTAAGCAAAAAACCTAGACCCTTTCGTTTCGAGGAAGTCTGGATCCTTGATCAAACAAGTCAAGATGTAGTAAGAAATGCATGTCTACTTGAAACCAAAGGATCTAGAGCTTTTGAACTATCTTTCAAAACTAAAGAATGTGAAAAATATACTGCATGCGTGGAATAAAGATTGTTTTGGACATTGCAATACAAGAATTACAGGTATAGTAGAAGAGCTTGATGAGCTACTGTATCTTGATCAAACACCAGAGAGCAAGGAAAAAGAAAAAAACCTACTAATGGCTCACGATGAATATTTGTTGAGGAGAGATCTCGTCTGGCGCCAAAAATCAAGAGAATTGTGGCTCAAAGATGGCGACAGAAATTCAAAATTCTTCCACTCTCCACAATCATTAGAAGGCACTCAAACCACATTATCGCCAACGAGGATCCAAATGGCAATTGGATTCAAGAACATGATGGATAGGGAACTATTTTCTCCACAAGTCCAAGGATCTCTTCACCTCATCAAACCCGACGTTTCCCTAAGACCTAGAAGGCTTGATTACTCTAGTTATATCGGAGGATGAGAACGAGGCTCTTACCTCTATCCCAAACGAAGAAGAAATTTCTAGAGCATCACATGCAATCCCAAATCTGAAGGCAGTTGGACTAGATGGCCTTCCATCACTGTTTTACAAACACTATGGTCACACAGTGCAACCACTCCTCATCTTTGCGGTTCAAAACTTCTTCGATAGGGGTCATATACTTAAAGAATGGAACAACACCCTTATCATGCTCTTCCCAAAATCACAAAATGCTTCCACCTTCAAGGACTTTTGACTTATAAGTCTATGCAATGCATGCTATAAAGTAATCTAAAAAATCATTGCAGAAAGACTCAAGCCACATCTCCAAAGGATTATCTCACCAAATCAAAATGTATTCATCGAGGGAAGATGGACTAATGAGAATGGTCTCCTAGCACAAGAAATTCTACATACAATGAATAAGACAGTCTAGAAGAGGATGGGTAGGCATGATGATTGACTTCATGAAAGCCTTTGACAAACTTGAATGGAGCTTCATCATCACTGTTCTAAAAAACTTTGGCTTCCATGAAACGTTCATCATGTGGATTCATCAATGCATATCTACTTCCTTCTTCTCAATTCTCATTAATGGCTCGCCACACGGTCTACTCTCCTCGAAAAGAGGTATAAGACAAGGTGAACCTATATCCCCTTATCTATTCATTATCTCCATGGAAGTCTTGTCCTATCTTTTTTATAGGGCCGAAGAAAATGGAATCCAAAAAGGTATTCGAATTAGCCAAGGAAGTCCATCTATCTCTCACTTGAGGCTTGCGGATGACCTCCTTATCCTCTCCCGGGCCACTGCCTCAGAGATTATAAAAAAAAAAAAACCCAAGGACATTCTCGACAAGTTTTGTCTATGGTTGGGCCAGGAAATCAATTCAGCAAAATATGTTGTTTTCTACTTGAGGAACCCCCTAGCTCACATTCGAAGAGATATCAAATCCACCTTGGGAATGAGAAAGCTCAAACATGATACTCACTTTCTGGGTAGCCCTCTTTTCGTCAAAAAGAAAAAAAAAAGTCTTTCCAATTCCTTATAGAAAAGATAAAGAACATACTCACCTCTTGGAAATCCAAATCATTATCCTGGGCGGCTCTGCAACCTTGGTGAACTCCGTTATCACAAGCACCCCCATCTACACTATGTCATTATCCAAGCTTCCCAAGTCCACACTCAACAAGATCGATGAAGCCACTCAACTTTTCTGGTGGGGAAGCAATAAAGATGAAGGAAGTTACTTTGCCCCAAAGATTTGGGATGCCATCTGCCAACCCAAGGCTTCGAGTGGACTTGGGTTTTGAAAAGTGGAAGATTCCAATAGAGCTATGTTATTGAAGACACCAAGGGCCCTCACTGCAAACTTCGATAGCCTTGCCTCTCGAACCATGAAAGCAAAATATGGAAACTTCTTATCATCTAGCCAATGCTCAGCCGCGAGCTCATCACATGTGTGGAAGGGTCTACTTTGGTGCAAGAACACGATTCAGAAAAGTTACGTGCTTCTCCATCGGAAATGGGGCTTCCATCTCAGCTTGGAATGACCCCTGAATACCAGGTAATCTTGATTGCAAACTCGCCTCTAGCTTCGGTATTCAAGCTAAAACGGAGACAAAGGCACATGACCTAATGCTCTTTAATCCAAAAAGATGGAACCTCGAGCTTTTGATAAATATGTTTGATCAGTCCACAACCACAAACATCTTAAAGGTCATCTCCCCCAACAAGATTACAACGACTCAGTTCTCTGGACCCCATACAACATTGAGTGCTCATTCGGTAAAATCTTTCTATGTCCTAGACCAAGGGAATCGCTTCAGTTTTGCCACATAATTTAATTAGAAGACGTGGTGGCACCTAAAGCTACATGATCGATTGAAAATTCATTTTTGGAGATTAGCTAGTGAAAGCCTCCCCTGGTTCACGCATACCGACGCTCCTTATCCGCTCTATCGAACCAGCTCCGATAATTATGCCCACCTCTCCAGTGATTTCATTTTTTATCATGTTTGGAAAGAATCACCTTGGAACATTCTATCTAACGTTATTCTTTGCACATGTCTTAAGGACATTGTCAATTATATCATGAAGCCCCTTGATTATTTATCTTGCATGCTACCTAATTATGAATTATTTGCTCTCTATGGCGCCCTTGTTTTGTATCACTTGTGGAATCTTAGAATTGAAACTTTGACTACAGGAAAAAGAGCTAGGGCTTGTTTGGTTTTAGGATAATATTTTAGAATCACAATTCTAACTTAACTCTACCCACTACAAAACAAAATAACTCATACAAAGTCAAAAAGTGGGCCCCATTTATATCACTTTTTTCCACAACAAAATAATATAACTCATACAAAGTCAAAGGTGGACCCCATTTATTCCACTCAAAATCAAAATCAAAATCTGATTTTAAAATCTTACTATGAAACCAAACGCAACCCTAATCTCACAAGCTTCATCCAACGAATCAAGCGGACTTTCAATAAGACAGTAGCAACCATGCACCATTTAATATCCTTAATTCTAATCACAAACTAGACCAAAATGAAGAGGAAGCCAGCGGCATGGACAAGTTTTGGGCCATCATCAATATTGATGCAGCCTGGACAACAGCAGAATCATGCATGGCGGGAATTCAGCGTCACCCAGGCCAGCTACAATCAATATCCTGCTCATCATTCTCATGCACAGAGACAACCTTTCCACTAGAAGCCGAGGCCAAGGCAGCGTTGCTTGCTATTAACATAGCTCCTGATCGTGGATGGAAAAAAATATGGATTAGACCTGATGCTTCGATCCTAGCTGACGCTATCCATAGACCCCATCACCCACTTTGGGATATTAGAAGCATTATCTTGGATATTGTACATTTAATTTCCTGCTTATTGATTTGGAAATGTACTTGGATTCCACTCACTAACAACCCACTTACTCACGACTTAGATAATTTGGTCTCAAGTCGAATTTTTCTCCCGTTTGTACGTTTGAGGGTTATCCGGATTTAGATGTAACCTAACTTCAGTATTATAATTATCTACATCTTACCTTATAAAAAAAAACCCACATTAATCTTTCTTGTGAATATTTTGTTGTGATCTTCTTGTAAGATCAACACTATTAATGAAGTCTTGATGACTTATAAAAAAAAATATAACCCACGCTGATTATCGTTATTCAATATTAGTTGAAATAATTTGTAAGGACCCCTTTAATCTACCAAAACAATAGAAGAAACTTATCTCAAAATTATAACGTAATGGATCAACTGTGACCATCCCCTTTCTTTTATTATTAATATTTTTTCTTTGTGCATAAATTTCTCATCCTTCTATTCTTTCTCAGTAATTCTAATATAATTTATATGGGAAACTATCTTATGGTGTCCATTTAAAATAAGAAAAAAGAGAGAAGAGAAAACAATGAGATATAGTGCAAAAGAGATACTATACAAAATAGGTAGTTATTTTGTAATTATTATCATCTTTATATATATCTCATGTTTCATCAAATATTTTCTAATTAATGATTTTGATTTAGCATGATTATCATTGTAATTTCATTTATATGGAACACTCGAATTTTATAAATCAATTCTAACTAGTATTTTACCACCCTATCTTAAAATATATGTAGTCCTTTTACTTCTTATTTTCAAATTGGCGTAAGCTCATACATATGTAATATATGGCTTATGAAATATCGGTAGTAACTCAAGAAGATATTTAAACAACCCAAAGATAATATATGATCATGATAAAAGAGTAATAATAAGATTACTTACTAATATCAAATATCTAAATAAATATATTCTATTCATATTGTTGAACAATTTATAATTGACTCAAATAATGTTAAAATGAAGTTGTTATCCCGTCGCGAAGCACGGGTTCTCTTTTCTTACTATGTATTATTTCCGAAAATATAAACATAAATATAAGTATAAATATAAACTCGAAATTGATACAAAAATACATTCAATTATTTACATTAATTAGGAACGAATCAATATACATTGCTATAATCTATGAATTTGTAGTACCGTTTCAAGGTTGATTTTCAATGCACCTATTAAACTCCAGATATATATATATATATATATATGTATGTATGTGCATATATATGTATGCTTTGGAAAGATCTTCACATACCGCACGACCTGCGACATCCGACATGAAATAGACCATCCACCCCGAAAAAATCAAAAGAAATTGAGAAACAGGAGCAAGTACGCGTCTTAGATGTTGTCTCTATCTCTACCGAGAAAATACTCTCAATTCTCTCTACCGAGAACTATAAGTTTCGACACACAAGACTTCTCCTCTGGTTCCTACCTGGTCTACCTTCGGAAACTTATCCTTATAAGCAACATCAACTAGGCCAAAATTTACTTAAGTTAAGATAATCCTTACAAGCAACATCAACTCGGTCAAAATTTACTTAATTATTTGTTTATTGCTTCGCTTATATTATGAAACCAAAGACAAGTAATTGTCGTGGCATTATCATTAGGTATAAGACTAAATATAACAATGATTTATAAATATATTTTTCAATGATTTATAAATATATTTATGATTTTTTCAATGAATATAAATATATTTTTCAATGATTTAACCCCATGGGAAAGGATCTAGAGACGGACATGAGAATTTTGAAGAAAAATTATACCGCACAACATAATATTTTAAATATTTTTACCACGTATAGCACATCGTAATATTTTCATCATAAAGTACAAGGTACTTTTCATACCCCACAGCATCCTATCAATTTTCCATAAAAAGAAGAAGGAATTGATGGAAAGTTGGTGTAATTTTGGTGGGACCCAAATCATTAATAAAGTAAAATACAAGAAAGAATGATCTTGTACATCACAGTTTTATGATTTTTTCACTAGTTAACACAATTTAATTCATTTTCATTACATAACACGAAAATTTTGAATTTTTCACCACATAACACCATTTTAATTTTCCATAAAAAATTGGACAAAAAAGCTAGTTGAACCCCAGCCTAAAGAATGTGTAATTTTGGTGTGACCCCACAAATCAGTTCACCGACGACCACACTCATGTAATCATATTTTGCCTTATAATTTTCTTAATAAATTTCAGTCACTAGTCATATTGTAATTCTATTATAATAACAAATTTTATAAAACCTGATTTTGAACTATATGACAAACTCTATCGTGTCATAATGGTCTTCTTCTTATTAAAGATATATTATATATATACTTTCTCATATTTTCATATTTTAACGAATATCGGTCGGGTAAAGTGATCTATTGAAATAAAAATAATAATTTTCTAATTATTAAAAACAATATTTGAACAAAGTAAAGATAGATATTAGCTTTTGCGTCATGTAATATATATTAATCAATGTACATTTGTAATACTAACAATTAAGAATTCATGAGTCTCATTCTATACAATATATCGAGGTTATATATGTTATATCAAACATAGCATGACTTACAATTACTATATTATTGGTTCAAAAATTTCAGCCATGCAGCATCGCACTGGTTATCCAAGCTGGGAATCAAAAGCGATACCGTCTAATAGATGATGACTCTTTACAGAAGAATTATTCTGATTTATAGTTTTTTTTTCTGTAATCGAGTACTTGAAGTTCAATAGATGTCGATTAATTCAAATTCAAATCGAGTCGACTCAATAATGAGTAAGAAGAGTTTTCAATCGTGAATTTTCTTTATTCACAAAGTTCAAGGTCTTATTTAAGAAGAACGAACGTTGAATCACCGAAACAAATCCGCATTGATTTATAACCACGCGAGCTCCATCATCTATTCTCCACCTTTGCTAATATGAAAATGTTTCAATACACGAGACTTCTTACTCTGGTTCCTGATCCATAATATTTCGTGTATAACCGTAATTTTCTATTGTTTAACCCCATAATATATAGGATCTCCAATTTATCCTTACTCATGGTTTGTTACAAAACCGGATGTCGTCACCTAATCTCGCGCATGATGTGGATGCGAATGTGTATATAGATGTTGCTTTAATGTCTTCACCTATTCTACTTCTTTTTTTTGGCATTTCTTGGAGCAATAATCTGAAGATTATCAGAAACGGATTGTAAACAACGGCCAATCTAAATCAAGCAATATATATATATATATATAGTAGATCTATCGTAGGGGATAACCATGGAATACAGAAAGAACAAGAATCTGATATGCATAGACGATCAAGATAAATAGTAGATAAACATGGAAGATTTATTCAGAAACTTAGCCCATGATGGGCTCAAGGGAGTACATGATGTTCAAGAAAACAAAAGAAGACATGAGAAGAAGAAGGGAAAAGGAAAGAGTCTGAAAGAACTCAATCCATGCTTACACTGGAACTTACACTCAGAAAGGGGGTTGGAGGATCCGGGTTATGAGAGCCGGATGTTTACATATGAGAAGAAGATAGAAAGAAGAAGAGAGAATTATCGGTGGATGAGTGGTGTCCTTTGATGCTGGAAGGAGACCTCTTTTATAGGCAGTGGTGGATGCCTTGTCGCTGTGCAGCTTTGGACTGTGCACTCACATGCAGGGTACTGTCTAGCCCAGTGGAAGAACTGTAGCTACAGTGCCTTTTTTGTCGCAAATAGTGACAGATTGCTGCTTTATGTCAGGCACGTCTCGCCAAAAGGTTTTTTGTCCATTATGGTACCACTGTGAGGAGTGGTGGGACGCTTCCGGAGATTGCGCTGATGATGTGGGGCATAGCCTTATGAGCCGAAAGGTTTTTTGTCCAGTAATGATCCACTTGTTGATGCAGTGGGCGGACGCTCTCGGTTAATGGGGCTAGTAACGTTGATGAGCAATTTGGGAATCCAATAAGAACTCCTCCTCGAACTTGTCAAGAAATGAATCATGACGGGTGCTGAACCTTGGTTGGATCGGCATGTCGATGAGGGAGATATGCATGAAAACCCTTTGGCATGTTCCTGAGAACTGGAGAATATGTTCTTGGTATTAACGCCAGTGCCATTCATTTACCTGAACCCAAGCTCGCCATTTGCTGATCTGAGTAATGATTTGTCCTTCTGCTGGCCAAAACTTTGCCTCTAGGGTGAGAACACTTCTTGAACTTACCGGAGAGATAAATATGTAATGGATGGCAGGTTGAACTTTTATGGGGGAAATCCACTCTGGGAGAGAGGATTCAATGCTGATGAAGAGGCTGAACGATCGGTGCAAGGACTTTTTGATGAGGTCCCAAGCATTGTTCCCAAAAAGGGATTGATACTCTGGCCGATGTTGATCCTCTGGTCTTAAAATTATGGATTTGAGAACTCCATATTTCAGAAGATCACAAAAATCGAAATGGTGGTTATAAAATTTATCTTTTAAAGGGAAAATATAAAAACTTATCCTGGGGATCGAGAATTCCAAGATATGCCTGCAACCACTCATGAGTAAGATATCAGCCTTTTCAAAAGCATTATCCTCACCGTGTTGGTCGCAGGGTTGTGGAAAATCATTTTGAAAATGGTTTTTTCTTTCCCAATTCCAAAACCATCCGTCAATTCCTTTTTGTGTACACGCACAAAACTGAAGGAGTCTTTTGAAAAAGGAAATCATGGAAGTAGTAAAATCCTGAAGACTTATCTCAGAAATTTTAAAGACAATGTCCTCCGAAAGTTT
The DNA here is from genome assembly GCF_007655135.1 of Punica granatum. Lineage (NCBI taxonomy): Eukaryota > Viridiplantae > Streptophyta > Magnoliopsida > Myrtales > Lythraceae > Punica > Punica granatum. The sequence goes on from NC_045128.1 coordinate 23,795,275, forward strand.
TGAAAGAAACAGGATTTCTCCTGCTTGAGGGAAAATGCCACTGAGAGTTACCTCAATGGGTTTTTTAGAAAACACTTTTTCAGTCATATTTCCGATGGGGGGAACTTCTGACCGAATTATCGATGGAGTTGATGAGGACTCCAAATCCTGCTTGAATTTTTTATTTTCTTTTTCAAGAGCGTCTTTTTCTCTGAGGCAGGTCTCAGAAAACTCTAAGACTTCTATTCTTTCCGCACATAGGCTTTCGATTTCTTTTTTAAAGCCTTCATTTTCTTTTCCCAGAATATCTCTCCTTTTTTCACTCTTTTTTAATTTTTTCTTCAGAGCACGATTTTCTCTTTGCATCTCTGCAAAGTGCTCTGTGAAATTATCGAACTCAACTAACCTGTTTTGGAAGAAAGCATGAGTTTGAGCTTTTTGGAGGGATAGCTCTTGTTGCAGCGAATCGATTTTCAGACAAAGATTCTGCTGCAAGGACGCTTTGCTGTTGCACTGTTCCTCCATGTGAAGGACTAATGTGTTTATGGTTTCCTCACCCTTTTGAGGATTCTTTATGGAAGCCCATAAATTATCCAAGATGAGTTGTTGCCTGGGGTCAGGCCGCCAAGCCGTGAGGCTGGACTTTATGCAGAATCGCTTCTTTGGAGGTAGAGGCAGATCCTGATGTTTATGTGTTTTGCTCCTAGAAGAGGAGCCATCGCAAACCTGGTCAAACCAGGGGAGTTCCATGTTCCTGTATGTTGACATGAACAAGGGTTATGGCAAGTTTATGTTTAAATCAACCACCACTGGTTCCTGGTAGAGACAATGGCCAATGACTAGCTCATAATCCTCCCGGGTTTTTAAAGTGGAGTTAATATCCAGAAAACAAGGTTTTTTATCGCAAGGAGGGACTTTCTTGCAATGCCTGTCAAAATAAGCACACAACACATCGGACACAGGATGATCGATGAGGGCACAGATGTTATGGATATATGACGTATAAATACGATCCATAGAGTCTGTTTCCCCGTCCTGTATATCATTTTGTATTTTTTCAAGACTGTCGTCTTGCAACAACAGTTCAAACAGCCATTGTTGTAACCACTCTTGAGCAGATTCCACGGCCATTTCCTGTATAAGATGGGTCAGTCTTTCTTGTAAACACATTTATCAGAAATGAAATGGAATTTTATTTTGCTTCCAAGCTTATGCGTCTCTATGCCAGATGAGGTGACTAGAAACGGTTTTAAAAGCTGGATGAATGGGGTTCCTAGTATGACCTTATGGTTAAGGTTTCGTACTAGCAAAAATGAGGTTTTGTACCGGACTCTATTCTGCTCAACTTCTACCTCACTCAACTTGTAATTGATGTCGAGTTTAGCACCACTGACAGAAGAAAGTGATTCAGTTGTTTTTTCATAGAATCTGGTAGGAATGGATTGTTCATTAATGCAATTTTCATCTGCACCTGTGTCAAACAGAGCTATTGCATTAATAAACAGATTATGGTTTATGACTAGCGTGATTTTGATTAACCATCTGTTAGGAGAGAGATTTCCTACCATAGTTAGTGTTCCAGGCTGGTCACTTTGTTTTTGGTCCAGGGCCAGAGTTTCCTCTGGGTTTTTATCCTGTTTCATGAGAACCTGATCAGAGCTGGCTGGGGGTTTTTGTGCCCCAGTGATGAGCTCTTCTAAATGTCTTATTATGGTGGAGTGTTGTTGTTGTTCAAATTTGAGACAAACAATTTCACTCTTGAGATTATCGATTTCGCTTTGGGCATCAAACGAGGTTTTATGAGCTCATTTCTTGTCGTGCCTTTTAAGGATTTCAGAGAGGTTGTAATTAGGGGTTTTGGTCTCATTTTCGAGAGTGCCCTGTTTCAACTTCTCAAGGTATTGTTTTCTTAACAAGGGGTTCTGGATTTGGTCCGCTATTTCTAGCAGGAATTCCTGATCTTTTGTTAAGACATTTATCGATTTTTCATCGGACGACTAGTCAAGTTCATCCACCTGCAGGTCCTCTTCATCCTCTATTGAGGATCCTGTATCAGAGTCAGAAGACTCTATCAACAGGTTGCAGACCTGGGTTTTGGTTTCTTCATCAATTTCCAGTTGATGAATCTTTTTGTTGAGGTAACAATACCTCTGGGTATGGCCTGTTTTCCCACATTTGAAGCATTTGTAGGAAGAGCTCAATTTCTTTTCGCTCTTCTCACTGGATTGGGATTTTGGGGGAAACCTAGGTTTCTTATGGAATGGTTTGGGCTTATGTTTTCTGCTGCAGTCCCCACTGCAGGTTTTGGTTTTTTCGACCTTTTTGTCGACTTGAAAAGAGGGATCGAATTGTTGGCAGAAATTGCCAAGCTCTTTCCTAGTCTGGGCCTTTTCATTTTTCAATTGTTTTTGAAGTTTGTGCTGAGTACACATTCGGATACCTTCCTTATGGATGAAGTTGATGTGCTCTCCATAACTCAGTTCTTTGTAAGGTATCTGGCCATGATTTATGGATTTGATTTCGTTTTGGACTTGCACTCCTAACAAGGTCGAAAGGCCTGCTAAGAATTTTTCTTTCCAAAACGGCTGGTTACAATCCTCCCTAGACATGACCCTAGTGAGGAAGGTGTCTTTGTACTGTCTGAAATCAGACAGTCTTTTGCATTTTAGGTTTGACAGCAAATCTAGGTTTTTGTCTTTGAGGTGAGAAGGATTTCCTACGAAGTGTTGGGAGATGGCAAAGACTAGAGTTGCTACGGCATCAGGGATATCTTCATTGTTAGAATCCCATATGATCTCACCTACTTCATCAGTCTTGACGCTGGTCAGGATTTCATTTTGTTGAAAGGGCGATAGGTAGTTATCCCACCATCCTTTCAGCTGACCAGTGAACCCTGCTATTAGCAGGTGTGCTATGGCTGGATCCGACAGTCGCGTCTGGGTTTTGTAAGCATTTGACACCATTGTCATTTGCTGCAAGACGCTGAGTATGTTATACTCAGACTGCCCGTCAATGTTCCACTCATATATGGCATTAGCACTATACCTATTCTGGACAATATTGGGTTTTTCTTCCAAAACTAGGTCTGGTGCACTTATGGTAGTGTAGTAGGGTTTTTGGGGTTCCTTCCACACTAATGCATTCAAATCTCCAATTTTATCGATGGTGTTGACATTCGAGCCCTGGGACTCTTGTGCATTGATTTTTGTTGCTCTTAATGGGGTTCCTGGCTCTATTCCTGAAAGGGGAGTGTCCGGAATGACCATTTTGGGCAAACTCGTGAATGAGGAGTTTTCATGGAGATTTATGCCTTTTATTTTCCTCTCTAGCTCTTGATTAAACTCTTGTCTCCTAGAGATGAGAATCTCATGAGGTCTAAAAGGAGGTTTTCTGAGAGGTTCTATGGGTGAAGGTCTTGATTGGTTTGGATGACTAGAAGTCCCTACCTGATTGGCAGCAGGCTTGGTGACTTCTTGTTCAATCCTATCCAGTTGGGAACTTATGGTGGAAAGACACTGGTTTGTGAAGTTATTTTATTCAAAGATGTTTTTAATATCTTTGGGGGCCAGTGAATCATCCACTTTCATTTTGAAAGGAGAAGCTTTGATCTCCGCCTTTTGATGGATTATTTGGAGGGTACCTAAAGGTGGGTGTGTTGACTCAACCGGGTCTGCGTTAGCAAGATCCCACTTTATGGTTTTTTGAGTTACACATACCATTCTTTCAGGCACGAAATGGTTTTCAAACCAATCCCAAAATAGGATATTTGTGGAGTTTTTTAGCACGAATGCTATCCAACTAACCCTAATATGAGACTTGGTATATTCTTTAGAGAATGACTCATGGAGCCATCTTCTTTTATCGTCATTATGGGATCCTAGGAAATCATTCCTAAGCTTATCGTAGTCTATCTTAAATTCCTTGACTACTGTGTCTACCCTAGGGACAACCGACACAGATAGTGGTTTCTGGGAATTCAGATCAGATATTTTTTGATTAATCCTATCATGAAAAGAGATTTTTTTATGAAGAGGATTTTTATCGGTTTTTTGGCTGTAAGAGCCGCATGCATGAGCAAGAATCATTTTGAACAAACCCATATTTCAAAAACAATAAATCTTCCAGTTTCTCAAATATTTATCAAGACTTTCTAATCTGCATATCAGTTCCTTACCCTTACAGTATTCCAAACCTATCCTAGACGAAATCTCTATAGATCTATAGAGCCAATAGCCTAGTGGTTGAAAGATGCTAAACCGTATCTAATTCTCCTACCCAGCTTCTCTCAAGATCAATGGTCTAAGACATACCTGGTCGGTAGAAATCCCACCTCACACAATGCTTCCCTGCAAGATCTAGCACATACCTTACCCAACTGCTGTTCCTGGTTTTAACAATAATAGTAGGTAGACAAACTCAGTAAGACTCTCTATAGATCTATTTCCTATCCCAACTGCTGTACCTAGACGAACGATAATGCACAAGGATAACTCTACTCCAGCCGATAACCTCCATCTACTTAGACGGTGTTCATAACACTACCGGGCCATTGTCCAATTTTCTCCCTGAAACTGCCCTAACCGTCGGGACTTACAAACGGGAATACCTTAGGACTCCCCCCGGGTTCCTATGAACGGTGAATGTGTAGGGTCCATTAGAGCGACTAGATGGACATTAGAGCCTCATAACATTACTCCTTATGCTAGCATCAGTTCATTGTGATACTGGATCTAGACTTCTAAAGAGACCTATGCTAGGGCTGCCTAATTACTATGTTTACCAGCTTCAGTTCATTGTATAGATATGTACCTTGCCACACATGAAGAGGAACACTATATGAGTTTCTACCAGCCATGAAGGCGGTCCTAAATGATATGACCTACGAGTTCTACTGAATCTGAGAATCTAAACGGAACATACATCCTATCCCCACCTATGGCATCAGGGAGAAAATTGGACAATGGCCCGGTAGTGTTATGAACACCGTCTAAGTAGATGGAGGTTATCGGCTGGAGTAGAGTTATCCTTGTGCATTATCGTTCGTCTAGGTACAGCAGTTGGGATAGGATGTAGATCTATAGAGAGTCTTACTGAGTTTGTCTGCCTACTATTATTGTTAAAACCAGGAACAGCAGTTGGGTAAGGTATGTGCTATATATATATATATATATATATATATATATATTTTTTTTTTGTTACAAAGAGGTTCAAGATCCAGTATAATGAAAAAAATTCCAAATAACTAATAAAGGGACATGATCAGTCCTATTAGATATTGAACATGCTACATTTATGTCAATAGGAAAGAACGCACGCTACTACGTTGGACTCTCTTTTGATAAATCAAGTGCTTTCATCCATTAACTAATAATATCCAGTCCCAAAGTATGCCAAACAGATGCAACATGCCATTTTTAAGTGCTAGGATATCTTGACTAGTTTAAGCAATTCAAAAACTATTATCATTTTAAACGTGAAGCATACTATCTACGGATTGCAAATGAATTAATCACTCGTCAGCATTGCCCTGTGATGTTTATAATATTGATTCTATTAGGAAAAAGATCGCTTTCATTAATGACTCGAAAGAGTAGTGATCATGTTGGAAAGTTCAATTAGAATTCAGTCTTAAGGTATGCAAATCACATTCTTCGCGTGTGAGAGAGAGAGATACCTAGTTTTTAATAAGGAAACATCTCATAATAACAAGAAACAACGTCGATGAAATGCATCATTAATTTTATTTAGAAAGACATACCATGTTTCCACCTTATTATACGAACATTTAATTATGAGAAATATCGGACGTTTCCACCTCACACGAACACATATCGAATATATTTTAACCAAAAACAGAGGAAACAAGCTCCGACGCCTTGGTTTTATTTGATGGATATAAACTATCCTCTTTCACTCGCTCTTTTGGTTTTAACTGTGGTTGTTGTACCAAAACTGGGATTCGAGATGATCTATAGTTTTCTTGTCCACCTGGAAAGCCTTGGTCAAGACCTTTGGGTCAATCAGTGGCTTAGATCCGAACACGGCGTTAGCAATTGTTATGACACTAGGGTTCTGGCTGCTCAAGCTTGAGATTGCAACTGCGGCGGTCTTCCCTATGTTGAGTTGGAAGTGAATCATCGCGAATGGGAAGACAAACACGTCTCCAGGCTTCAGGATTTTGGTGACGAGCTTGTTTTCGAGCTGGTTTGACAAGATGAACCCAACATAGAGCTCGCCCTGGACGCACATGATGACCTCACTTGCACGAGGGTGGATGTGAGGTGGGTTCAGGCCGTAAGGGGCATAGTCGATGCGGGCCAAAGAGATCCCTAGAGTGTTAAGACCTGGGAGCTAGTCAACAGCAACCATAGTCACAGTGGACCCGACACTGTTGTTGGTATCCCGGGGAATGTTGATTCCCCGGAAGAGGAAATCATCGGCGACTGTAAGGTTTGGATTCTTGCAGAATTTTCCATTTACAAATACTACATAAAAGGATGACAATTAGAACATGTATATCTAACTATATGTATACAAAAGATGCATCCATGTGAATTGTTTCCCATGGACAACATCGAATAATTCGAAGGAAGCTTTGTTTAGTGTTTGCATGCCGATTAGCTAGGATGTACGTGACGGAACGAAATATATAGATAATATATATAGCACACAAATATAAACATAGATATAGCTAGATATGTAAATACCAGCATTTTTGGGCTGATCTACAGCCACACAAATGTCCTGAAGTTGACTAGGATCAAATGCAAAGCTGCTTGAGATTGCCAAAGCACACAGGAGTAAGGCTACAAAGAGCTTCATTGTATTATATCAAAGTAGGAGTTAGTTATATGAGAGAAAAGGTGATCGATAATACCTTCGGGGTTTGAGGGATTGAGCACATATCACAAGCTTATTTATAGATAGGAGGCACTGACCTGATAGATTTTCGCAGCTACAGGTGCCTAAGGTGGATATATTTAATTTGGTCATTAGGTTGATTAAGGTCTTGATTAATCATTCCTCCATGATCTCACCGAATAATATACTTTTTTTTCTAGTTGAATAAGGGAGGTTCATGGACCTTGTATAATTAAAATAAAGTGCTAAATAAATAGACACTGGTAATACTACTGACAGAAATTGAACTTAGGAACTCCTATTTCTTGGCAAGGGCTAGCATTGCAGTAGTATAGCTCCTTAAATAAAAAAACTTATTTACTATGGCGAAATACATAAATAAATAAAAAAAAATCACGTGTTGTTATAGAAAAAAATGCAAGGTGTATAGAGCCTGACTTTTCTTTTTCTAATGATCAAATGAATTTATATATGTATATACATGCACTTTATATCCACCAAAAAATAAATTACATACCATTAACTCGACCAAGATTTAATTATATGAAACTTTTAAATAACATTCGAAGCTTCCGAGGTTGAAAACTCAACTCTTATTCCAATCTGAGAGAGAGAGAGAGAGAGAAAGAGATAGAGATAAGTAGCTTTATCAACTACTAAAGAAATCATAGGGAAGATATCACTCACCCAATGGAAGAGGACAGACACGTAACACCAAGGGTTAAAAGAGTAATTAATATTTTTTTCTTTATAAATAAAAAATAGTAGTTCTAATTGTTTTATCGGTTTATAAAGGAGATCTTTGAGTCTAAAACAAGAAAATAGAAACATGTACACTATAACTAATTTCAATGACGAAAATCGACCTTAAAAACTTTTCATTGCCGGCGAGGACAATGGCACAAAATAAATGATATATATACCAATAGAAATCTTTATGAATGGTAGAGAAAATGTTAATAAACGGAGTTATACCAGAATTTCTTTAGTCATTAGCATGAAATTATCTATTTTCATGGGTGAGATTAAGCTATGATTAGTATTAGTTGTCCATTTGTATAGATTTCTGAACATTACCCTCAGCAAAAGTCCATTAGATTTGTCCTACACCAATCCAACTATTGCCAACTAGTCTTGACTGAAGGTATAATGTAAATTAGCCTTTTATCAATGAATATTTCGTTTTACCAACCCAAATTGTCTATTAGTAAATGTCATTTATTTTGTAGTACATGTTTTATTGCACCGTGTCATCTTAATTGATTAAGCAATCGATTGGCCACATGTATATACGAACAATCCAACCTATGTACTCCAAATTAGATTCAATTAGACTACCATTACAAGTGGCTGCAACATAATTTGCTAATTTTCACTTGATTAAGCCCAATTATATTCTAAGTCGTGAAATCAAACCTAATTAACATCTAACAAAGTCTAATCCCACTCGTCCATCCATCTATCCATCATCATGAATTCACCATACATCACTTAGGAATGAAATTGGAGGAATTTATAATATTTACAAGCAACCTAGCCTATTCAAGCTTAAGCACTAATTTACTTAACCTAAGATTATCCTTACAAGCAACATCAACCAGGTCAAAATTTACTTAATTATTTGTGTATTGCTTCACTTAGTTATGAAACCATAGACAAGTATTTTCGTGGCATTATCATTATGTATAAAACTAACCATATTTTTCAATGATTTAACCCCATGGGAAAGGATCTAGAGATGGACATGAAAACTTTTAAGAAAAATGATACTGTACAACACAATATTTTAAATCTTTTTACCGCGATCACATATCGTAATATTTTCATCATAAAGTAAACGATTTTGCACTTTTTACACCCCGCAGCATCCTATCAATTTTCCATAAAAAGAAGAAAGAATTGATGGAAAGCTTGTGTAATTTTGGTGTGACCCAAACGATTAATAAAGTAAAATACAAGAAAGAAATATATTGTACATCACGGTTTTCTGATTTTTCGATGACATAACACAATTTAATTCATTTTTATTACATAGCACAAATATTTTGAATTTTTTACTATATACCAGCCTGTTAATTTTCCATAAAAAAAATTGGACAAAAAAGCTAACGTAGGAACGTGTAATTTTGGTGTGACCCCACAAACGAGTTCACCGATGTCCACTTTTGTAATCATATTTTGCCTTATAATTTTCTTATCATAGTAAATTTCAGTCACTAGTCATATCGTAATTCTGTTATAATAACAAATTTTGTAACACCTAATTTTGAACTATATGACAAACTCTATCGTGTCATAATGGTCTTCTTCTTATTAAAGATATTATATGCATACTTACTTCTATTTTCATCTTTTAACGAATATCGGTTGAGTAAAGTGATCTATTGAAATAAAAATAATAATTTTCTAATTATTAAAAGTAATATTTGAAGTAAAGATAGATATTAGCTTTTGCGTCATGTAATACATATTAATCAATGTTCATTTGTAGTACTAACAATTAAGAATTCAAGATTCTCATTCTATACAATATATCGCGGTTATACATGTTATATCAAACATAGCATGACTTATAATTACGATATTATTGGTTCAAAAATTTCAGCCATGCAGCATCGCACTGGCTATCCAAGTTGGGAATCAAAAGCGGTACCGTCTATTAGATGCTGACTCTTCCCCGAAGAATTATTCTGATTTATAGATTTTTTTTTCTGTAATTGAGTAGTTGAAGTTCAATAGATGTCGATTAATTCGAATTCAAATCGAGTCGGCTCAATAATGAGTAAGAATTTCCAATCGTGACTTTTCTTTATTCACAAAGTTCAAGATCTCATTTAAGGAGAACGAATGTTGAATCACCTTAAAAAATCCGCATTGATTTATAACCACGCGAGCTGCATCATCTATTCTCCACCTTTGCTAATATGAAAATGTTTCAATACCCGAGACTTCTTACTCTGGTTCCTTGTCCACCTTTGAAGCTTACTCTTACTAGCAACATCAACTAGGATCTACTTTTTTTTTCCTTCTTTTTTTTTTTGGCATTTCTTGGTGCAATAATCTGAAGATTATCAGAAACGGATTGTAAACAACGGCCAATCTAAATCAAGCACTATTTTTTTTTATAAAGTGGTCCGAGATCTAGTACAATGAAAAAAAATATCTCAAATAACTGATAAAGGGACATTGGTAATCATACTAGATATCGAACGTGTGATCTCTAGATCAATAGAAGAGAGCATGCTCTACTATGTTGGACTCTCTTTTAATAAATCAAGTGCTTTTATCCTTTAACTAATTATATCCAATCCGAAACTATGCCAAACAGATGAAACATGCTATTGTGAAGTGCTAGGATATCTTGACTATTTTAAGGCAATTCGAAAACTATTATCATTTTAAACGTGAATCTATGGATTGCAAATGAATTAATCACTCGTGACCATTGCCGTGTGATGTTTATAATATTGATTCTATTAGGAAAAAGGTCGCTTTCATTAATGAATCGAAAGAGTAGTGATCACGTTGGAAAGTTCAATTAGAATTCAGTCTTGAGGTATGCAAATCCCATTCTTCGAGTGGGTGAGAGAATAAGGGAATAACTCATAATAACAAGAAACAACATCGATGAAACACATCATTAATTTCATTTAGAAAGATATACCATGTTTCCACCTTAGTACACGAACATTTAATTATAAGAAACATCGAACGTTTCCACCTCACACGAACACATGTCGAATATATTTTAACCATCAGCAAAGGAAACAAGCTCCGACGCCTCGATTTTATTTGATGGATATAATCTATCCTCTTTCACTCCCTCCTTTGGTTTTAACTGTGGTTGTTGTACCAAAACTGGGATTGGAGATAATCTATAATTTTCTTGTCCACCTGGAAAGCCTTGGTCAAGACCTTCGAGTTAATCGGTGGCTTAGATTCGAACTCAGCATTAGCAATTGTTATGACACCGGGGTTCTGACTGCTCAAGCTTGAGATTGCGACTGCGGCGGTCTTCCCTATGTTGAGTTGGAAGTGAATCATCGCGAATGGGAAGACAAACACGTCTTCAGACTTCAAGATTTGGGTGACGAGCCTGTTTCCAAGCTGGTTTGACAAGACGAACCCAACCTGGAGCTCGCCCTGGACGCACATGATGACCTCAGTTGCACGAGGGTTCAGGCCGTAAGGGGCATAGTCGATGCGGGCCAAAGAGATCCCTAGAGTGTTAAGACCCGGGAGCTGGTCAATAGCAACCATAGTCACAATGGACCCGGCGTTGTTGTTGGTATCAAGGGGAATGTTGATTTCCCGGAAGAGGAAATCATCGGCGACTGTAAGGTTTGGATTCTTGCATAATTTTCCATTTATAAATACTGTATAAAAAGATGGCAATTAGAACATGTATATCTAACGATATGTATACAAAAGATGCATCCATGTGAATTGTTTCCCATGGGCAACATCGAATAATTGGAATGAAGCTTTGTTCAGCTTTGTTTAGTGTTTGCATGCATGTTAGCTAGGATGTACCTGACGGACCGATATATATAAATAATAGATATCACACAAATATAAAAATAGATATATCTAGATATGTAAATACCAGCATTTTTTACTAGGATCAAATGCAAAGCTGCTCGAGATTGCCAAAGCACACACGAGTAAGGCTACAAAGAGCTTCATTGTATATATCAAAGTAGGACGTAGTTATTACATAAATAAATACCTCACAATGTACTCTCAAATAATAAATACAAATTACAATAAATGGATCCCGATCAACTCACGTTCGGCCAATATTCTGCTCGCGCTCAGTGTGAGTTTTGAAAAGATCAAAACCAAAATTAATGCGACGCGGGCTCATGAGAGTCAGGGGTCGGGTTCGACCGAACCAACCGATCCCAAGAGGGCCAAAGAGTCCTCAAGATTGCCATGGAACCAGTCGAGCTCCCGGGTGATTGTCTAACCCCATTTCAGGTAGTCCGACCCGAGTCATCCTTAGCTTGGGTAATACTAGGGTCGAAACAGTGATTCGAGGCTAGACCCCATACCATACTCGGGTTGCGCGCACTCAGTGTGTGTGGGGTCATTGGACCCCGTGATCGATGATTGAGCGTTGGACCCTGTGTGAACCGTATCCTTTGGGTTCGGGCTTAAACTGTCACAAAACTGGCAAAGACAAATAAAAGCATTTAAAAATAGATAAAAACAAATAAAAACAAACAAAAAAAATATGAAAATAGATAAAAACAGATGAGCACAGACAAGTTGTGTGTGGATTGCCGTGTTTACGTGATTATCAAATTATGAACCGAGGTTGCTTAACAATCATGTCTCTATCCTAAACAGACAAAAATAGTGAGCCACCATGAAAGAGCATGTAGCATTCGGCTTTGCTTAAAAAGGACTTGACATACATGATATTTGTGGTTAAGCCCTGAGTTTGTGGGTTTTTTTAAAGTTTTACCGTTCTGTGACACTTGACAGATTAATAAATTATATCAAATGTTTTGCTTCATACCTAATACCTAGGATTTTGACCAGGCCGTTTCCCTGTGTTTGATTATGTCGAATACGTGATTAATTTGATTTTGTATTTTATGATGGATAAATCCAATCTAAACACAAATTTAGGGAAGTGGGGAACGCGAAACACCACGGAAGTGCCAAGGCCTTTGCTCATGCCCTATGGAAGGCCGAACAACCTTTCATGGGTCGTCCCAGCTCGCATCTCTGGTCCACCTTCTAAGCTTATGCTAGAATGACAGATCACTTCGGTCGGGTAAAGAAGGCAATGCAAATGACACTTGTGGCTGCACAGGCAGTCCGTCTTTACCCGTGGCTTGGAGTGTTTCGGTCACTCTAACCCTGGAGTTGTCGGTAAATCATAAACCGATAATCTTGCCCATGAGACGGAAAAATTAATTTGCAAAAATGAGACTGCGTGATGCAGGCCACCTCGACCTGCAGCCAGTGTCGACCAATCCCTTGGAGTCCCTAGGGTCGTGTGTAAATTCCTAGGGAGCCGGAAGACTGGTCAGTCTGCCAGAAGTGGTCTAAGAAGGACTCTTGTGTTCCGACTTAAGTCACCTCAAATCTGGCCCAGACTCAAGGCAAGACATGTGAGTCCTTAGATATCCATGCTGCACAGACCACACGTGTCGGTATTTATAAAGAAATGCAGATTTAGAAAAGGGCACAATTATCAGTTCGCGATTTATCGACTCGATTATAAGTTACTAGCCGGTTCGTGCAATTTATTTAAAAGTTGAGTGGATTAATTAGATCGTCCCAATTACTACATATGTGAGATCAATTAAATTAAATGATTTTGCCAAATGCTTTTATTTGCGGGTTTCAAGCCATCAAACCAGTTACTGGTGAACCGTTCGACAAGAACTTTAATTTTCGACCGTCTTGAAATTAAAACCGATTTTAATCCGAGTTTATATGATTAATCCGGTTCATGTGAGGTTTTAATAAAAAAAAATGACAAATACACGTCCAAACACACGAATCATGGAATCAAAAATCACGTCAACATTTGATTCATCAATTTCAAGTTCAAGTGGATCAATTAAGCCGGTTTGGACTCTTTAGGTCGATTTTATTCCTTAAAGCTGAGTGCACATGGAGTCCAATTTGTGTGAGATTTTTTTTCTAAAAATGACAAGGAACGCATCTAAATGTACGAGTCATGGGAATAATGATAACAAAATCACATCAAAATGTAATTTATCGATTTTAGCTCAAGTGGATGAATTAAGCCGGTGTTGACTCTTAATCAATTTTATTCCTTTAAGCCGAGTGAGCATGGAGTCGGTTTGTGTATATTCATTCTTATTTCATACAACCAACTATAATCTCGATTTTCATTATGTCCATTTCATGTTTGGGCCGGTTCTTATCATCATACATCTTGGTTCCAAAGAGTTGAGTTAATATTAACAAACTGATTCGTGCTAATTTCCATCAAAACAGATGATTCACATCAACATTATTCACATAATCATCGAATCAACCGATGAATGGGCCCTAATCATGCCACTAAGGTCAAGTTATTATACCTTTTCCGGAGTAAGTGTCGAGAGAACTACATGGAGCTTCGGAAATCCACAAAATCGAGCCTCAATCAATACAAACAAGTCACCACAGCAATGAGGAGGGACAGTAGCAACAGAGTTCGAAGGAGCTCGGGAAAAGCCTGCAAAAGAGAGGAAAAGGGTCTGCAAAGACTCTACAAATTCGAAACACCAGTAAGGACAACACGACAGCTCAATGGAAGAGCAAAGTAGCGGAGAAGCAGCAGCCTCAGCTCAGGAAGTTTGAGGAAGATGGCAACAGCTTCAGTGGCTCTGTAGGGAGAAGCAGTAACACCAACAACTCCTGGGGACTCGGATGGGACACGGCCAGCAGCTCGGAAGGACAGCAACAACATAACTGCTTTGGAATTGGAGGGAGGATGTTATGAATGAAGGAGCAGGTGCCAGCATGGATCATGGTGGCGGTGCAAAGAGAAGGAGCTCACGTCAGAGGATTCATTCTCGAAGATTTGATGATTTTGTTTGGGGCCTGAGTTAGTTACAAAAGTGTGTGCTGGCATATGTGGGCAGGGAGTGAGCTGTTATAATAAGGGGGTGAAAGAAGGAAAGGGTAGCCAATCTGTTAAGTGATATTCATCTTCTCTCATCTCCTCAGTCTTCTCTTTGTATTTCTCATCTCCTTCTGAATTCTCATCTCCTTTTCTCCTGATTGTTATGCTGTGAGGATTGCAATTCTCCCTTAAGAGTTGCTGATTGAATACAAAGCACTCCCATCATTCCTTCCCTGAGTATTGCTCCATTAGTTTCTCTGTTATTAGTGGGACTCACTAAATTGGTGCTTTCATTGTGTTCTCATCTCCGATGGCAAAGGGTACTCACCTCAAGGTTCTCGATGATTCCTTAAAAGCTGTTCAAGAAGCTAAAATCCAACACAAGAAGGAGTTTGAAGGCTTGAATTCCACCGTGATGGGTCAACAAAAGCTATTTCAAGAGGTATTACACCGCATGTCTTCCCTGGGAACTCAACTGGACGATTTCATGGCTAATCCGGGTAAATCACGTCTTGCTACTGTTGATTTTTTGGGCCAAGGATCGGGAACCAACAGCACTCCGACCTTACGTCATAGGCCGGCTCCGGTTGAGATTGGCCATTTCAGCGGCACCAACCCAGAGGCCTGGACAATTCAGGTTGAGCATTACTTCGAGTTTTATAAAATCAACCCCGATCATCAACTATATCTAGCTTCCTTCTACTTAGAGGGTGTAGCTCTTGAGTGGTATCGATAGATGTTTCGAAACAAACGTCTGGTTGATTGGCCACATCTTGCTGAAGCCCTCGTTACTCAATTCCGTAAGAAGGATTTTGAAGCTCCTGAAGGGCGGTTGGCTAAACTTCGCCAACGCACCACTGTCACTGAGTATTAGGCGGGCTTTGAAGCTATTTCCAATGAAACTATGGCATTACCCGGTACGTTCTTACTCCATTGTTTTATTTCGAGCTTAAGATTGGATATCAAGACAGCACTATTGGTCCATAGGCCCACTACACTGGAGGATGCTATCACCTTGGCCCATCTACATGAACAACGTATTTCCCTTGAGAAGGGTTTTATTCGGCCTTCGTTAGGTCGCTCCCCTCCGTTGCTTCCGACGCCATCTACTCCTACCAGCTCTGTGGGTTCACCGATAACCCCTCCTACAATGCTTCTGGGGAAACAATCAGTGAAGCGACTAAGTTATGCCGAAGCTCAACAACGGCGTGAGAAAGGTCTGTGTTTTTATTGCGATGAGAAGTATACCTTTAATCATAAATGTGCCTCTCGACCGAAGCTGTTTCTCTTTGAGGATGAGGGCGGGCAACACAGCGAACCTATTTCGGAGACATCCAGTGATACTGCCTTGGCTGAGGAGTTACAGGTCCAAGAGGTACAAGCCCTTTCGACTATTTCTTATCGTACACTGGCTGGGAGTATTTCGCCGACTACTCTTCGATTTACTGGCCACATCCACGGCACGCCAATTCAGGTTCTTGTGGATGGGGGTAGTACGCACAATTTTGTGCAAGCTCGGGTGGCGAAATTTCTAGGGTTACCTATTGAACCCTCCCCTGTATATTTAGTATTAGTTAGGAGCAGCGAACGACTGTTATGTGAAGGAATTATTCGAAGTGTTCCCCTGTCAATTCAACGCTATGAACTTCCACTTGATTTTTATGTCCTTCAATTACATGGGTCTGATATGGTTTTGGGCGTTCTTGGCTGGCCACCTTGGGTCCGATTCTCACAGATTATGCAAATCGTCGCTTTGAATACAATTTTCAAGGGAAGCGGATTTGTTGGAAAGGAGACTCTACCACTGCGATTCAACCTGTCCAGCTACAGTGTCTGAGACGTATGAAGGATATTGATTCTACTGCTTCATTTTTTCGTCTGGAAGTATTAACTACGAATGTGGAATCTACTCCAGAGTATCCACCAGAACTCTCTGAGTTATTGACAGTCTTCTCGGATGTCTTTGCCAAACCACATGGCTTACCGCCCTCGAGAGCACAAGATCATTCGATCCACTTGCTGCCCAACTCTGGTCCGGTAAATGTGAAGCCCTATCGGTATCCACACTTTCAAAAGCAGGAAATGGAAAGACTGGCTGCTGAGATGCTTCAAGAGGGCCTCATTCAACCCAGTACCAGCCCTCTTTTTTTTTTCTCCAGTATTGCTTATTCGTAAGAAGGATGGTACATGGCGCTTTTGTGTCGACTATAGGGCTCTCAATGCTATTACAGTTAGGATCGATTTCCCATCCCATCAATTGATGAGTTATTTGATGAGCTGCATGGTGCCCACTATTTCTCCAAGCTGGACTTATTGGCAGGGTATCACCAGATACGCATTAAAGTTGAAGATGTGGAGAAAACGGCTTTTCGTACTCATGACGGACACTACGAGTTCTTGGTAATACCTTTCGGCCTCTCCAACGCTCCTTCGACCTTCCAAGGTCTCATGAATGGGGTCTTTCGGCCTTATTTGCTCCGGTTTGTTCTAGTATTCTTCGATGATATACTTGTCTATAGCTCTACTTGGGCGACCCATTTGGATCACTTACGATTGGTTTTGCAATTGTTGAGAGATAATCACCTTGTGGCCAAGCAATCCAAGTGTTTATTTGGTCAAACTCAAGTGGGTTATTTGGGGCATGTTATCTCCAAACAAGGCCTAGCGGTTGATCCAGACAAAATTATCACTATTCAACAGTGGCCTCAACCTCAAAATGTCAAGGGAGTACGTAGTTTTCTGGGCTTAGCCAGTTACTACAGGAGATTTATTCGACGGTATGCGCATGTTTTTGGTCCTTTAACTAACCTGCTGCGCAAAGATGCCTTTTGCTGGAATTCAGTGACGCAGGAAGCCTTCGAAACACTGAAGCAGAAGCTCAGTTCCACGCCGGTGTTAGCACTACCCAATTTCTCTAAGGACTTTCAGGTTGAAACTGATGCTTCTGGTGTTGGTATTGGAGCTGTGTTGTCCCAGGAAGGTCATTTCGTGGCTTAATTCAGTCTGAAGTTGTGTCCACGAATGCAACGAGCTTCTACTTATCATAGGGAAATGTATGCCATTACCCAAGCAGTAAGTAAATGGCGACAATATCTTCTAGGGCGCAAATTTACCATTGTCACAGACCAACAATCTTTGAAGAATCTACAGGAGCAAGTGATACAAACTCCTGAACAACAGAAATGGCTTAGCAAGCTGGTTGGTTATGAATGCACTATAGTGTACCGTCCTGGCAAGCAAAACTCAGCTGCAGATGCTTTATCCCGAGTGCTTACTGCTACTCTGTTGGCTTTCTCTAGTCGAAAGTTTGCTTTAGCCGATGAGTTGCGCAAGGTTAACAAAGAGCACCCCGAGTTGTTAGAGTTGCAGCAGCAACTGCAAATGGACCCTTGCTCCTTACCAGGATTTGAATTTAAGGATGAATTATTATTTTTTCGTGGAAGACTAGTGATTCCTTCGGGGTCGCCTCTTCGTCTCACACTTCTACAAGAATTTCATTCTTCACCAATTGGAGGGCATGCTGGAATAGCGTGAACCTTCCATCGGTTATCTTCTAATTTTTCTTGGAAGCATATGCGCAAGGATGTTCAACAGTTTGTTGCTGCTTGTCAAGTCTGTCAACAGATTAAAGATGATTTCCAGTGCCCAGCTGGTTTGCTTCAACCTCTTCCAATTCCAGAGATGGTATTCGAAGAAATCTCCATGGATTTTATTGCAGGGTTGCCTAGTTCCAAAGGGAAAGCAACTATCTTGACTGTCGTCGACCGATTATCGAAGTATAGGCATTTCACTGCTTTACCTGTACACGTCACGAGTAGACAGGTTGCTGAGGTTTTTGTGGCTGTTATCATTCAATTGCATGGGGTACCTCGGGTGATTATAACTGCCAGAGACCCAAAATTCATGCACTCGTTTTGGCAAGAGATTAATCGACTCCAGGGCACCATGTTGGCTTTCAGCACTGCCTACCACCCACAGACAGATGGGCAAACGGAAGCGCAAAACAAATGCGTGGAAATGTATCTACATTGTTTCCTTGCTGATTCTCCACATAGCTGGGTGTCAATGCTTCCGTGGGCAGAGTATTGGTACAACACTTCCTTCCAAAACATCTGCTAGAACGACACCTTTTCAAGTTCTATATGGACGAGAACCCCCCACGATGGCACGATATGTTAAAGGAAGTAGTTCTAATGAATTGGTGGAGCAACAACTGCTGAATTGAGATGAGGCTCTCGCTTTACTAAGGCAAAATTTGGCTAAGGCTCAGCTAAGAATGAAGGAGATAGCTGATCGTAAGAGACGCGAGGTGCACTTTCAAGAGGGTGATTGGGTTTATGTGAAACTGAAACCTTATCGCCAAAGATCGGTTCGCTTACAACGCTATCACAAGATTGGAAGACGCTACGTTGGACCCTTCCAGGTGTTGAAACGAGTAGGTGAAGTGGCTTATAAGTTGGCCTTACCAGAGGCAGCCCGAATCCACCATGTGTTCCATGTGTCGATACTCAAGAAATGCATAGGAAATCCAGACCAACAGGTCACTCCATTACAGTTGGTGAACTCAATCGGTTCATTCCAATTGCAGCCGGAGAAAATTCTTGCCACACAAATCATTAAAAGGGTTGGCAGTATTGTAGAGCAATGTTTGATCAAATGGGAAGACCTAGATGATGAGGCTGCTACCTGGGAAGATAAGTCCTGCATACTGCAGAACTTTCCTAATTGGAACCTTGAGGGCAAGGTTCAATTTCGGGATAGGGGTATTGTTGTGAATGAAGGAGCATGTGCCAACATGGATCATGGTGGCGGTGCAAAGAGAAGGAGCTCACGTCAGAGGATTCCTTCTCGAAGATTTGATGATTTTGTTTGGGGCCCGAGTTAGTTACAAAAATGTGTGCTGGCATATATGGGCAAGGAGTGAGCTGTTATAATAAGGGGGTGAATGAAGGAAAGGGTAGCCAATCTGTTAAGTGATATTCCTCTTCTCTCATCTCCTTAGTCTTCTCTCTGTATTTCTCATCTCCTTCTGAATTCTCATCTCCTTTTCTCCTGAATGTTATGCTGTGAGGATTGCAATTCTCCCTTAAGAGTTGCTGATTGAATACAAAGCATTCCCATCGTTCCTTCCCTGAGTATTGCTCCATTAGTTTCTCCGTTACTAGTGAGATTCACTACAGAGGAAGCCGAAGCTGTATATGTTGACCTATTTGGGGCGATGATGATGACAGTGATGAGGAAGTTTCAGTGTTGCTTTTGAATGAGGAATGATCGGCTGAGAGAGAACAAGAGATGATGGTGTGATGGTCTTGAGCTGGTGATGACCTCAAGGGAAGCCGAGAGTGAAGGTCCCCCCCCCCCCCCCCCTCTGTCTGTGTTTCTGCCCGAATGAGAGAGGGGGAGAGAGAGAGAGAGAGAGTGAGCAGATCGTGAGGGATTGAGTGAGGTGAAAGTAAGTTGAAAGTGAGCGAGAGGAGAATGAGAGTGCTGAGGGCGAACTGAGAGAGTTCAAGGAGAGTGAGCTGAGGGAGAATAGAGGAACCGAGAGTTTAACTGAGCTGAGGGAGAGAGAGATCCAATGCAGAGGGAATGAGCTGAGGGTTTTTTTTTCCCTAACTGAGCTGAGGGAGAGTCGAGTCCTCGTTGAGAGGAAATGAGCTGAGGGAACATTGAGAGTGAGCTGAGGATCCAAATTGACTGAGCTGAGGGACACCAGAGTCCACTGAATTGAGGGGAAACCAGGAGTTTTTAACTGAGCTTCTATTATGTTCCTTTTTTTCTCTCTCTGTTCTGTCCTCTGTCTCGTTTCTGCTGTCTTCTGTTCTGTCTGTTCTGTTATGCTTCTTCTTCTTTTTTTTTTGGGTTTTTCAAGCCCAAGTGAGAGAACTGAGTGTCGAGAGATTGAATGAGAGATCCGAGAGGGGATTGATGGATTGAGCTGATGATTAGGGGGATTCGTCCACTAGGCTGAGGATGGGATTAACAGGGGATCACGAAAAGGAAGAAAAATTATGCTGTTGTTGCTGTCCCAGGAAGATGGAGAAGAGAAGAAATGGAATGGAGATGATGATGGTAATGTTGGGCGCAAGTGATAACGAGGATCGTATGAGGATTGGCTAGGCTAGGAGAAGTTGGCGCCGAGATTTGTTGTGGGCGGTTGCAGAGCAACTTGCCTCTGCTGCCGGATGCATTTGTTGCCGACTTGGAGGAAGAAAATTCGATTTCTCAAAATTCCGTCAACATTTTCGGAAAGAAAGCTTCGAAATTGCGAAATTCGAAAAATAACCGGCTCTATGAGAATTCTAATTTGTATCGACGGAGATCAAATCTCGATAAAAATTGATATCAAACTTTCAATGCATGTCGATTGTAATTGCACGATCATTTTCATATTTCTTGTCTTTTCACTCGGATATCTGAAAAATAATCTGGTAATACTGTTGCGTTCAGAAAAATTCGAGACTCGATATTATGTAGAGAAATATTTTCTAGCCCCGAATATTTTCCTAAATTTTGAAAATGAAATTCAATGCACGTAAGGCTGGAAACTCGTATTTTCAATTGGATATCCAAAAACTGATCCGGGATCACCGCTATATTCAGAAAAATTCAACGATCAATATTACGTAGAAAAATATTTTTCATTCTCAAGTATCGTCCCGAATTTGAAAATTGAAATTAAAGCACGCAGGCTTGAAATTACTGCCTTTCTAATCAAATATTGGAAAAATATTTTGGGACCACTCCTGTATTTAGAAAAATTTAGGGATCAATATTATGAAAAAATATATATTTTTTTGGTCCCGAATATAATTTTGAATTTTGGAAGACATAAATTGATGCACGTGAAATCCAAGAATGTCATGTTGAGTATTTTTCTAAAAGATGTAAAATTTGAAATTAACTTAAGGAAATGCCCCGATTTCAAAAATCATGAATGCCCGAGCAATTAGTCAAAAATACTTCCCTCCGATGGATGACAAAAATGACGATTTTGCCCTCTTC
Organism: Punica granatum; assembly: GCF_007655135.1. NCBI lineage: Eukaryota > Viridiplantae > Streptophyta > Magnoliopsida > Myrtales > Lythraceae > Punica > Punica granatum. The sequence goes on from NC_045128.1 coordinate 23,816,717, forward strand.
TTCGTGATTGTGCTAGGTTATTCAAAATTTTCTCGTGCTGTAATCTTCTACGCAACACCTTGAAGGACACTGTAAATTATATCGCGAAGCCCCTCTAATTATTTATCTTGCATGCTACCTGATTATGAATTATTTGCTGACGTGGCGTACACGCGAGTAACCTATCGCAGACCCGTTGATTCCGTAGAATATTGGAACTACGACCTTCAATCCCTATTGATTCTTCGAATTCCTAGGAAATTGGCATCCAACTCGAACAAATCCGAGAATTGGGCAAAGAGCACAAAAGCTCCAATTTTTATTGATAATCCAAAAACAACTCCTCCAGCCCTAAGGCCTACACAAAACTTAAATAGGGTTTAAAAAAACCTAAATTGTATAAAAAGAACTAAACTTTCATAAAATTTCAAAAACACCCTAATTAACATAAATTGCCTATTTGAAGCCTAAACGATGGAATTTGCCTTAAATATCGAAAAATCACGGCAAAGCAGTGAGTTTTGATCCGGAGGCCATTTCCTTCAAAATAGGGTCGTCAGAACCTAATTTTCTCTAGGTACCAATTTGCCAGGTCTTCTGCCGCATCATTCTCCCCTGGATGGAGAGAATTCGCCCTCGAATCGTCATCGTCCGAGCTATCACCTGTGTAAGGAATCAGCTGCTTAACATTAAATACATCAGCAGTACGAATGTGGTTGGGAAGTTTAAGCTGATAGGCGTTCGAATTGATCTTCTCAACGACCTCCACAAGACCAATCTTTCTAGCAGCGAATTTGTGGTAGTCACCAGCAGAAAATCGATCCTTCGTAAGGACAGCCCAAACAAAATCGCCAACTTCAAACTCCACGTGCCTTTTCCTTCGGTCAGCAACAACCTTGTATTTTATGGCAGCATTCTTCAAATTATTCTGCACAGCTTCATGAATCTCTTGCAGCTCGTGAACGAAGTCTGCCGCCTTACCATGAACCCTGGTCTTATCCGACACGGGTAACAGATCAAGGGGACCCCGGGGAGTAACAAAATATACCACTTGGAAGGGACTGAAACCAGTGCTATGATTAACAGCGTGGTTGTGCGCAAACTCCACTGGACTTCACTTCTGATCCTAGCTCTTCACGTGCTCCCCTACTAAACCTCTCAACATATTGCCCAATGACTTGTTAACCACTTATGTTTGTCTATCTGTCTGCGGGTGATACGCCGTACTGAAGTTCAACTAGATGTTCACCATCTTCCAAAGGGTCCGCTAGAAATGACTTAAGAAGTGGGTGTCCCTATCGTACACAATAGAAACTGGCAGACCATGCAGACGGTATACCTCTCGAAAATACAACTGAGCAACTCGCACAGCATTAGTGGTCTTCTTGCACGGAATAAAGGAGCCATCTTCGAGAATCTGTCGATGACCACATATATAGAAGCATTTCCTCTTTGGGTACGGGGCAGGCTGAGGATGAAATCCATACTGATATCCACCCATGGCTGCGAGGGAATCGACAGGGGCATGTACAACCTCGCGTTAGTTGTTGTACCCTTGGACACTTGACAAACCTTATAGCGTTGCACGTACTTCTCCACTTCTTTACAAATTGTAGGCCAGAAAGACGATGACTGGACCAGCTGCAAGGTCCTGTCTCTCCCCACATGACCCTCGCAGTGTAGCTGCTGAATAATGTGGGCTCGCAAACTACAATCAGGAATACAGAGCTGATTTCCCCCGAAAAGAAAACTATCTTGCAACACGTATTCTGTTCTTTCTCCAGCCCGAACTTTAGCTAGCGTCATAGAAAACTAGGGGTCGACTTCAAGCAACTCAGCAAAAGAACTAAAACCAGGTACCTCAACCGTCATCCTGCTCAGAATGCTACGCCTCCGACTAAGAGCATCTGCAACGCGATTAGTGACTCCGCTCTTGTGCTTTACCACGAAAGTAAAACGCTCCAGGTAAGCCACCCATGATGCATGAAGAGCTGACACCTTACTTGGCTATGGAGGTGCTTCAGGGCCTCGTGGTCGGTATGCAAAATGAACTCCTTGTGAAAAAGGTAATGTCGCCAATGCTTCACCGCTTGCATTACAGCATAGAATTCCACGTCGTAGGTGTTGTATCTCACCTTCGCCCTCGTCAGCTTCTCCCTGAAGAAAGCAATTGGCCTGCTGTTTTGGCTCAAGACTGCTCCAATCCCCACCTTCGATGAATCGGATGCAACTCAAAGGGCTGCTAAAAATCAGGCAGGACAAGAATCGGGGCGGTCGTCAAATGCTCCTTAATCTTCTGGAATGCCGTTTCTGCCCCCTCAGTCCACTCGAATTTGCCTCCCTTCATGCAGTCAGTTAAGGAAGCCATAATACTGCTGAAATGAGGAATAAATCACCTGTAGAAGGAGGCTAACCCATGGAAGCTCCTGACTTCAGTAATGCATGTTGGTCTAGGCCACTACCTGACTGCCTCGACCTTGGACGAGTCAACCCTCAAACCATCAGCAGCAACAACATAACCAAGAAAAAGAACTTCTGAACTCATAAAAACACATTTCTTCAACGCTGTATATAGTTTCTCGCGTCGAATGACAGAGAGGACTTCTCGCAAGTGGGCCAGGTGTTGCTCGGGGTCGGCGCTGTAGATCAAGATATCATCAAAATACACAACCACGCACCAACCAATGAAAGGCCGCAGAATCTGGTATATCACTCTCATGAATGTACTCGGCGCATTCGACAACCCAAATGGCATTACCAGCCATTCATATAACCTCTCTCTAGTCTTGAATACGGTCTTCCATTCATCTCCAACACGAATCCGAATCTGGTGATAGTCGTTCTTCAAGTCAAGCTTCGTAAAAATCCTAGCACCACTCATTCGGTCAAGCAAATCATCCAAGTGAGGAATGGGAAAACGATACCTGACCGTTATCTTATTGATGGCTCAACTGTCTACACACATACGCCATGATTCATCCTTCTTAGGCACTAGAAGTGCCGGGACAGCACACGGGCTCATACTTTCTCGAATAAACCCTTTCGATATCAGCTCCTCCACCTATCTCCTTAACTCTTCATGTTCAGCCGGGCTCATCCTGTAGTGTGGTATGTTTGGAAGGGCCGCACCTGGCTGCAGGTCAATATGGTGCTGGATGTCCCACAAGGGTGGTAGACCATTTGGCAGCTCCTCAGGAAAGACATCATGAAATTCTTTCAAGATCGATAAGGACTCACAAGACGTAAGACCTTACTCCACAACCTCCCTGCCCACGAGAGCAAATATAAACTCTGCATCATGCAACTCCTCCTAAAATCGGGCAAAGGACAGCAAGTTGGTTGCGGTAACCGAATTCGTAGGTTCGGGCTCGATAGCGTCCCTACCTCTATTCGGTACCAATACAATCTTTAATCCCTTATGCATGAAGCTGTATTTATTGGTCTGTCCATCATGCCTCACGCTCCTATCAAACTGCCAGGGCCTTCCCAACAACAAGTGACACGCGTCCATCATTACAATATCACACCACACAGAGTCCCTATACCAAGGGCCAATAGAGAAGGTAACCAGCGCGCGCTTCAACACACTCACTTCACCTCCTTTCTTCAGCCATGCCAGATTATACGGTTTGGGATGTGGCTCACTTCGCAAGCTCAACTTCTGCACGGCCTCAACAGATACAATGTTTTCGAAACTGCTCGAGTCTATCATGAAACGACAGACTTTATTCCCGATGGTGCAGGTGGACTGGAAGATATTGTTACGCAGCCAATCTTACAAGACCTCCTCACCACCAGATTGGGCACTCCATCTCCAGTCACAATTTCTTCCTCCTCATCAAACTTGACTTCTCCATCGCCTCCAGTTACATAAACTGCGTCATCAGACAATTCCTTTTCAATAAACATAGCCCTTTTTTTCCCCTTTTTTGCACTCAGATTGCTGATGCCCAGGCTCTCCACTCTTGAAGCACTTCGCCCCGCTACTGCTCGACCCAATGTTGGCAGGCCTCATCGGACGTCCAGGAACAACACTACTACCGCCAGCTCGGACGGCCCCACCGGTTCCTGCAATGGCAACACCTCCACTGAACACCCCGCTGCCCGCTTGCTTCTGCTGTTTTTCGATAATCAGGGCCCTCTGATGGGTGGAAGACACATTAACAGGGTTGAACAAGTTAACCGTGTCTTGTAGTTGCACTCTCAGCCCGCCAATATATCTCGCCACCAGCTGATCCTTGGTTTCTTGAAGCTCGTTACGAGGAACCAACTGGTAGAACTCGTTGGTGTAATCGTCCACCGACCTACTGCCCTGCTGTCAGCACCGCATTTTGGCTCACCAATTCAAATGACATTATCAGTAATGATCCAAGCCGCAACTTGAGCAGAATACAGAAAAACGACTTAACAGAGCAGAAAATCACTATTCATCCTCAAGTCGGCGAAATCGGGCAAATGACACATGGACACGACAGAAGGACTCCAAGGGTCACTAAAGGACAACAGAGTGACTAGAGAGCTCAACAACGTCCAAAACCGGCATTTCCAGCATACCACGTGGACATCCCCATTTTCCGATAGTTTGCTCGACTATCGGAAGATAGCCAATATTGGACTCCAAAAATCCACTCCAATGCCAAACAGATGAAAAGTGTCCCCAAAGGCACTTTGCAAATCATCTGCTCTATACAGAACAACTTTCTGTATACAGACATCTTTTCAGTGGAAGTCCAAAAATGTCGGTTTCTCGGAGAAAAGTTAATTCCAAATATCAGATGCGGCCACGCCCCACAATCATACAGAGCACGTGCAGAGCTTCAGATTGTCTTTTGGAAGCCATACAAACACCCTAAATGACTTCCGAGGGACAAAACGGGTATACCCTTCTTCGGAAGAGCGTAACCGGAGACTGGTCTGATGGAATTACGGCAAACGAAGTTCACACTACATTGCCCTAAAAACTCCAGCGGACATTCGCAATTGGGCAAAACAGATAGCAAAACCCTTCACGGTTTCCCGAGTAACCTCCGAGGAGCACAAAAGGCCATTTTCAGTGAAGATCCATATCCGAAGATCCTCTTTGGGGAAACTTGATGCCGAATGCTTACGTTACACAATGCTAGCCTTCTCAAGGCTCAATGTGGAGTCGTCGGAATGAATCACACAACTCGCCTAGACCCCCCGAGCAGTGCTTTAAGGGTCTCAGATGCACTTTTCATATCCTTAGAGGCCCAATCTCGGCAAACAGAGATCACAGTAATCTCCGGATCGCCCAAGAAACTCAGAAAGCAATCTGAGAAATCCAGTTTCGGCCTCCTAGGACATCTCCGGCTCCATATTTTGCATTACCGGCTTAAGGGTCAAGTGCCCACGTAATTTGACAATTTATGTCAAAATGACCGACGTGGGATGCAGATACAAGATATGCTGTCAGAAATGGGCAACCTCGCTCTGAATGCATAAAAGGAGCAAAACCGGCTTCCGAGCCTCATACAGACATTTGGCAATTTCTCACGGAAAATGCCAATCTCGGATCTTTAAACCCGTTTCTTCGCGTATATCGATAATTCAACATTTGGTTCGAACCACGAGCCTCGAATGCGCGATCAATCGAGACCCGAGCTTTTTCCCGGTTTCTCCTCTTCGGTCGTGGGACCCACGGGATACCCAATATGAGTCACCCTATGCTCTAGAAGCTTCTTCTTCCTCTTCAATGCAAGAAGCCAACTTGCCCTCTCTTAGCCAAAATATCTTGGAGAGGTTGAAGATAACACTCAATGCTCATCAAAGCTTCTTGGCTCTTCTTCATCAAGATTGCACGGTCCACATTCATCCTCATCTCCTTGTCATTTTCTCCATGCAACTTGCATCCTCTTAGGAAAATATCAAGCCTACAATTTGAAGACAACACTCCATCTTCATCAATGCTCATCAATGCTTATCTCTTCTTCATTAATGCAATGGAAGAGGATGAGACTTGATATTTTCTTAATCAAACTGAAATTTGCTAAGTATGGGGGTTAAGAGCACTTGCTTTTGCTAATTGTGTCATTAGCTTTGCCTATAAATGCCCCAAAAGTGATTAAGATAATCACTTCTCCTCTTGCACACTCTCTCCAAGCTTTCTCCCTCAAGAAAAGCTCTCAACTCCAAAGCCAAAACCAGCAAGCTTCAACACTTCAAAACCAAGAGAGAAAAACCGAAGAAAACTCGAAGAAAGCTTTGAGTTTTCTTAAGTCGGAAGCCGATGTTCATCATCCCGACTTAAGTTCAAAAATTCTCAAACTCCATGGACCACATGTTTTGGACCCAAGGAGTTCATTTATGAACTTAGTTTTTTGGTTTGAAGTCATTTGCTCATCATTTCAGGTTGATTTCCTCATTTCAGGCGAAGATCGTGTTCTCGGGTAAACAGTGCACCCGTAGCCGCACGCTCGCGAGTCCAGCCGAGCACACGCGTGCACAGCAGCGCGCCCGCGCGCACAGCTGCGCGCCCCGCGCGCAAAGCCCCGCCCCCGCGCGCCCCGCGCCCCCGCGCACGCCAGCTGCGCGCCCCGCGCGCCCGCGCGCCTCCCATGCACTCCAGCCGCACACCCCGTGCACCTAGCTCCCCGAACGTGCATGCCCTTGCACCTGAGCACTCTTCCAAGCGTTCAACCGAGTCACCCGACTCTCGAACACTTCCCCGACTCTTTCCTCGTATCCCGAGGCTAGGTAAATCACTCTTGACTTAGAGAAGTTAGGGCTTTTTTTTACATTATTTGCATGACTATGGAGTAATATGGCGTTTTATGCATGTTTAACTTACAAGACTTAATTTTTATACACTTTCTTGTTATATTATGCATGGTCATCATCATATAACATGTTAGCATGTCGGGAAACGTTTGGATCGACCCTCAGAAGACCTTCCCGACCCGAAATAAGCAAAAGAGCTCTCGGGTTTGCCTCAAGAAGAGGTGACCGAGGCTTGGCTTGCTTTCCTCAGGTTAAGATCGGCCTTCTTAGCCCGATCCAAGCTTGATTCCTGAGTTTTCTCGTGTTTTCTTACGTGCATGAAGTCGGTATTGTTTTATCGATTCCTTAAATAACTTGTTTGTGCATGTTTGCATGTTCGAATGCGTTAGTCAAGTCATGGCAATACCGACTTTCGTTTAATCGTGTCATTTATCATTTTTGTCGTTTAAGCATGCGAGAAATGATTCGAAACAAGACGGGGAAACCTCGTGGAATCCCATTCGAGCCATGAGACCTCTCGGCTATCTCCAAGGAGAAGTAACCGAGAGCCTCTTAGACTCGTACGGGTGGTATGAGGATTCTTCTTCCCGTTTTGAGTCCATTCTCGGCCTTCGTGTAATTTACAATTTACATTATTGTCGCAATATCGCATAAAATGTCTTTTCAAAACAAAGCATGCATGGATTCGAGTATCAATGACTCATTCGGGTCCATTCGGTTACGAGGGTAGTTTCGGTCATTGGACCAAATATCCTCGATCCTTACGGAACCGTCTTGGTCGTCAAATCACGAATCGTTTTCACAATTAATACATTCGGCGATAACCTTAAGCATTAATTCCACGAACGGGTTAATCGAGACGTTCACACGGTTAATTCATTCAATTTAAACAACTTTGCATGAATTGGACATTAATTTGTAACTCGCGTCGACGAATTACAAAACGGTGTTAATGCCCTTTTCAAAACCCTCATACTTTCAAATCCGTATTGTGTTGTTCTCCTTTTCTGAAAACAAATTTTCAAATCAAGGGCAAGAACATCATTTTGTGATTTGCCGACATCCTAGCTCAGTTTAAGGTGTCAGTTGGGTACTCTGTATCAAAATTACAATTAACTGACTAATCATTTCACTCGACTTAACCAAACGCTAGAAAATGGTTAGGTGGAACTCTAGGTTTCAAATCTAAAGTCAAAACACGAGTTAGGTTAATTCAGTGGTAATTCAGTGTCACAACACCAAATCACTGTAAAAGCAATCCACACACTCGAAACTTGACTACGGACACCCGATATGTCAGGTTCTCAAACCAAAGCCGAATGCTAAAACATTTGCACACGTTTATTTGTCTAGGGTAGGATTTGCATGCCAAAATACCCCGGGTTAATAAACTTGCTAATCCATGTACATTCGGTGAATACAAACACATTGTCTGTTATTTACCTGCTGCTTGTTATCCTTCCGCACTTGTTTGCCATGCGGGTCGAGCTTGATCCCTAGGCCGAATAATATTAGGGTTCAACGCCCTAATCATCGAGCACAGGGTCCTACACCCTAATCATCACTCACAGGATCCAACGCCCTATTCAGTGAGAGTGTGCATTGAATTTCAGTTCTTCCGTCTTTTCCCTAAACTCACAGTGAGTTAGAGCGGAATAATAACCGAACGCGAGTCGACTGGAATTCGGCCATTTGTAATTTGTATTTATTGTTTTCGAGAGCATTGTAAGGACTTTTATTTTGTACATTCATTATGTAAGAATTTCAGTCGGTAAGCGAACGGTCCGAGAGTCGAATTAATCGAATCGGTCTAATGCTTGTCCAGAGACAAGTAAATCCAAGATCTCGCGGTTTTTGGTTCACGCAGGGATTCAACCTCCATGGTTCGATGAACTGTAATGCAAGATTGTGAACCAACTCCCCGACATACGGGTTTACTTCTCTCTCGGCTTCTCAACCGACATCGTTTAATTCACCGAATCTCCGGTGTCAAAACGTGCGAGCCGAGTGCAGCTTAATTCATGCGGTAAATCATAAAACATGCAAGCCTAGCAAACCAGAGTACCGAAAGGGCGTGCGGGATATAGGCCCGCACGTAACATGAACCCCCGAACACAAATTTTCCGGTTCCGCACAGACCAATGCCTTAACGACAAACTAGGTGTTCCATACCCCTAGACCCGGGTAACTTATCCGCCCTCGACCTTCGGGTCGTAAAATGATAAGTGGCGACTCCTTCTCTCACGCGTCCCCACGGGAAGGTGGACACTCCCAAGCCGCGCGATCCAAAAGCGCGCAATGCGGGCCCCGACGAGAGTCCACATTCGGGTTCGTACACCTACCTCAAGTTCTACAGGCGTTGGTACATGATCCTCTGAAAATTATAGGGCACAAAGGTAGCCCTCATCTTTTTCTTCATCTTTTCCCACGACGTGATCTTCGGTTTGCCCATCCTACTACGGGTAAGCTTCACCTGCTGCCACCATGCCGCCCTACCACGCAACCGAGTCGCCACAAGTTGTACCCGCTTGGTCTCAGGTACCCCCTTGAACTCCTAAACCTCTTCTACCGTTGCTAGCCAATCTAGAAACTCTTTTGGCTGCAAACCCCCTTGGAATTCGGGAATATCGGTCCGAATGTCCATCTCCCATCGCTGCCTGTCTTCCTCAATTAGGCCTCTTTGCTGTCTTCGTGGAATATCAGCAAAAAAATTCTCCCTTTCCGACTCTGCTTCAGTTTCCTCTTGATCAAGATCAGAATTCGGATTATGGTTTCTCTGATTCTGATTCTCCATAAGTGCAGCCATCTGCTGTGTTAGCTACTCCACCATACGATCCAGCCTCTGATCCCTCTGATCCAGTTGATCCAGCCTCTGCTCCAGATGTCGCAGATTTTCACGGTCATGAACAACTTCCACACGATCCCTCCTCCTGGGCGGCATCGTTGATCCCAGAACGAACGTAGCTTTGATACCAACTGACGCAGCGTACACGCAAGTAACCTATCGCAGACCCGTTGATTCAACAGAATATCGGAACTACGACCTTCAATCCCTATTGATTCTTCGAATTCCTAAGAAATTGGCATCCAACTCGAACAAATCCGAGAATTGGGCAAAGAGCACAAAAGCTCCAATTTTTATTGATAATCCAAAAACAACTCTTCCAGCCCTAGGACTTACACAAAACTTAAATAGATTTAAGAAGACCTAAATTGCATAAAAAGAACTAAACTTTCCTAAAAATTTTTAAAAAAACCCTAATTAACATAAATTGCATGTTTGAGACCATAAACGAAGGAATTTGCCTTATATATCAAAAAATCACGACAAAGCGGTGAGTTTTGCTCCGGAGACCATTTCCTTCAAAATAGGATCGTCAGAACCTAATTTTCTCCAGGTACCGACTTGCCAGGTCTTCTACCGCATCATTTGCCCTCTATGGTGCCCTTGTTTTGTATCACTTGTAGAATCTTAGAACTAAAACTTTGCCTACAAGAAAAAGAGTTGATCTCACAACATTCATCCAACGAATTAGCGGACTTTCAACGAGCATAGTAGCAAGCATGCACCCTTGGATATCCTCGATTCCAATCACAAACCAGACCAAAATGAAGAGGAAGCCAGCGGCATGGACAAGAATTGAGCCATCATCAGTATTGATGCAGCCTGGATAACAGCAAAATCACGCGTGACAGGAATTTTGCTGTCACCCAGGCCAGCTACAATCAATATCCTGCTCATGATTCTCACGCACAGAGACAGCTTTTCCACTACAAGCCGAGGCCAGGGCAGCGTTGTTTGCTATTATCATAGCTCTTAATCATGGATGGAAGAAAATCTGGATTAGAACTGATGCTCTGATCCTAGGTGATGCTATCCATAGACCCCATCACTCACCGTGGGATATTAGAAGCATTATCTTGGATATTGTACATTTACTTTCCCGTTTTTCGATTTGGAAATGTACTTGGATTCCGCGCACTGACAACCCACTTACTCATGACTTAGGCCAATTTGGTCTCAAGTCGAATTTTGCTTCCTTTTGTATGTTTGAGGGTTATCCGGATTTAGATGTAACCTAACTTCAGTATTATAATAATCTACATCTTACCTATCAAAAAGAAAAACCCCACATTGATCTTTCTTGTGAATATTTTTTTGTGATCTTCTTCTTGTAAGATCAATTCTATTAATGAAATCTTGATGACTTATAGAAAAACCTAACCAATATTGATTCTCTTCCTTATATTCTTTCTCATTAATTCTAATATAATTTATATGAGAAACTATCTTATGGTGTCTATCAGCAACCTATTTTGGTTCATCCTAACAAAAGGATGGCCTTTTTTATTTATTTAAAAAAAAAACTCTCTCCAAGGGTCTAAACCGGTCAGATCGCGTCAGACCAGGTCAGATCGCATCAGACCGGCCAAATCAGCGTCAGAATTTTCTGATGAGGGTCAGAACTTTCTGACCCTTTCATTTTCGCCCCTGCTCTTTATTTCTTTCTGCTTCGCCCCCTCTTCTTTTCTTTCTCTTCCTTTCCGCCCCCACTGTTCTTTCCTTCTCTTCTTTTCTCCCCCCTTTTCTTCTCCTCTTCTTCCACTGACGTCCCTCTGCCACCTCCGACACGCCGCGGTTGCCCACCCACCGCAACCGCCTGCCATCGTTGACACGCTTGTCCGACACGCCACCGTTCGCTTCCCCGGCACGTTCCCTCGACCGCTATCTCCCTCACGGCCCCGATCTCTCTCTCTCTCTCTTTGGCCGCCCCCCCCCCCCCAAAACCCTCGACTCTCTCTCGGACTCAAGGCCCCCGACTCTCGGATCTCCGAAAAATGCTCGGAATCCCTCCCCCTCGCTCTGATTTCTCACAGGAAACGGACCGGCGACACTCCTCTGAACAAAACCCCTCCATTTCTTCCCCTCAACTCTACCGATTTCCGGCGAAAAACTCAAAAATCCTTCGCCGAAAAATCTGGAAATCGCGCCGGAAAATTCAAAAAATCCTCTCGACTGAGACTGTCCCGACTCCCGTTACGCCCATCCCGAGCACGGCGTAGCCAAGGCGGTGCTCGTTGTCGTCTCCCGCGTCCTCTCCCGCCGTCGCCACGACACCCAGAAGCGGGAACCGCCGTCCGCAGCCGCCGGAATCCTCCCCTCCGCCCATATTCATCTTCTCCGTTCATCTTTTCTCTCACGGGCTCGGCCCATTTCCCTTCGGTTTGCGCAGGTCCAGCCCGTTCGGCCCAGTTCAGTCCATCCGAGACGACCCGACCCAGTTTTTCGCCTGACCCGTTCGGTCTCACCTGGAAATCGTCCCGGAACAGGCGAATCCAGACGCGCGGCCCAGTTAGGCCCAGCCGTCCTTTTTCGCGGCCCAACGCTCCCTTCTGCGGCCCAGTCCCCGCGCGTGCGACCCAGTCCCCGCGCGTTCGGCCCAGATCCCTCACGCCTGGCCCAGCTTGCCGACCCAGTGCCCTTTCAGCCGGTCTGAATTGTGCAGACCGCCTCCTGCCTATTCAACCGCCATATTTCCGGTTTGAACCGGGACTAGGTATATTCTTCCGACTTAGTGGCATGCATAGGACTCAATTTGTGGATAAATTCGGTAATTGCGATAATAATTTGTGATTGTCGTGTTGGAAAAAAATTTGAAAATAAAATAATTGTTGTTTTAATTAAACCAACAAAAACACGAATTGGAATTTTTTAATTACTCAACATTAAACCGGTTGTTTGAAGCGAGAACGAATTCACACGAACCAATCTCATGTTCACTCGACTTTAAGGGAATTAAATCGATTAAATACATCAAAATTGGTTTAATTAATTATTCGGACTAAAAATTGACAAAATTAAATTCCGTCGTGACTGATTTTGCTTGTTCATATGCACATGTGAATAATTAGATACGCTTTTGATCGAAATCCCGCACGAATCGGCTAATCACGTAAACACGACATTAAAAGACACAACTCTTTGTTTTCTATTTATTTATTGCAAGTCGAGCCCGGATCCCTAGGATACGATATACACAGGGTCCAACACCCTCTTTTGCCAATCACGGGGTCCAATGCCCTTCACACACCTAGTGCGCGCAACCCGAGTGCGGAATCGGGTCCTGTTTCGACTTTTTGCTTCGCTCCTAGTAGTGTCCATGTGGAAGACGACTCGGATCGAGTAAGTAAGTCGCGGCCGGACATGACCCGGGAGCTCGACCGATCCTCTGGCTATCAAGGAAGTCACATGATTCTTTTGCCATCCGTTGGTTCGGTTGGACCCGACCCCCGGCTCTCTGAGCCCGCGTTGCTTTAATTGCGGTTTCGGTTACTCAAACCACACGGTGAGCCACGAGTGGAATAATAACCGAACGCGAACCGACCAGGATTCAATTGTTGTAATTTGTATTTTATTTATTTGAGAGAACAAAGTAAGGATTTACATTGTACATTTATTCATGCAAGAATCCCGGTCGGAGAGTGGACGGTTAGAGTGTTTCTTCGAATTTACGGTGTCAAAACGCGTAAGATGAGCGGAACTTAATTAAGCGGTAATTAAATTAAAAATGGCAAGCCTAGACAAGCTAGAGTACCGATAGGGTGTGCGAGATATAGGCTCGCATGTAACAGAACCCCCGAATTCGGAACCTCGGGTTTCGCAGACCATATGCCTTAGCAATTAGGTGTACCCCGTACCCCTAGACCCGGGTAACTTGCCGGCCCTCGACCTTCGGGTCGTAAAATGACAAGTGGCGACTCATTCTCACGTGCGTCCGTCGTGCGTCCCTGGGAAGGTGGACACTCTCAAGCCGCGTTGCATAGGCGCGCGCATGCGTGCCCCGACGAGATAAAATTCAGGTGCGCACAGCTTGGCGACTCCACTGGGGACATCTAGAGGGTTCGGGCTCAATCCCGTTTGTTTGCTTGCTTGTTTATTTACTGCTTTCCGTCGTTTACCGCTTATCTACTTACGCACATTTATTTCACGCATGCATTGCATATCATGCTAGCTTCAGGTGCCTTGTCCGAAATCCCAAGGGCGCCAAAATAGGAAGCTAGGTTAGTCAGAGGTTCCGAGTAAGGGAACGGATCGAGTCGGCTATGCCACCGAACCGGCCCCCAAAGATCCTCACTCGATTTCAAGGAATTCACACCCTTGAGTCGGGAGCCCCCATCCATAGATAGCACGGTCCCTGTAGCACCGAACCATGCATCGTGCTATGCCTCCATGCAAGCCTTCAACCCGACGCCGACAATAGTCCATCGAGTCGGCCTGCGTGCCAATTTGAATCTTTTCTTGTTTCAAGAGCGATGTACATATAACTTGTAACATGTTAAGCCGTGGGCATTTACATTTTCGTAAACATGCATCATGTAAATTTTTAAAATTAGGATGTCATTCGCATTGATGAGTCTTAAGTTGATATTCCTTTCATCTTGGTAAGGGACGCCACACTCGGTCTCTTGATTCGCGTCTCGACAAAGTCTGTTAGCGCACGAGGATCCTCACCGAGTCTCCGCAAACCAAGATCGACACACTTGCCAAGATATCCCTTACTCCAGGCATAGCCATCATGGTATTTTCACCAACATCAGAATCGATCACCTTCGCCGTTAAGTTGCTGAGAAAGATGAGGAACTCACCGACTAACCGTGACCTCTAGAGGGAGCTCTCTTTTACCCGCACCAAGCTACAGAGACGCGATCAGGAGCTCGCTTGAGCGAACACCTCCTTGGAGAGGTCTAGGAAGAGGGCTCGTGGAAGCCTTCACATGCACCTTAGGATAGACATCTTCACCAGGCCCTCGCCTGGAATCGGTGCTTTCCACGGAGATGGTCGCTCGCTCCCTGAGCACGGTGGAAGATCGATTTAGGGCTTGTTTTTCAAAATTACATTGTATTTTCGAACCCCGTGGATCAATGCGAATGACGACATTAGCTTTCAAAATTCATGCATCTCATACACCGCACCTCTCTATTTATTGTTTTGTACATTTATATAATTAGCAAGACTCGCTCGCGTTGCAACTTACAAACTTGTGGGACGCAGGTAACCATAACTGGCGCTACATCGTTATCCTACTCATCAGCAATTGAGAATGGCGCAAAACAACCAACCCGCGAGTTTCGAGGAAAGCACTCCACCGACGCCGGTCTATTCTCAACCGCTCGTGACTCATGCACCGCTACCACCAACCCCTGCGGGCGCGCCTCCGGCACACTTAGGAGTAGTTCCGCCACCAAGCCCATCGCCGGAAACTCGAGCACCGTCCACCACCACTGATGGTGCCCGCATCGTCACATTGGAAGGTGACATCACCACATTGAGGGGTACGATCAACCAGATGGCTGCTAACATGGCCGAACTCATGGTTTTGCTCAAGGGCCCAAACCGCGCCTCCTCGAGCTCTACTCCGCCTCTAGGATACGGGCCAACGGTCGACTTGAACCCTTGGGTCCCACCAACCCATGCTCCGGAGAATGACGAAGCGCCCGCAATGCACGCACCGGCGGTCCACCCGGTCAACATTCCTCCGCCACTGGTGACGCTCCCGGCAGCCATTCCTCTTCCACCGTCGAACCCGACTACTCTTGTACCGCCGCCGATGTCCATACCGGTTCCGGCACCTATTTACGCAGCTCCTTCGCCGATGGTCTTCTCGGCACAAAGCCCTCACGCTCCTGCTCACACATCCGAGCCTCTCCCATTCCAAGCTTCACAACCCCATATCAGCTTTTCTTACCCAACTCTACCTCCCCTAAACATTCCCATCCTTGAACCGGGCACGCCAACCCAGGTTGTCCCTATAGCTCCACTGACAAACTTTCTCCCGGAAACGAGGACTGAGCAGGAGCAGAGATTGAAGAAGATGGAAGAGAACATCAAAGCCTTACAATCAGGTGGCTCCCGCCTCGATGCCGGCGATGACGATTGGAGCCTTTTCCAGGGTATGCGACTACCCCCGAAGATTAAGGTGCCTGAATTCCAAAGGTACCATGGCACGACCGACCCTCGTCACCATCTCTGTCACTACAGAGGAAAGATGCTGCAGTACTGGGACTACGAAGAGTTCGTCATCCACACGTTCCAGGACAGTTTGGCGAGAGCGGCTCTTGACTGGTACATGTCACTAAAAGCCGCGGATATCCCTACATGGGTGGACCTTTCAAACAAATTCATCGACCAGTACAAGTACTGTGCAGAGACGCCCCCGACCCTGTTGGAGCTCAGTACAATAGAGATGGCCGAGGACCAGGGCTTCGAGGCCTACGCAGTGAAGTGGCGGGCTAGAGCGGCGAAGCATGTCCCCCCGATTAGTGAAGCGCAGCAGATCCAGTTATTTCACTCCACTCTCACAGGGGCCTACTACTTGCACCTATTGGCCCATACTTCCTCATTCTCCAGTCTGATCGACGTTGGGAAGAAACTTGACATGGGCATCAAGCTTGGGAAGATAGAAGGACCGACCGGAAAGGAGGGGCAGTCATCAAAGAATGCCACTACTGTGCCATCACCAACGAGTAACAAAAAGGGCAGAGACACGTCCGTTAATGCCGTCAGCCTTGGACGCCAAACACCCATGCCGTACCAGCAACAATACCCGGCCCTGCCGATTAACTACTCGGCGCCATCGGCTTACCCTCCGCCACGGGCCCCGCAACCATATAGTCATAATTATGCGCCTACCCCTCATTGGGCATCTCCAAATGGGCCCCTAGCTTTAGGAGCTCCACCAACGGCTCAACAAGCCCCAACCTTGCATCCTCGACAAGGAGGGCAGGCCAGGCCACGTCTGCAATACCCGCCTTTGCCGGTTCCCCAATCACAAGTCTATCGCCAACTTCTGGCAGCAAAGGAAATTAGACCCGTGGCCCCTCATCCTCAGTTCAATCCCGCGAATCAAGATCAGAATCTCCGTTGTGAATACCATATGGGTGCTCCGGGGCAAATTGCAAGGGATGATTGAGAAGAACCAACTCTCTTTCAATGAAGTCAACCATCAAATGTCCAGGCCAACCCCCTCCTCGACCACGGATCGAGCTCTGATGCGACTATCAATCTGATCGGTATTTGTCCTAGGAGCAAGAACAAGGCCGAAAAGGAAAAGCTGGTTCCCCCATGAGGCTACCCACGTAAAACGTTCCCTGCATGTAGGCGAAACTATCAGCCGCACGGCGAAAGAGGGATTTTTGTAACGCAAATGCCGATCTTAATGAAATACCTTCGCATGTTTTTGAAATTGTCACATCCGTATGTTTTTCTCCTCACTTGTTTCAAGCACTTTCGCCCGCTGAAAAGAATCATCTTCTTTGCTAGGGTCCACTCAAACGTGACGAACCGACACAGCGACTCATATTATTCCGAGCCACAATTTGGAGAGGGCTAATCCACCCACCACAGCGGATACTAATCAACAGCCGGAGCACCATGCGCCTTGCAAACACACACTCCTCTTTGAACTCTCTCTTTACATTTATCTTAATGCATTCCCAAACAGACTCCGGGCAAGAAAGGGGCATTAGGACAGTTCTCAGGACGCCCTATTGGTTCTGTCGGGTCTGTTCGACTTGTCTGTCCTCGTGGAATTCGGCTCCTCGAGCCTTCCTTAAGATGGCTGCGCATGCCAACCCGGAATTGGGGAAAGTACACCTATGCGGCTCACAGTCACGGTCTGACCACCCCAGGGTGGTGATGATTAGACTCCCGGAATTGAGTGTCCCCCCACGCGAGACACCCATGGGTCGCGCGCTGGATGAAGGAGCTTCCCATGGGTCCACCTTACATTTCTTACCACACATTCCACCGCATAATCGCCTGATACATCACTTTCTTTGTCGTATTTCACAAGGACACGCCGGTCACAGGCAAAGAGCGATGCGCGGGTTCACACCTCCTCGAGAACTCTATCGGGCCCTTCACCCTTTTACTTCGATAGGGAAAGGGTCCGACCATGAGGTACCCCCCTACGAAGCCGAAGACGAGGACAATCGAGCGAATCACTCAGCATCGATGCGACCGTCTTCCTTGAACATCCGACAACTTTAACAGCGTGCACCATCCAAGAGGCACGCACTGTAAAGAATAGCAAGAAACGATCAGGAACATCGCACCAGGAGCCTGCCACGGGCCAGTCTAACAAATGAAGACTGGGGCATCTCCGTCTAACATTCGTACAGAGGCAACATCAGTTGTTTATTCACGGAGCAATCCTACATTTTCTTCTTAGACAATAGGGGAAGTTCACTTGTAATGCTTGCAAGAGCAAATGACACGAAGTTCAACTTCCGAGTGCATAAGAGTCAAGCTTCCAAGAAAGCCGACCCTCACAAAATGGGATTGGGTCAAGCACACCAAAGCGACCACGCAATGCAAAGTCGAGGAGTTTCCAACAAATACACGGGGCACAAAACAAACCCCAACTGCAAAAGACAGAGCGAAAAGAAGCGGGAAAAAACCCTCCAATGAAGAGAGAGAGAAAATATGCGGGAAAAACCCGCCAATGAACAAAACAAGGCACCGCCGAGATATAAAACTCCGACACCGCCAATTCGAAGAAGAAATCAACAGACCCCCAACAAAAAGGGGAAGCAGCAGACGCAACTCCTCGACAGAGATAGAACGCGACGCACTCGGAGGTCGAATCCTTTGAACCATTCGCCCTTGCAAACTCGAGAGACAAAATAATTGAGCCCGCTAGGTCGAAAACCCCTCGGGGCGAACTAGACAAAAGCTAGGGTAAGAGAGAGGCACGACTGAAAATCCCTTGTGGGCGACCGTGGCAAAAGGAGAGCTCATCCCCTTTAGGTTGAGAGGTACGGCCCCGAGGTGGGTGACCGTAGCAAAAGGAGAGTAAAACGAGAGATAAACAAAACAGTCACTCTAGGCTCTCGCACACTATGCGAACTAGGGATCCCCAAGGGAAATGGTCAGGTTATCTACTCCAACGCGATCCTCGATCGGCTCTTCAACACAACTCAACTTTCCAAGACGGATTCTTCCCCAGGCATAGTGGGCAACTGAGCACACCATCCGAGCAGTTTGGCGCAGCCCACACCGCGGAAAGATAAAAAAGGGGGTACATCTCGCTGCAGGCGTGAACCCGTGTATCCTTTTAGCATGGGACAACGTGCTCTCCATGCTTTCTCTTTTCTCTCTGTCCATAAGCAACTAAATGGGTCATAGCCACCCTGCAATCGGCTACCACAGAGCCAATGTCTCAGACATTCCTTTCCGGGAGCCTAGTCATAACACTTTGGGATGACTAGACTGAGGTCTGATCAAATTTGCGCAGAACTCCCCATGTGGGTCACAAACGCAGCCGCCTTGCGCTACCCTGACGAAAAGGGTCCTAAGCCGACGAGCGCGTCGAACAATCGATAGAGTCGCTAGGGCATCACTGAGGACGTCTTAATATACCCATGCATGGCTGGCAAAAAAAAAAAAAAAACCTCTGAAGGCCTCGTATCAAGGCCTTCGAAAGCGGGATCCAGTCGTATTTGTCAAAGCAAAATTTTTCACAGGTCACCCAGGGGACCCCAAAACTGGAGCATTGTGCGTCACAATGACGTTATCTTCATAGCATGGATACGCCCATACATCGTTAGTAACTCACTATGATTTGCTAATGATGTCAGGATCACAGATACCAAGCGGCAAGGAATATGGCAAACTCTGATGCTCGACCCCATAGGATACATAGGCGCTCACTCTCCAAGCTCGAGTTCTTCATCACAAAACGGATCGTGATCCTAAGAGCAGGTCCAACCCACAACATCATCACCATTTTGCAGGGCCGAATCCCATCTTTACTTTTGCAAGGCCGAGTCCCGTCTTTACTTTTTTGCAGGGCCGAGTCCCATCACCACTATTCTACAGGGCCGAGTCCCGTCTTCACTTTTATGCAGGGCCAAGTCCCGTCTTTACTTTTCTGCAGTGCCGAGTCCCGTCTTTACTTTTCTGCAGGGCCGAGTCTCACCATTACTATTCTGCAGAGCCAAGTCTCATCTTTACTTTTCTGAAGGGCCGAGTCCCACCACTACCTTTATGCAGGGCTGAGTCCCTTCTTCACTTTTATGCAGGGCCGAGTCCCGTCTTTACTTTTTTGCAGGGCCGAGTCCCGTCTTTACTTTTTTGCAGGGCCGAGTCCTACCACTACTATTCTGCAGGGGCCAAGTCCCGTCTTTACTTTTCTGCAAGGCCGAGTCCCGTCTTTACTTTTCTGTAAGGCCGAGTCCCTCCTTCACTTTTCTGCAGGGTCGAGTCCCTCCTTCACTTTTATGCAGGGTCGAGTCTCGTCTTTACTTTTCTGCAGGGCCGAGTCCCGTCTTTACTTTTCTGTAGGGCCGAGTCCCACCACTACTATTCTGCAGGGGCCAAGTCCTGTCTTTACTTTTCTGCAGGGCCGAGTCCCACCACTACTATTCTGCAAGGCCGAGTCCCATCTTTACTTAGCTGCAGGGCCGAATCCCGTCTTCACCTTTATGCAGGGCCGAGTCCCATCTTCACTCTTTTGTAGGGCCGAGTCCCATCTTCACTGTTTTGCAGGGCCGAGTCCCATCATCGCTATTATGCAGGGCCAAGTCCATCTCCAATATTCTGCAGGGCCGAGTCCTATCATTACTTTTCTACAGGGTCCATGCACTTGCACAATTCTCTCCGACACATCCGAAACAAGACAGTCGCCGGATCCCGACGGGGTGCTTCTCATGATCTTTGGCAGCATCCTCTATCCGAGCATGTAACCAAAGAGGGGCAAGCTGTCAGCACCCCATTTTGGTTCACCCTAACAAAAGGATGGCCTTTTTTATTTATTTTAAAAAAAAACTCTCTCCAAGGGTCTAAACCGATCAGATCGTGTCAAACCGGTCAAATCGCGTCAGACCATGTCAGATCGCGTCAGACCGGCCAAATCAGCGTCAGAATTTTCTGATGTGGGTCAGAACTTTTTGACCCTTTCATTTTCGCCCCTGCTCTTTATTTCTTTCCGCTTCGCCCCCTCTTCTTTTCTTCCACTTCCTCTCCGCTCCCACTGTTCTTTCCTTCTCTTCTTTTCTCCCCCCTCTTCTTCTCCTCTTCTTCCACTGACGTCCCTCTGCCATCTCTGACACGCCGCGGTTGCCCACCCACCGCGACCGCCTGCCATCGCTGACACGCTCGTCCGACACGCCACCGTTCGCTTCCCTGGCACGTTCCCTCGACCGCTATCTCCCTCACGGCCCCGATCTCTCTCTCTCTCTCTCTCTGGCCGGCCCCCCCAAACCCTCAACTCTCTCTCGAACTCAAGGCCCCCGACTCTCGGATCTCCGAAAAATGCTCGGAATCCCTCCCCCTCGCTCCGATTTCTCCCCGGAAACGGACCGGCGACACTCCTCGGAACAAAACCCCTCCATTTCTTCCCCTCAACTCTACCGATTTCCGGCGAAAAACTCGAAAATCCTTCGCCGGAAAATCTAGAAATCGCGCCGGAAAATTCAAAAAATCCTCTCGACCGAGACTGTCCCGACTCCCGTGACGCCCATCCCGAGCACGGTGTAGCCAAGGCGGTGCTCGTTGTCGTCTCTCGCGTCCTCTCGCGCCGTCGCCACGACACCCAGAAGCGGGAACCGCCGTCCGCAGCTGCCGGAATCCTCCCCTCCGCCCATCTTCATCTTCTCCGTTCATCTTATCTCTCACGGGCTCGGCCCATTTTCCTTGGGTTTGCGCAGGTCTAGCCCGTTCGGCCCAGTTCAGTCCATCCGAGACGACCCGACCCAGTTTGTCGCCTGACCCATTCGGTCTCACCCCGAAATTGGCCTGGAACAAGCGGATCCAGACGCGCGGCCCAGTTCGGCCCAGCCGTCCTTTTCCGCGGCCCAACGCTCCCTTCTGCGGCCCAGTCCCCGTACGTTCGGCCCAGATCCCTCACGCCTGGCCCAGCTTGCCGGCCCAGTGCCCTTTCAGCCAGTCTGAATTGTGCAGACCGCCTCCTGCTGGTTCGACCGCCATATTTCCGATTTGAACCGGGACTAGGTATATTCTTCCGACTTAGTGGCATGCATAGGACTCAATTTGTGGATAAATTCGGTAATTGCGATAATAATTTGTGATTGTCGTGTTGGAAAAAAATTTGAAAATAAAATAATTGTTGTTTTAATTAAACCAACAAAAACACGAATTGGAATTTTTTAATTACTCGACATTAAACCGGTTGTTTGAAGCGAGAACGAATTCACACGAACCAATCTCATGTTCACT
The DNA here is from genome assembly GCF_007655135.1 of Punica granatum. NCBI lineage: Eukaryota > Viridiplantae > Streptophyta > Magnoliopsida > Myrtales > Lythraceae > Punica > Punica granatum. The sequence goes on from NC_045128.1 coordinate 23,838,672, forward strand.
CGACTTTAAGGGAATTAAATCGATTAAATACATCAAAATTGGTTTAATTAATTATTCGGACTAAAAATTGACAAAATTAAATTCCGTCGTGACTGATTTTGCTTGTTCATATGCACATGTGAATAATTAGATACGCTTTTGATCGAAATCCCGCACGAATCGGCTAATCACGTAAACACGACATTAAAAGACATAACTCTTTGTTTTCTATTTATTTATTGCAAGTCGAGCCCGGATCCCTAGGATACGATATACACAGGGTCCAACACCCTCTTTTGCCAATCACGGGGTCCAATGCCCCTCACACACCTAGCGCGCGCAACCCAAGTGCGGAATCGGATCCTGTTTCGACTTTTTGCTTCGCTCCTAGTAGTGTCTATGTGGAAGACGACTCGGATCGAGTAAGTAAGTCGCGGCCGGACATGACCCGGGAGCTCGACCGATCCTCCGGCTATCAAGAAAGTCACATGATTCTTTGCCATCCGTTGGTTCGGTTGGACCCGACCCCCGGCTCTCTGAGCCCGCGTTGCTTTAATTTCGGTTTCGGTTACTCAAACCACACGGTGATTTGTATTTTATTTATTTGAGAGAACAAAGTAAGGATTTACATTGTACATTTATTCATGTAAGAATCCCGGTCGGAGAGTGGACGGTTGGAGTGTTTCTTCAAATTTACGGTGTCAAAACGCGTAAGATGAGCGGAACTTAATTAAGCGGTAATTAAATTAAAAATGGCAAGCCTAGACAAGCTAGAGTACCGATAGGATGTGCGAGATATAGGCTCGCATGTAACAGAACCCCCGAATTCGGAACCTCGGGTTTTGCAGACCATATGCCTTAGCAATTAGGTGTATCCCGTACCCCTAGACCCGGGTAACTTGCCGGCCCTCGACCTTCGGGTCGTAAAATGACAAGTGGCGACTCCTTCTCACGTGCGTCCGTCGCGCGTCCCCGGGAAGGTGGACACTCCCAAGCCGCGTTGCATAGGCGCACGCATGCGTGCCCCGACGAGATAAAATTCGGGTGCGCACAGTGTCCATTTAAAATAAGAAAGAAGAAAGAAGAGAAAACAATGAGATAGTGCAAAAGAGATACGATACTAAATAGGTAGGTATAATAGTAATTATTATCATCTTTGTATATCTCATCTTTCATCAAATATTTTGTCACGACTCGAAATTTGAGCAGAGTTTCTTCTAAATTTCTTAATATCCATTGTCACATAAGTATTCATATAACAACCTGCTTTCCATAAACTCCAAAATACATATAACCAATCCAGCTAACTCTAATATGTATATATACTTCTCAAGAGATTACTTTTTCTCACCCACATCAGTAATCCAGCTAACCAAAAGTTTCAAATTGTAATATATTCAAATGTATTCTATACAAAAATTACTTATCAAATAACTAAGATCTCTACCTAGTCCTCCGAGCTAATCCCCGATCTCCACAAAAAGTTCTCTTGTGCTGCAAGTCTAGCTCATAGTTCATCTGAAAAATATACGCAAGATGTAAGCTGCATCTCAATGAGTACTAAATTCCAAAGCAAAATGAATTATTATTAAATAAATATTTAATTACAAATAACCAAATATTCAAATAAATAATACAATCACATTCAATTCAACTATCAGCTCACCACATGCATATCCGGTATATATATAGAGAGATATACCATATTAATAATTACATCCAATATAGTAATTAAATTTAAGTCCTCCTAACTAATACACGTAACTCTTCAAAAAAAAATCTAATATCCAATATTACATAAACATAAATTAATCATTCATTTAGCATTCCATATCAAATCACTACACAATCACTTGATAGATCAAGCTCAACAATCACATCCATCCATCTAAATCAATCCGAACAAACAATGCACAACATTAATCAAACAATATAGCCATAGGGTCGTATTTCCTTGCGGCAAGTTAGGACGGTACCGTGACCTCGCACATCTCATTCGAGTCCCTTTTTCTATCTCGCCGGGTCCAGCGGCCATTCAGGCTTCATTTTCTATTCTGTAGGGTCCAGCGGCCGTTCGAGTCCTATTTTCTATTATACCGAGTCCAGCGGCCATTCGAGCCCTATTTTCTATTCCGCCGGGTCCATCGGTCCCATGACTATAATCAAGCAATATCAGTATATACAAGCACAATCCAAATCACATTAAAATGGTATCACGCTATCATCACATATATCATACACAATCACACCATATATCTCAAGTCAAAATGAAATATAAAAGGGTAATCTCTCAAATTCTTTCACACAACCTAGCAGGACAATTTTTTAATCTCTAACTATCACAATATTATTCTTAAATAATTTATATAACTATAATACATCATTTGACAAGAAAATAGAGTACTCACTAAATACCCAACGTATGATCCACTGAATCGAGCGTTCAAGATGCTTGCTTTCGGTATTGTCAACTCAAGTTGAAAACTGAAATTTGCTCTCGGTTATGAACTTCCTCTTCTCGGACTTGAGCTCCCATGTTTTAGTTTTCTCTCTACTATTTAGTTTGTAAAGAAAGAAGAATAGAGCTGAAGCTACTCCTCGAAGCTTAGTCTTCTTGTTCAATCTTGCTCTGTTCTCTCTCTCTCTCTCTCTCTCTCTCTCTCTCTCTCATGCTCTGTTTCTCCATTCTTCTCCAGCCCGAAAACAGAGCAAAGGAAAGGAAGAAACAAATGAACAAACAAAGAAGAAAAGAAAGAAAGAAAAGAGATGGAAAGGATGGCGGTGGAAATGGGGTAAACGTGGAGCCCATTCAACCACTTCATCTCTTCTTCATTTTTTAATTAAAGCTCCAGCCATAATATATATATAAATATACATATATAAGCATATGTAATTATATGTGTGTGCATGTTTAAAATAAATGCCGGTTCTTACAATCCCTCCCACTAATAAAAATTTCGTCCTCGAAATTTATTTGGGGAACTAGAAAGGATTATTAAAGTTCATAGCATCTAATGAAAGTTAGCAGTTGAAGCACATTTCCCATATATAACCAAACGATCTTAGACCCAAATCGACAAGTTTAAACTAGAATAAAAACAGAAGAGACTATTCACAAATAGTTCAGGTTCGACTCAATGAAAGTTCGAGTTCGGCTCCCTCTTATTAAGCTCGACTCTACCCATTTAGTGGCATCTAGCAGAACTACTCCATGTGACAAGGATTTCTAAAAAATTATAGTAGTTTCAATAAGCAAAGAGAGCCCACGGAAGAACAGGAATTCGACGACTGCATATGAAAGTCAGAGCCTACAAGAACAACATGAACCATTTGCTTGATTGCTCAGTAATCATCAATATTTTAGGATATCTGGAATCTTACGAAGCAAACAATAATCCTTGCAGACATCAACATAAAATATATATGTGTATATATATATATATATATATATATATTCGATGCATTAGGTTACTGAGAAGAACCAATCTCCATTATGACTACGCCTACATAAACAATATAGATTCACAATCACAGGTATCCTTCAAATAAGGGCCACATAAATGAGAGAAAAAGTGTAGTAGTAGAAAAGATCTACTACTATCAGATAATTCCAAACATATGGAGAAAAAAAAATACTCTTTAGCTAAGGACCAAATAGGTGACAAAATACTCTTACAACCAATAACAATTTGTACCCGTGTATAATCATATCAAGAACCTAAGCTCATTTTCACTTAGAATTTCAAGTGAAGAAACCCATCATGGAGCAATTGCAGTTAGAGAACATAGCTTCAATAGTACACCAATCAGGTAACTCGCTCAGTTTTTAAATGAAGGAGTTTAAAACGACAAGTCGCATTAAAGCAATTCAAGGATGAGATTCAAGACAGAGAAGATACAAAAGTTAAAGAATATGGACCAACTATGATCAGTTTACCAAATATGAATTAAGGAAACCTAACTTTATATTCAATCAAATCTTGGCAAACCATCATCTAATAAAAGTTAGCTTACACATCCAATTCCATTCAAATTCGTGAGATTCACTAACCATATAAGTTTAGTACAAAAAGAGTAACCCACTAATTTATCAAAATTAAATAGAATAAAATCAACAACAAGAACTCCCAAATAATTAGGATTCAAATCTGGAAAAGTCAAGAGAACCAGAATAAATAGGAATCATATATAGTACAACCTTCAACACAGCAGATCGGATCAAAATACAGAAATCAAAACATTAATCAATGTCAACCCAAAAGAATGAAATATTAAATATTACAAGTTAAGCAGAATACATATAGAAGGATACCAGCTATCAGCACCCAATTTTGGTCCGCCGGCTCCAGAGGGGCAGAATCGTCATTTTTGCCACCGTGAGGGAAGTATTTCCGATTAATTACTCGAGTATTCACGACTTTTTGAAAATAGCAAATTTTCCTAATTTTACACCAATTTTATGATTTTTTTCAAAAATAATACTATTCTGGACGTTTTCGGATTTCGCGTACATCGACGTCAATCTTCAAAATCCGGGACAAAATTCGAGATTGAAAATAATTTTATCGCATAATATCAATCGACGAATTTTTCTGAGCACGATGGCGGTCTCGAATTATTTTTCCGATGCCCGATCAAGAAAATGGGATTTTCAATTTGTACGCGCATCGAATTCGAAAAAAAAAATTCCAAAGCCGGTCAGAAGTCAGACTGCTGACTTCTGACCATGGCTTTCCCTTTTTCCTCTTCATTTTTCCCCAGCCTTCGTCCTTCGTCTTCTTCTTCTTCTTCTGACCTCTTTCTTTTTTTCTTTTTCATTTTTCCGTTGATGGCTGCTCCTCTGCAGCACCGCTCCTCTGCCCGAGACCGACTCGTCCTGAAACCTCCCTCTCAGCTACGTTCTTCCTCTGCACCCGCTAACTTCGGCTCACACGGCAACGATCGAACCGGCTCGACCCCTCCTCGAAAACCGGCGATTCTCTCTCGCTCTCTCTCTCTCTCGATTCCAGAACAAAACTCGCAGCTCACAGAGTTCGGAGAGGGGCGGAAAAAAACTCTCAGAGCTCACAAACGAAAAATCCTTAGCTCACCGATTCTCTCCCTCAGCTCGTTCGGATGATCCGCCCTCGGCTCCCGGACTCGAACCCCTCAGCTCGAATCCTCTCTCTCTCTCGGCAGCTCGTTTTTTTAAAGAGAAAGAACGGTAGCTTACGGAAAAAAAAAACGGGAAACCCGAAGCTCGAACTTCCGGAACCCCCAGCTCACGCCCGAAACCACAGCTCGCCCACGGTCCAGTTCACTCTCACGCCCGGAAATTCCCAGTTCGTCCCTCAGCCCAGCGAACCCTTAGCTCGGCCGATTCGCCCATCTCTGGGCTCCCTCAGCTCGCCTCTCCCCCTCGGTTCCCATTCCGACATTAATCGGGTCGGTTTCTTTTTTGGATCGTACAGGGAACGCCCGTAACGACCAGGGCCGATCGCGCCGACCCAGCCCAGCAGTCCATACGGTCCAATAGTTCGACTCAGTCCAGCGACGGCCCAGCCCAATCATCCGGCCCGGCCCAGCGGTATCCATCCAGCCCGGCCCAGCAACAGACAACTCCACTCGGCCCAGCCCAACTCCCAGCAGGCCCACTCGGCCCAATCTTCCCTCAGCAGCCCAATATCCGGCGAAATTTTTAATTTTTAATTTTTTTTATTTACAGAATCACCTCTCAACTTCCCGAACTAGGTAAATCCTCGATTTAGTGGCATGTTTAGGGCTCCATTTCTGAATGTTTATGCTTGCTTGGATGAATATGATGTGAAATGAGCGTTATTGGGTCGTGTGGGTGATCGGATTCGTCGAGAACTCGATTTTCCAAACATTTCATTTTCTCTCATTTCAGTCCAGAGGACGCATTTCTTTTTTTTTTTCAGATCCGCCCCAAATTTTAAAATTATTTTCAGTCAAGTCCCGGCAATTTTAATATTCCCAGATCAGTCCTTGAAATCTCCAGAATTTTTCAAGCATCCCAAGAAACTTTCCAAGTTGTTTCAATTTAGTCCCGGGGTCATTTTCGCCTTTTTCAGATCAGCCCTGAATTTTAAATTATTTCCGTTCAAGTCCCGGTCATTTTGATACTTCCAGATCAGTCCTCGAAATTACCAGAATTTTCTAAAATCGTTTCCGGAACTTTTCGTGTCGTTTCAATTCAGTCCTTGGGGCATTTTTATTTTTCAGATCAGCCCGGACTTTCAGATTCATTCCAAAGGAGTCCTAGGGATATTTTCAGTAATTCTTACACAGTCCCCAATTTTTCAGAATTTTCAAATCAGTCCCCGAAACTTTATCCGAATTTTCAAATCAGTCCCTGTTCTTTTAAAATTATTCAAATCAGTCCCTGGACATTTTTAAGATATCCAAGCCTTTCCTACTTGGATCACCGACCGACAACGTATGTGCCCTGTTTAAATATTTTATTCCTGTAATTATATGTATACGGCATGACAACGTGTGTGCTTTGCATGATTTTCCGCTTCCATGAATCGGTGTCGTTTTATCGATTTCGTTGATACTATGTTTATACGTATGTTTGTATGTATTTATCATGATCATGGCGGCACCGATTATGTAAATTTGTATGTTTGTCGTGCTTGACGTGTTAATATGCTCTTGATCCGTGTTTAAATGCTTTATTTTCTCGTTTCAATTGAAAACTCACATGAATCGGCTTAATCATACAAACTCGACCTAAAATTAACTTTTAAATCCCAAGGAGATCGGGAATTAGGATTCGCATCGGACGGTCTATCAATGATCGGTTCGACGGTCTGAAACCCGCATATTCAGAGCATTTGGCAAAAACATTAATTAATTTAATCAACAATTCCACTAACGGGTAATTGGGACGTTCACACGATTAATTAAATCACTTGGCCCTAATAATTTTTCACGAATTGGTAATAAATCGGTAACATGCGTCAATAGGTTGCAAACATGCGTTGGTACCCTTCTCAAAACTTGCAAATTTTATAAAACTCGAGACACGTGGTTCGATGTGACATGGATGTCTAGGAAGGACTTGCGCATCTCGACTCGAGGCCTCACCTGATTTCAAAAAACTCAGGTCGGGACGTGGAAGTCTTTCTTAGATCACTTCCGGATAGATTAACCGATCTTTTGGCTCTTTTAGGGTTCTTGACAACCTTGGAAGGTCCAGGGGATTGGTTAGCGCCGGTCACAGGCCGAGGTGGCCCGCACCGCATAATCTCTCTTTCCCGAAAATAATTTTTACCTCAAGGGCAAAATCGTCTATTTGCAACTTAGCAACACCCCTAAGGTTAGAATAAGAGAAACATTACGGTATCAGGGCAGGGATGGGCTACTATCTAGGGGCAGGTTCATCTGCATAGCCCGCTCTATCCGACCGATGAGTTTTTCGTTATTCTAGTATAGTCTCGGGTAGTTAGTTCGGTGGATAGGCTCAAAATACAAATACCGGACTAATTGTGTACTTGGTTAAGACGAAAGCGGGTAATAGCGGGATAGGCACTAGATTCTAGGATTTACGGGCGAAATCAATGTTCGGTAATAACTTGTAATAACCGTAGTGTCACAACATAGAACAATTCTAAAAGCAACCCACAAACACAAGACTTGACAACAGACGTAACGTACGTCAAATCCTCAGAAAATAATGCCAAATGCGAAATACCTTCCCGAGGCGATCTTTGATCGGTTCACACCTTGTACCCATTTTGTCTGTTTTAAGGTAGGATTTGCATGCTAAGATATCCCGGTTAATAATCGGTTAATTCACGTAAATTCGGCAATAACAAAATCTCATTGTTTGCTTATTTATGCCCATTTTGTTACATTCTTGCACTTGTTTTGTTATGCGGATCGAGCTCGATCCTTTAGGATGCGATCCATAGGGGTCCAACGCCCCACCGTAGATCACGGGGTCTAACCCCCCTAACACTGAGCGCATCTTAATTTCAATTCCGGTCTTTTCAAACTACACGGTGAGCACGAGTGGAATAATAACCGAACGCGATTCGGCCGGGATTCAGTTGTTGTAATTTGTATTTTATTTATTTGAGAGGACAATGTAAGGATTTATGTTATACATTTATTCATGTAAGAATCCCGGTCGGAGAGTGGACGGTCGGAGTGTTCCTTCGAATTTACGGTGTCAAAACGTGTAAGATGAGCGGAACTTAATTAAGCGGTAATTGAATTAAAATGGCAAGCCTAGACAAGCTAGAGTACCGATAGGGCGTGCGAGATATAGGCTCGCATGTAACAAAACCCCTGAATTCGGAACCTCGGGTTTCGCAGACTACATGCCTTAGCAATTAGGTGTACCCCGTGCCCCTAGACCTTGGTAACTTGTCGGCCCTTGACCTTCGGGTAGTAAAATGGCAAGTGGCGACTCATTCTCACGTGTGTCCGTCGCGCGCCCTTGGAAAGGTGAACACTCCCAAGCCGCGTTGCATAGGCGTGCGCACGCGTACCCCGACGAGACGAAATTCGGGTGCGCATAGCTTGGCGACTCCACTGGGGATACTTAGAGGGTTCGGGCTCGTTCCCGCTTACTTTGTTTGCTTGTTTATTTACCGCTTTCCGTATTTTTCGCTTATCTACTTACGCACATTTATTTCACGCATGAATTGCATATCATGCTAGCTTTAGGTGCCTTGTCTGAAATCCCACGGGCGCCAAAATAGGAAGTTAGGTTAGTCAGAGGTTCCGAGTAAGGGAACGAATCGAGTCGGCTATGCCACCGAACCGGCCCCCAAAGATCCTCGCTCGATTTCAAGGAATTCACACCCTTGAGTCGAGGGCCCCCATCCATAGATAGCACGGTCCCTGTAGCACCGAACCATGCATCGTGCTATGTCTCCATGCAAGCCTTCAACCCGACGCCGACAACAGTCTATCGAGTCGGCCTGCGTGCCACTTGAGTCTTTTCTATTTCAAGAGGGATGTATCTTGTAATTTGTATTAAGCCATGGGCATTTAATTTTCTCTGCACATATGCATCATGCAGTTTTCAAAACACACTAGGATGTCGTTCACGTTGACAAGTCCTAAGCAGATTTTCTTATCGTCTTGGTAAGGGACGCCTCACTCGGCCTCCTGCTCGCGCCTCGACAGAGTCCACCAGCACACAAGGACCTCACCGACCCGCCACGAAATGCTGATGGCGTATACTCTGGGACAACACGATCGACCTCACCAACACTAGGTTCGATTATCGAGAGGCTGCTGAGAGATGAGGAACTCGCCGGCCAACCACAACTTGGAAGGAGTTCTCCCAAACCCGCGACAAGCTATCGAGATACGATCAGGAGCTCGTTTGAGCGAACGCCGCCCTGGAGAGGTATAGGAAAGGGCCTCATGAAGGCCCACACATGCACTGTAGGATAGATGTCCTCGCAAGGCCCTCTCCTAGACCCGGTGCTTTCCGAGGCCGCGCTCGCTGAAATCCCGAGTGTGGTGGCAAATCAGCTTAAGGCTCTACTTTACAAAATTTGCATTGTACTTTGAACCTTTCGAGTCAATGTGAATGACAACATTAGCTTTTGAAAACTCACGCATTGCATGCATCCTATCCATTTACTGTTTTACACGACAATTAACACTACCACACAGTAGACAAAGTTGTGACCGCCTTTGCAGGTGGACCTCTTGTGGTCCTCACCCTTCCTCCACGGCGAGACGATCAGTAGCTTAAGGGCCAACCATCCAAGCAACACTAACTCCCCATTAATCCGCCCAATCGATTATGTCATTGCATGGTTTAGCACACGTCCTTCAATGCTACAAGTGCTTCCATCAGCACAACTGAGCGTGCCCTTTCCGCGTCGTGCGAGCACACCCCTACCTTGCCCATGCACGCATCCTCGACACACCTTGTGCATGTCTCTCAGTGTGCTCGCACGACGCCTACCAGACTAGTTCGATCCCCTACGCCCTTGCATTAAAATTGCGAACATAGTTTGCTCTTTTATCGTTCCCCTTTCCCGTTGCAGGAAATAATCGACAAGAAAGCAACCTGAATCTCAAACGACCACAATCGAGACAGGAAACACAATCGAGACTGGAAGACCGACCCTCCCTCCACGAAAGATCACAGACGACAGCTCCAACAATCATAGCATGTCCCAGCCCACCCGCCACGGGGTTTCCAGCACGATCACACTGCCGATCGAAGAATGGGGCCAACCCACCCTCCGCTATGGTCACCGACATGCTACCGGGGCAACACATGCTCTCCTTCAAATGCTCTTTTACATTTATTCGCATTTCCAAACAAGCTCTCGGCATGAACGAACCATTCAATGGGCACTTGAGCAGTCTCGAAGACGCCCTATTGGTTCTGTCGGACCTGTCCGACTCGCATGTCCTAATGGGACTCGGCTCCTCGAGCTTTCCCTAGGACGGATGCATAGATCAACCCGCAATCGAGGAAAGTACAACTATACGGTTCCTAGTCACAGTCTAACCGCTCCAGCGTGGCGATGACCGAACTCCCGAAATTGAGTGTCCTCCATGTGCGGCATCCCATGAGTCGCGCGCTGGATGAGTGAACTTCCCATGGGCCCACCTTACATTTCTTACCATATATTTCACTGTATAATCACCTAATACATCATTTTCTTTGTCATCCTTCACAGGGGCACGCCGGCTACAAGCAAAGAGCGATACACGGGTTCACACCTCCACGAGAACTCCTATCGGGTCTCTCTCCCTATACTTCGATAGGAAAGAGGCTTGATGCAGAAGTACCCCACTTTTAACGAAGCCGAAGACCAAAACGATTGAGTGAGCCACATATTCTCAACCCAACCATCTCAATCGATGGCAAGCATGGCCCCCGAAGCAAAGCACGTACACCAACTTCAAGAGCACCTATCCTCCTAGGGGCACCATCCACAGAGCGACACGGTCAGGAACGGCGTCCAACGCAGACCACGAAGACCGGGGCATCCGCGTTCAACACTCATGCCGGGGCAACCTCGGTCACCTGCACCCCAGAGCAAATCTTGTTTTTCTTTTTAGGCAATAGGGGAAATCATTTGTAAAGTTTGCAAGGACAAGCAACATGAAGTTCGGCTTCCAAATATCCAGAAGCCAAATCTCCATGAAAGGCCGACCCTCACGAAATAGGGCAAGGCACACCAAAGCGACCACGCAATGCAAAGTCGAGGAGTTTCCAACAAATACACGGGGCACAAAACAAACCCCAGCTGCAAGAAAAAAAACAGAGCGAAAAGAAGCGAAAAAAAAAACCAAGGAAGAGAGAGAGAAAAGACGCAAGAAAAACCCGCCAATGAACAAAACAAGGCATCGCCGAGATATAAAACTCTAGCACCGCCAATGCGAAGAAGAAATCAACAAACCCCGACAAAAAGGGGAGCATCAGACGCAACTCCTCGACGGAGACAGAACACAACGCACTCGGAGGTCGAATCCTTCGAACCTTTCACCCTTGCAAACTCGAGAGACAAAAGAATCGAGCCTGCTAGGTCGAAAACCCCTCGGGGCGACCTAGGCAAAAGCTAGGGCAAGGAGAGGCACGACTGAAAATCCCGAGGCGGGCAGTCGTGGCAAAAGGAGAGCTAATCCCCATTAGGTTGAGTGGTACGGCCCCGAGGTGGGTAACCGTAGCAAAAGGAGAGTAAAACGAGAGATAAACAAAACAGTCACTCTAGGCTCTCGCACACTGCGCGGACCAGGGATCCCCAAGGAAAATGGCCAGGTTATCTACTCCAACATGATCCCCGATCGGCTCTCCTGCACGACTCAAGTGTCCAAGGCGGATTCTTGCTCAAGCACAGCGGGCGACCAAACACGCAATCCAAGCAGTTCAAGACAGCCAACACTAACCGAAGAACGGAAGAGAAATGGGGGTACATCTCACTGAAAGCGTGAATCCGTGTATCCTTTTAGCTTGGGACAACGTGCTCCCCATGCTTTGTCTTTTCTCTCGGCCCATAAATGACTCTAAATGGGTCATAGCCACCTTACAATCGGCTACCACAAAGTCAAAATCCTAGACACTCCTTTCCGGGAGTCAAGTCATAACACTTTGGAAATGAATAGACTGAGGTATAACCAAATTTGCACAGAAATCCCCATGCGGGTCACAAGCGCAGCCGCCCTACGGTACCCTAACGAGAAGGGTCCCAAGCCGACAGGCGCGTCGAATAATAGACAGAGCTGCTAGGGCATCATTGAGAATGTCTCGATATGCTCGTACATGGCCAACAGGAACCTTGGAGGCCTCACATTGAGGCCTTCGAAAATGGGATCTCATTTGTATCGCCAAAGCAAAAACTCTATACGGGTCGCCAGGCGACCCAAAACTGAAAAACATGCGTCGCGAATACATCCTTTTACCTGTGCTTGCAATTCGCTAGTAATCCCATGACTTGCTAATGATGTCAGGATCACATGTACAACAAACGCGGGAACTACGACGAACTCTGATTCCCCATCCCTCGGGGTACGTGGGCACTTCGTCTAGAACTCGAGTCCTTCATCGCAAGACTGGGGCATCCCCAGCAAACTACAATCGCCCCTGCAACAGAACCGGCATCCGGCAGAGCAACGAGCAACCGCCCTAGTGGCGAGGCCGGCGTTCAGCAGATCAGCACATTTGGGGTAGCATCAGCCCTGCACATTCAGCGTATACCACCGTTCACACGACTAATGAGGTGCCCATCTCTGCGGGAGAGCCACGTGCAATCCCCATTCTCCACCGAGACAAGATGCGTCTTGGTCCCGAGAGTTAGTCCAACCTACGGCACCGCTTCACTATGGCAACGTTCACAAGCAACAGCATCCCCGGTGAACACAGTGACCAGACCATCCCCGCCAAGCGCACGACACAAGTCATCCAGTATGCGCCCAATCGCGCGACAAATTGCAAGCCACACCCACCACTGCACCATCCCAACAAAGCCATGACCCAATGCCAAGCGCCCCGCTCCGGCGCCCCGTGCCATTCCCTAACACTTGTCGTTGCTTCTACATTCCATGCACTTTCGCACCATGTCAACATTTACTGCTTTTTGGACTCCGTGTCCATCTTTACTACTTTTCGGACTCTGTGTTCATCTTTACTGCTTTTCGGACTCCATGTCCATTTTTACTGCTTTTCGGACTTCATGTCCAGGACTTCGTGTCCATTTTTACTGCTTTTCGGACTCCGTGTCCATCTTTACTGCTTTTCGGACTTCGTGTCCATTTTTACTGCTTTTCGAACTTCGGGTCCACCTTTACTACTTTTCGGACTCTGTGTCCATCTTTACTGCTTTTCGGACTCTGTGTCCAGGACTTCGTGTCCATTTTTACTGCTTTTAGGACTCCGTGTCCACCTTTACTGCTTTCCGGACTTCGCGTCCAGGACTCCGTGTCCACCTTTACTGCTTTTCGGACTTCGCGTCCAGGACTCCGTGTCCACCTTTACTGCTTTCCGGACTTCGCGTTCATCTTTACTGCTTTTCGGACTTCGCGTCCACGACTTCGTGTCCATCTTTACTGCTTTCCGGACTTCGCGTCCAGGACTCCGTGTCCACCTTTACTACTTTTCGAACTTCGCGTCCAGGACTCTGTGTCCACCTTTACTGCTTTTCGGACTTCGCGTCCAGGACTTCGTGTCCAGGACTCCGTGTCCATCTTTACTGCTTTTCGGACTTCGCGTCCAGGACTTCGTGTCCATCTTTACTGCTTTCCGGACTTCGCGTCCAGGACTCCGTGTCCACCTTTACTGCTTTCCGGACTTTGCGTCCAGGACTCCGTGTCCACCTTTACTGCTTTCCGGACTTCGCATCCAAGACTTCGTGTCCATTTTTACTGCTTTTCGGACTTCGCGTCCAGGACTTCGCGTCCAGGACTTCGTGTCCATCTTTACTGCTTTCCAGACTTCGCGTCCAGGACTTCGTGTCCATCTTTACTGCTTTCCGGACTCCGCGTCCAGGACTTCGTGTCTATTTTCACTGCTTTTCGGACTCCATGTCCATCTTTACTTTTATGCTGGGCCGAGTCCCATCATCACTATTCTACAGGGCCGAGTCCCATAATTACCTTTCTGCAGTGCCGAGTCCCATCTTTACTATTCTGCAAAGCCGAGTCCCATCATCACTATTCTGCAAAGCCGAGTCCCATCATCACTATTCTGCAAAGCCGAGTCCCATCATCACTATTCTGCTGGGCCGAGTCCCATCTTTACTTTTATGCAGGGCCGAGTCCCATCATCACTATTCTGCAGGGCCGAGTCCCATCTTTATTTTTCTGCAGGGCCGAGTCCCGTCTTCACTTTTTGCGGGGCCGAGTCCCGTCTTCACTTTTTGCGGGGCCGAGTCCCGTCTTCACTTTCCTGCAGGGCCGAGTCCCTTCTTCACTTTTATGCAGGGCCGAGTCCCATCTTTACTTTTCTGCAGGGCCGATTCATCTTCACTTTTCTGGAGGGCCGAGTCCCGTCTTCACTTTTATGCGGGGCCGAGTCCCGTCTTCACTTTTTGCAGGGCCGAGTTCCGTCTTTACTTTTCTGCAGGGCCGAGTTCCGTCTTTACTTTTTTTGCAGGGTCGAGTCCCATCTTTAGTTTTATGCAGGGCCAAGTCCTACCATCACTATTCTGCAGGGCCGAGTCCCATCTTTAATACTCTGCAGGGCCGAGTCCCATCTTTATTCTTATGCAAGGCCGAGTCTCATCATTACTAGTATGCAGGGTCCATGCACTTGCACAATTCTCTCCCACACATCCGAAACAAGAGAACAAATGGCTACTAAGAGGGAATCAAGACCGTCGCCGGGACCCAACGGGGTGCTTCTCATAGTCTTTGGCTGCATCCTCTATCCGAGCATGCCACCAAAGAGGGGCAAGCTGTCAGCACCCAATTTTGGTCCACCGGCTCCAGAGGGGCAGAATCATCATTTTTGCCACCGTGAGGGAAGTATTTCTAATTAATTACTCGAGTATTCACGACTTTTTGAAAATAGCAAATTTTCCTAATTTTACACCAATTTTATGATTTTTTTTCAAAAATAATACTATTCGGGACGTTTTCGGATTTTGCATACATCGACGTCAATCTTCAAAATCCGGGACAAAATTCGAGATTGAAAATAATTTTATCGCATAATATCGACCGATGAATTTTTCTGAGCACGATGGCGGTCTCGAATTATTTTTCCGACGCCCGATCAAGAAAACGGGATTTTCAATTTGTACGCGCATCGAATTCGAAAAAAAAATAATTCAAAAGCCGGTCAGAAGTCAGACTGCTGACTTCTGACCATGGCTTTCCCTTTTTCCTCTTCATTTTTCCCCAGCCTTCGTCCTTCTTCTTCTTCTGACCACTTTCTTTTTTTCATTTTCATTTTTCCGTTGATGGCTGCTCCTCTGTAGCGCCGCTCCTCTGCCCGAGACCGACTCGTCCTGTCACTTCCCTCTCAGCTACGTTCTTCCTCTGCACACGCTAACTTCGGCTCGCACGGCAACGACCGAACCGGCTCGGCCCCTCCTCGAAAACCGGCCGCTTTCTCTCGCTCTGTCTCTCTCTCGATTCCAGAACAAAACCCGCAGCTCACAGAGTTCGGAGGGGGGCGGAAAAAAACTCTCAGAGCTCACAAACGAAAAATCCTTAGTTCACCGATTCTCTCCCTCAGCTCGTTCGGACGATCCGCCCTCGGCTCCCGGACTCGAACCCCTCAGCTCGGATCCTCTCTCTCTCTCGGCAGCTCGTTTTTTTAAAGAGAAAGAACGGTAGCTTACGGAAAAAAAAGGGAAACTCGAAGCTCGAACTTCCGGAACCCCCAGCTCATGCCCGAAACCACAGCTCGCCCACGGTCCAGTTCACTCTCACGCCCGGAAATTCCCAGCTCGTCCCTCAGCCCAGCGAACCCTTAGCTCGGCCGATTCGCCCATCTCCGGGCTCCCTCAGCTCGCCTCTCCCCCTCGGTTCCCATTCCGACATTAATCGGGTCGGTTTCTTTTTTGGATCGTACAGGGAACGCCCGTAACGACCAGGGCCGATCGCGCCGACCCAACCCAGCAGTCCGTACGGTCCAACAGTTCGACTCAGTCCAGCGACGGCCCAGCCCAATCATCCGGCCCGGCCCAGCGGTATCCATCCAGCCCGGCCCAGCAACAGCCAACTCCACTCGGCCCAGCCCAACTCCCAGCAGGCCCACTCGGCCCAATCTTCCCTCAGCAGCCCAATATCCGGCGAAATTTTTATTTTTCAATTTTTTTTATTTACAGAATCACCTCTCAACTTCCCGAACTAGGTAAATCTTCGACTTAGTGGCATGTTTAGGGCTCCATTTCTGAATTTTTATGCTTGCTTGGATGAATATGATGTGAAATGAGCGTTATTGGGTCGTGTGGGTGATCGGATTCGTCGAGAACTCGATTTTACAAACTTTTCATTTTGTCTCATTTCAGTCTAGAGGACGCATTTCTTTTTTTTTTTTCAGATCCGCCCCAAATTTTAAAATTATTTTCAGTCAAGTCTAGGCCATTTTAATATTCCCAGATCAGTCCTTGAAATCTCCAGAATTTTTCAAGCATCACAAGAAACTTTCCAAGTTGTTTCAATTTAGTCCCGGGGTCATTTTCGCCTTTTTCAGATCAGCCCTGAATTTTAAATTATTTCTGTTCAAGTCCCGGTCATTTTGATACTTCCATATCAGTCCTCGAAATTTCCAGAATTTTCTAAAATCGGTTCCGGAACTTTTCGTGTCGTTTCAATTCAGTCCTTGGGGCATTTTTATTTTTCAGATCAGCCCGGACTTTCAGATTCATTCCAAAGGAGTCCTGGGGATATTTTCAGTAATTCTTACACAGTCCCCAATTTTTCAGAATTTTCAAATCAGTCCCGAAACTTTATCTAAATTTTCAAATCAGTCCCTGTTCTTTTAAAATTATTCAAATCAGTCCCTGTACATTTTTAAGATATCCAGCCCTTTCCTACTTGGATCACCGACCGACAATGTATGTGCCCTGTTTAAATATTTTATTCCTGTAATTATATGTATACGGCATGACAACGTGTATGTTTTGCATGATTTTCCGCTTCCATGAATCGGTGTCGTTTTATCGATTTCGTTGATATTATGTTTATGCGTATGTTTGTATGTGTTTATCATGATCATGGCGGCACCGATTATGTAAATTTGTATGTATGTCGTGCTTGACGTGTTAATATGCTCTTGATCCGTGTTTAAATGCTTTATTTTCTCGTTTTAATCGAAAGCTCACATGAATCGGCTTAATCATGCAAACTCGACCTAAAATTAACTTTTAAATCCCAAGGTGGTCGGGAATTAGGATTCGCATCGACGGTCTGAAACCCGCATATTCAGAGCATTTGGCAAAAACATTAATTAATTTAATCAACAATTCCACTAATGGGTAATTAGGACGTTCACACGATTAATTAAATCACTTGGCCCTAATAATTTTGCACGAATTGGTAATAAATCGGTAACACGCGTCGATAGGTTGCAAACATGCGTTGGTGCCCTTCTCAAAACTTGCAAATTTTATAAAACTCGAGACACGTGGTTCGATGTGACATAAATGTCTAGGAAGGACTTGCGCATCTCGACTCGAGGCCTCACCTGATTTCAAGAAACTCAGGTCGGGACGTGGAAGTCTTTCTTAGATCACTTCCGGATAGATTAATCGATCTTTTGGCTCTTTTAGGGTTCTTGACAACCCTGGAAGGACCAGGAGATCGGTTAGCGCCGGTCACAGGCCGAGATGGCCCGTACCGCGTAATCTCTCTTTCCCGAAAATAATTTTTACCTTAAGGGCAAAATCGTCTATTTGCAACTTAGCGACACCCCTAAGGTTAGAATAAGAGAAACATTACGGTATCAGGGCAGGGATGGGCTACCTATCTAGGCGTAGGTTCATCTGCATAGCCCGCTCTATCCGACCGATGAGTTTTTCGTTATTCTAGTATAGTCTCGGGTAGTTAGTTCGGTGGATGGGCTCAAAATACAAATACCGTACTAATTGTGTACTTGGTTAAGACGAAAGCGGGTAATAGCGGGATAGGCACTAGGTTCTAGGATTTACGGGCGAAATCAATGCTCGGTAATAACTTGTAATAACCGTAGTGTCACAACATAGAACAATTCTAAAAGCAACCCACAAACACAAGACTTGACAACAGACGTCACGTACGTCAAATCCTCGGAAAATAATGCCAAATGCGAAATACCTTTCCGAGGCGATCTTTGATCGGTTCACACCTTGTACCCATTTTGTCTGTTTTAAGGTAGGATTTGTATGCCAAGATATCCCGATTAATAATCGGTTAATTCACATAAATTCGGTAATAACAAAACCCCATTGTTTGCTTATTTATGCCCGTTTTGTTACATTCTTGCACTTGTTTTGTTATGCGGATCGAGCTCGATCCTTTAGGATGCGATCCATAGGGGTCCAACGCCCCACCGTAGATCACGGGGTCTAACCCCCCTAACACTGAGCGCATCTTAATTTCAATTCCGGTCTTTTCAAACTACACGGTGAGTACGAGTGGAATAATAATCGAACGCGATTCGGCCGGGATTTAGTTGTTGTAATTTGTATTTTATTTATTTGAGAGGACAATGTATGGATTTATGTTGTACATTTATTTATGTAAGAATCCCGGTCGGAGAGTGGACGGTCGGAGTGTTCCTTCGAATTTACGGTGTCAAAACGTGTAAGATGAGCGGAACTTAATTAAGCGGTAATTGAATTAAAATGGCAAGCCTAGACAAGCTAGAGTACCGATAGGGCGTGCGAGATATAGACTCGCATGTAACAGAACCCCCGAATTCGGAAGCTCGGGTTTCGCAGACCACATGCCTTAGCAATTAGGTGTATCCCGTGCCCCTAGACCTGGGTAATTTGCCGGCCCTCGACCTTCGAGTAGTAAAATTGCAAGTGGCGACTCCTTCTCACGTGCGTCCATCGCGCACCCCCGGAAAGGTGGATTTTACTACTCACAAGCCGCGTTGCAAAGGCACGCGCACGCGTGCCCCGACGAGACGAAATTCGGGTGCGCACACCAGCAAGAACTTATCTCAACCTTAGTCAAGGGCGATCAAAATATCCCACCACATCACGGAAATCAAACAACACTGATTTAAGAACAAGAGCTCTTAACCAGATAAAACTCTCACTCAAAAGAACCACAACTCACTCAAGGTCAAACATATATACAAACACTAAGCACTATAATTATGACATTAATCAAATAAGTAACTCATGCATCAAATCTAAGGTTCGATATAAGCAAATTTGTTTCACCTCAAGAGTAAAGGAATATGTCATTAGATTACTAATAGTAAACACAATCAGTCCCAAGCTTATTTCTTTTAACCAAACACAAAGAAATTAATAACATCAACCTTTGAAAAATCTTACTAATATGTCAGTAAAATATTAAAAGTTTCTCATAATTAAATCAAGCAAATGAGGTCGAAACTAATCAAATAACTAACATAGCAACCAAATAAGGAAATTTCAATTAAAGCTCAACCACATCTGCTTAGGTCATTCTCCAAATTTCTTACTCCAATAAGGCTCCCAAACAATCAAAATAAACCACATAACCTGCACTTTCTATTTATGTATCTTTCAACGAACACACATAACCCATACTTATTCATTAACAAATCCAAAACATAAACGACTCAAATGTTTAACAAGCATGGAATTCAAAGGAAATCCTATCAAAATCTCCACAATTATCAAAAAAATTTCTCGAGAATCAAGCCTCAACTTAAGTTTATAGGTTCTCCTAACTTATGCTCTAATACCAAAATTGTCATGACTCGAAATTTCAACAAAGTTTCCCCTAAATTTATTGATATCAATTATCACATAACTATTCATATAACAACCTGCTTCCCATAAATTCCAAAATACATATAACCGATCAAGCAAACTCTAATATGTATATATACTTCTCAAGATATTACTTTTTCTCACCCGCATCAGTAATCCAGCTAAACAAAAGTTTCAGATCGTAACATATTCAAATGCATTCTATACAAAAATTACTTATCAAATAACTAAGATCGATAGCTAGTCCTCCGAGCTGATCCCCGATTTCCACAAAAGTTCTCTTGTGCTGCTAGTCTAGCTCATTGCTCATCTGAAAAATATATGCAGAGTATGAGCTGCATCTCAGTAAGTACTAAATTTCAAAGCAAAATGAATTATTGTTAAATAAATATTTAATTGCAAATAACCAAATATTCAAATAAATAATACAATCACATTCAATTCAACTATCAACTATCAACTCACCGCACGCATATTATATATATATATATATATATATAGATGCACCATATTAATAATTACATCCAATATAGTAATTAAATTTAAGTCCTACTAACTAATACACGCAACTCTTCAAATTTTTTTTCTAATATCCAATATCACATAATCATCAATTATTCATTCATTTAGCGTTCCATAGCAAATCACTACACAATCACTTGACAGATTGATCCATCTAAATCAATCCGAACAAATAATGCACAACATTAGTTAAACAATATAGCCACAGGGTCGCATTTCCTTACGACAAGTTAGGACGGTATTGTGACCCCGCACATCTCATTCAAGCCCCGTTTTCTATTCCGCAGGGTCCAGCGGCCATCCAGGTCCCATTTCTATTCTGTCGGATCCAGCGGCCGTTCGAGGCCTATTTTCTATTCCGCCGAATCCAGCGACCGTTCGGGCCCCATTTTCTATTACGTCGGGTCTAGCGGGCATTCGGAGCCCATAAATGAAAGGAAGAAAGAAATGGAAAAACAAAGAAGAAAAGAAAGAAAAGAGATGGAATGGATGGCGGTGGAAATGGGGGTAAACGTGGAGCCCATGCAACCACTTCATCTCTTTTTCGTTTTTTTCTTTTTTTTAATTAAAGCTCCAGCCATAATATATATATATATATATATATATAAAAGCATATGTAATTATATGTGTGAGCATGTTTAAAAAAAATGCCGGTTCTTACATATTTGCTAATTAATGATTCTGATATAGCATGATTACCATTGTAATTTCATTTTTATGGAACACTCGAATTTTATAAATCATTCTAACTAGTATTTTACCACCCTATCTTAAAATATATGTAGTACTTTTACTTCTTATTTTCAAGTTGGCATACGCTCATACATATGTAATATACGAAATACCGTTAGTAATTCTAGAAGATATTTAAACAACCCAAAGATAATATATGATCATGATAAAATTTCCATAATAAGATTAATTACTAATATCAAATATCTAAATAAATATAATCTATTCATATAATTACTCAAATAATGTTAAACTGAAGTTGTTATCCCAGCGCTTTGCGCGGGTTCTCTTTTCTTACTATGTATTATTTCCGGAAATATAAACATAAATATAAGTATAAATATAATGTCGAATTTATACAAAAATACATTCAACTATTTACATTAATTAGGAATGAATCAATAAACATTACTATAATCTATGAATTTGTAGTACCATTTCAAGGTTGATTTTCCATGCACCTATTAAACTCCAGATACATATATATATATATATATGTGCGTGTGTGTATGTATACTTTGGAAAAGATCTTCACATACCGCACGACCCGCGACATCCGACATGAAATAGACCATCCACCCTGAAAAATCAAAAGAAATTGAGAAACAGAAGCAAGTACGTGTCTTAGATGTTGTCTCTATCTCTACCGAGAATATACTCTCAATTCTCTCTACCGAGAAATATATGTTTCAACACACAAGACTTCTCCTCTGGTTCCTACCTGGTCTACCATAGGAAACCTATCCTTATAACCAACATCAACTAGGTCAAAATTTACTCAAGATTATCCTTACAAGCAACATCAACTAGGTAAAATTTTACTTAAGTATTTGTTTATTGCTTCGCTTATAAATTAAACCATAGACAAGTAATTTTCGTGGTATTATAATTAGGTATAAGACTAACAATATTTTTCAATGTTTTAAGACAAATGATACCGTACAACACAATATTTTAAACCTTTTACCACGTAACACGTATCGTAATATTTTCATCATACAGTACAAGATTTTGCAATTTTTACACCCCACAGCATCCTATCAATTTACCATAAAAAGACAAAAGAATTGATGGAAAGCTGATGCAATTTTGGTTGGACACAAACAATTAATAAGTAAAATACAAGAAAGAATTATCTTTTACCTCACGGTTCTTTGATTTTTTTCACGAGATAACACAATTTAATTTATTTCTATTACATAACATGAGATTTTTGAATTTTTCACAATATAGCACACCGTTAATTTTACATAAAAAAATTGGACAAAAAAGTTAACGTTGAACCCCAATCCTCAGAACATGTAATTTTGGTGTGACCTCACAAACAAGTTTACCAACGACCTCGCTCTTGTAATCATATTTTGTCTTATAATTTTATTATCATAGTAAATTTCAGTCACTAATCATATTGTAATTCTGTTATAATTACAAATTTTATAACCCCTAATTTTGAACTATATGACAAACTCTATCGTGTCATAATAATCTTCTTCTTATTAAAGATATATTATATACATACTTTCTTATATTTTCATATTTTAACGAATATCGGTTGAGTAAAGTGATCTATTGAAATAAAAATAATAATTTTCTAATTATTAAAATAATATTTGAACAAAGTAAAGATAGCTATTAACTTTTGTATCATGTAATATATATTAATCAATGTATATTTGTAATACTAACAATTAAGAATTCATGATTCTCATTCTGTACAATATATCGAGGTTATATATGTTATATCAAATATAGCGTGACTTACAATTACGATATTATTGATTCGACAATTTCAGACATGCAGTATTGCACTGGCTATCCAAGTTGGGAATCAAAAGTGATACCGTCTATTAGATGCTGACTCTTTACCGAAGAATTATTTTGATTTATAGATTTTTTTTTCTGTAATCAAGTACTTTAAGTTCAATAGACGTAGATTAATTCAAATTCAAATCGAGTCGGCTCAATAATGAGTAAAGGTTTCCAATCAAAAATTTTCTTTATTCACAAAGTTCAAGATCTTATTTAAGGAGAACGAATGTTGAATCACCTAAAAAAATCCGGATGATTTATGAACACACGAACTCCATCATCTTTTCTCCATCTTTGCTAATATGAAAATGATTCAACACACGAGACTTCTTACTCTGGTTCCTGGTCCACCTTTGAAGCTTATTCTTACTAGCAACATCAACTAGGTCAAAAGTTGCTTACTTTATTTTTTAGTTCCTGTATAACCATAATTTTCAATTGTTTAACCCCATAATATAAAGGATATCCAATTTATCCTTGCTCATGGTTTGTTACAAAACCGAATGTTGTCACCTACTCTCGCGCATGAGGTGGATGCGAATGTGTATATAGATGTTGCTTTAATGTCTTCGCCTAATTTCCTTTTTTTTTCTTTCTTTTTTTTGGTATTTCTTGGAGTAATAATCTGAAGATTATCAGAAACGGATTGTAAACAACGACCAATCCAAGTCAAGCACTATTATTTTTCTTTTGTTACAAAAAGGTTCAAGATCTAGTATAATGAAAATTTTTCCAAATAACTAATAAAGGTATATGGGCAGTCTTACTAGATATCGAACGTGCTACATTTATGTCAACAGAAAAGAACGCGCGCTACTACGTTGGACTCTTTTTTGATAAATCAAGTGCTTTCATCCTTTAAATAATAATATCCAGTCCAAAAGTATGCCAAACAGATGCAACATGCTATTTTTAAGTGCTAGGATATCTTGACTATTTTAAGGCAATTAGAAAACTATTATCCTTTTAAACGTGGAGCATACTATCTATGGATTGCAAATGAATTAATCACTCGTGAGCATTGCCATGTGATGTTTATAATATTGATTCTATTAGGCAAAAGATCGCTTTCATTAATGAATAGAAAAAGTAGTGATCATGTTGGAAGGTTCAATTAGAATTCAGTCTTGAGGTATGCAAATCACATTTTTCGCGTGTGTGAGAGAGAGATACCAAGTTTTTAATAAGGAAGCATCACATAATAACAAGAAACAGCATCGATGAAATGCATCATTAATTTTATTTAGAAAGACATACCACGTTTCCACCTTAGTACACGAACATTTAATTATGAGAAACATCGAACATTTCCATCTCATACAAACACATATCGAATATATTTTAACCAAGAACAGAGGAAACAAGCTCCGATGCCTTGGTTTTATTTGATGGATATAAACTGGGATTCGAGATAATCTATAGTTTTCTTGTCCACCTGGAAAGCCTTGGTCAAGACCTTCGGGTCAATCAGTGGCTTAGATCCGAACACGGCGTTAGCAATTGTTATGACACCAGGGTTCTGGCTACTCAAGCTTGAGATTGCGACTGCGGCGGTCTTCCCTATGTTGAGTTGGAAGTGAATCATCGCGAATGGGAAGACAAACACGTCTCCAGGCTTCAGGATTCGGGTGACGAGCCTGTTTCCAAGCTGGTTTGACAAGACGAACCCAACATAGAGCTCGCCCTGGACGCACATGATGACCTCAGTTGCACGAGGGTGGATGTGAGGTGGGTTCAGGCCAGAAGGGGCATAGTCGATGCGGGCTAAAGAGATCCCTAGAGTGTTAAGACCCGGGAGCTGGTCAACAGCAACCATAGTCACAATGGACCCGACACTGTTGTTGGTATCCCGGGGAATGTTGATTCCCCGGAAGAGGAAATCATCGGCGACCGTAAGGTTTGGATTCTTGCAGAATTTTCCATTTACAAATACTACATAAAAAGATGGCAATTAGAACATATATATGCAACGATATGTTTACAAAAGATGCATCCATGTGAATTGTTTCCCATGGGCAGCATCGAATAATTGGAAGGAAGCTTTGTTTAGTGTTTGCATGCCGATTAGCTGGGATGTACGTGCCGGAACGAGATATATAGATAATATATATATCACACAAATATAAACATAGATATAGCTAGTTATGTAAATACCAGCATTTTTGGGCTCATCTACAGCCACACAAATGTCCTGAAGTTGACTAGGATCAAATGCAAAGCTGCTCGAGATTGCCAACGCACTCACGAGTAAGGCTACAAAGAGCTTCATTGTATATATCAAAGTAGGACTTAGTTATATGGGAGAAAAGGTGATCGATAGTACCTTCGGCGTTTGAGGAACTGAGCACATATCACAAGCCTATTTATAGATAGGAGGCACAGACCTGATAGATTTTCGCTGCTACAGGTGCCTAAGGTGGATTTAAGGTCAATTGTTTAATTAATAACTGATAATCTGGACGAAACATTCTACAGCTACTACAAAACCAATTGATAAGCAAAAAAGATAATCCATATTATATGTAACGTGTGGATATATTTAATTTGGTCATTAGGTTGATTAAGTTCTTGATTAATCATTCCCTCCATGATCTCACCGAAGATTATACCTTTTTTTTTTGTGAACAAGGGAGGTTCATAGATCTCGTATAATTAAAATAAAGTGCTAAATAAATAGACACTGATAATACTACTAACGGAAATTGAACTTGGGAACTCTTGTTTCTTGGCGAGGGCTAGCACTGCAGTAGTATAGCTCCTTAAAAGAAAACTTATTTTATATGGCGAAATACATTTAAAAAAAATTCACGTTTTGTTATAGAAAAAATGCAAGGTGTATAGAGCCTGACTTTTCTTTTTCTAATGATCAAGTGAATTATATATATATATATACATACACTTTATATCCACCAAAAAATAAATTACATACCCTTAATTCGAAGAAGATTTAATTATATGAAACTTTTAAATAACATTCGAAGCTTCCGAGGTTGAAAACTCAACTCTTATTCCAATCTGAGAGAGAGAGAGAGAGAGAGAGAGAGAGAGAGAGAGAGAGAGAGAGAGAGAGAGAGAGAGAGATGAGTAGCTTTATCCAACTACTAAAGAAATCATAGGGAAGATATCACTCGCCCAATAGAAGAGGACAGAAACATAACACCGAGGGTTAAAAGAGTAATTAACATATTTTTCTTTATAAATAAAAAATAGTAGTTCTGATTGTTTAGTCGATTTATAAAGGACATCTTTGATTCCAAAACAAGAAAATAGAAACATGTACAGCATAACTAATTTCAATGATGAAAATCGACCTTAAAAACTTTTCATTGCCGGTGAGGACAATGGCACAAAATAAATGATATATATACCAATAGAAATCTTTACTAATGGAAGAGATAATGTTAATAAACGGAGTTATACCAAGAATTTCTTTAGTCATTAGTATGAAATTATCTATTTTCATGGGTGAGATTAAGCAATGACGAGTATTAGTTGTCCATTTGTATAGATTTCTGAACATTACCCTCAGTAAAAGTCCATTAGGTTTGTCCTACACCAATCCAACTATTGCCAACTAGTCTTGACTGAAGGTATAATGTAAATTAGCCTTTTATCAATGAATATTTCATTTTACCAACCGAAATTGTCTATTAGTAAATGTCATTTATTTTGTAGTACATGTTTTATTACACTGTGTCATTTTAATTGATTAAACAATCGATTGGCCACATGTATATATGAACAATTCAACCATGTACTCCAAATTAGATTCAATTACACTACCATTACAAGTGGCCGCAACATAATTTGCTAAATTTCACTTGATTAAGCCCAATTATATTCTAAGTCGTGAAATCAAATCTAATTAACATCTAACCAAGTCTGATCCCACTCGTCCATCCATCCATCCATCCATCATCATGAATTCACCATACATCAATTACGAAAGAAATTGGAGGAATTTATAATATTTACAAGCCACCTAGCCTATTCAAGCTTAAGCACTAATTTACTTAACCTAAGATTATCCTTAAAAGCAACATCAACCAGGTCAAAATTTACTTAATTATTTGTGTATTGCTTCGCTTAATTGTGAAACCATAGACAAGTATTGTCGTGGCAATATCATTAGGTATAAAACTAACCATATTTTTCAATGATATAACCCCATGGGAAAGGATCTAGAGATGGACATGAGAACTTTCAAGAAAAATGATACCGTACAACACAATATTTTAAATCTTTTTACCACGTAACACGTACCGTAATATTTTCATCATACAGTACAAGATTTTGCAATTTTTACACCCCACAGCATCCTATCAATTTTCCATAAAAAGAAAAAAAGAATTGATGGAAAGCTGATGCAATTTTGGTTGGACACAAACAATTAATAAAGTAAAATACAAGAAAGAAATATATTGTACATCACGGTTTTCTGATTTTTTTCACGAGATAACACAATTTAATTTATTTTTATTGCATAATACGAAAATTTTGAATTTTTTTCGACATAGCACACCGTTAACTTTCCATAAAAAAATTAGACAAAAAAAGCTAACGTTGAACCCCAATCTTAAGAACATGTAATTTTGGTGTGACCCCACAAACCTCGCTCTTGTAATCATGTTTTGTCTTATAATTTTATTATCATAGTAAATTTCAATCATTAATCATATTGTAATTCTGTTATAATTACAAATTTGATAACCCCTAATTTTGAATTATATGACAAACTCTATCGTGTCATAATGATCTTCTTCTTTTTAAAGATATATTATATACATACTTTCTTATATTTTCATATTTTACTGAATATCGGTTGAGTAAAGTGATCTATTGAAATAAAAATAATAATTTTCTAATTATTAAAAATAATATTTGAACAAAGTAAAGCTAGATATTAGCTTTTGTATCATGTAATATATAGTAATCAATGAACATTTGTAATACTAACAATTAAGAATTCATGATTCTCATTCTGTACAATATATCGAGGTGATATATGTTATATCAAATATAGCGTGACTTACAATTACGATATTATTGGTTCGAAAATTTCAGACATGCAGTATTGCACTGGCTATCAAAGTTGGGAATCAAAATTGATACCGTCTAGTAGATGCTGACTCTTTACCGAATAATTATTTTGATTTATAGATTTTTTTTTCTGTAATCAAGTACTTGAATAGATGTCGATTAATTCAAATTCAAATCGAGTTGGCTCAATAATGAGTAAGAGTTTCCAATCGTGAATTTTCTTTATTCACAAAGTTCAAGATCTTATTTAAGGAGAACAAATGTTGAATCACCTAAAAAAATCCGGATTGATTTATAAACACACGAACTCCATCATCTTTTCTCCATCTTTGCTAATATGAAAATGTTTCAACACACGAGACTTCTTACTCTGGTCCCTGGTCCACCTTTGAAGCTTATTCTTACTAGCAACATCAACTAGGTCAAAAGTTGCTTACTTTATTTTTTAGTTCGAGTATAACCATAATTTTCAATTGTTTAACCCCATAATATAAAGGATATCCAATTTATCCTTGCTCGTGGTTTGTTACAAAACCGCGCATGAGGTGGATGCGAATGTGTATATAGATGTTGCTTTATTGTCTTCACCTAATTTCCTTTTTTTTTTCTTTCTTTTTTTGGTATTTCTTGGAGTAATAATCTGAAGATTATCAGAAACGGATTGTAAACAACGGCCAATCCAAGTCAAGCACTATTATTTTTCTTTTATTATAAAGAGGTTCAAGATATAGTATAATGAAAAAATTTCTAAATAACTAATAAAGGTACATGGCAGTCTTACTAGATATCGAACGTGCTACATTTATGTCAACAAAAAAGAACGCGCACTATTACGCTGGACTCTCTTTTGATAGATCAAGTGCTTTCATCCTTTAACTAATAATATCCAGTCCGAAAGTATGCCAAACAGATGCAACATGCTATTTTTAAGTGCTAGGATATCTTGACTATTTTAAGGCAATTCCAAAACTATTATCATTTTAAACGTGGAGCATTCTATCTATGGATTGCAAATGAATTAATCACTCGTGAGCATTGCCATGTGATGTTTATAATATTGAATCTATTAGGCAAAAGATCGCTTTCATTAACGAATAGAAAGAGTAGTGATCATGTTGGAAAGTTCAATTAGAATTCAGTCTTGAGGTATCCAAATCACATTCTTCGCGTGTGTGAGAGAGAGATACTTAGTTTTTAATAAGGAAGCATCTCATAATAACAAGAAACAGCATCGATGAAATGCATCATTAATTTTATTTAGAAAGACATACAACCTTTCCACCTTAGTACACGAACATTTAATTATGAGAAACATCGAACATTTCCATCTCACACGAACACATATCGAATATATTTTAACCAAGAACAGAGGAAACAAGCTCCGATGCCTTGGTTTTATTTGAAGGATATAAACTACCCTCTTTCACTCCCTCTTTTGGTTTTAACTGTGGTTGTTGTACCAAAACTGGGATTCAAGATAATCTATAGTTTTCTTGTCCACCTGGAAAGCCTTGGTCAAAACCTTCGGGTCAATCAGTGGCTTAGATCCGAACACGGCGTTCGCAATTGTTATGACACCAGGGTTCTGGCTACTCAAGCTTGAGATTGCGACTGCGGCGGTCTTCCCTATGTTGAGTTGGAAGTGAATCATCGCGAATGGGAAGACAAACACGTCTCCAGCCTTCAGGATTTGGGTGACGAGCCTGTTTCCGAGCTGGTTTGACAAGACGAACCCAACATAGAGCTCGCCCTGGACGCACATGATGACCTCAGTTGCACGAGGGTGGATGTGAGGTGGGTTCAGGCCAGAAGGGGCATAGTCGATGCGGGCTAAAGAGATCCCTAGAGTGTTAAGACCTGGGAGCTGGTCAACAGCAACCATAGTCACAATGGACCCGACACTGTTGTTGGTATCCCGGGGAATGTTGATTCCCCGGAAGAGGAAATCATCGGCGACAGTAAGGTTTGGATTCTTGCAGAATTTTCCATTTACAAATACTGCATAAAAAGATGGCAATTAGAACATATATATGTAACGATATGTTTACAAAAGATGCATCCATGTGAATTGTTTCCCATGGGCAGCATCGAATAATTGGAAGGAAGCTTTGTTTAGTGTTTGCATGCCGATTAGCTGGGATGTACGTGCCGGAACGAAATATATAGATAATATATATATCACACAAATATAAACATAGATATAGCTAGTTATGTAAATACCAGCATTTTTGGGCTCATCTACAGCCACACAAATGTCCTGAAGTTGACTAGGATCAAATGCAAAGCTGCTCGAGATTGCCAACGCACTCACGAGTAAGGCTACAAAGAGCTTCATTGTATATATCAAAGTAGGACTTAGTTATATGGGAGAAAAGGTGATCGATAGTACCTTCGGCGTTTGAGGAACTGAGCACATATCACAAGCCTATTTATAGATAGGAGGCTTTGACCTGATAGATTTTCGCTGCTACAGGTCCCTAAGGTGGATTTAAGGTCAATTGTTTAATTAATAACTGATAATCTGGACGAAACATTCTCCAGCTACTACAAAACCAATTGATAAGCCAAAAAGATAATCCATATTATATGTAACGTGTGGATATATTTAATTTGGCCATTAGGTTGATTAAGTTCTTGATTAATCATTCCCTCCATGATCTCACCGAAGACTATACTTTTTTTTTGGTGAACAAGGGAGGTTCATAGATCTCACGTAATTAAAATAAAGTACTAAATAAATAGACACTGATAATACTACTAATGGAAATTGAACTTGGGAACTCTTGTTTCTTGGCGAGGGCTAGCACTGCAGTAGTATAGCTCCTTAAAAAAAACTTATTTTATATGGCGAAATACATTTTAAAAAAATCACGTGTTGTTATAGAAAAAATGCAAGGTGTATAGAGCCTGACTTTTCTTTTTCTATTGATCAAATGAATAATATATATATATATACATACACTTTATATCCACCAAAAAATAAATTACATACCCTTAATTCGACCAAGATTTAATTATATGAAACTTTTAAATAACATTCGAAGCTTCCGAGGTTGGAAACTCAACTCTTATTCCAATCTGAGAGAGAGAGAGAGAGAGAGAGAGAGATAAGTAGCTTTATTCAACTACTAAAGAACTCATAGGGAAGATATCACTCACCTAATAGAAGAGGACAGACACATAACACCAAGTTTTAAAAGAGTAATTAATATATTTTTCTTTATAAACATAAAATAGTAGTCATGATTATTTAGTCGGTTTATAAAGGAGATCTTGGAGTCCAAAACAAGAAAATAGAAACATGTACGACATATCTTATTTTAATAACAAAAATCGACCTTAAAAACTTTTCATTGCCGGTGAGGACAATGGCACAAAATAAAAGATACATATACCAATAGAAATCTTTACTAATGTAGAAGAGATAATGTTACTAAACGGAGTTATACCGACAATTTCTTTAGTCATTAGTATGAAATTATCTATTTTCATGGGTGAGATTAAGCTATGATTAGTATTAGTTGTCCATTTTTATAGATATCTGAACATTACCCTCAGCAAATGTCCATTAGGTTTGTCCTACACCAATCCAACTATTGCCAACTAGTCTTGACTGAAGGTATAATGTAAATTAGCCTTTTATCAATGAATATTTCATTTTACCAACCGAAATTGTCTATTAGTAAATGTCATTTATTTTGTAGTACATGTTTTATTGCACCGTGTCATTTTAATTGATTAAGCAATCGATTGGCCACATGTATATACGAACAATCCAACCTATGTACTCCAAATTAGATTCAATTAGACTACCATTACAAGTGACCACAACATAATTTGCTAATTTTCACTTGATTAAGCCCAATTATATTCTAAATCGTGAAATCAAACCTAATTAACATCTAACCAAGTCTGATCCCACTCGTCCATCCATTCATCCATCCATCATCATGAATTCACCATACATCAATTAGGAAAGAAATTGGAGGGATTTATAATATTTACAAGCCACCTAGCCTATTCAAGCTTAAGCACTAATTTACTTAACCTAAGATTATCCTTACAAGCAACATCAACCAGGTCAAAATTTACTTAATTATTTGTGTATTGCTTCGCTTAATTATGAAACCATAGAAAAGTATTGTCGTGGCATTATCATTAGGTATAAAACTAACCATATTTTTCAATGATTTAGCCCTATGGGAAAGGATCTAGAGATGGACATGAGAACTTTTAAGAAAAATGATACCATACAACATAATATTTTAAATCTTTTTTACCGGGATCACATATCGTAATATTGTCATCATAAAGTACAAGATTTTGCACTTTTTACACCCCACAGCATCCTATCAATTTTCCATAAAAAGAAGAAAGAATTGATGGAAAGCTGGTGTAATTTTGGTGGGACCCAAACAATTAATAAAGTAAAATACAAGAAAGAAATATATTGGACATCACGGTTTTTGATTTTTCCATGAGATAACACAATTTAATTCATTTTCATTACATAGCATGAAAATTTTAAAATTTTCACCACATATCACCTCGTTAGTTTTCCATAAAAAAATTGGACTAAAAAGCTAACGTTGAACACCAGCCCTAAGAACGTGTAATTTTGGTGTGACCCCACAAACGAGTTCACCGACGTCCACTTTTGTAATCATATTTTGCCTTATAATTTTCTTATCATAGTAAATTTCAGTCACTAGTCATATCGTAATTTTGTTATAATAACAAATTTTGTAACACCTAATTTTGAACTATATGACAAACTCTATCGTGCCATAATGGTGTTCTTCCTATTAAAGATATATTATATATGTACTTACTTCTATTTTCATATTTTAACGAATATCGATTAAGTAAAGTGATCAATTGAAATAAAAATAATAATTTTCTAATTATTAAAAATAATATTCGAACAAAGTAAAGATAGATATTAGCTTTTGCGTCATGTAATACATATTAATCAATGTTCATTTGTAGTACTAACAATTAAGAATTCAAGATTCTCATTCTATACAATATATCGCGGTTATACATGTTATATCAAACATAGCATGACTTATAATTGCGATATTATTGGCTCAAAAATTTCAGCCATGCAGCATCGCACTGGCTATCCAAGTTGGGAATCAAAAGCGATACCGTCTATTAGATGCTGACTCTTCACCGAAGAATTATTCTGATTTATAGATTGTTTTCTGTAATTGAGTACTTGAAGTTCAATAGAAGTCGATTAATTTAATTTCAAATCGAGTCGGCTCAATAATGAGTAAGAGTTTCCAATCGTGAATTTTCTTTATTCGTAAAGTTTAAGGTCTTATTTAAGGAGAACGAATGTTGAATTACCTAAAGACATCTGCATTGATTTATAACCACGGGAGCTCATCATCTATTCTCCACCTTTGCTAATATGAAAATGTTTCAATAGACGAGACTTCTTACTCTGGTTCCTGGTCCACCTTTGAAGCTTACTCTTACTAGCAACATCAACTAGGTCAAAAGTTGCTTACTTTATTTTTATTTCGTGTATAACCGTAATTTTCTATTGTTTAACCCCATAATATATAGGATCTCCAATTTATCCTTACTCATGGTTTGTTACAAAACCGAATGTCGTCACCTAATCTCGCGCATGATGTGGAAGCGAATGTGTATGTAGATGTTGCTTTAATGTCTTCACCTATTCTACTTTCTTTTTTTCCTTCTTTTTTTTTTGGCATTTCTTGGAGCAATAATCTGAAGATTATCAGAAACGGATTGTAAATAACGGCCAATCTAAATCAAGCACTATACCTATAAAAAAAAATCAAGCACTATTTTTTTTTTACGAAGTTGTCCAAAATATAGTACAATGAAAAAAAATCTCAAATAACTAATAAAGGGATATTGGTAGTCCTATTATATATCGAACGTGCAACATCTAGATCAACAGAAGATAATACACTCCACTATGTTGGACTCTCTTTTGATAAATCAAATGCTTTTATCCTTTAACTAATTATATCCTGTCCGAAAATATGCCAAACAGATGAAACATGCTATTGTTAAGTGCTAGGGTATCTTGACTATTTTTAAGGCAATTCGAAAACTATTATCATTTTAAACGTGAATCTATGGATTGCAAATGAATTAATCACTCGTCACCATTGCTATGTGATGTTTATAATATTGATTATATTAGGAAAAAGGTCGCTTTCATTAATGAATCGAAAGAGTAGTGATCACGTTGGAAAGTTCAACTAGAATTCAGTCTCGAGGTATGCAAATCACATTCTTCGAGTATGTGAGAGAGAGATACCTAGTTTTTAATAAGGAAACATCTCATAATAACAAGAAACAACATCGATGAAACACATCATTAATTTTATGTAGAAAGATATAGCATGTTTCCACCTTAGTACACGAACATTTAATTATAAGAAACATCGAACGTTTCCACCTCACACGAACACGTCAAATATATTTTAACCATGAAAAAAGGAAACAAGCTCCGATGCCTCGGTTTTATTTGATGGAATCTATCCTCTTGCACTCCCTCATTTGGTTTTAACTGTGGTTGTTGTACCAAAACTGGGATTGGAGATAATCTATAATTTTCTTGTCCACCTGAAAAGCCTTGGTCAAGACCTTCGAGTTAATCGGTGGCTTAGATCCAAACACGGCATTAGCAATTGTTATGACACCGGGGTTCTGGCTGCTCAAGCTCGAGATTGCGACTGCGGCAGTCTTCCCTATGTTGAGTTGGAAGTGAATCATCGCGAATGGGAAGACAAACACGTCTCCAGGCTTCAGGATTTGGGTGACGAGCCTGTTTCCGAGCTGGTTTGACAAGACGAACCCAACATAGAGCTCGCCCTGGACGCACATGATGACCTCAGTTGCACGAGGGTGGATGTGAGGTGGGTTCAGGCCAGAAGGGGCATAGTCAATGCGGGCCAAAGAAATCCCTAGAGTGTTAAGACCCGGGAGCTGGTCAACAGCAACCATAGTCACAATGGACCCGACACTGTTGTTAGTATTCCGGGGAATGTTGATTCCCCGGAAGAGGAAGTCATCGGCGACTGTAAGGTTTGGATTCTTGCAGAATTTTCCATTTACAAATACTGCATAAAAAGATGACAATTAGAACATATATATCTAATGATATACAAAAGATGCATCCATGTGAATTGTTTCCCATGGGCAGCATCGAATAATTGGAAGGAAGCTTTGTTTAGTGTTTGCATGCATATTAGCTAGGATGTACGTGACGGACTGAAATATATAGATAATACATATGACACAAATATAAATATAAACATAGATATATCTAGATATGTAAATACCAGCATTTTTGGGCTCATCTACGGCCACACAAATGTCCTGAAGTTGACTAGGATCAAATGCAAAGCTGCTCGAGATTGCCAACGCACTCACGAGTAAGGCTACAAAGAGCTTCATTGTATATATCAAAGTAGGACTTAGTTATATGGGAGAAAAGGTGATCGATAGTACCTTCGCAGCTATCACAAGCCTATTTATAGATAAGAGGCACTGACAAGGTACACACATTTCCGCAGCTGCGGGTGCCTCAGGTGGATTTAAGGTCAATTGTTTAATTGATAACTGATAATCAGGACGAAACATTCTACAACTACTACAAAAACAAATGATAAGCCAAAAAGATAATCCATATTATATGTAACGTGTGGATATATTTAATTTGCTCATTAGTTTGATTAAGTTCTTGATTAATTATTCCCTCCACGATCTCACCGAAGAATATACTCTCTTTTTTTAGGTGAACAGGGGAGGTCCATGGATCTCGTATAATTAAAATAAGGGATTTTTATCTAAAATGACATATAGTTTACCTGTTTTGTCAAATCTATCATATGCTTTTTTTTGTTAAATCTATCCCATGGTTTACTTTTTGCATCAAATTTATCACAGCGTTATCTTTTTCATCGACATCTAACGGTCGTGCTGACGTGGCACGTGGAGAGATAGTGGGCCACACTTGCCACGTGGGCGTCACGTTAGCATGGCCGTTAAATGTGGACAAAAAAGATAACGCCAGAATAGATTTGATGCAAAAAGTAAACCATATGATAGATTTGACAAAAAAAAACATATGATAGATTTGACAAAACGGGTAAACCATTGGTCATTTTAGGTAAATTCTCCTTAAAATAAAGAGCTAAATAAATAGACACTGATAATACTACTGACGAAACTTGAATTTAAGACCTCTTGATTCCTAATAAGGGTGAGCACCGCCACCCTACAATTCCTTAAAAGAAAAAACTTATTTTATATGGAGAAGTACATAAAAAAAAATTCACGTACAGTTATAGAAAAAATGCAAGGTGTATAGAGCCTAACTTTTCTTTTTCTTTTTCTAATGATCAAATGAACTATATATATATATATACATACACTTTATATCCACTAAAAAATAAATTACATATCCCTAATTCGACCAAGATTTAATAATATGAAAGTTTTAAATTACATTCGAAGCTTCCGAGGTTGAAAACTCAACTCTTATTCCAATCTACGAGAGAGAGAGAGAGAGAGAGAGAGAGAGAGAGAGAGAGAGAGAGATTAGTAGCTTTATTCAACTACTAAAGAAATCATAGGGAAGATATCATTCACCTAATGGAAGAGGACAGACACATAACACCAATGGATAAAAGAGTGATTAATATATATTTTTTTTTATAAAAAAAAGTAGTTATGATTGTTTTGTCGGTTTATAAAGGAGATCTATGAGTCCAAAAAAAGAAAATAGAAACATGTACGGCGTAACTAATTTCATTGATGAAAATCGACCTTAGAAACTTTTCATTTCTGGCGAGGACACTGCTACAAAATAAGTGATATATATATCAATAGATATCTTTACTAATGGAAGAGAAAATGTTAATAAACGGAGTTATAACAAGAAGTTCTTTAGTCATTAGTATGAAATTATCTATTTTCATGGGTGAGATTTAGCTATGATGAGTATTAGTTGTCCATTTGTATAGATTTCTGAATATTACCCTCAGCAAAAGTCCATTAGGTTTGTCCTACTCCAATCCAACTATTGCCAACTAGTCTTGACTGAAGGTATAATCTAAATTAGCCTTTTATCAATGAATATTTCATTTTACCACCGGAAATTGTCTATTAGTTAATGTCATTTATTTTGTAGTACATGCGTTATTGCACTGTGTTTTCTTTTCTCTCTTAGTTTTTAATTTACATTTTTCTTTCCACATCAGTTAACAATGTTTGCATTTAATAAATTCCAACTTTTTCTCTAAACCTATGCCCTAACGGCAGATTATTAAAAAAAAAAAGGGAACTGAATTTTCTAAAATTTAATTTTATCAGTACGTGCATGCATTTATTTTATTTTGAAATTGATACAATATTCATGGTAAGTTATGTAATTTATTCTATGCATTAAGAGCATAGGCTAGAAAAGTTATCTATATATATATATGTGTGTGTGTGTGTGTGTGTTACATAATTTAAAAGTAAAATTATCTTTTTGAGCATTCAAACGGTCGCACCCACCCATATAGATAATCGATAATACGTACATAAATAACGTATATCTTTTGACAAATTCTACGACATGTGTGTGCACATGGAACGGAGTAATCTACATGCATATGCAGGGATGGTGCGAGGGATCGAGGAATAGCAGTCAACTCCATGTTATAAAAAAATTATATATTGTTATTCAAATTTAATGAGATAATTTATGTTTGTTCCCGTAATTCGGAATACTTACAATCTTATTCCCCTCCCTATAATAGAATTATGCTTCTGTCCTGGGCATATGTATAGTATTATTTCCTAAAATATAAATATAAATATTTATATTGCTAAATTTTTACTGAATTTATAAGTAATTGGATTCATATCAATCCCATAAATTTGAGATACAACTTGGGCGAGAGGAGAAGGATTAATTCACTATGAGGTGAGCCTTTATTCCTCACTTGAACTTTGCTAACAACCACAATGCGGACTTCCCCTTCCGCTCTCAAAGTAAAGACCACGAGCTTCACATTTAAGCCAAACACAAGACACACTTTAATTACTCTCAATAATAGACCGCATCACTGGCAAAAACAAATAAATAAATAAACCATAATCAGTTTTTGATACCCTATTAAATTTTTATTGATTTTCTGAACGATTAGACACACAATCATTTTAAAAGCCGTAAAAGGATAATGAGTTCAATCATTTCTTAATTTTTTAAGTTGAGACTCTAACTCTATTATATTTTCATTGATACGAAAATAGATGCAAGTATTTGCACATGGAACGGAGTAATACACATTACTATAATCTATGATTTTGCATCAAAGTTAATTTTTCATGCACCTATTAAACTATATATATATATGTATATATACATATGTGTAGGCGGATGTAGGACCCTCAAACTAGTGGGTTTAAGGTACAATCTAGTTTTATTTAATAAAATATTTTATAATTTCATTATAATATTAATATTGCAAAGAAGAACATAAATAAAAATTCAATCACCTCAATCTATGAATATATTAAAACATCTCACAGTCGTACTAACTTTGTTTTTTTATCCATTTGTTTTAAATAGAGAACAATAATATTTGTAATTGCAATTATCCATAAATTATATAGTAGATTAAAAAATTAATCGGAAAAGAAATTGAACTTATCGAAGCACGAGAGGGATCGAAAAACGTACCGATTAACTTCAAGGAGAGAGAGAAAATTGTGTTTCAGGTGGTACTAGTTTTTTTTTGGGTAAATTGCACCAGTGGTCCAAAATGTTTTACAAATGTTTCATGATGGTCCAAAAAGATTTTTTTGCTACATGATGGTACAAAATGTTTCAAAGTTGTTTCATGATGGTACAAACCGTCAACTCGAGCTGACGCCGTTAACATTTTGCTGACGTGGCATGTCCTATGTGTCACTTTTGTTTCGTGGAACCAATCATAGTGCGCCACGTCATTTAAGACAAAATAAAATTTTAAAAAGTCCAAAAAAATACAAAAAATAATTTAAAAAATATAAAAAAAGAGTAAAAATTTGAAAAAAAAATATATATTTTTTAAAATTTTGAAATTTTAAAATTATTTTAAAAAATTTAAAATTTTTTAAATTTTTAAAAAAAATATAAAAAAATACAAAAAAAGAGTAAAAATTTAGAAAAAAAAATAAAAAAAAATTATTTTGAAATTTTGAAATTTTGAAAGTTTTAAAATTCTTTTTAAAAATTTAATTTTTTCCCTTTTTTTTTATTTTTCCCCTCCTTTTTAAATTTTCTCCCCCTTTCCCCTTTCCTCTTCCCCTTCTTTTCCCTTTCCTCTTCCCCTTCTTTTCCCTTTCCTCTTCCCCTTCTTTTCCCTTTTCCTTTTCCTTTTCCCTTTTCCCTTTTCCCTTCCCCGTTTCCCCTTCTTTTTCCCCGTTTTTCCCTTTTCCCCTTCTTTTTTTTTTTCCCCTTTTTTGCCTTCTTTCCCCTTTTTCGGCCACGTCAGCAAGGAGGTGACACGTAATAGTCACGTCAGCGTCGGCTTGACGGCGTCAAGCTCGAGTTGACGGTTTGTACCATCATAAAACAACTTTGAAACATTTTGTATCATCATGTAGCAAAAAAAACTTTTTGGACCATCATGAAACATTTGTAAAATATTTTGGACCACCGGTACAATTTACCCTTTTTTTTTCCGGTAGGGGTACTAGTTTTGATTTTCCGTCTAGTCAATCATGATAGCCATTTCCCTTTTCGCTGAAAAGGCTCTTTCTTTCTTTTTCTTTTTTTTTCTCAATCATAATGAATGCATATAAGTCTAGTATAAATATAAAAAATAAAAAAATAAATGATACATAAATTTCACTAGTAAAGATCGAAATCCTTCAACGGACCTCTTTCTTTATTCTGTGTCCTTCTGTAAAATATAGTATATATACTATTAGACAGAGAATTGGGAAGATGCTAAAATTGTAGTAGATGATGTAGAATAGAGAAATTTTTTATATTCTTTTAGGTGACCCATACTTTTACCTGTTTTCTTTTTTTCTTTTAGCTGTGAAAGAGAATTAAA
Organism: Punica granatum; assembly: GCF_007655135.1. Lineage (NCBI taxonomy): Eukaryota > Viridiplantae > Streptophyta > Magnoliopsida > Myrtales > Lythraceae > Punica > Punica granatum. The sequence goes on from NC_045128.1 coordinate 23,878,690, forward strand.
TAATAAAATGGGTTCATTTTTCACTTAACATCACAATTTCTTTGATAATTTTTCAATACTAACGGGACAAAAATAAAAAAAATTCTGTAATAATAAGTTCTTTAATGAGATTTGTCAAAGTTTAGTAGATCAGTTGAACCACTATCCAAAGGGTGGATCCACACACACATATATATATATATACACATATATATTTGTATGCTTTGAAAAAGATCATCACATACCTTACGACCTGCTACATATGACATAAAATAGACCATCGAACCCCCGAGAAAATCAAAAGAAAATGGGAAACGAAAGCAATATATGTCTTAGATGTTGTCTCTATCTATACCGAAGAAATATTCAGTTAATAAATTACCACCAAGCCTCTCAATTTTCCCCACTTGTGCTGAGACATATAAATATATGTTTAAAGAGTACTCTTCCCCCTGGTTCCTGCCCGGTGCACCTTAGAAACTTATGCTTACAAGCAACATATTCAACCGTAGAAACTTATGCTTACAAGCAACATATTCAACTAGCTTGGCCAAAATTTTAATTATGTATTTACTACTTTGTGTATATTTAATCTATAAAAAGGTAATCGTCGTGGCGTCATTAGGTATAAATCATATTCTTCAATTACTTAACCGCACAGAAAAGGATGTCTAGGTATAAATCATATTCTTTAATTATTTAACCCATAGAAAGGATCTCAAGATGGGCGTGAGAGGATCATATATAAATTTTTGTGACAAAGCCAAACGTACGTAATCACCTTCTTGCATATGAATATGATGTCAATACGCATATGTGCACATAGACGTCGCATTGGACCATGCTCTTGATCTTTCCGATCAATTCTTGGGTTGGGCCATAATTCAAGCCCTATCCTCTTCTATGTATAATTCACGTCGAGATGGACGTGAGGACCATGCATAAGTTTTGTTACAAAGCCGAGCATACTTATTCACCTTCTTGCATATGAATACGATGTGTGCGCACCCAAATTTTATCTCGTCGGGGCACGCATGCGCACGCCTATGCAACGCAGCTTGGGAGTGTCCACCTTCCCGGGGACGCGCGACGAACGCACGTGAGAAGGAGTCGCCACTTGCCATTTTACGACTCGAAGGTCGAGGGCCAACAAGTTATCCAAGTCTAGGGGTACGGGGTACACCTAATTGCTAAGGCATATGGTATGCGAAACTCGAGATTTCGAATTCGGGGGTTCTGTTACATGCGAGTCTATATCTCGCACGCCCTATTAGTACTCTACCTTGTCTAGACTTGCCATTTTAATTTAATTACCGCTTAATTAAGTTCCGCTCATCTTACGCGTTTTGACACCGTAAATTCGAAGAAAACACTCCGACCGTCCGCTCTCCGACCGAGATTCCTGCATGAATAAATGTACAACATAAACCCTTACATTGTTCTCTCAAATAAATAAAATACAAATTACAACAACTAAATCTCGATCGGTTTGCGTCCGGTTATTATTCCACTCGTACTCATCGTGTGGTTTAAAAAGATTGGAATTGAAATTAAGATATGCGCTCAGTGTTAGGGGATTGGACCCCGTGATCTACGATTGGGGCGTTGGACCCCGTATGGATCGTATCCTAAAGGATCGGGCTCGATCCGCTTAACAAACAAGTGCAAGAATGTAACAAGCGGGCACAAATAAACAAACAATAGGGTTTTGTTATTATCGAATTTACGTAAATTAACCGATTATTAACCGGGGTATCTTGGCATGCAAATCCTACCCTAAAGCAGACAAAGTGGGTACAGGGTGTGAATCGATCAAGGATCGCCTCGAAAAGGTATTCCGCATTTGGCACTATTTTCCGAGGACCTGACATACGTAATGTCTGTAGTCAAGTATTGTGTTTGTGAGTTGCTTTTAGGATTGTTCTATATTGTAACACTACGGTTGTTACAAGTTATTACCGAACATGGATTCCGCCCACAAGTCCTAGAACCTAGTGTCTATCCCGCTATTGCCCGTTTTTGTCTTAACCAAGTACACAATTAGTCCGGTATTTGTAATTTGAACCAATCCACCCGAACTAACTACCCGAGACTATGCTAGAATAACAAAAACTCATCGGTCGGATAGAGCGGGCTATGCAGATGAACCTGCGCCTAGACAGGTAGCCCATCCCTATCCTGATACCGTAATGTTTCTCTTATTCTAACCCTAGGGATGTCGCTAAGTTGCAAATAGACGATTTTGCCCTCGAGGTGAAAATTATTTTTGGAAAAGAGATATTACGCGGTGCGGGCCACCTCGGCCTGTGACCGGCGCTAACCGATCCCCTGGACCTTCCAGGGTTGTCAAGAACCCTAAAAAGCCAAAGGATCGGTTAATCTATCCGGAAGTGATTTAAAAAGAACTTCCACGCCCCGACCTGAGTTTCCTGAAATCAGGTGAGGCCTCGAGTTAAGACGCGCAAGTCCTCCCTAAACGTCCATATCACATCGAGCCACGTGTCTCGGATTTTATAAAATTTGCCATTTTTGAGAAGGGCACCAACGCATGTTTGCAACCTATCGATGCGTATTACCGGTTTATTACCAATTAGTGCAAAATTATTAGGGCTAAGTGAGTTAATTAATCGCATGAACGTCAATTACCTCATTAGTGAAATTATTGATTAAATTAATTAATGTTTTGCCAGATGCTCTAAATATGCGGTGCGAATCCTAATTCCCGACCGTCTTGAGATTTAAAAATTAACTTTAGGTCGAGTTTGCATGATTAAACCAATTCATGTGGGGTTTTCAATTAAAAAGAACGCGTCTAAACACGGAGCAATAATACATGATCATATCAAACACGATAAACATACATATTTTATATAGTCGGTGCCGTCATGATCACGAGAAAGCGCATACAAGCATACACGGATATAATATTAACGGAATCGATAAAACGATACCGACTCATGGAAGCGGGAAAACATAAAAAGAGCACGTATTATCATATTATATACACATAAAGAACGAGACAAAAGCATAATAAATGAGGACATGCACATCGTCGGCCGGAGATCCAAGTAGAAGGGATTGGACATTTTAGAAAATGTCCAAGGACTGAATTGAACAATTTCAAAAGAACCGGGCTGATTTGGAAATTCGGTCAAAGTTTCAGGGACTAAACTGAAACAAAACGAAAAGTTCTTTGGGATGATCGAAAAATTCCAAAAAATTCAGGGACTGCTTGGAAAAGGCTAAAATGGCCCAGGACTTGTTAAAAACGAATTTGGAAGTTGGGGGCTGATCTGAAAAGTGGAAAATGTTTCAGGGACTAAACTGAAACAGATTGAAAAGTTTCCTGGAATAATTGAAAAATTCTAGAAAATTCAGGGATTGATCGGAAAACGCTAAAAATGCCCCTGGACTTGTTTGAGACGAATTTGAAAATTGGGGGCTGATCTGAAAAGTGAAAAAAAGGTCGCAAGGACTGAACTGAGACAAACTGAAAAGTTTATAAAAATGAGTTTTAAAAATTATTCAGCTCATCGACACGATCCACGAATGTTCATTCCGCATTATCATCATCCAAGCAAGCATTAATGTTCGAAAATGGAGCCCTAAACATGCCACTAAGTCGAGTTTTCATACCTTTCCCGAGTTAATATCGGGGGGAACCGCGTAAACTTCGCAAACCCTTCAAAACTTCTACAAAACAGCACAAAAGAACCTTCAAAAGATAGAAATGGATAGCCATAGCAACAGGTAATGACGATCGAGAGTAAAAATGAACAAGAGTAAAAGAGAGGGGGAGACTTAGCTTCGGAGGCAAGCGTCAACTCGACGGCAATGAGCACCGGCATGAGAGCATGAATTTGGGCAGCAACGTGAAGCATCTCCAGGGGAGAGATTCGTGAGCTGAGGGAGCCGTTCATATGTGAGCTAAGGGTCGGTTTTTGTGAGCCGAAGGGAGTTTTTCGAGCTGAGCAGCAAAGAGAGAACTGAGGGCGTGGGATGTGAAAGGGAGTTGAGAGTGCTGTGATGGAATTGAGCTGAGGACTCCGGAGGTGAGCTGAGGGCGGCGTGAAGTGATGACCATGAGTCGAGAGCTGAAGATTGCAAGCGAGTTGAGGGTGAAGGGAGCCGAAGGGTGTGAGCTGAGGGAAAAGCCAGGACATCTGTTCTCTCTCTCTCTCTCTCTCACACACACACACACATATATATTTTACGGGCGTTCATTTTGGACAAAATTCAATTTCTCGACATATATTGACATTGTCGGAGCGAGTACTTCGAAAATGAGAAATTCGATGAATAATCGACTCAATGAAAGTTCCAATTTGAGTCGACGAAGGTTGAATCTCGATAAAAATTGATATCGGACCTTCGCAACATGTCGGTCGTGATTAATCGATTATTTTTTAATTTCTCATATTTTTAATCAGATATCCAAAAAATGTTTCAGGACCACTATTGTGTTCAGAAAAATTCAAGGATCGACATTATGCAGAAAAATATTTTTCAATCCAACGCATTGCCCCGAATTTTGAAAGATTGAAGTTGACGCAAGTAAGGCCTGAAATCCTCGTGTTTTCAATCGGATATCCAAAAAATAATTCAGGACCACCATTGTGTTCAGAAAAATTCATGGATCGATATTATGCATAACAAAATTATTTTGGTCTCGAGTTTTGTTTCGGATTTTGAAATTCGAATTTGACGGGCGTAAGGCTTGAGAACGTCCCGTGGAAAATTTTTTTAAAAAAATGCAAAAATTGGTGTTAAATTAAGAAAATGCTCTCATTTCCATAAGTCATGAATGCTGGAGCAATTAACCAAAAATACTTCCCTCACACGGGAGACAAAATGACGATTTTGCCCCTCTATAGCTGGTGGACCAAAATAGGGTGCTGACAAGATGTCAATGCGCATATGTGTATTTAGACATTGCATTGGACCATGCTCTTGGTCTTTCCGATCTCGGCTCCGTTAATTCTACAGTTGGGCCATAATTCAGGCCCCATCCTCTTCTATATACAGGGCCATCCTATATGTCCAAGCCTGCCCCGTTCAAGTCATACGTAGAAGGTAGGGGTGACCTATTAAACACTTATGCGATTGAATGATCCTATCTCGTACCTAATAACAGGTTCCCATCTTTCCAAAACGTCAAGAGATATAAGGATATTCAAGGGTTTCTATAAATATTTTGACCATTCCCAAACCTTAATGGATTGTTAAAGGTTTTGCCAGTTGGGTTGCGAAAATAGTTTTCGTTAAAACCCTGGAGGGTTTGGGAAGGGTACGGTATTTCGCATCAAACCCGTCCCAAACCCATAAGGTTAAAATTACAAAAATACCCCCATTTGATTGATTAATTTTACAAAATAACCTTTAATAAAATAAAAATTGCTAAAACACCCCATTAATTTGTACTGGAATTTGTGGTGTTTTTCTGCGTCAGAAGAAGATGTCGATTAAGATGTGGAACTTGTGGATGATTAAGAAGTCTTGTATCTTTGAATCAATTTAGTTCTTTAGATTGAGTGAATTATTCTAACTTGTTATGGATTGTGCTGGAGAAACTCGAAGTGATGAAATTCTTTCGAGAGTGATAATTCAATCGTTATTTTTATTTATGAAACTCGTGTGATTATTTGTTTGTTTTATTGTCGCTAGTTTCTTTATAATGGTTAAGAATGTATTATTGGGTAAAAGATGGTTTCCCGGTGAAAACCGATTAATTTAGTAGGAAGAAGGGTATGAGAATTTTCTCTAGATTCTTAGCGGATTTGGGAAGGATCTAGAGGCGGATCTGTCTAACAAATTTGGATTTGGGAAGGATCCAGTCGTCCCAAATCCTACCCATGAACATTCCTATCTCGAACTTGTTTTATTTATATATGGAGTCTACATGGGATCTATATGTTTATAGCATTCGAGCTACTAGATAGGGAATCCTTTCCCAATTGCATCACATACAACTCTTGGTTAGTTTGGTGAATAACTCCTTATTCCGATCTATCTTGTAGATCGATGCCCAACTTCTTGCCTCTAAACTCCTAATTCTATTAGCCTTGCACAGTTAAGTTCGACCCAAACGGTAAACACCATGCCTTACCATGATAGATGAGGGTATCCTACGAGGGCAAGGTCTACACACTCATCGATCTTTGTTTTGACGAGCGTTACATAGTGGAAGACTATGAACTTAATATTTTCTTTGAGGAATTTTATCAAAATTTAATCGATCTCACCATGCACTATTATGTAACAATTACATAATAGTCCATACGTATAACTATACACAATTAAGACCTAGTCCATTTCTAACAATCATACACCGCAAATGCCAAGCATAATCACACAAGCACCGAGCATAAAATTCTATTTCATGCGTCTATCTACTCAAATTCTAACTAACTAAGCTTTGTTACCAATTGCTAGTTTCACGGGGTCTACATAAAGATAGAAGGAGAAATTCAAAATTTCCTATCCGTGAAACTAACCTCAAGACCTACTAAAAGAATAGGAATAGATAAAGTGTACCTAAAACTTTATGAGTTGTCAATTAGCGGTGCCAGAGGCCGACCTCAAAGGAAACACCGATGCCTCACTCGACTAATAGACTAATGGACCTATTCGAATTGGAATTTCCGATCAGAATATTCATACGCATAAACACATGTGTACATATACGCATACACACACAAAGGCTCACATATATTTATCACTTGCATCATATGCATGGTTGTTAGAATTGCGATTCGAATCGTAGAATTTTACGATTTTACGATTCAAGGGGTAGCTAGCGATTCCGATTCTATGGCATGAATCGGGAAGGTAGAATCGTGGCTGATTCGCGATTCGAATCGCAGAATCGTAGAATCGGACCGATCCTACGATTCTGATTTCAACCCAAAGTCGTATGCCCCCCTCTCACTCCCTCCTCATCTCTCTCATTGTGCAACAGTATTGTTTATCGGTTCTCTTATTTTATGAAAAGTTTGAAACTTGCCTCTTGGCTGTAAGTGATAGGGACCTAGAAAGTTTTTGGAACTGATTTAAATTGGGTTCCGATAGCTTCTTGATTGCCATCTAGTTTGAAATGATTTAAGTTGGAATTTTTTTCAACTTTTTTTAGGTGCAAAGAAAGATGATTCCAAGAAGTGATAGACCAAAAAGAAGTTAGGGAGGAAAAACAGTTTTGCAGAACAAGTATCACGAGGAAGAGTCAGTCAATTCACTAGTTCCTTTGAAGAGAAATTCTCTCTCAAGGAATACTGCAGTTCAAGCGATAAACACTTTGCTCTCGATGAGATTATAAAAGTAGTATCCTCTAGCCTCTTTAAGATACCCTACAAACTTACTTTTATTTGATCTAAGGCTAAGCTTATCGGAAGACTGACTCTTCACATAAGCCTCACATCCCCAAATCCTCATAAAAGACACATGGGGACATATCCCAAACCTTATCTCATATGGCATCTTCTGAACTGATTTTGATAGAGCATGGTTCAATGTGAGAGCAGCTGTCTGAACAGGATATTCCCAAAAAGAATCAGGTAAGTTCGCACGACTCATCAAAGATCGAACCCTATGCAATAAAGTTCAATTTCTCATCTCAGCAACACCATTCCACGGTGGTGTCAGGGTGAAGTAAGTTAGGATAGAATCCCACGCTATTTAAGATAGTCAGTGAACTCATAACTCAAGTATTTACCTCCTCGATTCGATCAAAAAACTTTAATGCTCTTACCTAACTAGTTCTTCACTTCATTCTTAAATTATTTGAACTTTTTAAAGTATTCGGATTTGCATTTCATCAAATACACATATCCAAATCTATTGAAATCATCAGTAAATGTAATGAAGTAGAGATATCCACATCTAACAAGCTTGTTCATAGGTCCACGTACATCGATATGTATGAGAGCCAGAAGATCACTAGCTCGCTCACCCTTTCCAGTGAGCGAGGCCTTAGTCATCATCTCCATTAAGCAATGTTCGCATATCTCGATTGATTCTAAATCAAACGAGTTGAATAATCCATCCTTATAGAGTATGGAGATGCGACTCTCGCTAACATGACCTAAACGATAATGCCAGTGATAAGTTGGGGTCAAATTATTAGACTTGAGCCGTTTTGTTTCCCCATTATAAACGGGCGTATTTAATAGGATGTTTGCTAATCCGATAGGGATTTGCTAATCTGGGCTCCCCCCTCAGACTAGGAATTCTAATTTGCCTAAAATGCAGTTTTGGCCGAATTACCCCTCTCCTTATCACGCCTTTCTCGATCAGACAAATCCCTCTTCTCTCTCAGCAAATTGTTCTTCAAGAGGAACCCCAGCATTGCCTATTCGGTCTCTTAGAAAAAATTGCTCTACAAGATGAACCCTAGCATTTCATCTTGGATCTCTCAACATATCAGTCTTGATGATGAACCCTAGCATTCCCTCTTCGATAACTCAAACAAATCGTTGTACAAGATGAACCCTAGCATTCTCAAATGAAGCCAATCAATGTGGCAGAGCTGAATTCATCCCGACGGCCGTGTAAAAAGACAATTTACCCACCTCTTTCTCGTCAATTTTCAAACATAAATCGACGCTCCTTTGTTTTTTGTCTCTTCTTTTGTTCAGGTGAGCATCTGAATATCTGCTCCTATGCAATGTTTCTCTTGCAGGTTTGTTTTGCTCAGTGTAGGGCAGTTGCTGAGCATGTTGTGGTTTGTAGATTTCTTAACTTTTCATTTTTTGACATTGTTGATATATTTTATCTAAGAATTCGAATCACTATTCCCGTTCAGCTGCTTCTCTACGTGTTTTTCTTGTGGGTTTGCTCTGTTTTGTTGTGTTGGGAAGCTACTTAGCATGTTGTGGCTTACGGATTTCATATCTTCTCTTTTTTTTGACATTTTCTTGTTTTGATCATAACATTGATTCACGGAGGAAAGAGATTAATGAAGTTCTGATGCAATTATCCTTATATATATAGTTTAATGATGTGCCTTCAGTTCAATGTAAAACATGAATGGGTAGTGCTCCATTGCTATAGACATATAGACAAATATATAAGAATGCTTGAGTTAAAAGGCCAAGAGATTTGGATTGTTCATTAACTTTTAATTGTAAGTTCTTATTGCATTTGGGTTTCGATATTCGGCTTTTTTTCCTCTTTCATTTGTTGTAAATGCTACTTTAGAAGGAAAATCATTGTACTTTTCATTACTATCAAGAATTTGGTCAAGTTTATATACGAGTACTTCTTTTTGCAGTCATGGCTCGGCTGAATATAAGGAATAAGAGGAGTATGAAGAAAATGGTTATCTTGACATGGTGGATTCAAATTTGTGATTTTTTTACAGATTTGATCAACCTTCTCCTAAAAATAGCTATTCTTTATGATCCAAAGCCAACCATTAGATCTTATAAGTTGAACCTATTTGAGAATAGAGATTATATTAGAAGGCTTGTGCATGTTGATGATATTACCTGCACTGAACAACTGAGAATATATAGGAGAGCATTTTTCAGACTATGTCAAATGTTAAAGGATACAGTCAGAAACCAACAAGGAATGTTAATGTTGATGAGCATGTTATCATATTCTTGTATATTTTTGCTCATCATTGGAAAAATCGTGTTGTTAAACATAATTACATGAGGCCCGGTGAAACTGTTAGCAGATGTTTCCACAAAGTTCTAATTGCAACATTGCGTTTGCAAGCCCATTTGTGTAGGAAACCCCTACCCATTGCTGATGATTGCACAGATGATTGTTGGAAGTGGTTTCAGGTATTAATAATAATGATATCTTTTACTTGTTTGTTTAGGTTTTAGTAAATTATGAGATACTTACCTACTAATATATGATTTGCATGTAGAATTGTCTTGATGCTCTTGATGGGACTTATATCAAAATCAAAGTACCTTGGATTGATAAACCTAGGTACAAAACTTGTAAGGGTGAAATAGTAAGAAACGTGTTAGGAGTTTGTAAACCTGACATTCAATTTTCATATGTCCTTCCTGATTGGAAAGGATCGGCTGCTGACAGAAGGTACTTCGTGATGCTCTTTCTTGGGAACATAGACTTGGGGTGCCTAATGGTAAGACATAGTATTATCATATAAATTTTTTTGTTTATGTAATCCAAGTAAAAATAAGAAGTATATCGAATGACGTGATTTTTTTATTAAATATAAGTTGCTATTATCTAGTAGATGCTGGTTACACTAACTGCAAGGGATTTCTAGCGCCATTTAGAGGACAACGATATAATTTGAACAAGTGGCCTCAAGGTCATCAACCAAGAAATGAGGAAGAGCTTTTCAATCTAAAACATGCATTTGCACACAATGTCATCAAGAGATGTTTCGATTTGCTTAAAACACGATGGGCCATCCTTAGAAGTCCATCATTTTATCCTCTTAGAGTACATAATAGCATTATAATTGCTTGTTGTTTGCTCCACAATTGCATAGAAGGGAGACGGCTGTTGATCCTATGGAAGCCGAATTGGATGAAAACGGTTTTGTTACTACCTCTAATGATAGAGAAAATATCACTCAGGTTCAGACATCAAATGCATGGACTAATTGGAGGAAAGACTTAACAAATTAGATGTTTGATCATTGGAGGGCATCGTTTAATAGATAGTTGTACTTGTCGATGTTTCATATAACTTCCATGTTGTTTGTTGCTTTGTTGAGACAATGTTTATTGTATATTTTATGTATGGATCTTAGCAAATGATATTCAGCTTTCTTTTGAGATATTTTTCTTGAATATTATTCGGTGCATCAATATTATACATTTTGAACTTGATATATATTTTATCATCTTAGAATTATTTTTGTTTAGAAATGGCTGCAACCTCATTCTAAGTGAATATGCAAACCAGTAGACAATCTAAAAGGAAGTGGACCATGGCTGAGGATGTTGCTCTTATGTCATGTCATATTGATTTAAGAAATTTCAGTGCTCATAATGCTCATACTGGGTTTAAGTCTGGGTATTTAATTGAGCTAGAGAAAATGTTACAAAAGAAATTACCTAATAGTCGCATTAAGGTAAGGCCTCATATAGTATCTCGAATACAAACTCTAAAGAAGGATTGGAGTATTGTCATGACATGACAATGAATACTTCAGGGTGTGCTTGGGTCTCAACTCGGAAGATAGTCACAGTAGAGGATGATGCATGGGAAGCGTATGTGGCAATAAGTAACCGATGTTCTAACTTATTCTTCTAGTTGCAATCGTACTTTTCACTGAAGTTAAATTATATAATAAATAATAGGGAAAATTGAACCATATATCTCAACATTTACGTATTATCTTAATTTTATTCCAATATCGATTTTTGTTCCTAAGATATCATAACGTTAATGTTAGGTGTTAAATTTATCTTGCCGTAAATATTTGGTCAATTTTTAATGAAAATGCTGATGTGACATGTTAATTACTTGACGGTGGATGTGGAGAGTGTATGGGTCTCAATACATAGAAAAAATAATATTATGTATCCCAACCTTTTAATGTTTTCTCAATTTTTCCCAACTTTGTTGTTTTTTATCCCAACTTTTTTGTTTTTTCTCACTTTTATTCCAATCTTTTCATAATTTTTCAAATTTATCCCAATCCATTGGGATAATATTGAGAAAACAATAAAAGATTGAGACAGAACTAAGAAACTATCGAAATATTGGGATAAAATTGAGAAATCATCAAAAGGTTAGGATAAAATTGAGAAATAACAAAAATATTGGGATATATGGTGTAATTTTTCTCTTATATCGAGACCCACACGCTCTCCACGTTAGTTTCGTCAAGCAATCAATGGCCACGTCAGCATTTTTGTCAAAAATAGACGGAACTTTTACAGCGTGATAGATTTGCAATCAAATCATTAATGTTATGATACCTCATGAAAAAAATCAACGTAATTAAAATAACATGTAAAAGTTGGAATACATGACGTTATTTTTGATAATTAATAAATGTTCTCATCTTCTTTTTCGGAGTCATAAAGATGCTACTCCAATCAAACTTAAGAGCTTTCCACATTATGAAGAATCAAGTTTGATATTCGCAGAGGACTGAGCCATCGGCAAGGATGCACAAGAAGTAGAAGACATCCTCCAAGAGCTAGACTTGAATGAAAGAGGAAATGAAGTGCAACCAAACGAGAATAATCAAAGTGAGAGTGGCTTTAGTAACATGAGATGGGCCTACTCCCATGTCAGGAAAGCACTTCATCAGGTAAAAAAAGAAAAAAGATGGAACAATGATTTGGCTGAAGCTATGAACAATATCGCCATTACAATGAGGCAGCAAATGAGAGATGTTAGTGACCAGCTTTCTAGAAGCATGCAATCCGACATAGTTTAGGAGAACTTGCATGAACGTTCGGTCGCACTTCGTGCCATAGATGGTCTCATTGCACAAGATAGACGTCTTGCTATCTGAAAGTTTGCAAAGCACCCTAAAGTTTTTTTGTTTTTCAGCAGCAAACCAGAGGAACGCTTGGAATGAGTGAATGATTTCCTAGGATATAAGTGACGAAGTTTATCTGACATCTTGGAACAAGGGGTGGGCATGGGGCGGTTCAGCGCGGTTTTAGCATAAATTGTAACTGTCCCGAATTTTAGGTTCAGGAGTTTCAATAACCGTAACCGTATTAGAATGAAAGAAGCGTCCCGAAAAAATACCGCTTTTCCGGTTCGGTTAACAGTACCTTACCGATACTGAGAAAACTTTTTAAAAAATTATGTTATCAAGAAACACACTTCAACTTATTCATCAACGATTCAGTACATCATAAAAACTAAAAACAGAAGTGTTATATCCAACATTCATCCGCATAATTAAAGTTGTACAAATTACATCATTTGAAAATAAGCTACTAAAGTTTTAGATTCCATCTTCTGCTCCAACCTTGAAGAAACTGCACTCTGGTCTTTTCACCTTAATATTCTTCAAACTTCCAAAATCAAATTGAGAACCAAGACCATTAAATTATTAAGAAATTATATTAGAATGTTGGAGTACCTTGAGGCAAAAAAACACAACTTTTAATCATCTAAGCTAATGACAGTTGAAGCCTCCTTTTGAACTGCCATCTCTACAAAATGGAACATAAAGCTAAGAGAGCATGATTCTTCAACTGTCAATTCACATTTTCAAGACGATGATAATAATGAGGTTATAGAAAATAAATTACCTCTCTCAAATTTCTCAAGTTCCTCAAAGTCTTCATCAGTTAGCATCATGAAAGGGGTGGACTTTATCCAATCCTGGGTACAAATCAGTGCTCGACCATGGGCGGGGTCAAGGAACTATGATAGGGATTAATTACACGTCCACCGGTGCTAAAAGCACTCTCCGAAGCAACTGTGGGGACCGGCATGGAAAGCACATCCTGAGCTATACATCCGAGAATCGGAAGCCTCGAGGAGTTCACATTCCACTAATTTAATGTCTAGCTCAATGAGCGATTACTTCTCCAACTCTGATTTTTTTGTTCATATCTGACCAGTTGCTTCCAAATATGCTCCCATACCGTAAGGATCATCATCAATAACAGTAGATGACTCTGTTGTTGATTGTTTGGATGAAAGAGGTGTAGATCTTGTGCACTTATCCCCCTCACTAGGCATGTATTGCTCATATAAGGAATTTAGACAATCAAGCAACTTTTGGATCAATCTCAAAAAAGTGGTTAATGAACCAATCAATAGCAAGATATTAATAGAACTTATATTCCCGAAATACTTCTGATACTTCCTTTTCATCTTCCTAGCCATCTCCTTAATGCTTGGATCTTCAAGCTCAGAGTCAGAATACTCATTGATTTTTTTACCAATAGAGATTACTAGTGACATATAAAGATCCTGAGATACGAATTGTGGCATTGTAGACAATCTTCAAGAAAGGCAAAACTCACCTTGCATAGTCCTAATCTTCTTCTTGAGGCACTCCTTTCATTTTATCTTCAGAAAGCTCCTCAACAAACTTACTATCCTGCACCTCCAATAATTCAAATGCTTTTTAATATTTCAATGCTGACTCCAACATTAAACATGTCAAATTCCACCTAAATGTAATTTTTTCCTGCTCTACACAACTCTTGAATGTCTGAAGTCCAGCTGGAGAAGATCTAGCACATTTCACTGCAACACGAATTCTCACAATTGAATCATCCACCTCCTTTAGACCCTCGCTGACAATCAAACTCAGAATATGTGCCAAACAATGCATGTGGATGCATTCACTCCTTCAATAGTACACTATTCCAAGATAATAATCACTTTCCGAGGTATTAAATTCCATCATTGGAACTAGCATTATCAACAGTCACACTGAAAACCTTAGTCATATCCCAGCCAAGTAAAACATTTTTCAATACCCTTAGCAATTATCTCACCTAAATGACTCGAAATCTGACAGAAGTTCAAGATTCTTTTATGCAACTTCCAGTCATTATCAATAAAATGCACGGTGATGGACATATAACTCATAGTTTGACAAGACGTCCAAGTATCAGCAGTAAGACAAATTCTCTGACAATTTTTAACCATAAACTTCTTTAGCTTCTGTCTCTCAATATCAAACATTTCAAAGATATCCCGTGCAAGTGTACTGCGTGAAGGGACACTAACCATGGGTTGTAGAACACTAATGAATCTACGAAATGCCTCATTTTCAACAAATCTAAAAGGCAATTCAGCCGCAAGAAACATCCTAATAAGCCCATCTCGACAAGTCCCTCGATCAAATTTCCACGAATCAGGAAATAGTCGAACCACCACTTCCATCCTTACTTTCAGCTGTAAAAGGAATAATTTTTTGCCTCTTATCCGCCATTCTATCAGGATGATGCTGTTGTTGGCCCAGTAGGAGTGGGGGTACTAGACTCAGCCTGAGCTCCACTTGTCTCACCCAAGGATGACATCTATGATCAATAAGGGGTAAAATGATTTCAGTAGAGCTTCCAGCTTGAAAACCTTAAAAAAACCTAACCTTCGCCAAATCCTGTAGAACCACGAAATTGAAAACAATGAGTGGAAACTGACCTTGAGGAGAGAGCTTTATAAGATCTTTTGTCCTCGTCGGTCGTCACGACCCTTGCAGGAGGAAAATGCAACTGAGGGTCTGAGATGTAAAGGGGCTCGGTGAAGACTACGAGAGAGATCGGAGATGTCAGTTAAAGTTCAGGAAGAGGAGATAGAAGAGAGCGAAGAGGAAGAGTGGAAGACCGCCGCCTGCCGTAGGATAATCGATGGTCGGACCGAACAATCGTTGATGATGGGAGCAAAGAAGAGAGGAAGACGAAGCTTTTTAGTGCAAGAGTCGGAGACGAGACTCCGTCTCCATGTGAAAATGAAACTAGGGATTAGCTAATTAGGGGATTTAGATTATTATATTTGACTTTAATTGATTAATTAGTTATAATATTATTTTTATGTATGTAAAGATATGAAAATTTAGATACCAGGGAAATGGGAATCGTCGAATTGGATTGATGGCCTCAAAGTCATAGGCAAACATTATACTAACTTTTATATTATATTTAACATTAACAGTAAATAATAATAATAATAATAATATAAATTAATATATATATATATATATATATTTGAAACGGGATGGATAACCGTGGTTTCTAATTTTGAAACCGTAACCGTCCCGTAACTGGTTTTCCCTTTAAATTCTCGAATCATATTATTCCTGTAACCAATTAATCCGGTTTTTTTTATTTGGTTCGGGACTTTTTGCAAGACGGTTCGATTTTTAGGATTTTTTGCATGGCCCCTACTTGTAACCTTTTTGGATTTATGATGGCCATGTATATTGTTGGTGTAGCTACTGCTATGTTTTTTTTTTTAATAGCGGGATGAAAATGTAAGCTAGAATTATTAAAAACTTATAACATTTTTTGTTAGCCAAAGATGGTCATGGATGGTGTTTTAATGCTAAGTAGAGAGCTGTTATGGGTGATGATCATTTGAAATCTTGAAGCTGGTAATGGATGGTACCTAGCAAATATGGGTGATGGATCATCTTTTTGGATAATTATCAAAACCATAGTAGTAGATTTATCGTTGTCCCAATCCTCTGTTTATTAAATCATTGGTGGTAAATTACTCCTCTCTAGGCTTCCCTTATTCATCATTTTTTGTTCAGTTTTCTTTAAAGTATCATGTCCATTGAATTTTTTTTAATTACTATCTGAATGTGCTTCTTTTCCATAATTTCGCTTTTTTGTTATGTAAAATGAGAAGAAGCACAAGAAAGAACA
The DNA here is from genome assembly GCF_007655135.1 of Punica granatum. Classification (NCBI taxonomy): domain Eukaryota; kingdom Viridiplantae; phylum Streptophyta; class Magnoliopsida; order Myrtales; family Lythraceae; genus Punica; species Punica granatum. The sequence goes on from NC_045128.1 coordinate 23,894,961, forward strand.
GGTTAGGAGTTCAGATTCTCTTAGTTTGAATTTGTATATAAATCTAACTCACGTTAAAGTGCGAGCCTATATAAAAAAAAAACATGATGCTCTTGTTAAATAAATACAAAGATTTCATTTAAAGGAACATCACCATGTGATATAATCTCCCTTGACGACATAATGCAAGTGAAATATTTATACCTTATTATTCCGAGGGGATTATCACCATGTGATATAATCTCCCTTGACAACATAATGCAAATGAAATATTTGTACCCTATTATCAAAAGTGTCCTATTAATGTATACGTGGTCTAGATCAGTTTCATCATAATATTATGCATATTTCATTTCTCTCCATCAGTACATCGAGAAAAATGAAATAAATATGAAGTGAATGAGTGGGGACTACAACATAATATTTTGACTACCAATTAGAAAACTATGGAAACTCTCAGATTCAACAAGTTGTAAATCAAATGGCATAAAAACAGGTAAAGCAAAGCTTTGCTTGAAGCTTAAGAATGGAGGCAAGTTTGTCATTGGAATATATTATAATTCGATGAAAGACAACTTCAAGATATGAAACAATGGCCTTCAAAAGTGTCCTATTGATATATACGTGATCCATATCAACTTCATCATAATATTATGATATTATGGATATATACGTGGTTCAGATCAGCTTCATTATGATGACATCATAGGTCCAACCTTCATATTTGCTACGCTCAAGGACTCCATGATCCAACAAACTCGATATTTCTAACCAATTCAAACTCAAATATGGTAGAAATCTAATCTACATAGGTACTTTCTCATGTATTCAATATGAAACCAAACAAGCAACAGAACAGGAACTATGATTTACAAAGGATGCAGAAGTTGCAATTACTCATGCATCTGTTAGAAAGATTGAAAGAGTGTAACATCATATGACCACCAATTCGGATTTCACAAACTATCAAAACAATTACACCTTATTCTCGTGGAAGGAAGATCCTTTTCTTCTCGTGTAACAATGAAGAATAACGATACAAATCCTATGAATGTTGAAATCCTCTTAAAACCTGAAATTGCAAAAAATTTTCATTGAGTACAGTGAAAATTGGGCCAAATTCAGAAAATCACTCTGTTAAGTGAACACAAAGATTCTATCCTCTCTTCCCAAATCGAATATGATGAAATTCATTGTCATATCATCATCATCCTAAAAATGAAATATTCAAGAAATCTAAGAAAAAGCAGAGAATTTTTACCTGCAGTTCATGGCTAGAAAGAGCAGTAATCTTGTTCTTTGCAACAATGAGCTCCTAGGAGAGCTTCCTATTCTTGTACTTGAGTTATGAGTTCAAGCTCCGAGCCTTCTTCAGCTCCGCTCTCAATCCCGATTCACATTCCAAGTTCGTGATCAGGTTCTCACTCATCCCCTCTTTCTCCTTCAAGTTCCTCTTCCCCTACTCCTCTACCCTAATCAACCCTCCCCCGCCTCAACTGAGCGAACTCCTCCACTGTTGCGGTCGCCTCAGTCAAGCTCCTGAATGAACTCTCATGGGCTTAAGAGGTGGCAGCACGACCACCCTCTTGTTTCGAGAAATTTGTAGAGAGGTTGCCTTGTGCTCGCTTGGACAACTGTAGGCCTCCTCGACGATGCTGCTGCTAGCCCTAACATAGAGGGGCTAGCTTGACGTTTCTTAGTTTTTTTTTTATAATTTTAATACAATATAAGTAAGGGTATTTTGGTCCTATTGTTATTTCTCTTTATCATGTTCCCTTCTAATTCCAAGATCCAACCAAACAAAAAAAATGAACTATAATAATAATTCTACCCCATTTTAATTCTTATTCCCCTTTACTTCTTAAACCACCAACTAAACCTACCGTAAACTAGACAATACACTCACACTTTGCGCGGAATTATTATTTGTGACAGATTATGATATACTCTTCATTTAATTTGATTTTAAATTTTTAATTAATTTATGATTTATAGAAGGGTTAATTGCATCAAAAATCACAAGCGTTCACACGTGTCCAAATTTAGCATTAACTTTATTTTTTCCCGTAAAATTATTGTCAGTGTCAAGACTTGAAATTTCAGCAAAGTGTTCCTTATATTTCCCTCTTAGCTCATTTGAAAAATATATGCATTGTGTGAACTGCATCTCAATGAGTACTATATTCCAAAGCAAAATGAATTTAATATTAAATAAATATTTAATTGCAAACAACCAAATATTCAAATAAACAGTACAATCACATCCAATCCAACTATCAAATCACCTACACACATATACGATATATATACATACTATAATAATAATTATATCCAATATAGTAACTAAATTTAAGTCCTACTAACAAATACACACAACTCTTCCAACCATTTCTCTAATATCCAATATCGTATAAATATCAAATATCCATTCATTTAGCGTTTCATAATAAATCACTACATAATCACTTGACAGCTCAAACTTTAGCAACAATATGACTTTCACAGAACAACCTCAAATAATTTCAACAATCATCACATCTCTAGCAATCATACCAGATAAACAATATACAACACAACCAATCAATATAGCCATAGGGTCGCATTTTCTTGCGACAAGTTAAGACAGTACCATGTCCCCATACATCTCACTCATATCATCCTCAACTCCCAATATCCATATCTCATAAGCGGGGGCTGCCTATTAACCTCTGGCGGAAAGAGTTTACCTTAATTTATATTCCGCTGGACTTAGCGGCCACTCAGGCCCCTTTTACTATTCTGTCGGGTCCAACGGCCGTACGGGGCCCCTTTTTTATTCCGTCGAGTCCAGTGGTCCCATGGCCATTGTCAAACAATATTAGTATACACAAGCACAATCACAATCCCATTACAATGGTATCACGTTATCATCACGATACACAATCACACGGCATATCTCCAATTAAAATAAAACATAAAAGGGTAATATCTCTAAAGTCCTTTCACACAACATAGTAAGATTGATTCCTTAATTTAACTATCACAATATTCTTCTTAAATAATTTATATAACTATAATACATCATTTTACATGGGACTAGAGTACTCATCCATAACTCCTAAAAATAAATCGCCAAGTTCAAGTCTTCGAGATACATGACTTTGGTATACTTCATCCCTGATAGATATTAAATTTAATAAGAACCAATTTATAAGCATATATCACACCACCAAGTAAATAATCATATCATTTGATACTACGTTTATTCTCCTAAAAGTTATAGATTATATTGCAAGCTACTTCTCCATTTCAATATGACTTAGTGAAAAAGCAATCCAATACTAGTCTCCAGTATGCTTATCTAACAATAAAATAATGAAAGTAGCACCCCATTATCTCTTTATAATTTTATTTTAGATAAATCTACAAAATAATGTTTCATGGAATGATGCAAATTAATACCCAACCTTTCCTGTTACCCAATTCACCCTTTGATGTCCTCACAATTAATTCAAAAATATAAAAATATTCCCAATCAAAACCACTTAATCCCAATAACATTTTAAATAGTAAAATGAGCAAATTTATAACTAAAATATCAATAATCATTTTCACCGCTCACTTAATCTCCATTCAAAAATCCATTATCAAGTTCCTAGCACAGAAAAGTAAGTTTCCAGCATATTAACCGAGTCATTTCCCAATTTGGTACTTCAAGTAGTTCATTATCCTCGAATTCACAACAACGATTACCCAATCAAACACATTCTCATGAAAATTTGTTCTTACGCCGAGCAGCAAAGTTCAAGACTCAAATGGATATTTTGGTCAACCATTGCCAGAATGAAGCATGTGGATAATAATGTCATTTCTTCTAAGTTGTATCTAGAAAAAAAAAAACTCATGGCATTCTACAAAGGCAAACCAAGAAACCGAGTTTGGAACCTTGACCAAGAGCACTCGACTATCAATAAATTAATTCATACATATGTCAATCACAACTAACCATACAAATTCAATCGTCCATTGACCCAATAAAGCTCAAACATTCACCCCTAAACTGATTTCTTCTAGTAACTTGTCACGACTAAGCTCAACCTGTTTATCTCCAATATCAAGAACAATATTTAAGTATAAACATCCAAATCATTAACCAATCTTGCTAGTTTTCCCCAATCTATTAGAACATACTTCATTTAGTCATAAGAAAACCAATTCCGATCTGAGCAAGCCAGCAAATTACCAAATTTCATGGTATCCACTTGCATAAAACACATTTCTATCATCCAACCTCAACCTCAGCTGCAATGAACTCGAACCAACAATCCCCCACACGAAAACTTAGTAAATACCATTGTTCGAGCTATGGGAAACAACTTACAACAAAGCCCACACCATCAGTCAAAACGCTAACTAAACTAAAATGAAAAAAAACAAGGCCTAATCCGTGTCTAATCCTAGTCAATAAGAATGTCTTTGGTATGAGGATCACTTACTAATCAAAGCCCCAAACTCAGTCTTCTTCTTCCCCTTTGAATTTAATTCGGCTCAATCGTCTCCCTCGCTCTCCCTACTTACTGTGCTGCCTAGTTCAGCTCAAAAGGAAGAAGAACGAACAAAGCTGAAGCTACTCCCCGAAGCTTAGTACTCTTCTTCTTTGATATTGCTCTGCTCTGTCTCTCTCTCTGTTTCTTCTTCCCTCAAACCCACCAGAACAGAAAAGAAAGAAAAAGAAAACAATGAAAACTGATAAATGAGAGAGAGACGGTGGAAAACGAATGGGAAGGTTGATAGAGTGTATGCAAGTCTATAGTAACAAGTTACACATCCTCTCTCTCTTTTTTTTTTTTTTCAGCAACATAAAAGTCCAATATAATATAATATATATATATATATATATAAGTATATGTGTACGTATGTATGTTTGAAAAATATGCCAGGTCTCACAGTCAACACCTCATTTTGGTCCAATGACTCTAGGATAAGACATCGACAGTGATCCTAACTACGACCCTGGGATTATAGCAGAAGAATACCCGACAAACCTCGGGGTTACTATTCACGGTCGAGTCAATAGGGCCCACCAAGCGACCCTGGAGCATGACAGTGTAGAAGGCCCCAAGGTTCCCACATGGATCACAGAAAGGAATCGAAGAGACTAGACAACGGTTGATCCCTAGTGAGCAGAAGTCGGTTCACTACAACACTATTCATCGCTGGGTCTTCGGGCCATTAGAATGTATCCAATATAGGACTATAAAAATCCCTCATTATTCCAAATTGATGAATATCGCCTCCGAGCACATTTCGCAAATCATCTACTTGAGCTAGGGCTTTCCTAAGTAATCGCAAATGGCCCTTCTAACAGGGCTCTCGAGACACCGACTGAACAAGCTAATCGAGGACACCCGAGGATAGGTCTAGCATTTTTAAGGTTCTCAGGACCATGGAATAAGCTTCAAACTGTTCTCCGAAAGTCATTCAAGTCTCCTAAGTGACCCCGAATATAAGAAAGGGCCTCTTTCAGTAGGAATCTTGAACCGGAGTCTTGTTCAGTGAAACGTCAATACTAGAAATCAGGCTCGGCCAATCCCAAGGTCCTCAAGGACCAGCGAGTTCGTGTCAGATCCCAAGTGTCTCTTAGGCGAAAAAAAGGACTCATTTCAGGTGAATTCTTGAACTGGTGGTCTGTCAAGCGAAATGTTAATGCACAGGGTCAACACCATCCATTTCTAGCAACTTCAAGGGCTAAGGAGATCATTTTAGTTCGGACTGCACAAATCATCCAAGTTTCCATAGTGAATCTAGAATGGTCTCAAACGTCGCCAGACGAACCTTCGGGATCTATTTTCAATAAATGGAGAATACAACGAACTCCAAGCACATCGAGACACTCAAGAAACAATCAGAGAACTTTGAATGTAAATTCTCGGGACTTCTCTGGTTCCCCGATTTGTATCGGAGGCAGTGGTGTCAACCGTTCCGCCTGAACGACAAAGCATATCAAAATGACCGGTGCAAAATGAAAACACGTGAATGGTCGATAGAAACGATTAACTTTACTCCAATCACCCGAATTGAGCAAAATCGACTCCCGAGCCTCCGGGCACACAAGTCATTCCACTAAGCAACATATGTTAATATTGAGCTTGCTAGAATCCTCTCTTCGCACACATCGATAATGCATCATTCAATCGAGTCACAAAACTCGAAAGTGCAATCAATCGATACCCAAGCTTCCCTGACTCCCTAAGTTCATCATGGGACCCGCGACTCCCCTAGCCATGGCCGACCAAGACTTGGCCTTCTTTCCCTTTCTATTTATTCAATTTGGTACAAGTTTCCCCATATTCAAATATACAAGTACACAATCACATCCATCTTCTCTTCAACTTCCCTTGAAACATAGATCTTGCTTCCCCATTCCCATTAAACAATTTGGTCAGCCCCTTGCTAATCAAGACTGGCCACCCTTAATCATTCCATTAATCTTGCTTTGCATGCTTCTCGACACACATACATAAGCCTAAACTTGCAAGACAACTTCACTCTCTGGAACTCTCTCTCTCTAAGCCTCAAGCTCACTCGAATCCTCTCAAACTCTCTTTATTCTCTCTGGAATTTCTAGAATTCGTCCAGCCCAAGCCAAGGCCAAAACCGCCTCATTTTACCAAAAAACACTCGATTTTTCGACGACCACTTTCTGACTTGACCCGAACTTCGAACAAACTACATACCCCACACGTGAGGAAGAGTTTTGGTGATGTTGCAAGGATAATGCCTTCTAGAGGGCTCTCGGTTCTCCTTTGTGTGTGGACGACTATGGGGCTTTAACGGGTGAATGGTCACCCTGAATGGGTAGAAGAGGTAAAGAGGATGGCTGTGGTGACATTCATGGATAGAGAAGGTTGTCGAAGGTGGCCAAGAAGGGTCAAGCTTGGCCGTGGTGCAAGTAGAAAAGGGAAGGAGGGGTTGCCGGTTTCTCAATAGGGAAAGAAGGAAATGAAAACATCCATTTTGAAGTGTGGGCAAGAATTTCTAGAGCTCTGATGCAATGAGGCAGCTTTGGGGCTGAATGGGAGAAGTTTCCACTTAAATAACATGATCCAATGGTGATTAGAAGGGCAAAACACTTTGATCCAAGGTCTAGCAATGTTTCCTGATTAGGGCTAGAGGTTTTAGCGAATTTAAGGAAATGTCTAAGTTGCTCTCGCCCAAGATAGTCTTTTTATCTAAAAGTGTCATGTGTTAGACAAATACCATTCAAATTTCAGCTCATTTTCAACATCGGGAAGCGTGTCAAAAAATTCTTCCCTCGATATGGGTCATTTTCTAGACTAGTTCAGATTAATTGACGGTTTTGGGCAAAATTTTCTTCATAATACCCCAATTTATTTTCATAGCACGTAGTTCCAAGAGTTAGGAGTCTGTAGAAGGCAGCCTTGCCAGTAAATACAACTCCATCCATTTTAGAAGAAGTATTTCCCCTGACGTCCTGAGTCTATCTACTTTTCATCGCTATGCACATAATTAACTTTTAATTTTGTTCTCCTGGCCTCGAGAATTGTCCCATTTGGATCCAAATTGAGCCCAAAATGTGCTTTTATATATTAAAATGGATTGTCTCAAATCCACGTCCCTGACATCTCGACTTCTAAAAATTTTATCTCCCAACTCCAATAATCTTTTGGGGTGATTTTTGTACCCAAACATCACCGACTAGTTGAATTTCGAGGAAAAAATAGTTTTAGCACGAATTGCTTCCATTAAGCTAGCTAATTTCATAAATTCCCGAAATACAGAGAAGTAACATTTTTGGTCATTCCTTCCTTAATCGAGAATTTCGATAAGTCATATGTCGGGATCCGGGATGAGTTACGGATGCTGCGAAATTCCTGATTGAATCTCTCAACATGCTTTATCTGCGAGAAATTTTCAAGTCAATCTAAATCCTGATGAGTGATTTGCCTGATTAGCCTTGAAGTTGGACGGGGAGTGTTCTTTGTCCTGATTGTGGTCGTTCGAGGTTCAAGTTGCCTTCTTGTCAGTTATTTCCTGCAATAAGGAGAGGAAAAGCAATGAAGGAGCAAGAACTGTTCGTAATTTGAATGCAAGGACATAGAGGATCAAACTAGCCTGGTAGGTGTCGTTGTGCGAGTACCCCGATGGACATCCGCAAGGTGCGTTAAGGGTGCGTGCATGTGTAAGGTGGATGCATGCTCGCACGACGCGAAATGGCGCGCTCAGTTGGACGTGTTTGGTTGCACATAAAGGCGTGTGCTCAGTCAGGCGATGACGCGCTCAGTTGTGTTGGCTGAGTGGGGAGTTAGCTTCACTTGAGAAGGTGGATCGATCCTCGGGTCATGGCTCGCCTTGTAGTAGAGGAAGGGTGAAAACCGCAGGAGGTCTACCTTTGAAAGTGGACACAACTCACTTGTCATGCAGAAGTATTAGCTTTTGCGCATAAGAGTAAATGGATAAGATGCATGCGATGTGTGTATTTTCAAAAGCTAATATCGCCATTCACATTGACTTGAAAGATTTAAAGTACAATGCAAGTTTTGCAAAATAAAATCCTAAGCTGATCTTCCATCACACTCGGAATTTGAGTGAGCACAGCTTCAAAAAGTACCAGTTCTGGCGAGGGCCTTGTAGAGACATCTATCCTAGAATGCATATGTGGCCTCTACGAGCCCTCTTCCTAGACCTCTCCAAGGCGGCGTTCGCTCAAGCGAGCTCTTGATCGCGTCTCTGTAGTTTGGTGTTGGTCTAATCGAGCTCCCTCTGATGTTATGGTTGGCCGGCGAATTCTTCATCTCTTAGCAACCTCTCGGAGATCAATGCTAGCGTTTGAGGTCGACCATGGTAGCTGTGCTCGAAGAGAAGGGTGTCTTGGAAGATGTGCGGCCTGCATCCTATGGCGAGTCCGGGAAGTTCTCGTGGGTTGGTGGACTCTATTGAGGCGTGAGCAAAAGGCCGAGTAAGGCGTCTCTTACCAAGACGAAAGGAAAACTGACTTAGGACTCGTCCCTATAAATAACACCCTAATTTTGTAAAATAGATAATGTATGTGTGCGAAGGAAGTAAATGCCCATGGCTTAATGCAATTATAAGGTACATTGCTCTTGAAATAGAAAAGACTCAAATTGGCATGCAGGCCGACTTGATGGACTGTTGTTGGAGTTGGGTTGGAGGATGGCATGGAGGCCCAACACGATGCATGGTTTCGGTAATATAATGACCGTGCTATCTAGGGATGGGGGGCCCCAACTTAACAGTGTCAATTCCTTGAAATCGAGCGGGATTCTTTTAAAAGCCTAAGCGACATTCGAATTGCGTGCCGTACCCCTACTTCGAACCCCTATCTAACCTATGCTCCTATTACTAGTCGTAGGACGCGACTTATAAGTACCTAGAGCTATAGTGATATACAAGGTGAGTGCATAAATAAAAGTGCGTAAAGTAGCTAAGCGGGAAATTACGGAAAGCAATAAATAAACAAGCAAACAAAGCAAGCGAGACCGAGCGTGAACCCTCTAAGTATCCCCAATGGAGTCGCCAAACTGTGCGCACCCGAATTTTGTCTCGTCGGGGCATGCATGCGCGCGCCTATGCAACGCGGTTTGAGAGTGTCCACCTTCCCGGGGACGCACGATGGAACCACATGAGAAGGAGTCGCCACTACTTGTTTACGACCCGAAGGTTGAGGGTCGGTGAGTTGCCCGGGTCTAGGGGTACGGGGTACGCCTAAAATGCTAAGGTAATAGTCTGTATGGAACCGGAAATTCCTAGTTCGGGGGTTCTATTACGTGTAGGCCGATATCCTTCACATCATTTCGGTACTCTAACTTGCTAGGCTTGCCATTTTTATTTATTTACCACATGATTTATGGTTGCACTCGACTCGCCCGTTTTGACGCCATAAATTTGAATAAGCACTCAAATCGTCCACTCTCCGATCAAGAGTTTTACATAAATGTACAACATAAGCCCTTACATTGTTCCCTCAAATAAATAAAAATACAAATTACAATGACTGAATCCTGATCGGTTCGCGTTCAGTCATTATTCCATTCGTGCTCACCGTGTGGTTTGAAAAAGACTGAAAATTAAATTAAGATGCGCACTCGATGTTTGGGGGCATTGGACCCCATGATCGATGGTTAGGGGCGTCGAACCCGTGTAAATCGTATCCTAAGGATCGGGCTCGATCCGCATAACAAACAAGTGCAAGAATGTAACAAGTAAGCACAAATAAACAAACAATGTGGTTCTGTTATTGCCGAATTTACGTGAATTAACTGATTATTAACCGGGATATCTTGGCATTCAAATCCTATCCTAAAACAAACAAGCGGGGTGATAGAGAGGACATGTAGCATTCAGCGTCATTTTTAGTGGATCCGACAAACACAATGTCTGTAATCAAGTCTCGAATGTGTAGGTTGTTTTTAAATTATTATGTATCGTGACAATGTGACTTTTACAAATTAATCTAATTAGTATTTCAGCCTTAGGAATCGGAATCTAATTGAGTCTAATTGAATGTCTCTAGGCTTGATTAGTGTAAATAATCAATTTTGTGTATATGGTTGAATGTATATGTGAGTAATTAGTCAAAATCTGTCGAACCATGAAATTGGTATATTAATCTGTAATCATTATGTAAACTTGACCTAACCACGTGGGGTTGAGGGTAATTAGATACTAATTAGTGTGTCATAAACCCTTAGGAAGGTCTTTGTGACCTTGAGGGTGTGTCATTAACTCTCATAAAACTTTTCTCATCCTTATTCATTTCTCCTTTCTTCTTATATATTTTTTCTCTTAACTAATTAATTGCTTAATTTTTGAGCGCTTAATGTATTCAACACCACCTTAATTTTGAGATTAATTGAAAAAAAAATCCAAATTGGTGTGTAAAATGATTAAAAATGGTTGATCATGTATATTAACATGAATCGTGGAGATTAAGGATAATAAACCTACTAATCGAGTCTTAGGATCCAAATTGAAGGTCAAATTGGCATTGAGGGTATTAGGATCAATCATTAAAATTAATGAAAATTTTAAAATTTTACTAAGAATGTATAATATTAGGAAATGAAATCTATGAAAAAAGACTATATTAGACACTTGCAATATTAATAGAAGGGGAAATTATGCCTTATAACCCGTGATTATATTTTGTCAAATCTATCATATATATTTTTTTATCAGATATATCTCATGGTTTACATTTTGCTCGAAATTTATCATAGCGTTATCTTGTTTGTTAATAAAATGTTAGTAGGCTCCAAATCCATCTCATGGTTTTAATTTTTTTCTCAAATCTATCATATGGTTTTAATGATTTCCTCAAAAGTATCCCATGATTTTAATTTTTTTTTCAATTCTATCCTGGATAAAATGGGTCATAGTAGCAAAACCATTAAATATTGACGGAGATATAACGGTGGGATAAATTTGAAGTAAAATGTAAACCATGTGATATATCTGACAAAAGAAAAGTATATGATAGATTTGACAAAACGCGTAAATTATGGACTATATAGCGTAAAAATTCCTTAATAGAATAATATTTGCATTTTGTATACAAAATCAATGATCATGTTAGAATGTTGAAATTGATAATATATATATCTTATTACATTTAACATCATAAATGCTTAAATACTATACGAAATACATATATAATTAATTAAAATAAGCATGTGTAATGCACATGATTATTAATTGTAAATTATTGAGGAATCATAAAACTTACACTAATTGTACTTAAAATTACACTAACTTTTACACAAAAAGTTGGGTTGCGTTTGATTAGCCAAATTAAGCGTTAAAATTAAACTTTCATCACTTAATTGGGCTAAAATCAATCCTGTTAGTGAATGGAGGTGGTGGCCGGAATCGGCGTTGTCTACTTGGTTGAAACTTATTGTTTCAAATTTGCATTTGATAGAAAAGATATTATTATTCTAAATAAGAAAATTGATTTTCACTGAAAAAAAGAAAGAAAATTGTTCATTCTATATGTGATGGATCTTTCGGGTCTAGTCAGACCATTACATTAAATTGACAACTTCAAAAAGCTGTTCATACTACACAAGAGCATAGTATAATACGAGGGTAGTTGGACAGGTATGTCCTCCATCATCTAGTGATTCAAGACATCTCTTTCAAGGAGGCAATGGGGATTTAACTTTCCGTCGAAATAATTAAATTAACATAATAATTCATATATAAAAATTAACTCGTGCATCCACTAATCCTGTCAAAATCCAATATCCTCCATCAATCCAGACTCAAGTTGAGTCTCCCACTAGATACCATTGAATTTTCTCCGAGACTCGAATATAATATATGGTACCTTTGCTCTAGGTAGGTTCGAGATATTTTTTTCCCTTAGATCTCTCTTTGGGATTTGTCCATTTCGGACACGTGTCAGGCCGTGAGAGCGTCAGCCTCCCGAGATATTCATTTCGTTTCATCAACTCTAAAAAAAGCTCCAAGAATCATCAGTGACTGAAGCAAAGCTCCATTCTCTCTCTTCTTCTTCTTCTTCTTCTTCTTCTTCTTCTTGTCTCCGTACTATCTGACAGATGAGTTCTCTACGGGGCTTGAATTGCTCTGCCGATTTCACGCAGAACCTCAGGGAACGGAGGCTCGACTTCCTCTCTTCAACCTCTGCCAAAGTTCCGCTGCTCGAGCCGAGGATTTGTTTTCCCGCGCGCGATCCTTTGCGTCTCAATCGTCAGAATAGCAGCTTAAGGAAGCCGCGCACTGTAGTTGAAGCTGTTTCCTCCACTGACATTAGGTAGCTGCTGCTGTTCTGTGATGAATTTCAATCTTAATGCGTGTTCTGCGTTGATGCTTGCGAGGTTTCAATCTCTCAGGCCCCCCACTCCCCTCCCCTCCCCTCCATTTCTCATTTGAACTATGCGTGGCCGATATGTATAGCTTGAATGCCGACTAGAAACGATTTCCGTGTTGCAGTTAGTTGATATGGCGGGGTCTAGTTCTGAGTTGATTTGCCGAATTAGACATTCAATCGCTTCGGTTGTTTGTGTCATTATAGTCGAAAGATCTAATATTGGGTATGGTACATTGGACACCCTGCGGAATGACATTACTTTAATTGAGAATAATGAAGGCCAGCCAGCAGGAGTCATTTTCGGTCAAAGGGTTGTCTTATGGTTGATCAATTGTTTTGAGGGTTACGGAAATATCTTTCATTGCCATTCGTTGGCTGAGCAAATGAAATAGCACCTGTTCGTTACCCTCTCTGGAAGTTGAAGGTTGCCCGATTTTGACTCCTCCAATGGGGTCAATGCACTTTCACAACTTATCCGGGGAATTTATGTTAACGGTGTGAAAAATTATAAGCTGATTTTCTTCTTTCTTTTCAGAGAAAAAGATAAGAGAGAGAAGAAAATGAAGTCAAAGTCTGGACATGACAAGGTGCAACTCAGCATTAGGTTGGATCATCAAGTTGAATTCGGGGAAAATGTGGCTATCTTGGGGTCCACAAAGGAATTGGGATCATGGAAGAAGAACGTGCGGATGAACTGGACGGAGAATGGATGGGTTTGTGACTTGGAACTAAAAGGGGGTGAAACTGCAGAGTATAAGTTTATAATTATAAGGAAGGACAAGAGCCTTGCATGGGAATTGGGTGACAATCGGGTTGTGAAGCTGCCCAAAAGAGGACATTATGCCATGGTCTGTAACTGGGATCAGACTAGAGAAGCTGTGGAGCTGATACCTTTGGACCTCAAAGAGGATGAGGATCTGGTACTAGATGAAGGGGAGAATGGTGCTTCTGCCCCTGAAAATGGTGCTGGTCTTGCAGAGGTGGAGACCAGTCCTTTTGTTGAACAGTGGCAAGGAAAGGCTGCCTCCTTTATGCGCTCTAATGAGCATGGTAATAAGGGATCGCATATCAAATGGGACACCTCAGGTCTTGAAGGATTGGCTTTGAAGTTGGTTGAAGGTGATCGCAGTGGAAGAAACTGGTGGCGTAAGGTAAAGATATGCAGTGAAATTGTTAGTGGTTTTTAGTTTGAGATGGTTTCGCATAACCCCAGATATTTCACATACTGTCAATCAAATTATTTCGATTGTGTTGTTAAATCTTCAGTAGTCCAGGCCAACAAATTTAGCAGCAAACTGCTAAGTTTACGCAATTTGACAATAATTAAAACATTAAAATTCAGGGAGATTTTTACTGAAGTTATTGAGATGGTTGCGGGGAATAGACTAATGGAGGATGTTGCAAACTCGAGAAGAATGACTAATCTTTATAAGAAAGTTTTGGAGCACGAGCTTAACCGATGTCTTTTTCATCCTTGCTTGTGTCTGTCTTATTTGTTTAATTGATAGTCCTTCACGCGTGCAACATGGTCTATCAGAGAGTTCCTACTCTGTTCTTGTGGTCCATCTCCTCTAAGCATATCATATTGCCTAGTTTAGTCTTGTGGTCCTTTGGTTCACAATTCTGTAACTGAACCACAATTAGATATGAGTAGGACACTATAGTATTCAATTTTTGACTTATATACTCAGAATTTGTTTGGTCTTGTCAAAGCTTGAAATTGTTCGTGAGCTAATTGTTGAAAGTCCTGAAAGTGGAGATCGTTTGGAGGCTCTCGTCTATTCATCCATCTATCTAAAGGTTAACTATCCAACTATTTCCAAATTGGTCCATGAAGTAGTTTCGATATTATTTTCTTAGACCTTCTTCTTATGCAGTGGATAAACACAGGACAAATACCTTGTTTTGAAGATGGTGGTCACAGGCGACCTAACAGGCATGCAGAGATTTCCAGGCTTATCTTTCGTGAGCTGGAGAGAATCGCCTGTAGAAAAGATGCTTCACCTAAGGTACTGCATGATTTTATGGCTTTTCTATATCATCACGTGGAACTTTACTATTTAACTTCACGTTAAGCTTTCAATAAGATAGTTCCATGTGGACAAGATCTTTTTTCAATTTCCATGGATCTAATGTTGATGAAAGTATGTTCTGTACTGTATCTTATGAGCTATACCCAACATAAACTTTACTCTCAAAAAGTACCTGACAAGGTACTGGATAGGAATGTGGCAGAAGTCAAAGTGAATATACAGTTAGAAAATTTGTTGTCTTTCCTCCTCGTTGTAGCTATTGGAGCTAGACTGGCTAGCTGTTTGCCTCAATCTTCGTATTGTCAAAGTTTTTAACCCTTCTATCACTGCTTCCGATTCAGTTGTTGGAAGATGTCTTATTTTAACGATGTAAAGTTCATTTGATCTTGGCAAGCTCTTGTTAGTCATCTTTTCGTTGGTCCTCAGATGACTTGCCTACATAATTGTGCATGAACATTGTGGTTAAAAATGAGCAAATGTTCAGTCTCTCCAAATTTACTCACACTTTTGGAATGTAAAATTAAAAGTCATCTAGGTCAATATTAGGATTTGCAATGTTTAGATGATATGATCAATCTCTGTAGGATATATAACTCTAGTTACATAATCTCTCTCTCTATCTGCACTCTCTCACTTATCATTTTTCCAGTTGATCTAAAAGAGTAGCTTTAAAGTATGCTGGCAACTTAATCAGAAACTCTTTAGAAGTTCACTCTTAATCAACTATGTTCACCCAATGGAAAAAATTCAGCTATTCCTTTTCTTTCATGACTTCCAAATAGTAGAGGCAATTCATGAACATAATGTGGTGCTGTATTATTTGTTACGTAGAAGCGAAGTGTTTAGTCTAACTTATGGAGTCGCCCCTTCTAATATTATGCTGTGCAGGAAATACTCGTCATCCGCAGAATCCATCCATGCTTGCCATCCTTCAAAACAGAATTCACTGCATCTGTTCCTCTAACTCGCATAAGAGACATTGCTCATCGGAATGATATCCCTCATGACCTCAAGGTTATGCTTCATAAAGGGTTTGGTGTGTGATTCTCTAGATTTCCAATATAAAAATATATCAATTATCTGTACATTGTCAACTGATGTAGCTTGTTTATTCCAATGCAGCAAGAGATCAAGCATACAATCCAAAACAAGCTTCATCGGAATGCTGGCCCCGAAGATTTGGTTGCCACTGAAGCAATGCTCGCAAGAATTACCAAGAACCCTGGAGAATATAGTGAAGCATTTGTTGAACAATTCAAGATATTTCATTATGAACTCAAAGACTTCTTCAATGCTGGAAGGTCTGATTCGTTGAATTTTTAGACTTAGATCATCTAATTGGAAAGATGCTTTTGCAGTTCATAGTCTGTGTTTTGTTGCCGAAATCATGTTCTTCATGACTTCGCTTTTCGGATGTCTCTCCACCCTTGGTTTTCCTTCTTTATTTTTCCTAATTTTCTTTAAGTAGTTTGATTCTTTAATTTTTTTTTTTAAAAAAATGCTGCATAGGTTAGTTATCTTCAAAATGAGTTAGCCAATAAAATTTTCCCATAATTGTTTGTTCTTGCTTTTACAATAGAATATGCACATATTTATTAATATTCAGCTGATTTGTCCTGTTGCAGCCTTGCTGATTTCTCCTTTTTTTTTATTTTTTTCGGCTTTTCTCCCTGGTTTGGTGCAGCCTTGCTGAGCAGCTTGAATCAATCAAAGAATCCTTAGACGAGCGTGCATTATCAGCTCTTGCACTGTTTCTGGAAAGCAAGGAGGTAGACAGGCAGTTCTTATATGCTTGACGTTCATTTATAGACACGATTTTTCCTCTTTGCCGTGGACACTCGCACAAAGCATTCCTATGAGTTGGAGTTCATCTACATAGTGCCTTTATTTCAGTCACGAAGGATAATTTCATTGATATAAGTGCCAAGAGCAAGGCTGTCAAGATCATCATATAATTTTACGGGCCTCTTATTCGTGCTGCATCATCTTGGCAATGCAACAGACTCTTCAACTCATTATATAAACATATAAATCAATTCGGTGGAATTACGTGTCACATGACGATCCCACTTGCTGACCCTCGTGACCGAAATTTTGTGCTTGCACAAGAGGAGCCCCTCAAATAGAGGTTAACTGCTTACCATATAAGATGTATGTAGAGGGGCAGGAATGCTGCCTAGAGCTTCTCCGTCTTCTTGTTTTTTCACAAAAGTGATATGGGAGAAAGGTAGTATTGCCTGATTTGTTGAAGCCCCTTCAAAAGTTCGGGGTACTTTCTTATTTTGTCTTCCTGTTCTGAAGTGGCCATTATGCATCATCGTACTTCTGATTGCAATAATTGATTTTAATATCTCATAGATTAGCAGAAAATTTTAAGAATTGATACACGTAGATAAACAAATATAAAGAATTGTGCATACATTTTCTTTTGGCTAGACAAAGTGAAGATTAACTAAAATAATTACATATAATCCAAATTTTACATATAAAGAATGGAATACTTCGCTGAAATTAGACTTGTTTTTAACTTAGTTATTTGTGATATAATTTGCAGTATATGTTGTTGATGATGGTTGACACGTGTTTATCATAAAGACTACATATTTACTTGGCTGCCTGCTGTGCATGGTTCGTAGACCTTTTGATTTTGAAATTTGGTTTTGTGGACCCTCTACTGTGTCTCTCTAGAAAGTTGCTTTGACAGCCTTGACTAGGAGGTGCTAACAATGATTATAAAAATTGGATCTTATCAGGGATTCAATATGATTCCTGCATGTACATATTGTTAACTTGATATTAGTTTTATCTCTTTTTGTGGCACATATTTATTCTACATTGAGGATACGCTCTGTTTTTTCCGATTGATCCTAGAGTTTGGATTCAAGTGGGTCACAAGATATTTCAGAAAGCAAGGGCATCAACCTCTTGATCCGAACCATGCATGCTTTGAATGCTCTGAGGGAAATGATCACAAAAGGTCTTGAAAGCGGTCTTCGAAATGATGCCCCTGATGCTGCAATTGCAATGCGCCAAAAGGTTAGTTTATTAACATGCCTTGATTATCATAGGAGAATATAGGAAAAAAGAGGAGGTGGAATATCTCCTTTGGGTTTTTCTGTAATTTGAGATATGCTTTTAAGCTCTATCGTCTGGCCTTATCTTGTTACAGTGGCGTCTCTGTGAGATTGGTCTTGAGGACTATTCCTTTGTTCTCCTAAGCAGGTATCTAAATCTTTTTCTGGCTATTATATGGTTCTCTGGTCTTTAAGACTTTGTAAAGGACATCTTTGTACATACTATCAAGTAACTATACATGACCTTTTGTTGTTTCCTTTATGGTCACCTTGCATCAAATGGGTACCGTCACGACTTTTCGCACTTGGTTAGGATTGGGAAGTATGATTCAGTAAAGCCATGATGGGAGCCAGAATTATCATTTTGGACAGACAAACATGTTCTTATTTCATGACATTTATTTAACTAAGCTTGACTATGAAGAAGTTGGAGAAGAAAGAAGGGCTGAGTGTACAACAACAATGAGGAGGCAAATACTTCTCAATTGGCTTCAGCTTTTTGTGTCTATTCGGGAACTAAGAAGAAAAATGAACTGTGTCTGCATTATCTAATTTTCCATACCTTGAAGATGATGTAGAGAACACGGAGTTCTAACAATTGTGAAACCCACTGCTACAGTTTATTTTAGAGAGTTGGCAGACTAATGTTTATTCCAAGGTTCAAAAATAGATATCATTTTGTTGTCTGAATTTTAAGATGAATATGTTTTTGAATTTCTCATCTTCTTAACCTAAGGTTTAAATGTTGTGTTATATAATTGTCTTATTTTATGATTCTTTTAAACTGTTAACATGAGCTTATAAAAGCTGGATGCAAAAATTAGATTTGAATCCTCCATCAATATACACACTTCCAATATATATATCTTCATATATGTAACAAAATATTTATGTTCATGCATCTCCATAGATATCTTAATGCGCTTGAGGCAATGGGAGGGGCCCATTGGCTTGCTGAGACTGTAGAATCAGAAAAGATAAGCTCTTGGAACAATCCGCTTGATGCCCTTGTGGTTGGCATTCGCCAATTAGGATTATCAGGTTGGCAACCTGAAGAATGTGATGCTATTGCTAATGAGCTTGCTGTTTGGAAGAACAAGGGACTTTCTGAGAAGGAAGGTAACCTTTTTCCTTTTTTTCTTTTTTCCTTTTAATTCTGGAATCTTTCTAGAAATTTTGAACAACTGAAAGTTGTATTTCTATGCTTGCCAAGGTGGTGAAGATGGCAAGATGATCTGGGGATTGAGGATTAAAGCTACCCTTGATAGAGCTAGGAGGCTTACTGAGGAGTATTCTGAGGCACTTCTTCAAATATTTCCTGAGAAAGTTCAGGTATAGTTTTGGGTTCATCTTTGCAATCTTGGGAGCAGATCATTGTGAAGGACATTAGACTAATATGAGCCTCACTTAATGTATGGCACAAAAAGGTACCCTAAGTTCCCATTTAGATTGGATCATGGTTGAAGGTGATTCGTGGTTAACCTTGAAGTTTCTACATAATTTCTAAGGATTTAGGATTTCCATCGTGAAGATCTAGTAAATGGGTTGATCCAAAAGGAGAATGGGATGAGCTTCGTTGAACATTAGTCTTCAAAAATTACAAAATTTTGAATATCCAGCTTGAAAAACTTTTTTTTAGGATCTCGCTTGTAAATACAGTCTCCAGCTAAACCATTGGATTTGAAAGACTTCACAGCTTGATGGTGATGGGTTTTTCATGATGTAGACAACTGTTTTCTCTTAAATATTTTTGAATGCTGCTCTTGCTCTTTCCTCCTCGCACAATTCCCCTCCTCCAATGGTGCCCTTCCCTCTTTAACTTCTTATGTTTGCATCCAATCAATAAATACTCTTCCCTACCTTAAACTTTTTCTTCATTCGTTTTGTTCTCTTACTAATAAAGAGACATGAAATGCAAGTTCTTGGGTTGGCAGATAGCTCCATACGTGAATGATTCAATTATAGTGACCCGTGGATTTGCAACTCTGCTCAAGAATTCTTACTTGGGTTATGAATGACTCTTGGGCTTTGCAGTTGCTTGGAAAAGCTTTCGGGATTCCTGAGAACAGCATAAGGACATATGCAGAAGCTGAGATTCGTGCTGGGTAATCTTCAGAAGCCCCTTATCATTGAAATCTTTTGTGGGGCACCTTCATGTTTGATGCCATGCCTGATAAATAATCTGGTGTGACTGCTTCCTTGTAGTTTACCAGTTTTTTTACCAATTAAATAACCTACCAAATGGTGTATGCAGTGTTGTCTT
The DNA here is from genome assembly GCF_007655135.1 of Punica granatum. NCBI lineage: Eukaryota > Viridiplantae > Streptophyta > Magnoliopsida > Myrtales > Lythraceae > Punica > Punica granatum. The sequence continues at coordinate 23,915,163 of NC_045128.1, forward strand.
TCAGGTTTCCAAACTTTGCACCCTTCTCTTGAAAGCTGTTAGAAGCACCATAAATTCTCAAGGTTGGGATGTTCTTGTTCCAGGGGCTGCTGGGGGAACACTGGTTCAGGTTAGTCTCAACTAATAAAAGCAGCAATATTTTTCTGAGTGACTGTTTATTTAAAATGCTATTATTACTAAAATCTCAATGTAGGTCGAGACGATTGCACCTGGGTCAATTTCATCATCTGTAGATGGGCCTCTTATTCTCATGGTCAAGAGAGCTGATGGAGATGAAGAGGTTGTAATTTCATTTCAGTTCACTACTTCTATGGCTTGTTTTCACAACATGCTATATGGTTTATTTTTTCCAACTTCACTAAAAATTTCAACTTTATCACTTGGCACTGATTTCTATCATGACCAATGACACGACTGATTAATGTAAGTCACATGCTTAACTATGAGAATGTGTTCACAACTGCCAAATGACACTGATTTCGTCAAAATTTATTCACTTTAATGCACAATAAACAGCTTAACTATGTTTGTCATGTTAGCGCATGACACACGACAACCCAAACAGAATGATATTTTATGGATTAGAATTTCTGAGACAGTAATGGACCGTACTAGAAAATTAACATGTAGAGACCATACTTGAAAGAGAGGAAGATTTTAGGGAGTAGTTATGCATTTTTCCACACTATTATACACACTGGAGAAATGGCCTAGAATAAATATGAAAATCCTCTGTTTGATGTATATCTCAGGTAACAGCTGCAGGGAAAAACATAGCGGGAGTCGTACTCCTGCAAGAGCTCCCTCACTTGTCTCATCTTGGAGTCAGGGCCCGTCAAGTGAGTCTTTCTTCTCCAAGTAACCTTTTCTTCTATATGGCATTGGCAGATGAGAAAAAGCCATGTTCAGAAAAGGATTAGAAAGTAAAGAACCCAAAGAAATTGTGGAGTCAGTCAGCAATATTCAATACTCAACTTATGATGATGTGGCAGGAGAGAGTTGTCTTTGTGACCTGTGAAGCTGATGATATGATTGATGACATACAGAAGCTCGTTGGAAAATTTGTGAGGTCATTTAATTCAAAATCACTTAAGTTTGATCCGAAGTCTGTCATTTGTAATTTGATTATGTGATATAATTTGTCTTCTCCTTTCTTGGGTTTTCAGGCTCGAAGCATCCTCAACAGGTGTTCAAATATTTCCTTCATTGCCTGAAAGCCATAATACTGGTAGAGAGGACCTTCTGGGTAATGGTGCGTCGCCAGCTGGAGCAAGTGGACCATATGATCCTTCTTTGCCTCCTACCAGGAAGCCTGGCTTGATTAAGGTTAATAATGCTTAATTAGTAATCTTATGTTCTTGAGCAGCTGAAGAAAATTGCTTCAAATAGAGAGAGATTTCAGGGAGTATAAAAATATAAGATATAGGGACCACACTTGAGTAGCTAAAGAAAAATGCTACTGGGACTTCACAGTGACTCATGGTTTTGCAAAAACATTCTGTTGGAAGATTCATGGGTCCCACTTCTCCAAAGCATTTTTTTTCCCCATTCGTAATTCTATTTCCAACTACTCTTTGAAAATGGTTGCATAAGTAATGCTGCCAAACTACCTGAGTCATGTAGAAACAGCTACTTATTTTACTGCAAACTTTCACATGGATGAAGAAAATAATTGGATTTCAGGATACATCTAGTGGGGGAGTTCTAATGCTTGCAGAGGCAGAGACACAAACATCTGGTGCTAAAGCTGCTGCATGTGGTCGTTTAGCATCTTTGGCTGCTGCTTCTGATAAAGGTGAGTGATATTGTCGCTGCTCAACACGATCAATTTCCTGACAGTAGAAGACGCCATGGTCCACTAAGCTTGGAATTAACTGATGCATTGTCTTTTAGACTTTATATACCCAAGTATTTCAGTATTTCGATGCACCAGTGCAAGGCGCAGAACTCGTACAACAGGAAAAGCTAAAAAACCAAATGGATATTAGAGAATTATATATATGTTAGAAATATAACTTAATTAGGTTTCAAACGATTATAACCAAATAATTTTTCGAAAAATGAATGGATTAATATTGATACGTTACAAATTTTACAAGGAAGAATAGGAAAAAGAAAAACAAATCTCAAATTAGCTGAGCAGAGACTTGAAATAAGTGATGAGGAGAAAGTGGAGAAAAAATAGGGATGAATGAGAGAATGAAAGAGATGTCAGTGGGTAGCTCATGTTTTCATTTTTTTAGCTGAAGAAGTAATTTATTATTGTGTAGTCACTATTATGAAATTCACCATTATATCGTCAATTTAGTGGTCCTGTAAGTTTATAGGATGAGCAATTAGGGAAAGGAAAAGTGAGATGAAAGGCATCCTTTGGCCTTTATAAGTTTATAATAGTAGAGAAGTACAGATATATATTTAGATTTGATAACAGGTAATTTGTTACGTCCATATGGGATATCTAAAGCGTGAAACTAAAATATGAACACTTAAACTAACACGGGTTGGTTCAAGCGGTGCGGCGCTTGTTCCCCTTAAATAAGGTCTCGGGCTCGACTCTTATGAATGGGAAAATTCATGCTAAGATAGCTTTACCCTCTTAGTGGGCCAATTTAGCTCGAATTGGATTAGTCGAGGTCCACTGGGCTTGTGGGGTTGTACGAAAAAAAAAAAGTAAAAACTAAATCAATACCAGAAAATGTAAACACTTACTGTGTTTAGTTTTAGAGTTGGGTGGAGTTGAGTTTTGATTTTGATTGATTTGTAATGATTGTGATGATGAATTATGAGAAAAAGGGAAAAAGTATTGAATTGTTAAAAAACAGTAATGATTGTATTGTGAAAAAAATAATGAATAGTTGAAAGAATTTATTATTAAAAATTTAATTGAATGATTAATTGAAGAAAAATGAAAAAGTAATAATTGTGTTGTTGACTTTTGTTATGTAGTAAGTAGAGTTAGAGTTAAAATCTTAAAATCAGATTGTAAAATCAAACGGGCCTCTCCCAATACTTGCTGGATTTTCTGCTTTCTCATCCCTTTCTAAGATTAAATCTCTATTTTCTGCAATAGTTTACTCATAGGTGATTTGCCTTCCCGTTGTATTTTTATGGAAAAAGTACAAAATTTCCTTTTGTGGTTTGAGATTGTGACAAATTGCACCCTGTGCTTTTATTAGGGATAATTAGCCCCCCTGGAGTACTCTGTTAGACATATGGGATTATGGCATTAGTTCTTTTTTTTTTTCATTTTCAGTCCTCAATCTTTAGCATTTTAATCATTTTGGTTCTAAATTTTTTTCTTTTATCATTTCTACCCTTAACTTTTCATTTTGTTTCATTTTAGTCCTACAAAAAAAATCGAAAGGGAATGAGGGGTCGGGGCCGCCGATCCCGAATCGATTGGGGACCTTCGACTCGAAGTCCCCAATCAATTTGGGGTTGGGGCCTCCAATCGGCGACCCCGACCTCTCCATCGAGGTCGCCGGTGTCCTTCGTGGAATTGGCAGCCCTGATCCCTCCTTCTCTTTCGATTTTCTTTGTAGGACTAAAATGAAACAAAATGGAAAGTTGAGGGTAGGAATGATAAAAGAAAAGATTTAGAACCAAAATGATCATGAGGCTAAAGATTGAGGACTGAAAATGGAAAAAAACTAACGCCGTAACCCCCCTCTGTCTAACGGAATACACCACAGGGGGCTAATCCTAACAAAAACACAGGGTTCAATTTGTCCCGACTCCAAACTACAAGTGGGGTTTTTGTACTTTTCCCTATTTTTATAGTTGTACCCACCATTCTTTGTTACGAGTTTGTTGATCTGCTTCATGATGAGTTGCTACAACTTATGTTTTCTCCCTTGTGCAGTCTATAGTGAGGAAGGAGTGCCTGCTTCTTTTAAGGTACCATCAGGTGCAGTGATACCTTTTGGCTCCATGGAATTGGCTTTAGAGCGGAGCAGCTCAATGCACACATTCCTCTCCCTTTTGGATGAGCTAGAAAATGCCAAACTCGAGGATGGACAACTGGACGCTCTCTGTCTTCGACTTCAAGAACTTATAAGTGCCCTGAATTCCCCAAAAGAAATCATCGAAAGCATCAGCAGAATATTTCCGGGAAATGCCCGACTAATTGTTCGCTCGAGTGCAAACGTCGAGGACTTGGCAGGGATGTCTGCAGCAGGACTGTACGAGTCAATCCCCAATGTGGGGCCCTCCAACCCTGCAGTCCTTGGGAATTCAATCAGTAGGGTGTGGGCCTCCCTCTACACGAGGAGGGCAGTCTTGAGCCGACGGTCTGCTAGGGTGCCTCAGAAGGAGGCTCACATGGCAATTCTGGTCCAAGAGATGCTCTCGCCGGACCTATCATTCGTCCTCCACACGCTTAGCCCAACTGATCATGATCCCAAGAAGGTTGAGGCCGAGATCGCCCCAGGACTCGGGGAAACTCTGGCCTCTGGCACCCGGGGCACGCCGTGGCGCCTATCATCCGGGAAGTTCGACGGACTCGTGAAGACACTAGCATTTGCGAACTTCAGTGAGGAGATGCTAGTGCTCGGGGCAGGCCCTGCCGATGGCGAGGTTATCCACCTGACCGTGGACTACAGCAAGAAGCCACTGACGGTTGACCCTGTGTTCAGGAGGCAGCTGGGGCAGAGGCTGGGTGCTGTCGGGTTCTTCTTGGAGAGGAAATTTGGGGGACCGCAGGATGTGGAAGGTTGTGTGGTCGGGAACGATATTTTCATTGTTCAAAGCCGGCCACAGCCCCACTGAGTAGTCTTCGACAATGGATGGGAGCCTGTTTTCTGTGTCCAGGAGTTGAGTCCAGTGCACGAAGGTTGTATTATTCGGCCTCGATAAGTTCAAGTGGAGAGCTTCATAGCACATCGGGTTTGAAGGTACATAAGTAATCAGTCATGACGATGTCGTCTTACTTCGCTGCTTAAATAAAATTATGCTCTGCCCATGTTATGTTTCCTTTGAATAAATACTTAAGACAAACATCTACCGTGTGGGCAGAATTATTCGGTAAATAATGTATATCAACAAAAAAACAAAAGGGTTTTTACGAAGAAAATAATCAAAATCATTCTAAATTAGAACTATTTAATCTTGTTTTGAGAAAAATGTTACTTCCAAACTAGAAAATGTTTGAAGAGCAAAATACATTTGCCTACTAATTGATGTGGTGCATGACACTTATTTATTTTTTTTGTTTTTGATGGCCACATAAGTGAAAAATGCCAGGACCTCACCGAGTTAACATTAACGATTTGACTCGATCAGAAAAAAAAAATCTAAAAAAATTGTAATTTTAATTAAGGAAAATGTGAAACATGATGATTTCATGAACTATTATTATTATCATACTTATCAAAAGAATTATTATTATTATTATTATTTTTCGAACTTGAGATGATATAACGATTAGAAAGAAAATATTTATTGAAGAAAAAGACTTGAAACTGGGGGGATTGTAGGGCTTTACCCCTCCGGTGCGAGGGGGCAAAGCCCAGGCCGGAGAGGGGGTTTGGAAATAGTTTTCAACCAGCAATCGACGCACCTCAGTCGGATCTTCCCCGACGGCGTCATTGCCCCAAGCGCCAAGATGCATTCGACCCTCCAAACGCCCTGTGCTTTTATAATGACCACAGCTACCCTTATGTTTTTTAAAATTTATAGTGATATGCCTAAAGTTTTTCGTAATTACAAATTGGTCCAATTTTCCGATTTTCGCTCGGAGGCCACAGAGACTCATAACGATTGTGTTGGAGGTGGATTCCTAGCTAGTTCGTGGCCTAGTTCCAAAGCCAAGCACTGGTTCTCCAGCTAGCTAATAGTAGATTACCGTTCGATTTTCAAGAGCACGCTTCTCTCATGTGACTGAGATGTTGAGGTGACTCACACATCATGAGGGATTGAGTTTATGTTTGGCGGGTGATTTTGGAATCAGTAGGTCACTGTGTTCTTGATCCGTCTAACAACTTACATAATATGCTATTAGAATATATTGCCAGGACTTCTCTACGGCTTCATCTTTGGCGGGCGATTCTAGAATTAATCGGTCAACATGTTCTTCATACCCCTAACAGCTTAGGTCATCTCTTGTTAGACAAACTGCTTGGACTATCTCGTCCTTGTATTGCTTCATTTATGTTTTCTTTTTATTTGAGCCCGTTTATCCACAGAAAAGAAACGAAGCTGTGCATGGTGTCCAGGTCCTTGGCCTTCGGCCTGCATTATAACCCAAAACGAGGGAAAAAAAAGAAGAAAAGAAGAGAGCCTTGCATAGGGAAATAAATTTTTTATTCCTTCCTGAAAATGAAGTACAATAATTGGATCGGTTGCATGACAATAATTGGATCGGTTGCATGACGTGTCCACTATCAAGGATTCTCAATAACAGTCAGATCATAAACTTTTCTAACCTGACTTACTACAATATATCTTATTATCTTGTCGTCAACTTTGGTGCTTCCAAGGAAAAAAAAGATTGGGTCTATCAGTGCCATCGTTTCTCAATCCGACGATAGCATCCTTGTGCGCCTCCCACCTGCAGAGATCATAGCACCTACCCAATGTGATGTCCCTCTTGACCCTGAAGATATCAAACTCGACCTGCCCGCCTTGCCATGATGCCCCGCAGAAGAATAATGTGGTGCCCCAGAAGTTAACCCTGAACTGAAATGAGTATATCTCGCCCGACCGGACCACTTGATTCCCAAGATCATCATCCCCCGATTTGCAGTGGATGTTAAGGTTCGCCCCATCAGGCAGATAGTTAAAGATTTCGACCTTGATCTTTGGAATCAAGCTGACTTTATTGTCATCGGCTGACGTTGGTACGGTGGTCGCTTCTCCTAACACCACCCAAGATAGTACAAGTTCTAAGAGGAAAGAATTCCCATTAACCAGACTCATGCTTGCGTAGTCTCTTTCTGTCCATCTTCCTTGAATAATTCTCAGGGGGATATATCAAGACTAGATTATATAGCAACTCTTTTGTAAACCGCTGTTGAAGAATACCATATTCTACAATATTGATTATACAAATGAAAAGAGAAGTATATTAACTTGCAAAAGGAAAGACAGTAAAGAGTTATATATATATATATATATATATATATATATTTTCCTTTTGGGGTTATTTTTCTTTTGGGTAAAGCTTTTGTAGCAAATATGATCAAAATAAAAGACGGTGTATTTTTCTTGTAAAAGGAATACCATATTCTACAATATTGATTATATAAATGAAAAGATCTCAGGGGGATATAATCAAGACTAGATTATATAGCAACTCTTTTGTAAACCGCTGTTGAAGAATACCATATTCTACAATATTGATTATACAAATGAAAAGAGAAGTATATCAACTCGTAAAAGGAAAGCCAGTAAAGAGTTATATTTTTCTTCTTTTTTTTTGGTTAAAAGCATTATATTTTTCTTTTGGGTAAACATAAAGAGTTTTGTAGCAAATATGATCAAAATAAAAGATGGTGTTTGGTTAGTAGGCGAAACTGCATGTGCCTCTTTATTAGATATTTAATAGGCGTTTGGTTTTGGAGTAGAGTTCTATGAGACAAACAAAATAATTGGGGAAATTATTATTAAAAAATTAGTTGTAATAATACTTAAGAAAAAGTTAGTAGGCGTTTGATTTTGGAGTAGAGATCTATGAGACAAACAAAATAATTGGTGAAATTATTATTAAAAAATTGATTGTAATAATAGTTAAAAAAAAGTTTGTGAAGAAAAGAACGTTTCTTTATGGTCATCTCGAATCAAATGGGTATGGTCACGACTCTTAGCACTTGATTAGAATTAGGAAGTACGATTCAGTAAAGCCATGAGAGGAGCCAGAATTATCATTCTGGACAGACAAACATGTTCTTGTTTCATTCATGCGGTGGACATCTATTTAGCTAAGCATGACTATGAAGAAGTTGGAGAAGAAAGAAGGGCTGAGTGCACAACAATCAGGAGGCAAAAACTTCTCAATTGGCTTCAGCTTTTTGTGTCTATCTGGGAACGAGGAAGAATATTGAACTATCTCTGCATTATCTAATTCCATACCTCGAAGATGATTTAGAGAATATATACTTAAAGTCACGGAGTTCTAGCAATTATGAAACTCACTGATACTGTTTATTTTAGAGAGTTGGTAGACTAAAGTTTATTCCAAGGACGAACATTTTTTTAAAATTTCTCTTCTTCTTAACCTAAGGTTTCAATGTCGTGTGACACAATTGCCTTATTTTTTTATTCTTTAAACCGTCAGTGTGAGTTTATAAAAGCTAGATACAAAAATTAGATGGGAATCCTCCATTAATGGACGCACTTCCAATATATATATCTTCATATATGTAACTATGCAGATCCAAATTTCGTGTCGTCGGGGCCCGTATGGGTACGATCAATCGCATGGCTTGGGAGTATCCACATTTCTGTAGGGACACGTAACGGACATGCGTAAAAAGGAATTGCCACTACCTATTTACGATTTGAAGGTCAGGGGCCGGTGAGTTGCTCGATTCTAGGGGTAAGGGATACACCTAGTTTGCTAAGGCATATGATCTTGCAGAACCTGAAGTTCCGAATTCGGGGATTTTGTTATGGGTGGGCCTATACCAGCACGCGCTATTGGTACTCTAGTCTATCTAGCATTTGCCGTTTTTATTTATTTACCGCTTGATTTAAATTTTGCTCATCTTGCTCGTTTTGACACCATAAATTTGTAGAAGCGATTGGTTTGGTTTAAGAGGTCGAAAGAAAAGCAGATCCTCGGGTCAGGGGATCAGTCCACCGTTCTCGTATCTCGGCTAACTAGGCCGTGACGGCCGGTTCACCGTTTGGACCAGTTCCGTGACTCGCGTGGTCCAGCTTGTCTCGAGGACCCGTAAACCTGCTCGATCGGTTCCGACTCTCAAACTCCACGCTTGTCGACCAGGGTCGTTACATAAATAAAATGTACAAATAAATACCTCACAATGTACTCTCAAATAATAGATACAGATTACAACAAAGGGATACCAATTGACTCACGTTTGGCTAATATTCTGTTCATGCTCAGCATGTAATTTGAACAACCGAAAATCGAAATTAAAGCGACGCGGGCTTGTGAGAGCTGGAGATCGGATCCGACCGAACCAACGGATTTTAAGAGGATAGAATAGTCCTCGAGATAGCCGTGGGACCGGTCAAGCTCCTAGGTGATTGTCTAACCTTATTTCACGTGTCCTGACCCTAGTCATTCTCCATATGGATACTAAACGGGTCAAGATAGTGACTCTAGGCGAGACCCCATATCGCACTCGAGTTGCATGCTCTCGGTGTGTGAGGGCATTGGACAACGTGACTGACAGTGAAGGGGCGTTGGACTCCATGTGCATTGTATCCTATGGGTAGGGTTCGACCCCCAAGAAAATAGAGGAAAACAAACAAAATCAGATAAAAACAAATAAGTTATGTGTTATTATTAGATTTACATGATTTATCAGGTTATAAATCGGGTTACTTGGCAAGAAAATTCCTATCCTAAACAGACAAAATAGATAATGTATTCGAGCTGAATCAGTCTAGGCCGCCCTAGGAGGGTATGTAGCATTCAGCAGTACTTACCTGACAGACATGATATCTATAGTCAAGTCTCGAATGTGTGAGTTTATTTTAAATTGTTCTGTTGGTGACGATAAGGGCTTAACAAATTATGACAAGAGTGTATTTTCACCTGAAACCCAAAACTTAAACCCTTGCTTGACTATTTGTTCATGTTTGATTAAAGCGAGTTTGATATTAACCTGTTTTTTGTATTTTGACTCGTTATAAGCACAAACTTAGGGATATAAGGGCAAGAAACACCACGAGGGTGCCAAGATCTCTGCACATGACCCATGAGGGACCAGACAACCTTTCACAATATAGATTCGGACGCTTAAGAATTAGATAACCATCCCCGCTCGTACCTCTAATCCAATTCTTAAGCGCCCGAATCTATACTATGGTGACACAAACATACAGACAGAAAATGGAGGTGTATGAGTGACAATCGCATCTTGACAGGCGCCCGCCCCTTCTCTTATTTGGCATGTTTCGGTCATCCTAATGCCTAGAGTGTCGGCGGGTCAAGAATCGATGGTCATGCCCTTGAATCGAAAAATGTGTGTGATGTTATGAAAAATCGAGACTACACAACACGGACTATCGAAAGTCAGTAGCCGATGTCGACTGATCCCTCAGATCCATCGGGGTCGTGAAAACCCTTAAAGAATCGAGAAACTGGCCGCTCTGCTCGAAAGTGGTCTAAGAAGGACTCGTGCACCTCAACTTGAGCCGCCTCAAATTGGGCCCAAACTCAAGTCAAGATACACGAGTACTCCCTAGATATCCATGTTACGTATGTCACGTGTCTCGATGCTTTTGAAATTATGAGTTTTAAAAGGGCAACAGCTCTTGAACCGTCAACGCGATTACAAATTATTGACTGGTTAGTACAATTTATTAAACGGCCGAGTGATTTATTTAGCCAAGTGAAACGTCCCGATTGTCCCGTGTGTGAAATTATTGACTTGAAGTATTGCCGTATGCTTTGAATTGTGGGTTTTGAGCCGTCAAGCCGGCCATTAGTGGACCGCTCGATAAAAGCTCTAATTCTCAACCGTCCTAAAATTTAAACCGATTTAAAACCGAATTTACATGATTAACTCAGTTCGTGTGAGGTTTTAGTTAAAATGACAAGTAACTTCAACACGCTAATCTTGGGCACACAATTACATCGAACCCATTGAATCGACTCACCAAACATGGAAAGATCTATCTCATGGTACTAAGGTAGAGATTTATACTTAATCCCATGAGGTTCTCAGGATGGGCTATCTTAGAAGATCCTTGACTACCGCGGACCGAGGCGGTCTTCAAGTCTGGACTCAACCTAGGCCTAGGTTAGTCTCCACGTCGCATTCAAATCGGCCTGCTATCTTCTTGTCTCTCCAACTTTCTTCTCTTCACTCCAAGGCTCGGTGTGACATGCAAAACAAGAATAAATACGAGAGGAGAGCAATGCGAGGAGCAATATGCGAGTGCAACCATCGATCATGAGATTAATACGTCCAATTCAACCTCAATGTTCGCTGTTCTCATTTCATCATTGACACAATATGTAACTCAGAGTAACCTGGGAGAAAGTATGCACCAAAGAACTTTCTTTACATCACATACATGGTCATGATGAGCCCCTTCATCCACATATCAGATCTGATCAAAGCTTATAATCGTCCTAAATCGACCTACAAGGAGGGCAGTTTTGGGCCGACGGGTTGCTGGGGTGCCTCAGAAGGAGGCTCACATGGCAATTCTGGTCCAAGAGATGCTCTCGCCGGACCTATCATTTGTCCTCCACACGCTGAGCCCAGCTGATCATGATCACAAGAAGGTTGAGGCTGAGATCACCTCAGAACTCGGGGAAACTCTAGCCTCTGGCACCCGGGGCATGCTGTGGTACCTATCATCCGGGAAGTTTGACGGACTCGTGAAGACACTGGCATTTGCAAACTTCAGTGAGGAGATGCTAGTGCTCGGGGCAGGCCCTGCCGACGGCGAGGTTATCCGCCTGACCGTGAACTATAGCAAGAAGCCACTGACGGTTGACCCCATGTTCAGGAGGCAGCTGGGGCAGAGGCTGAGTGCTGTCGGGTTCTTCTTGGAGAGGAAGTTTGGGGGACCACCGGACGCAGAAGGTTGCGTGGTTGGCAACGATATTTTCATTGTTCAAAGCCTGCCACAGCCCCACCGAGTACTCTTCGACAATGGATGGGAGGCAGTTTTCTTTGTCCAAGAGTCGGCTCCAGTACACGAAAATTGTATTATTTGGCCTCGATAAATTCAAGCGAAGAGCTTCATAGCACATCGAGTTTAGAGGCACGGAAGTAATCATAGTGACGACGATGTTCTCTTACTTCGCTGCTGGAATAAATTTATGCTCTGCATATGTTATGTTTCCTTTGAATAACTACTTAAGACAATCATCTTTATGCGCTTGAGGCACTGGGAGGGGCCTATTGGCTTGCGGAGAGGGTAGAATCAGAAAAGGTAAACTCTTGGAACCATCCACTTGATGCCCTTCTGGTCGGCATTCGCCAATTAGGATTATCAAGTTGGCAACCTGAGGAATGTGATGCTATGGCAGATGAGCTTTTCCCCTTGGAAGAACAAGGGACATTCTGAGAAGGAAGTTAGCCTTTTTCCATTTTTTTTTTAATTCTGGAAACTTTCGAGAAATTTTCAACAACTTAAAGTTATATTTCTAAGCTTGTCATTTGTAACGTGGTGAAGATGGCAAGATGATCTGGGGTTTGAGGATTAAAGCTACACTTGATAGAGCTAGGAGGCTTACTGAGGAGTATTCTTAGGCACTTCTTCAAATATTTCCCGAGAAAGTTCAGGTATAGATTTTGGGTTCGTCTTTGCAATCTTGGGAGCAGATCATTGTAAAGTGCATTAGGCTAATATGAGCCTCACTTCATATATGGCACAAAAAAGTACCCTAAGTTCCCATTTAGATTGGATCATGGTTGAAGGTGATTGGTAGTTAACCTTGAAGTTTCTACATACTTTCTAAGGATTTACAATTTTCGTCATGAAGACCCTAGTAAATGGGTTGATCCAAAAGGAGAAAGGGATAAGCTTTGTTGAACAATGGTCTTCAAAAATTACAAATTTTCGAATATCCAACTTGAAAAGCTATTTTTTGGGATCTCAGTTGCAAATACAATATCCGGATTTGAAAGACTTCGCAGCTAGATGGTGATGGGCTTTTCATGATGTAGACACGTCTTTTCTTTTAAATATCTTTGAATGCTGCTCTTGCTCTTTCCTCCTCGCACAATTCCCCTCCTTCCATGGTGTCCTTCCCTCTTTAACTTTTTATGTTTGCATCCTATCAATAAATAGTCCTCCCTACCCTAAACTTTTTCTTCATTCTATTTGCTCTCTTATTAATAAAGTAACATGAATTGCAACTTCTTGGGCTGGCGTATAGCTCCATACATCAATGATTCTACTGTAGTGGCCTATGGATTTGCAACTCTGCTCAAGAATTCTTACTTGGGTTATGAATGACTCTTGGGCTTTGCAGTTGCTTGGAAAAGCTTTCGGGATTCCTGAGAACAGCATAAGGACATATGCAGAAGCTGAGATTCGTCTGGGTAATCTTCCAAATGGTGTATGCAGTGTTGAGATTGATGCCATGGCTGCTAAATAATCTGGTGTGACTGCTTCCTTGTAGTTTGCCAGTTTTTTTACCAATTAAATAACCTACCAAATGGTGTATGCAGCGTTGTCTTTCAGGTTCCCAAACTTTGCACCATTCTCTTGAAAGCTGTTAGAAGCACCATAAATTCTCAGGGTTGGGATGTTCTTGTTCCAGGAGCTGCTGGGGGAACTCTGGTTCAGGTTAGTCTCAAGTAATAAAAGCAGCAATATTTTTACTGAGTATCCGTTTATTTAAAGTGCTTTTATTACTAAATTCTCAATGTAGGTCGAGACGATTGAACCTGGGTCAATTTCATCATCTGTAGATGGGCCTCTTATTCTCATGGTCAAGAGAGCAGACGGAGACGAAGAGGTTGGAATTTCATTTCAGTTCACTGCTTCTATGGCTTGGTTTCACAACATGCTAGTGAATAAAATTTGATGAAAATGACCACTTGATGACAGGCGGCATGTAAATTGCATATTTTTCTTGGCATAAATTTTTGTTGCTTCAAACAATTGACTACTGAGTGTGATGAAAGCATGTGACTTACATTAATCAGTTGTGTCATTTGTCATGATAGAAATAAGTGCCAAGTGATAAAGTTGAAATTTTAGTGAAGTTGGAGGAAATAAACCATATAGCGTATGACACACATGACAGCCCAAACAGAATGATATTTTATGGATTAGAATTTCTGTGACAGTAACTGAGCAAATTAGTAAATTAACATGTAGAGACCATACTTGAAAGAGAGGAAGATTTTAGCTTGTTATGCATTTTTCCTCACTATTATACACTGGAGAAATGGCCTAGAATAAATATGAAAATCCTCTTTTTGATGTATATCTCAGGTAACAGCCGCAGGGAAAAACATAGAGGGAGTTGTACTGTTGCAAGAGCTCCCTCACTCGTCTCATCTTGGAGTCAGGGCCCGTCAAGTGACTTTCTTCTCCATGTAACCTTTTCTTCTATATGGAATTGGCAGATGAGAAAAAGCAATGTTCAAAAAAGGATTAGAAAGTAAAGAACCCAAAGAAATTGTGGAGGGAGTCAGCAATAATCAATACTCAACTTATGATGATGTGGCAGGAGAGAAGCTGATCATACGATTGGTGACATACAGAAGCTTGTTGGAAAATTTGTGAGGTCATTTAATTCAAGATCACTTAAGTTTGATCCGAAGTCTGTCATTTGTAATTTGATTATTTGATATAATTTGTCCTATTCTTTCTTGGGTTTTCAGGTGCGAAGCATCCTCAACAGGTGTGCGCACCCGAATTTCGTCTCGTCGAGGCACGCATGCGCGCGCCTAAATGCAACGCGGTTTGGGAGTGTCCACCTTCGCGGGGACGCGCGACGGACGCACGTGAGAAGGAATCGCCACTTGCCATTTTACGACCCGAAGGTCGAGGGTCGACAAGTTACCCAGGTCTAGGGATACAGGGTACACCTAAAATGTTAAGGCAATGGTCTGTACGGAACCGAAAATTCCAAATTCGGGGGTTCTATTACGTGTGGGCGTACATCCCACACGCCCTTTCGGTACTCTAACTTGTCTAGGTTGCCATTTTAATTTAATTACCGCTTAATTAAGTTCCGCTCATCTTATGCGTTTTGACACCGTAAATTCGAAGAAACACTCTGACCGTCTACTCTCCGACCGGGATTTTACATGATATATGTATAATATAAAACCTTACATTGTTCTCTCAAATAAATAAAAGACAAGTTACAATGATTAAATCCCGGTCGGTTCGCATTCGGCCATGATTTCACTCACGCTCACCGTATAGGTTTGGAAAAGACCGAAAATTAAATTAAATGCACACTCGGTGTATGGGGGTATTGGATCCCGTGATCGACGGTTATGGGCGTTGGACCCAGTGTGAATCGAGTCCTAAGGGATCAGGCTCGATCCGCATAACAATCCAGTGCCAAAGATGTAACAAGCAAGCTCAAATAAACAATCAATGGGGTTTTGTTATCGCTGAATTTATGTGAATTAACTGATTATTACCCGAGGTATCTTGGCATACAAATCCTACCTTAAAACAAGCAAAAAGGAGTGATGGATAGGGTATGTAGCATCCGGCATTATTTTAACGGACCCGACAGACGTGATGTCCATAGTCAAGTCTCGAATGTGTGGGTTATTTTTAGATTATTCTGTTCGGCTAGGGTTTCCGAGAGAGTGCCTTAGGGTTTTTTTTTTTTCAGGAATAAGGTGAGGGTTGAGAGGAAAGGAGGCAGCTGGAGGAGAGAAGTCAAGGTGCTGTCACCAACCGTCCATCAGCTGACCTGAACATCCTGAATTTTCCTCTCTTTCTCATGAACCTTTCGGTCCATCTGATATTTTTCCTTGATTTCTACCTGAGTTGGGCACATCCTCGTAAAATTTGAAGATCGTTCCACCTCTTGAAGTTCCCGAAACAATTTGTTTTTTACAGCTGGCCCGAACCGGGAGATTTGGTTATGATCTGTGAGAACATATTCGATTTTGTACTAATCTAGCCAAAAATATCTCCTATTTCTTTTTATTTTCTGAATCTTCAGTGAATTATGAATCCAATGACGTTGGCCATACTTGCAAATATGAAGAATTGAATTTTTTATGGATTTTCTCCCTCGACTGACAGAGTCTGTCCCGGTTTAACAGTTTCGGGCATGGTGCGCTCAAAAATTCATAACTCTCTTTCCGTATTGAATCTTGGAATGAACGACCCGTCAAATTGAACCTAACTCGATTTCCTAGGTCAAGCATATAGAATTTACCCTTTTAGGTTCAGGATTGACCGTGATATGATGCGTCAAATCCCCTGCTCGAGCTGTTGTATTCACTGTTTGGGCACCTCAGCTCCCACGAATTTTATCTTTTTGCTCGAAAGGGCTCTCGACGTGATTTTTGCATTGAAATGTCCCTAACTCACCAAACCTTGATCTAAAAATATCGAACTTAGTTCTAGGATCCACAAAGATAGTCATTCTCATTGAAGAAAATGATACAGAGACGTGATTTTCCCTTTGTCCATTGCCTTCGGTTCGAATATTGATAATTCGTGCCTTACTCTTCGGGATCAATTGTGTGTGCTACAAAATTCTATATGTTGCCCTCGCCATTTTTTTGTTAGAGTTGTGGAACCCTAGTCGGGAGCCTTGTTGATGTCATATCCTAGAGCCGGTGGACCAAAATGGGGTGCTGACAGCTTGCCCCTCTTTGGTTGCATGCTCGGATAGAGGATGCAGCCAAAGACTATAAGAAGCACCTCGTTTGGTCCTGGCGACCGTTTGGCAATTCTCCTCGTTTTTGTTAATATGTGGGCCTGTTGCAAAATAGTAAAAACCATAAATTAGTAAATGTGGACGCATACTTGAAGGACATTAAATGTGGACAAGAAGTCCAGAAAGCGATATGGATACAAAGTCCGAAAAGCAATAAAAGTGGACACGAAGTCCAAAATGCAGTAAATGCGGGCACGAAATCTGAAACGTAGTAAATGAGGACATGAAGCCCGAAACGGAGTAGATGCGGACACGAAGTCTTGAAAGCAGTAAATAAGGACACGAAGTACGAAACGGAGTAGATGCGGACACGAAGTCCGAAATGCAATGAATATGGACACGAAATCCAAAATGCAGTAAAGATGCGGACGCGAAGTACTGGACGCGAAGTCCGAAAAGCAGTGAATGCGGACACAAAGTCCGAAAAGTAGTAAATGAGGACACGAAGTCCGGAATGCAGTAGACACGGACACGAAGTCCGGAATGCAATGAATGTGGACACGAAGTCCAAAATGCAATAGATGTGGACGCGAAGTCCAAAATGCAATGAATGCGGACACGAAGTCCGGAGAGCAGTAAATGAGGACACGAAGTCCGAAATGCAATGAATGTGGACACGAAGTCCAAAATGCAGTAAAGATGCGGACGCGAAGTTCGAAAAGCAGTGAATGCGGACACGAAGTCCGAAAAGTAGTAAATGAGGACACGAAGTCCGGAATGCAGTAGACACGGACACGAAGTCTAGAATGCAATGAATGTGGACACGAAGTCCAAAATGCAATAGATGCGGACACGAAGTCCAAAATGCAGTGAATGCGGACACGAAGTCGGAAAGCAATAAATGAGGACACGAAGTCCAGAATACAGTAGACACGGACACGAAGTCCGGAATGCAATGAATGTGGACACGAAGTCCAGAATGCAGTAGATGCAGACGCGAAGTTTGAAATGCAGTAAAGATGGACACGAAGTCCTGGACGCGAAGTCCGAAAAGCAGTAAAGATGGACGCGAAGTCCGTGGACGCGAAGTCCGAAAAGCAGTAAAGATGGACGCGAAGTCCGAAAAGCGGTAAAGATGGACACGAAGTCCTGGACGCGAAGTCCGAAAAGCGGTAAAGATGGACACGAAGTCCTGGACGCGAAGTCCCAAAAGCGATAAAGATGGACGCGAAGTCCGTGGACGCGAAGTCCGAAAAGCAGTAAAGATGGACACGAAGTCCTGGACGCGAAGTCCGAAAAGCAGTAAAGATGGACGCGAAGTCCGTGGACGCGAAGTCCGAAAAGCAGTAAAGATGGACGCGAAGTCCGAAAAGCGGTAAAGATGGACACGAAGTCCTGGACGCGAAGTCCAAAAAGCGGTAAAGATGGACACGAAGTCCTGGACGCGAAGTCCCAAAAGCGATAAAGATGGATGCGAAGTCCTGGACGCGAAGTCCGAAAAGCGATAAAGATGGACGCGAAGTCCGTGGACGCGAAGTCCGAAAAGCAGTAAAGATGGACACGAAGTCCTGGACGCGAAGTCCGAAAAGCAGTAAAGATGGACGCGAAGTCCGAAAAGCGGTAAAGATGGACACGAAGTCCTGGACGCGAAGTCCGAAAAGCGGTAAAGATGGACACGAAGTCCTGGACGCGAAGTCCAAAAAGCGGTAAAGATGGACGCGAAGTCCGAAAAGCGATAAAGATGGACACGAAGTCCTGGACGCGAAGTCCGAAAAGCGATAAAGATGGACGCGAAGTCCGTGGACGCGAAGTCCGAAAAGCAGTAAAGATGGACACGAAGTACTGGACGCGAAGTCCGAAATGCAGTAAAGGTGGGCATGATGCGAAAATGCAGGGAATGTAGAAGCAACGACTAGTGTTAGGGAATGGCGCGGGGCACCGAAGAGGGACGCTTGGCATTGGGTCGTGGCTTTGTTGGGATGGTGTAGTGGTAGACGTGGCTTGCATTGCCGCCGGGGTGGTTGTGCTTTACTGGAGGCCCGCTTTGCCCCTCGGGTGGTTGGGCGTCTGATCTGCCAAAAGCCGACCATTTGTTGGATCGATTGTTTGTTACTCTTGCTGGCAGCTGGTCTTGCCGCTGAAGCGATTGCTTGCTGGGAATGCCCTGGTTTCGCCAATGGGATTTTTGCTTGCGAAGCGGTTGCTCGTTGCCGGTTGGGCGGTTGTTCATTTGCTAGGGACCGGCGTCTAGCGATGTGGGACTCGAGCTCTGAGAGCGCCTACGTACCCTCTTGGACCGGGGATCAGAGTCCGCCATAGTTCTTGCGTTTGTTGTACCTGTGATCCTGACATCATTAGTAAATCATGGGATTACTAGCAATTTATAAGCATAGGTAAAAAGGTGTGTTCGCGACGTATGTTCTTCAGTTTCGGGTCGCCTGAGCGACCCGTAGAGAGTTTTTGCTTTGGCGATGCGAATGAGATCCCATTTTCGAATGCCTCAATGTGAGGCCTCCAAGGCTCCTGTTGGCCATGCACGAGCATATCGAGACATTCTTAATGATGCCCTAGCGGTTCTGTCGATTATTCGACGCGCCCGTCGGCTTAGGACCCTGCTCGTCAAGGTACCGTAGGGCGGCTGCGCTTGTGACCCGCGTGGGGATTTTTTTGCCTAGATTTGATCAAACTCGGTCTGACCATTTCCAGAATGTTATGACTAGATCCCATAAATGAATGTCTGGGATTTCGGCTTTGTGGTAGCTTGTTGAAGGGTGGCTGTGACCCATTCTGGAGTTATGCAAAGACGAACAGAAAAGAGAAAGCTTGGGGGGAACGCGTTGCCCCAGGCTAAAAGGATATACGAGTTCACGCCTGTAGCGAGATGTACCCTTTTTCCTTTGTTCTTCTATTGTGTAGGCTGTATCAAACTGCTTGGATAGCATGCTCGATTTGCCCACTGTGCTTGAGGAGGAATCCACGCTGGACGGTTGAGCTGTGTTGGAGGGCTGATCGAGGATCATGTTGGAGTAGATAATCTGGCCACTTTCGTTGAGGATCCCTAGTCCGCACGATGTGTGAGAGACTAAGGGGTCAATTTTATCTATCTCTCATTTTGCTCTCCTTTTGCTACGGTCACCCACCTCGGGGCCGCACCTCTCAACATAAAGGGGAAGAGCTCTCCTTTTGCCACGACCGCCCCAAAGGGTTTCCGGTTATGCCTCTCTTTTACCCTAGCTTTTGCCTAGGCCGCCCCAAAAGGGGTTTTCGACCTAGCGGGCTCGATTCTTTTATCTCTCGAGTTTGCAAGGGCGAAGGTTTCGAAGGATTCAACCTCCGAGTGCATTGTTTTCTATCTCCGTCGAGGAGTTGTGTCTGCTGCTCCCCTTTTGTCGGGGTTTGTTGATTTTTCAAGATTGGCGAAGCCGGAGTTTTCAACCTCGGCGGTGCCTTATTTTGTTCATTGGCGATTTTTTTCCGCGTCTTTTCTCTCTCTTTTCATTGGCGGGTTTTTCCCACTTCTTTTTGCTCTGTTTTTTTCCTTACAGCTGGGGTTTGTTTTGTGCCCCATGTCTTTGTTTGAAACTCCATGATTTGCATCGCCGAGGCCGCTTTGGTGTGCTTCGCCTCGTGGAAACTTGTTGTGTGTTACTAGCCCTGTTTTGTGAGGACCGGCTTTCTTGGAGGTTTGACACTCGTGCACTCGGAAGTCAAACTCCGTGTCATTTGCCCTTGCAAGTATTACATGTGAAT
Organism: Punica granatum; assembly: GCF_007655135.1. NCBI lineage: Eukaryota > Viridiplantae > Streptophyta > Magnoliopsida > Myrtales > Lythraceae > Punica > Punica granatum. Next base: position 23,935,375 of record NC_045128.1, read on the forward strand.
TTCCCCTGTTGTCTAGGAAAAGAAAATATCAAATTGCCCCATGTGGAATAGGGAACCGAGGTTGTCTCGACGCGAATGTTGAACGGGGATGCCCCGGTCTTCATTTGTTGAAGTGGCCTGTGGTAGGCGTCTGGTGTGATGTCTCCGATCACCTCTTGTTGTTCTTTCCAACGCATGCCTCTTGGAGGGTGCACGCTGTTGAAGCCACTGGATGTTCGAGGAAGACGGTTGCATCAATGCTGAGTGATTCGCTCGATTGTCCTTGTTTTCGACTTCATAGGGGGGTACCTCATCGTCGGACACCTCCCTCGTCAAAGTATAAGGAAAGGGTCCGAGACAAGTTCTCAAGGAAGCGTGAACTCGTGCATCGCTCTTCGCCTGTGGTCAATGTGCCCCTGTGAAGGATAACAAAGAAGGCAATGTATTAGGCGATTATGCAGGGAATATGTGGTAAGAAATATGAGGTGGTCCCATAGGAAAATCCTTTTTTTGTCCCGCGCGCGACCCATGGGGTGCCACGTGTAGGTGGCATTTGTTTCTGGGAATCTAGTCATCACTATTCTGGAGTGGTTAGACCGTGACTAAAGTCACATAAGTATATTTTCCCTAGTTGCGAGTAAGCATGCGCAGTCTTTCTAGGGAAGGCTCGAGAAGTCGAGTCCCATGAGGACAGGCGAGTCGAACAGGTCCAACAGAACTAATAGGGCATCGCAAAGATTGTCCTAATGCTCCATTGGAGGATTAGTTCATGTCGAGAACCCATTTGTGGGAATGCATTTAAATTAAAGCAGAAGAGAGTTTAAAGAAGACTGCGCATGTTGCCCCCGTATTCAATCGGCGACCACAACAGAGGTGGATGAGATCCATTCTTTGATCAGAGGCATGATCGTGCTGGTATCTCCTGCGATCAAGAGTTGGGTCATGCTCTGCTTGTGGAGCTGTCACTTCCGGTCTTTGCAGCGAAAGGATGAGACTTGCTCCTCGGAGTATCGCTTGGATGAATTTGAATCCAAGTCGATTTTGGATTTCAGATGAGCCTGAAAGCAGTAAATGTGAGGTGTCAAAACCTGAATGTAATAAATGCTGGGCTGGTGCCCAAAAGCAGTAAATGCTGGGCCGGGGCCCGAGAGCAATAAATGCAGGACCGAGGCCCGATACAGGGCCGAAGCTCAAAAGTGGGGCCAAAGCCCAATGAGGGGCCGAAGCCCAAAAGTGGGGTCGAAGCCCGATGCGGGGCCAAAACCCAAAAGCGAGCCCGAAGCCCGATGCAGTAAATGTGGGGGCCGGAGCCCGATGCGGGGCCGAAACCCGATGCAGTAAATGCAGGGTCGGAGCCCGATGCAGGGCCAGAGCCCGATGTGGGGCTGGAGCCCAATGTAGTAAATGCGTGCTCGATAAGAAAGTGCAAGAGATGCAAAAGCAAAGGTCAATGCTGAGGAAAAGTGCAGGGCACTGCAAAGCGGTGACTCTGATTTTTCTTGCGGTCTTGCTTTGTGGAGCAAGGATGGGGACTTAGTGTTGAAATCCCAAGGAGCTGGATGAGAGACGTTTGTTGTCTCAATTGTGGTCGCTTAGTATTCAGGCTGTCTTCTTGTTGAGAATTTCCTGCAATGGGAAAAAAAAAACAATGAAAGAGCATAAACTGTTTAGGATTTCAATGCAAGAGTGTAGGGAAGCGAACTAGCCTGGTGGGCGTCGTGCGAGCGCATCGAGGGACGTATGCTGAACATTCGGCATGGGCAGGGAGAGATGTGCTCGCACGACGCCTAGTGAAGCGCTCTGTTGCATTGAGGGAGGTGCACAGGACAGGCCAAGAAACGTGTTGGAACATGTGGAGGCGTAGAGGAATGGTGAAGACTGTAAGTTATCTACCAGCGAAATTTGGCACGACTCACTTGTCATGTGGGAATGCGTGGTAGCTGCAAAATAATAAATAAACAGAATACATGCGATGCATGAGTTTTGAAAATACTAATGCGGTCATTCATATTGACTAGGACGATTCAAAGTACAATGCAAGTTTTGAAATTGAAGTCCTAAGTCGATTTTCCACCGCGCTCGGGGAGCAAGCAACCATCGCCATGGAAAGTCCTAGTTCAAGGGTCTGGCAGGGGTGTCTATCCTAGGGTGTATATGGACCCCCGCGGGTCCTTTTCCTGGACCTCTCCAAAGCGGCGTTTGCTCGTGCCAATTCCTGATCGCGCCTCTGTAGCTCGACACGAGTCTGGGCGAGCTCTCTCTGTAGTTGGCGCTGGTCAACAAGCTGCTCGTCCTTCTCTGCGACTTCTCAACGAAGACGATCTCTTTCGGCTCTGAGATGAGTGAGCTCGGCTTGGATGGCCATATTCGGAGTGGGAGTTGCGCCGGGTGACCCGCCATCTCCGACTCGCGGAGAGTTGACGAGATCCTCGTGTGCTGCTGGACCCCATCGGTAGAAGCGAAGGATGTATTCTTCTGTAACTTGGAAATCCCGCTCATCAAGGGTCGGATGCTCGGGGAAGTATGGAAGCTCGGTAATCACAGTTCGCCATGCATCCAGTATCTGATCGACGTTACTTTGGCGATCTGCGGGTGTCTGATCCTCCCGCCAAGTATGTTCAAATCTAGTTCGCGTCGTATCCTCGGGGACCGTTTGTAAGCCACCGAGCTGCCTCACTACTCGCGCCGGAAAATAAGTGGTGGACCCCGCATGACTCATGAGTGGGACTCCATAAAAATCAGGACACCTAAGGGCCATGGGTCCGGGTGGCATCCACGCGGCACGCCACTTGAAGCCCCTTGGTGCTATTTCACGAAAAATTTTGCTCCACTCAGAGACCTTGCGTTCTTCCACACGCAGGAGGGGTAGCAATCGAGAAATAATTGACTCTGGACCATTAAAATACATAATCGAGCGCACCAAACGCAGAGGGTTTGCGTGACTTTGGAGCCAAATTTGTAAAAGCATAGGGGATCCTCTTATCCTTCGGTCGCATGTTCTCAAGACGCGGTCGAGGGACCGGATGGTCTCAGCCACGAGGGCTACCTCATAACCACGCCCTCCGACCATTTGGAGGACAACGCTGGCCAAGGCCGCATCGATGAGACTATGCGAGCGAGGGAATAAGAGGATCCCAAAAATTAGCAATAGAACAGCATGACATAAATCCTTTCGAAGAAAATTCCCCTGGACCTTATGCGCTCGGGACTCAATAAAAAAGAGGAGTTTCTCGATTGCAATCTCCGTGCTGCCGGAGTATGCGAGTTCAGCATTCAAACGAGTCGTGGGAACCCCGAGTAGGCGTGAGACTAGGGTTGATCGGGCGGTGTGGAAGTTGGGTTCTACAATGCCGTGGACAACTGCGGTTCGACCGATAAGTGTCCGGTACTCCTCGATGTTTGGCGTGAGCTCGGTACCCTGTATGTCGAAGACGGCGCGACTTGGGTTCCAGAATGCGATGGCGGCTTCGAGGAAATTCCAATCAACTTGCCGAGTAGCCAACAAAGGGATATCCCCTACGAACATAGAGATGCAACGGCGGTCGACTGGGCATAATGCTTTTCATATACGGGTAATCTCCTCGAGCGGTGGTGTGACTCTGTCGAGGCGCGGGCAGGAGACCGGGCGTGACATCCCTTACCAAGATCAAAGGAAAATCGACTTAAAACTAGTCAATACAAATGACACCCTAATTTTGAAATTGGATTATGCATGCATGCAGAAAATAAAAAATGCCCACGGCTTAATGAATAGTATACATCGCACATCTCTCTCAAGAGCAGAAAATATTCAAATTGGCGCGCAGGCCGACTCAAGGACTGTTGTTGGAGTCCGGTTGGAGGATGGCGTGGAGCTCCTGCAGAATGCATGGTTTTAGTACTACAGGGATCGTGCTACGTAAGGATGGGGGCTCCCGACTCAAGGGTGTCAATTCCTTGAAATCGAGCGGGGATCTTTGGGGGCCTAATCGACGGTCCAACCGTGCGACGTACCCTTACTCCGAACCCCTATCTAACCTGTGTTTCCTAAAATTGGTCGTAGGACGCGACCCGTAGGTATCTGAAGCTAGTATGATATGCAATGTGCATGCGAGAAATAAAAATGCGTAAAGTAGATAAGCGGAAACTTGCAGAAAACGATAAATAAACAAGCAAACAAAGCAAGCGAGAATGAGCCCGAACCCTCTAAGTGTCCCCAGTGAAGTCGCCAAGCTGTGCGCACCCGAATTTTGTCTCGTCGGGGCACGCATGCGCGCGCCTAAATGCAACGCGGCTTGGGAGTGTCCACCTTCCCGGGGACGTACGACGGACGCACGTGAGAAAGAGTCGCCACTTACCATTTTACGACCCGAAGGTCGAGGGCTGACAAGTTACCCAGGTCCAGGGATACAGGGTACACCTAAAATGTTAAGGCAATGGTCTGTACGGAACCGAAAATTCCAAATTCGGGGGTTCTATTACGTGTGGGCCTATATTCCACATGCCCTTTCGGTACTTTAGCTTGTCTAGGTTGCCATTTTAATTTAATTACCGCTTAATTAAGTTTCGCTCATCTTATGCGTTTTGACACCGTAAATTCAAAGAAACACTCTGACCGTCCACTCTCCGACCGGGATTTTACATGATATATGTATAATATAAAACCTTACATTGTTCTCTCAAATAAATAAAAGACAAGCTACAATGACTAAATCCCGGTCGGTTCGCATTCGGCCATGATTTCACTCACGCTCACCGTATAGTTTTGGAAAAGACCGAAAATTAAATTAAATGCGCACTCGGTGTATGGGGGTATTGGATCCCGTGATCGACGGTTATGGGCGTTGGACCCAGTGTGAATCGAGTCCTAAGGGATCAGGCTCGATCCGCATAACAATCCAGTGCCAAAGATGTAACAAGCAAGCTTAGATAAACAATCAATGGGGTTTTGTTATCGCCGAATTTACGTGAATTAACTGATTATTACCCGAGGTATCTTGGTATACAAATCCTACCTTAAAACAAGCAAAAAAGAGTGATGGATAGGGTATGTAGCATCCGGCATTATTTTAACGGACCCGACAGACGTGATGTCCATAGTTAAGTCTCGAATGTGTGGGTTGTTTTTAGATTATTCTGTATCGTGACAATATAGCTTTTACAGATTAAAAGTATTTTCACCTAAAACAAAAAACCTAACCCTCTAATTGACTATTGCCCATGTTTGATTTAAGCTGAGTTTGTGATTAATTTGTTTTCCCATGTTTTGACCAATTATATGCACAAACCTACGCTAGGATCACGGCAAAACAAGAACCGGTAATCATGCCCTTGAATCGGTAAATATGTGTGTGTGAAAATCAAGATTACGTTGTACGTATCTCGGTACTTTTGAAATTGTGAATTTTGAAAAGGGCATGACTAACAGTTCTTGAACTGTCTACACGATTACAAATTATTAATCAATTCGTGCAATCCAATTAAAGAAATCAAGTGATTTAATTTAGCCAAATTTAACGTCCCGATTATCCCGTGTGTAGAATTTTAGGTTAATTAAAAACTTGCCGAATGCTTTATTCTACGGATTTCGAGTCGTCGGATTAGCTATTAGTTGACCGCCCGGTAAACTCTAATTTCCAACTGTCCTGAAATTAAATTCAATTTTTAAACTTGGTTTATATGATTAATCCGAATTCGTATGAGATTTTAATTAAATTATCAAGGAAACATCCAGACACACAAATCACGGGCACACAATCATGTCAGGCTCATCGAATTCACTCGTCGAACATCGAAAGACCTATCGCATGTTACTAAGATGGAGATTTATACCTGATCCCAAGAGATTCTCAGGATGAGCTAGCTCGGAAGATCCTTGACTACCACGGACCGGGGCGGCCTTCAAGTCGGGACTCAGCCTAAGCCTAGGTGAGTCTCCACGTCGTCTTGGATCTCCATCGGCATTGGCCAAATATCTTCTTATATCTCGCCTTTCTTCTCCTCTCGTGAGACATGCAAGACAAGAAACAAACACGGGAGAAGCGGGACAAAAGCAAATATGCGAGCCATGAACAAGATCGAGAATAAGGCTAATGAAATGAGTTCCAAGACCACCATTGAAATCTTGTCACGACTTTAAAGTCCCAATGACTCGACTTCCTAGCACCCGGAATGACATAAAAGGTTAAGAAAGTCGATACTAAGACATATGGACACAATAACAACTCATGTAATGACTTGAAGGCGGCCAAAACAAGTCTCTAAGGATCAAAATCTAGGCAGACCAGCAAGCAATGAAGTTACAGCACGTCCATAATCGTTCAAGTCAGCCGCACAATTAATTTTAACGTATGGCCTTCAATATTATGTCGAATGTGCTTATACCGAACAGAGAACCATCAATCAATTCAGTCCGTACCATAATCCCATCACAAATCATCTAAATTATGCTAAAGGACCTCAACCTGATCAATAGAGCATCATCTCGTTCAGCCCATGCCTTAGACCCAACCAAAAGTCAATTGATTCATACCAAACGAGCTCGAAACCATGAAAAAAACTGTATCATAACTCGGCCACTATATCAAAACGAGGATTTAAGCTCTTAGAACCATGCAAACTTCCATAAAGCCGTCAAAGAAAAAGAAATACAGCTCAGCCCATACTCTTAACGTAATCTCTAAGCATTGAAATCAAGCTAGAACCATCTTAATCGAACCAACAATCGTTTCTCAGCTCAACCACTATCATAAACTCGACCTCAATCTAAGGAAATCATGCTAAATGACTCCAAATTAATCAAGAAATCATTGGGTAACTAAGCCTTCATCACAAACATGTCTTTTACTCATCAAAATCGAGCCAAATGTCCTCCAAATCAACCAAGAAATCATTGCATATTATAGCTATACAAAACCAGCCAAAATAGAGATCGAATAAGCTCACCGGAGTTGCGGAACAGCACAGCCCACGAGCTGGTTGCAGCTGCTGGTCGAAGAAGGTCCCAGCGGGTGTGAGCTCGAAGCTGAATCACATCAGGTGCTTGTACAAACGTATCTTTAAAGCTCGTAGTTGCTGCTGTTGTTCTTTTTTTTTTTCACTGGGAGTCACCGAGGGAAGGAAGAAGAAGCTAGGAATGGTGTTGGAAATGCTGAGGTTACTCTCTGTTTGTGTTTGTGCCGGAACTGAGAAGGGGCGAGAGAGAGAGACGATCAGAGAGGAGGAGACTAGGGTCGGGTCTGGTCTGCCTACCGTTATGGAGCCCAGAGGGAGTTCAGGGAGAATCAATGGGAGGATTCGGGATCAGCCCAGGGGAAGTTCGGCTAGGGTTTCCGAGAGAGTGCCTTAGGGTTTTTGTTTTCGGGAATGAGGTGAGGGTTGAGAGGAAAGGAGGCAGCTGGAGGAGAGAAGTCAAGGTGCTGTCACCAACCGTCCATCAGCTGACCTGAACATCCCGAATTTTCCTCTCTTTCTCATGAACCTTTCGGTCCATCTGATATTTTTCCTTGATTTCTACCTGAGTTGGGCACATCCTCGTAAAATTTGAAGATTGTTCCACCTCGGGAAGTTCCCGAAACAATTTGTTTTTGACAGCTGGCCCGAACCGGGAGATTTGGTTATGATCTGTGAGAACATATTCGATTCTGTACTAATCTAGCCAAAAATATCTCCTATTTCTTTTTATTTTTTGAATCTTCAGTGAATTATGAATCCAATGACGTTGGCCATACTTGAAAATACGAAGAATTGATTTTTTTATGGATTTTCTCCCTCGACTGACAGAGTCTGTCCCAGTTTAACAGTTTCGGGCATGGTGCGCTCAAAAATTCATAACTCTCTCTCCGTATTGAATCTTGGAATGAACGACCCGTCAAATTGAACCTAACTCGATTTCCTAGGTCAAGCATATAGAATTCACCCTTTTAGGTTCAGGATTGACCGTGATATGATGCGTCAAATCCCCTGCTCGAGCTGTTGTATTCACTGTTTGGGCACCCCAGCTCCCACGAATTTTATCTTTTTGCTCGAAAGGGCTCTCGACGTGATTTTTGCATTGAAATGTCCCTAACTCACCAAAACTTGATCTAAAAATATCGAACGTAGTTCTAGGATCCACAAAGATAGTCGTTCTCATTGAAGAAAATGATACAGAGACGTGATTTTCCCTTTGTCCATTGCCTTCGGTTCGAATATTGATAATTCGTGCCTTAATCTTCGGGATCAATTGTGTGTGCTACAAAATTCTATATGTTGCCCTCGCCATTTTTTTGTTAGAGTTGTGGAACCCTAGTCGGGAGCCTTGTTGATGTCATATCCTAGAGCCGGTGGACCAAAATGGGGTGCTGACAACATGTGTTCAAATATTTCCTTCATCGCCTGAAAGCCGTAATACTGGTAGAGAGGACCTTCTGGGTAATGGTGCGTCGCCAGCTGGAGCAAGTGGACCATATGATCCTTCCTTGCCTCCTACCAAGAAGCCCGGCTTGATTAAGGTTAATAATGCTTAATTAGTAATCTTATGTTCTTGAGCAGCTGAAGAAAATTGCTTCAAATAAAGAAAGATTTCAGGGAGTATAAAAACATAAGGTATAGGGACCTCATTTGAGTAGCTAAAGAAAAATGTTACTGGGACTTCGCTGCGACTCATGGTTTTGCAAAACCATTCTGTTTTTGGAAGATTCATGGGTCCCACTTCTCCAAAGCACTTTTTCCCCCCATTTGTAATTCTATTCCCAACTACTGTCTGAAAATGGTAGCATAAGTAATGCTGCCAAACTACCTGAGTCATGTAGAAACAGCTACTTATTTTATTGCAAACTTTCACATGGATGAAGAAATAATTGGATTTCAGGATACCTCTAGTGGCGGAGTTCTAATGCTTGCAGAGGCAGAGACACAAACATCTGGTGCTAAAGCTGCCGCCTGTGGTCAGTTAGCATCTTTGGCTGCAGCTTCTGATAAAGGTGAGTGATATTGTCGCTGCCCAACATGATCAATTTCCTGACACTAGAAGACGCCATAATCCGATAAACCTGAAATTAACTGATGCATTGTCTTTTGGACTTTACATACCCAAGTATTTTAGTATTTCGATGCACCAGTGCTATGCGGGGAAATCGTACAACAGGAAAAGTTAAAAAACCAAATGGATACTAGAGAATTATATATATGTTGGAAATATAACTTAATTAGTTTACAAACGAATATAACAAAATATTTTTTTCAAAAAATGAATGAATTGATATTGATACATTACAAATTTTACAAGGAAGAATAGGAAAAGAAAAACCAATCTCTGAGATAAGTGATGAGGAGAATGTGGACACATAAAATATGAATACTTAAACCAATATGGGTTGTTTCAAGTTGTTCGGCGCTTGTTCCCCTTAAATAAGGTTTCATGCTAAGAAAGCTTTACCCCCTTAGTAAGCCAATTTAGCTTGAATTGGATTAGTCGGGGTTCGCTGGGCTTCGTATACCCGGTGTATCATCAAAAAAAAGAAAAAAAAAGAACATTAAATCAATACAGGAAAATGTAAACATTAAATCAATACAGGAAAATGTAAACACTAAATCCCCCCTGGTACTTGGTGGATTTTCTGCTTTCTCATCCCTTTCTAAGATTGAATCTCTATTTACTGCAATAGTTTACTTGCTTGTGATTTGCTTTCCTGTTAGTGCATCCGTAATTTTGTAGTTGTACTCGCCTTTCTTTGTTACGAGTTTGTTGATCTTCTTCACGATGAGTTGCTACAACTTATGTTTTCTCTCTTGTGCAGTCTATAGTGAGGAAGGAGTGCCTGCTTTTTTAAGGTTCCATCAGGTGCAGTGATACCTTTCGGCTCCATGGAATTGGTTTTAGAATGGAGCAGCTCAATGCACACATTCCTCTCCCTTTTGGATGAGCTAGAAAACGCCAAACTCGAGGATGGACAACTGGACGCTCTCTGTCTTCGACTTAAACAAACGTCTTTGCAGCGGGCAGAATTATTCGTTAAATAATGTATAATCAATGCTGAATGACTGAATTCCACACGTGTAGTGTGAGGTTATTTACATTATAATATATAGTTGTATGCACGTTCTATCTATGAAAACTATCTATACATGCAAGATTGTCAAAATCGCGATTCTACTTAAAATCGGTCGAGGGTAGTAGAATCGTGAATCGTGAACCGTAAGATTCTTCCTGTAATTAAAAAAAAAACATATATACATATATGTAGCATACTTTCCTAAACAAAAAAAATCAATTCTTATTCATTCAAATAACAGTGATTAGATTGTAAAATAATTATACACTAGGACAAAAAAAAGATGTAAATTCTGATGCAAATTCAATCCCATAATCAAAGATACACTAGGGAATGGCATTTGATAAGTCACGGGTAGAGAATCAGAACTCTCTTCTGAATCTCACAACACACAACAATGGAAGAGAGTTTGGAATCTAAAGCTCCACTGATGGCTGCACCATTCCTCTTAGCCTTGAATAAATAATTCAATCCTCTCTCAGTGATGATCTCCCGGGGGATAGTTACTAGGATCCCTGGAGGATACGGACATATAAGCTCCCCGGATATCCTCCCTATGCACTCCACGATGCTCACTCTCCTTTTTCTCGCAAAGAATGCCTCTCGGGGACTCATCCTTGTGTTGGTCTCAGCAAATGGCTCGAAACGATCGTTATAACTCCCCTTATCATTGATCTTCCCAATAGAGGACCCCACAAACAACTGCTTGATTCCGAAAACCAACCTCTTGACATGTTTTCATAGGCTCCGAGATTCAATGCGAAAGTAACAAAATCTGTTAAACTGATTGATTCTCAACGAATTCACAGACAACCCTGTGATCTCCATACAACACATCATCCGTTTCATAACCAGACAGACCAAGTTGCAAAAAACTGACTATCATAATCAACTCTAATATGTACATAATCGACTCTAATCTGTACATTATCGACTCAATCGAGCAAGCATGAGTTTGGGAAAGGGAGAATTAGAGCTCAAAATCAAAGACCGTACCTGCCCTGCCCCCAGTTGAAGCTCGAAGTAGCCGAGAATGTACTCGCCAGTTTGCCACTTGGAGAAGGTGGATGGAAGTTCAAACGAGCTAGCTTGTCGGAAGAAGCGGGTGGACCGTGGATCGAAGCTCGGAGAAGCAAGTGGATGGAAGATTTCATCGAAGACTCAAAGATTTAGGGGCAATGGTCGAAGGCTCAAAGCTCAAATCTCAAAATGCTTGGCTCAGGCATGGATGACTGGATTTGTCGTGAGATAGGTAGCATAAACATTGTTAGAATCGCGATTCGAATCGTAGAATCGTACGATTCTATGATTCAAGGGGGGTCACTGATTCCGATTCAGCTAGGTGAGTCGGGATTGTAGAATCATTAATGAATCGCGCGCTAAATCGTAGAATCGCAGAATCGGGTCGATTCCGATTCTGCGATTCTACATTCAGGCCGGATTCGGCCCAAGCCCGGGCCCAATAAGTGGGCTGAAGCCCAGACTCGAAACCCCTCTCCTGCCCGCCCTTTCTTCCTTCTTTCAAGTCTTTTGAACCCTAATTTCTCCCCTGCTTCATCCTTCTCCTTCCAGTCCGACCTTCGACCATTGCCCCTAATCTTCGACGAAATCTTCAATCCACTTCTACGAGCTTCAATTGATGGTCCACCACCTGCTTCTTTCAAGAAGCTGGCTTGTCTGAGCTTCCATCCTTGCAGTTACTTTCTCTGCATTTTCTAGGTACGGGAGGGACCGATCCATATTTTTCCTTCGGTAAGGGCCATCCATCCCTTCCAATCTAATATATTTTTCCTTAGCATTTACTGGCCGGTTGTTGAATGTGAATGGCTCGGTGCGAATCTGCTGATTCGCATTTTCCAGAATTGATGTTTGCTTGGCTTGTTACATGAGTCTGAATTTCATATTTCTGTATGTGAAAAGAAGTATAAATATCTTCATATTTAGAGGTTGTATTGTATGAAATCTTCTCTTTCTGCTTTGGAGAGATTGTTTTGGTCTGTACATTTTAATTGAAACAGATGTAAAGGCTCCAGAAAACTTGGTCGATGTTGTAACCTGGTAACATACTCATATTCTCCTTTTCTTTTGCGCATGATTTCGATTTGTAAAATCCTAGTCAAATTCTTTACATTAGCTTTGCTGAAACAGGAAAAGCACTTATATTCGAGGTTCAAGTATTTGTATTGAGATTGATCCGATCATATCATCTTGACTAACTCTTTTAATTTCTTTTATGGAATATTTTTCTTTGTTTCCTACAAAAATCTAACAAATTGAATACACTACTGGAGTAGGTAAATCTACTCTGTTGCAACTATGAAATTTCTACAAACCTATCATCTTGATTAAACCCTAATCCAAGTTATTACTGCAGTTTCGTTTTTCATTATGCCCCTTTTATGTGATTATTTTGAGATCACATTGGCGATGCAGAAGCAGAGAATATGTGCACACAAGAGCATGGCCCGGTTGATGACTTGGAGCTTCCTGAAGAAGATGAGTTTGATACTTTGTATGGTGATTATGAAGATTTGGATGAGATTTGATATGTTCATTTTATGTTATAATTATGACATATGTTGTTAACTTTTTATTTTGGGAGTTCGAGTTATGATATGGATTTTGGACCTTGAATTTCGATAATTTGTGTTTTTATGACTTATAGTTGATTTGTTGGTTTGTGTTTTTATTTGAATGAACAAGAATTTTTTTTGCTCAGGAAAGTATGTTACATATATATATATATGTTGTTTTTTTAATTACAGGTAGAATCTTACGATTTACGATTTGAATCGCGATTTACAATTCTACGACCCTCGACTGATTATAGGTAGAATCGTGATTCTGACAACCTTCGTACTAGAGAGTGGGAGGATGTCATAGTTGAAAGCCCAGCTTTCGAAATAGTGACTGCAACCAAATGATATCAGCTGTGGTATTGGTGTGCGCACCCGAATTTCGTCTCGGCGGGGCACGCATGCTGGCGCTTATGCAATGCGGCTTGGGAGTGTCCACCTTCCTGGGGACGCGCGACGGACGCACGCGAGAAGAATTCGCCACTTGCCATTTTACAACCTCAAGGTTGAGAGCCGGCAAGTTACCCGGTTCTAGGGGTATGGGATACACCTAGTTTGCTAAGGCAATGGTCTATACGGAATTGAAAATTCCGAATTCAGGGGTTTTGTTACATGCGAGTCTATATCTCGCACTCTTTATCGGTACTCTAGCTTGTCTAGGCTTGCCATTTTAATTTAATTACCGCTTAATTAAGTTCCGCTCATCTTTCGCGTTTTGACACCGTAAATTCGAAGAAACACTCCGACCTCCACTCTCTGACCGGGATTCTTACATAAATAAATGTACAACATAAATAAAATACAAATTACAACCACTGAATCCCGGTCGGTTCGCGTAAGGTCATTATTCCATTCGTGCTCACCGTGTGGTTTGAAAAGACTGAAATTGAAATCAAGATGCGCGCTCAGTGTTTAAGGGATTTGACCCCGTATGAATCGTATCCTAAAGGATCGGGCTCAATTTGCGTAACAAACAAGTGCAAGAATGTAACAAATGGACACAAATAAACAAACAATGGGGTTTTGTTATTACCAAATTTACATGAATTAATCGATTATTAACCGGGGTATCTTGGCATGCAAATCCTACCCTAAAGCAGACAAAAGTGGGTGTAGGGTATGAATCGATCAGGGATCAACCCGGAAGGGTATATTGCATTTGGCGTTATTTTCCGAGGACCTAACAGACGTGACGTCTGTAGTCAAGTCTTGTGTTTGTGGGTTGCTTTTAGGATTGTTTTATATTGTGACACTAAGGTTATTACAAGTTATTACTGAACATGGATTCCGCCCGTAAATCCTGGAACCTAGTGCCTACCCCACTATTGCTTGTTTTTGTCTTAACCAAGTACACAATTAGTCTGGTATTTGTATTTTGAGCCAATCCACCCGAACTAACTACCCGAGACTATACTAGAATGACAAAAACTCATCGGTCGGATAGAGCGGGCTATGCAGATGAACCTGCGCTTGGACAGGTAGCCCATCCCTACCCTGATACCGTAGTATTTCTCTTATTCTAACCCTAGGGGTATCACTAAGCTACAAATATATTATTTTTCCCTCGAGATGAAAATTATTTTCGGAAAAGAGAGACTACACGGTGCAGGCCACCTCGGCCTGTAACCGGCGCCGACCGATCCCCTGGACCTTCCAGGATTGTCAAGAACCCTAAAAAAGCCAAAGGACTGGTTAATCTATCCGGAAGTTATCTAAGAAGAACTTCCACGCCCCGACCTGAGTTTCCTGAAATCAGGTGAGGCCTCGAGTCAAGACGCGCAAATCCTTCCTAGACATCCATGTCACATCGAGCCACGTGTCTCGGGTTTTATAAAATTTGCAAGTTTTAAGAAGGGCACCAACACATGTTTGCAACCTATCGATGCGTGTTACTGGTTTATTACCAATTCGTGCAAAATTATTAGGGCCAAGCGAGTTAATTAATCGAGTGAACGTCCCAATCACCCCGTTAGTGGAATCGTTGATTAAATTAATTAATGTTTTGCCAAATGCTTTAAATTTGCGGGTTTCAGACCGTCAAGCCGATCATTGATGGACCGTTCGATGCGGATCCTAATTCCCGACCACCTTGGAATTTAAAAATTAATTTTAGGCCGAGTTTGCATGATTAAACTGATTCATGTGAGGTTTCGATTAAAACGAGAAAATAAAGCGTTTAAACACGGATCAAGAGCACATTATCACGTCAAGTACGATAAACATACATATTTTACACAATCGGTGCCGCCATGATCACGATAAACACATACAAACATACACAAACATAATATTAACGGAATCGAGAAAACGATACCAATTCATGGAAGCGAGAAAACATAAAAGAACACACATTGTCATGTTATATACATATAATAACTAAAACAAAAATATTTAAACGGGGCGCATACGTTGTCGGTCGGGAATAAAAGTAGGAAAGGGGTTGGGTATCTTTAGAAAATGTCCAGTGACTAAATTGAACAAATTTGAAAGAATAGGGACTGATTTGAAAATTCTGATAAAATTTTAGGGGACTGATTTGAAAATTCTGGAAAAATTCAGGACTGTGTAAAAATTACTGAAAATGTCCCAGGACTTTTTGAAATGAATTTGAAAGTTCGGGCTGATCTGAAAAGTGAAAAATGCCCCAGGGACTGAACTGAAACAACGTAAAAAGTTCCCAGAATTGGTTTAGAAATTCTGAAAAATTCAGGAATTGATTGAAAAATGCTAAAAATGGCCGGGACTTGACTGAAACGAATTTTAAAATTCGGGGCAGATCTGAAAAGGGCGGAAAATAGCCTCGGGACTAAAATGAAACAACTTGAAAGGTTCCTTGGGACGATGGAAAAATTCCGAAAAATTCAAGGACCGATTGAATGATGTTAAAAATGGCCGGGACTCGACTGAAACGAATTTTAAAATTCGGGGCAGATCTAAAAAATAAAAATGCATCCTCAGGACTGAAATGGGACAAAATGGAAAGCTCATAAAATCGAGTTCGGGACAAATCCGATCACCCACGCAACCCAAGAATGCTCATTTCATGTCATATCCATCCAAGCAAACATTAATATTCAGAAATGGAGCCTTAAACATGCCACAAAGTCGGGGATTTACCTAGTTCGAGAAGAATGAGGGTAGTTCTGTAAATAAATAGATGTTCGATGAGTTGGGTTACTGGGCGGAACTGGGCCGAGTGGGCCGGGACGAGTTGGCTGTTTGGCCGCGGAGATCTGGACTGGGCTGCGCTGGGCTGGGCCGTTGGTGGACTGGGCTCAGCAGCGACCGGGCTGGGCCGTTGGACGCGGGCTGGACTGGACTGGACCGCTGCTACCTGTGTTGACTTGGAAAAAAGAACTGACCCGGTTAGCCAAACACGAAGCACAGAGGGAGAAGGGAGGCGGTTTGGGCGGCCGAGCGTCTGGCAGGGGGGCGATAGGTGAGCTGGAGGTCGGACTGGGAGCTGAGGGAGCCAAGAACTGTGGACGAGAATCTCGAGCTGAGGGAGTTGGGAGGTCTGAGGGAGCGTGGGAGTTGAGCTCCGGGAGCACGCAACCCGGTCTAGAGCTGAGGGAGTACGGGGTCTCAACGAGCTCCGTGGTTTTCGAGGGTTTGAACTGAGAGTTTCGGAGTTGAGGGCGAAAACAAACGTCCGAGCTGAGGGAGTCGTCCGAACGAGCTGGGGGGTCCTTTATGTCTGTGGACGAGCTGCCGGGTATTGGAGCGAGAGCGAGTTGTGGGCCAATGGGAGAGTTGCCGGTTTTTTTTTGACACTGAGAGAGAGAGAGCGAGAGAGAGAGTTGGCGTGCGTGAGCTGAGGGAGTTTGAGCCGAGAGACCTTTTTTTGAGTTCAAGCTGCCGGTTTCTTTTTTTCTCCATGAGCTGCGAGTTTTCGAACCGAGAGAGAAAGAGAGAGAGAGAGAGAGTTGGCGTGCATGGAAGCCGTTGGCGTGTGCAGAGGGGGGTCAGGCTCGGATCAGGAGGCGCAGCAGGCTTGGTCCGTCACGGCAGGGAGGAAGAGGAGAAGAAGAAGAAAAGAAAAAAGAAAAGAAAAGGAAAGAAAAGAAAAGAAAAGAGAAGAAGAAGAAGAAGAAGAAGAAGAAGAAGAGCAGGGAATGGGCGGGAGAAAGGCAAAGTCAAGCAACGGTCAGAAGTCGTCTGACTTCTGACCAGCTCTGATTTGATTTGATTTTTTTTTTTCGAAATTAACGCGCATAGAAATTGAAAATTACATCTTCTTGGTCGGACGTCGGAAAAATAATTCGAGATCGCCACCGTACTCAGAAAAATTCGTTGATCGATATTATGCAATGAAATTATTTTCAATCTCGAATTTTGTCTCGGATTTTGAAAATTGACGTCGATGTACGCGAAATTCGAAAACGTCCCAAATAGTATTATTTTCGAAAATCATAAAATTGGTGTTAAATTAAGAAAATGTGCTATTTTCGAAAAGTCGTGACTACTCTAGTAATTAATCTGAAATATTTCTCTCATGCGAGTGACAAAATGATGATTTTGCTCCTCTAGAGCCAATGGATCGGAATTTGGTGCTGACAATTGGCTAGGCTCTTGTATTCTAATTCCGTGCTGGATCTGGCCACAATTTGTTGTTTCTTGGATCTCCAAGAAACTGGATTAGAATCGACAAAGATAATAAAACCACTTACAGAACATTGATCATCAAGATTCCCAACCCAAACAGCACCGAAAAATCCATATAGAGATTAAATAGGACCAAGACGAAGATGAAGTTCATAAGTGATGGTGCCCTTCAGCCCGTGTGGGGAACCGGCCATCATGGCCCGAGGAATCATGACGCGATGATGACAAACTGAACCTTCGATGCAAGAGTCTACTCCTCTCTAGGGCTCTTAGCCCGAATCGATCATTTCTCAACAAATTTATGGTGTCAAACCGAGTAAGACGAGAGTTGCCTAATCCATGCGGTAAACAAACTAAAAACAGTAAACCTCGAACTCGGAACTTTTGGTTCCGCAAGACCATATGTCTTAGCAACTAGGTGTATTCCTTACCCCTAGACTAGGGCAACTCATCGTCTCTCGACCCTCGGGTCGTAAATAGGTAGCGGTCACTCATTCTCACGCTCGTCCCTACGCATCCCTTGGGAAAGTGGATATTCCCAAGCTGTCTAATCGTGTGCACGCATGCGAGCCCGACGAGACGAAATTCGGTCCGTACACCAATCATTGGACAAATATGGATTTGCAAATAAATAAAACTCTAGTGTTTCAAATTATGAAATCCAACCAAATATGCATTTCAGGGTATGAATAAGAAATGCACAAGAAATCAGAATTTCCAAATATCAAATTCATTTTCATTCAAATTCTTTTATTCTTTGCAAGAGATTCGGTATTCCAAGCCTTCCAACCGCTCGTCCATAAACTTCCATCTCGAATCCTTGACCGATGAAAGTAGAAGACGTGCATTGCGTAGGAATTCATGGCCTTCGGCACAAGCTATGGTCATGAAAAACTACATGACCATCGTGGCTCAAAATTTCAGATTGCCGAGAAGTTTGTTGTGCGAATAAAATATGTTTTCAAAATAATCACAAACATGTTTTCATAAAAAGCCATTTTTAAACGTGTTTTCAAACCAACATGAACATTGTTTCAAAAAACTGTTATACATGTGATTTCAATTGAATTTGGCAAATAAAGGCATTTGCATGAAAAAGGACTTTGGTCCTTGATTTCAAACTGTGAATATATGTCTAAATCGGCCAATTACAGGGGAAGGTGGTACCCCAAATAAAGAGAGAAGGCTCACAGCCTCGAGAGAATGTGAGGATATGCTCTATTGAGGGGATAATCAAGTATCATCGAGCAATAACCAAGTGAATTAGGACAAAAGGCCAACTGCTTTAGAGAGAGGAGGCCCACTACCTCAAAAGTGGAGAATAATCATAAATGAATAAATAGGTTTCCCTCCACCATGAGAACAATAGGGCATTTTACGTTCAGTCAACATAAAAGTTTTGGCATTTCAGTAAGCCTCTCAAGAAGGTGATAACACGACCAAAAGGATCAGAGGATCCTTCTCCAAGCTCAAACACCAATATCCTTGAGTCTTATCGAGTCTATCCCAATGTTTCCTTCCCAAATAGAAATCAAGGGGTCCAAGTACTCAGTCTGATTAGGATTAGATGTATTAGCAATTAGAATGGGTCATTAAGATAATAAATGACACTTCTTTCATTCTCCCATACAATCATATCCATAGTCAGCCCAGGTTTTAGATCAAAGAACATTTTTGTTAAACCTCGTCCGAGTGACCGTTCCCCACAATGGGGCAAGTCGCGGTTGCATGGAAGTATCAATGACATCAAAATGCGCAAGGAGCAAAAGCATCCCAGGGAGGAATTAAAAAAAAAAATAGAGACAGAAAGAGAGAATAAAGAGAGAAGCGCTACAAAGAAAAGCACAATAAATTGAAAGCCGATGTAAAAGGAAGCGACCCAAATGATAAAGCACAAACAAAAACGAAAATTCGCGAAAAAAATACAACTGAAGCGATTTATAAGCAAAAGACATAATCTTCAGATAGAGATGTCAGCAAAGTCCTCAAAGAAGAATGAAGTGAAGAAGACCGCATGAAGATGGTCACCGGCTCTCTACCCCGTAAAAAATATTCATTTAAGCCAATAAAACCAATGTCTCTTCATTACCCGTGGCCTACCCTATGTTACAACCTTAAGAAAGCCTATTTAGATTTTTTACGCCTTCTAGGGTTTCTAAGGCAATTGATCAAGAAATTCTATTGGTTCAAGTGGGAAATTCTAGTCATTTAGGAGGATGCACGTGTGAATCAATAGGCCAGACATGATAAATCTTATTACAAAGAAGCCTACTACCTGCCCACATATGATCCTCCCCTTCTCAACCAAACATCACAACCCACATTCCCAAAAGAGGACCTATGTGATTGGTTGTGCACATTTATGTTGAAATTCGTGCAAGAGCACTCATCGTTGAAAGTCCTTGAAATGCCCTAATTAACTTGTCGCTTGAGCAATGATTAGGACGAGAGATAACCCCGCTACAATAAGCACGAGAATGAGCGATCCTATCCACGATGAGAGAAACCACTCCAATTCCTTGTATCGCATGGTGAGCTAAATTATCCTCATATAATGAGCTTGTGCGAGAGTGAGATCAACCAAGTGATTTCCGTTTTTGGGAGAATATCGATCTTCTCCCACGATCCTTGCCTACTAGAACTGACCATGAGGCATCGATTTATAGTCTCATCTCATGGCTCAAGAGCCTTTACGAAAAAGAAAAATGCCTTGCCGTTTAGGAAAAAGAAAAATTAAAAGAGAAGTCCCACTAAAGTGGGGAATGATTTCGACATTCTATCTAGCCAATGAAAAGATTTTTCAAATGATTTTTCAAAAGGACTCAAGAATGCATATCCCTTGAGGAAAATAAATTTGACAGTGCCTATTGAAGGTCATCCAAAAGTTCAGGTCGATTGCAAGGGTCGCCAAAAGACAAATCTCTTGAACTCCCTGTCAACTCCAGCCAAGTATGGCATTTTAAACATACCGACTAATCTCCTTTTACTCCACAAGTTTTTCGAGCCATGGTGGGGCGACCGAGTCATGAAATCCAATGGGTCAGGAGAGACACTCGTCGAATCATCAATTAAACAAATCTCAGTCTTCAAGAGAAGAATGAATCGTAGTATCCCTAGTATGAAGCCAATGGAGTTGACAAGAATGAATTGCAAAGTTTGTCACGGAAGTATAAGCATTGACGGAAACGAATCGCAACATCTGTCCAAAGCCACAGAAGCTGACGAATTCCCAAGCAGGAGAGCGAGGGGAGTAGATGGAAATGAATTGCAATGTCTGTCATGGAAATACAAACATTGACGGAGAAAATCGTAGCATCGGTCTAAAGCCAAAGAAGCTGACAGATCATAGTCGTGTACCCGAGCATGAGAGCTAAGGGAGTAGACAGAAATGAATCGTAGAGTCTATCACAAGGATACATACATTGATGGAAAAAACCACGACATCTGTTCAAGAAGCACAAAGCTTAGAGAAATTAATCACTTTTCTCCAAAGCCGTTTCGCACGTGACCAACTTTTGAAAAAAAAAATCAATCTTTCAAAAACATGTCATTCAAAAAAACTTGATAAGGGGGTGGAAGTGGTTCCCACCCGCAAATTAAAACCTTACTAATGGACGAGATGTTGTTCATAAGTCAAATCTCAATCAATGGGTAGAAGTGTTTCCCACTCACAAATCGAGATCTCGACTAGTAGACGACATGCGTTTTCCTATTCACAAGTCAAAACTCGATCAGCAGGTGGAAGCATTTCCCATTCATAGATCAAAACTCCGACCAGTGGACGGTATGTGTTTCCTCGTTCACAAGTCAAAACTCGATCAGCGGGTGGAAGTATTTCCCATTCACCGATCAAAACTTCGACTAATGGACGGCATGTGTTTCCTCATTCACAAGTCAAAACTCGATTACCGAGTGCTAGTGTTTTCCACTCGCATATCAAAACTCCGACCGATGAACAACATGTGCTTCCCCGTTCATAAGTCATATCTCGATCAGCGGAAGGCAACATTTCCCCTACCACAGGTCAAAAGTTTTTAGCCCCCAGTGTGGCCAAATCAAATCTTTGATCTCCCAGTGTGGCCAAACCAAATTTTCAAGTCCCGAGTGTGGCCAAAATAAATTTTTGAGCCCCCAGTATGACCAAACTAAGTTTTTCGAGCCCCAGTATGGCCAAACCGATTTATTACCCTTGCATGTTTTCCTCCAAAAGCGTGTATGCACGTGACCCATTTTCACTTAAGCTTCCAAATCGTTTCAGCCGTGAACCATTTAATTTAGTCTCTTTTAAAATCACTATGCGTGCCTTGTTATTTTATTTTATTTTCAGAAGTCCATCAGGGATGACACCTCTATTCAAGGAAAAGGGACAAGGGAATAGTGAACAAATGAGCAGCTGAGCTTGACCCTGGAACATGTCCTTTTCGTCTTTGGCCCATCACTCTATGGACTATCAATCGAAAAGGGGCATTTGTAAGCACCTCGTTCCGGCCTGAGCTATGATCATTGTTCGAGGAGCACATCAAACTAGAGAATTGATAAAGCGTTTGAGGGTTGCCTGTATGTACTGAGAATAAATAGATAAGTTCTCAAGTGCTAAGTACTTAATTTTGACTACTCGTGCCTATTTTCAAAATTTATACCAGTTAATTGGCGATATTTCTTTCTCCGAGGACACATATGTGAAATGGATTTCGAGAACGTGACGCTTACTCTCCGGAGACCTTGTTTTAAACCTAATTACTCGTATTTTTCATCTAAAAAGGCACAATAAATCTTCTCTGATTAAAACCATTTGATTCATATATTTTATTCAACATGGCAACAGTTCGAGACGGAGGAAAACAATATTCTCACATAGCGAAAATATTCATGTTGGTATGGTTTCTAATTAAAATTTTTTTTATAAACCCGAGGATATTTTCTGATAATTTTTCTCCGTTCAAATGTGTTTTAAAATCCTGAAAAAGCTGAAAATGCATGCTCCGTTAGGTTTCGCAATCATGTTTTTAAAATTTTAACTCTAACTTTAACTCTACTCTCTACACAACAAAAATCAATAACACAATTATTACTTTTCCCTTTTTCTTCAATTTTTTTAACCATTCAATTCAATTTTTAATACTAAATTATCTCAACTATGCATTACCTTTTCTACAATTCAACAATACAATCATTCCTTTTTTTCAACTATTTATTACTTTTTCTCATAATTCAACAATACAATCGTTACAATCCAATTAAAATCAAAACTTAACTTTACTTAATTCTAAAACTAAACACAGCAGTAATGTTTTTGAAAGTTTGAAGGCAAATATGTAATTTTTGCCCGACCAAACTAGTTCGGTTCAATTGATTCAAGTCAGCTCCCACCACGCCTGTAGGCCAGTTGTCCTAACAGATAGGTTCAGACAATTAGACCCGTTCGAAGCTCTCAAATAGTAAAAATATCGTTCCTAAACCTTCCGTTTTTGCAAACGACCCCCGACTCTCTTATGCTTATAAATAGGGGTTCATTTTCAACAAGAAAGGACGTTTTGGCAATCATGTGCTAAAAATCTGCCAAAATAACCCTAGGAATCTCTAAATACACCTAAGTTTCCTTACATATATATAGTAGGATTTGGTGGCTTGAGGGTGATTTCCATCAACTCCGAGCTCGTTGGACCAAATCGTACCGAAGTAAGGCAAGAAGGGCAACCTTTTGCCTATGTTCAGAACCGGGATGGAGCTCTTTAGCTTCCATCTTGATCATTTTGTGCATAATTAGCCAAGATATGTGTAGATTAGATGACTAGGTCGGTAAATTGGGTGGATTAGAGCTCATTTAGGATAAAATGAGTAGTATCTTGCTTAATTAGGATTAAATTTGGCTAATTAATCTTGATTGTACTAGGGAAAAGACTAATTGCATGTTAATTGGACTTGATTTGGTGTTAATTGAGTCAATTTGTGCATAATTAGTTGCAATCAGTCTATGTTTGTGCTAATTAGGATCTAATTGGGTTTAATCTTGCTTAATTGCTCATGTTGACATCCTAGTCATGTAGCAACTATGTCCAATTTGGGGTTAATTAGGCGAAATTTATCTCAATTTATGTATAATCGGACTAATTATGAATTTGGCCACGTGCGATTATGCTTGAATTAACTTAATTAGGTGAAATTAGCATGAAATTGAAGTTCGTAACATTCTTGAAATTTTTGTAAAATAAGCTTAGGTAAGTCATTTTGATGATTTGTTGTTTGATTAGGCCAAATTGCGTATAATTGGCTTTCCATTGCTTGTAATCTTGCTTGATTGGGTCTAATTAGTCTTAATTAGCTCTAAATTGACCCTTTAAGCATGCTGAAAAATTTCTGCTGAATTGATCCGAGTCTTAATTGATAGAATTAGGGGTCAATTAGACCTAATTAGGTGCTAATTAGGTTGATTATTCATTCCTCCGGTGTAGTAAGACCTAATGGTGGCCAATTCTTTCAATTTATGCTTCAATTGACGAGTGGACTTCATGAATGTATGAATGATGTGTAGGGCCAAGTGGATTAGGGTCCTATTAAGTCTGATTTCATTTAATTAGAGTCTAATTATGAGTAATTAGATCAATTTAGATGAAATTGACTTAATTGTGGTTTCGGCCTTAGGAATCGGAGTCCAATTGAGTCTAATCAAGTGTCTTTAGGCTTGATTAATATGGATAACTACCTTTGTGAGTGTCAGTTGAACTTGTGTGTGAAGGATTGAGTCAAAATTGGTCAAACCGTGAAATTGAAATGTTAATTTATAATAATCATGTATATTTGACTTAATTACATGGGCCTAGGGCTCATTAGATATAATTAGGATGTCTTAGACTCTTAGGAAGGTCTTCGTGACCTTGACGGTGGGCCATTAGCACCTGGGGTTCTCTAATCCGAATTAAAGAGATCACTCGGTTTAATCGGATTAGTAATTCAATTTCTTGTGTGAAAATGAATAATCATGTACACTAAGGCATGGTTGGGGATTGAAAATGCTTAGGAGAAAGTCAATAATACTGTTATGCCAATAGAAAATACGAATATGACCAAAATCAAAATTATTTTGAATGATGAAAATCGAAGAGTCAAAAAATTAATGTGTGGCCCATTAATGAGTTTCTTTCGAAAATTATACATGTATGATTTAGATTCAACTTGTTTGTTATACTTTAAATGGGTTAGTTTTTTTTTTTTAACTTACTTGGCAAACATATATTCAGAGCGTTAAGACAATTATATTTTAACTTCTTAAAATATAAAAAGCACATGCAATATTGCAAAATGAATTTTCAGGAAAATGTGCTTGGAAGGGGAGGAGAAAACATATGAAGATTGTAATCAAATATATAAGAAAGGATTATATAAATTTACAGTAATTTTTAATATGCAAAGAAAAATTGAGAAATTAGAAAAGAAAGGAGACACACTTGTTCCCGTGATATTCGCATGGACTTGTTTCGATTGTTTTAAAGATAAAAATTCTAGGGCAAATTACAAAAAAAAACTCAAATTTTGTAAAATATCTCAGTTTTGTCCTAAATTTTGTTTTGTAACAAAAAAAACCATAAGTTTTCTAAAATGTCTCAAAAATGACCTCCGTTATAACTTCCGTCAATTTTTGCTTACGTGTGACCTACGTGGACTGTTAAAGGGACCCACTAGCCTACGTGTGACCTACGTGGACTGTTAAAGGGACCCACCATCAGCAGCAAAAATTGACGGAAGTTATAACGGAGGTCATTTTTGAGACATTTTAGAAAACTTATGGTTTTTTTTGTTACAAAACAAAATTTAGGACAAAATTGAAACATTTTACAAAACTTGGGTTTTTTTTTGTAATTTACCCTATAATACTAGAAAACCTAAAATATAATAAGGGGTTGAGAGAGTGTATGAAGGCCGCAGTTGCCAATTTAATCTTAACTTGGCTATCCATAAGTTATTTGAAGGGTATTAGCAAAATAATCATGTGCATTGCACGTGAAAATTGTATAATTTGATATTTTGTTTTTCGTAATTTTTAAGTAAGTATTAGTTATTATTTAAGTATAAAATTTATACATCTTTTATTTTCTAAATGACAATATATTTCTAAGAACTTCTTATCTTTTTTTTTAAGATTTAAAAGTATTTCATCGACTAATTTATATATTCAATTTAACAAATACAAGTAACAATATAAATAAATAAAAATATTAATATGTATAAATAAATATAAATTGATAGAAAATATTCTTACAAGTAGGTTTTTTTATAGATAGTAGGGAAAGATTTTGAATATACAACGAATAACAAAATCACCCATTAGATACATATGTGAGAGATTTTTCTCTTATTTTATTAAATTTGGGATGTTAATATAAGAGATGGAAAGAAAAAAGCTGAAAAGAAGATTGAATAATATATTTTAAGAATGCTTATATTTGTTACATATCTAAATATCTGTAATTTCTTATCTAATTAAAAGTTATTATACACTAATTGGTATATGAAACATTGATTAATTTATTAGATATGATTACTAGAGCAATTTGCGATATTTTGGTTTGGGATAACTTTGAACGATAGCAGCGGTTCGAGATGAATCTCTGGTATCAATTATCAAAGCAAGTTGTGGTATTCTGGTTTGGGATAATTGCAACTAATGATAGTGGTTTGAAACGAATTTATAACATCAAATTCAATTTACTAAGAATTGCGAAAAGGGTAAAAGTGAAATTATAAAAAGTCAAAATACAATCTATTGACTATTGTGCTTGTATATTAGTTATAGATTATAGATATAGATATTTGTTGAACTTACCCTTTAAAAACACATTAGATATTTGATGCACCCAGACTTTTGGAACCTTGACATTTTCTCTTCAAGATTTAATATTTGCCAAAAAGACGTTACAGTGTTGTCTTTTGGTCACTACAAAGTCAGAAGCAATCCTCCTCTTCTGCTTCTGCAAGTAATGAGCTAGAACTACTAAAGCAACCATAACTAAAATAAACTAGCTGCCTTTTCCACTCGAGCATTGCACGGATTATGATTTGTGATAAAAATTTATATATTTCAATAATTAATTGATTCTTAAAAAATACAAATTAGTTTATAATTGTAAATTTTAATATTTAATAATATTTAAGTTAATAATGAACAAAAAATGTTAAATTCATCATTTTCAATTAGATCATAGAGTTGATTCACTTAAAAATATTACTTTATATATCTTACAACTAAAATTGGTAAAATTGAATGAATAGAACTATTTTAATCAAAATTTAGGTAATTAATTGAAACTTTTAGTAAAATAAAAGTTTTTTTAATTCTTAATGTTGGAAGTTAGGGAAATACTTTGATTTTCTAATGTAACATCTATTATGCAATTTAAATCACTCCTATATTAAAATATTTAAACATAAAATATCATATGTTTAGTTTGTATTAAATTTCCTTACCTTTTTATCCCATACATGATGCAATTTACTTAATATTTTTATTTATGCATTTTGCTTTAAGCACTGACATTTGAAATTTTATTTCCAAATTCTTTTGCAACTTTCTGTCTCGTTATTTTTTTTACTAATATCTATTTAACTTTTTATTCAAGTAAATGTTTTTAATCAATCAAATTAACGCCGCTTACTCAATTGTAAAAAACTTATGAATTATGAATAACATATTAATTATTTGAAAATTTTAATTACCATAATTATGCCAATCAGATTTCATATGTAATTTATGCCTCACGAAATAGATTTTTATTCACTAAGGATTGACAAAATGACCTGTAGAGTCAAATTGAACATTAATCGAGGTCAATTAAATTGTTACACTTTCTATTTATTCAAATATTATTTACTTGAATAAAAACTTAATAAAAAATTTTAGTAAACAAATAAAATGACCAAATCTTGCAAAGAGCTTAGAAATAAAACTATAAATATAGGTTTGGCAGGAGTCTTCTTGAATTATAAACAACGTATTTTTTAAAACTTTTAATTATTATATTATTGCTAATCGGATATTACATGCAGTTTATAACTCATGGAATATATTTTTCGTAAGAGTTAAAAAAATTGACTCGTAGAATGAAATACGATATTAATCAAGCTCAATAAAATTGTTAAACCTTTTATTTTTCAAAGATTATTTGGTTGAATAAAAATTAAGTAAAAATGTTAGTAAACAAAATAGAAAGAAATTTTATTAAAATTCTAAAAATATTATTGAGTGATAAATGCTCATTGGCGACATGTGGCGGAGCCTGGACACCTGGACCACATATGGCATGGGACTCATTGGCGACACTTGGCACAACTTAGAGAACCTAAAATGAAATAGCAGAATTTCGTGAAGTATTTTATATATTATATATTATATATTATATATTATATATAGATATTGGGAGAAAATGAATTCCTATTTCTTTTATGTGTATAAGAAATCTACTGGGATTGTATTCATGTTTATTTAAGAGAATTATCTGAACTAATAATATCACAATTAATTAACACAAAATATTTATAGTATCTTTTCGCGATATAAGGGAAGTGCATGGATCTAATATGAGAAAATATCAATCTAGATATATATCAGGTACAATAGTCTCATTGGCGAATTGGTTATGAGGAGATGATTTGTGTCGCACTACACTACATCACATTTCTCTAATATTTATAATATTAGTCTGAATTTGAGGAACCCAGAGGAGCTATGGAGCTAGCACTATGGAAATTTGGAAACAAATTTTTTTCCAAACTTAAATATACTCATTCAATAAAAATATATTCACTTTATAAAAGCATATGTTTATTAAATAAGGGCAAGCTCCTTTAGCCACTAAGAGGAATGATTGTTAGTACAGCGCAGCTGCGGATTAAATGTTTGATTCCTATCAAATGTTTGAAGGACCACTGCAACGCCAATGATTTATAGTTTTAGCTTTCGGAATGTTTACTTTTTAATGATTCCGACATGCATATTCTCTTATTATTACTCATGTGAAGTAATGATTAAAGCAATTTTTAGAAAATTCACACACTCCCTTTTGATCTATCATCGATCGCCAAAAGCAATTTTAATAGCATCCAACTGGAAAAAAAATTCACCAAAAAAAAAGTCATGGAAAAGAATAGTTTCAATTGGGTTGTGTTTCTAAGAAAGTAAACTTTCTTGCTTAAATCACAAGAACAGATCCCAATGCAACCAAGTTATTTTTTTTAATATAACATGGTGATTGTAAATTTTAGGGCAAATTACAAAAGAAAATCCAAATTTTGTAAAAAGTCTCAGTTTTGTCCTAAATTTTGTTTTGTAACAAAAAAAATCATAAGTTTTTTAAAATGTCTAAAAAATGACCTCCGTTATAACTTCCGTCAATTTTTGCTGCTGATGGTGGGTCCCTTTAACAGTCCACGTAGGTCACACGTAGAAAAAAATTGACGGAAGTTATAATGGAGGTAATTTTTGAGACATTTTCGAAAACTTATGGTTTTTTCTGTTACAAAACAAAATTTAGAACAAAATTGAGATATTTTACAAAATTTGGGTTTTTTTTTGTAATTTACCCTAAATTTTATCTAACTAATTCTCACCGCCAACGTGAACATCCTACAAGTTTACACCATAGATAAGTCTGGACATACAAAGCGTACAATTTACCCAAATAATTTATAGCATATATATGTATATATATATATTCATTGTGATTCAAACGTAGGACTTCGTCAATAACTTCTATATCAAAAAATCGACCTATTTTAAGAATTTACCATTGCTTTAAGCTTAATTTCTTACTTTTGACTGCTTCTGATAGATGTCAATTTTCCGGCAAATGATAGATATCAATTTAGTTGTACCATTTAATCATAAATCTATTTGGAGTAACGGGAAAATCGTGACACCGCAAGTGTCTGATCTAATTCTTTCCTTTTCCTGTGGCAAATGAATTTAAGAAATGTACGGATCATACAGCTAACATTCAAGAGAATTAATACAGTCAGACTCCAACCACAGCAGTGCTTCTGAATACATAAGGAGAAATCTCCAAATCTTGATTAAAAGTTTCTAAAGGATACGATGTTAATTCACGAATGTCCTAGATCTATTTGGATGAGATTGATTATAGTTAAACATCATTTTTGCCCTTTTCTTAAGATGCTTCCAATGTATTTTAAATCCCTATACTATATAATAGAAATTCAATTTGTCGTTGTGCCACATTGTTGTTGTACTTCAATATGATGTGGATTATCACTAATGTCGAATCCGATGTTGATTTGACAATAGAGACATTCTCTCCTCTCTCTTTTTTTCTTCCTTCTTTTGAAGAAATATAATGGTGATTTGTTGTTCAAGCAATATAAGATAAGGTACACTTATCATTATATGACTTACATTTATTTAAACGGGCCAATGCGGAAACTTGGTGGGATCAGAGGGTCCATGAGCATGCAATAATTGCGCTAATTAGTAAAAACCATCAATTATATATATAATCGCATTTTCAGTCAGCAGTGTCTCTTTTTTGACTTTGAATGGAGCCAACAACTATGTCATGATCATTCCAAATCCCTCCTGGCTAGTAGCACGCATATGTGCTACATGTAACTGAGAAAAATCTCGATGGATTTCCCATTTCGCATATAGCTAGAAGGCCAGTCCTCGGGCCATGATTGACTTCTGGATCAATAAATTCGCTTTGCAAATGGAAGAACTAAATCGTAAATTTTGTTGTCGAGTTTGAAAACACTTTTAGTCTTTTTACTTCAGTTTGTCTAGTTTGGATGCAGATTCTCTTTAAGTTCGTTCAGTTTCCTTCAAGTTTTGTATATATTTAAGAATTTTTCTCATATATATGAGACACACACGAAATACGCAGGAACGTTTGCAACATGTCCTTAGTTAAATATTATTGGCAGAAACAAGTCTTTTTTCTTTCTAAATTTTTTTTTCTCTTTAAGCTTAAGAAGGATTTTCTCTTAAGTTTTCAGTTAACTAATGGAATTGTATTTAGATAGATTTGGCCTTTGCCCGATTCATTTGAATCACTACACTACTCGATTCAAATGTATCTCGATTGAGATTTTATTTCTTACTTTAGAGTCTTAGTTAATATATAATATTTAGTATTTGTAGAACATGCACATATAGGTATATATATATATATATATATGTATATATTCTATCTTTGCATTCATGAGGATCTAACAAAATCGTCAAATTTCTCGGTAGGAAAATTCGTGGAATTTCTAATTTGATCAAACAACCGTTCATGAAAGTTTGGTGGCAAAGGAAGAAGAAGAAATTGGCCTAAATAATGGAGTGGGACAACAGGGTTGGGGGGTATAATCGCAAAGGTAAAATATATGACTGAGAAATATTAAAAGAAAAAAAAAAGGTCTTTCTTCAATTGAAAAGAAATTTTAAGTTTTAGCATAGGATTTGGTTCAATTCATCGAAATTTTTATATTTTTTATTTGAATCACTACACTACTCGTTTCAAATGTATCTCGATTGAGATTTTATTTCTTACCTTATATTCTTAGTTAATATATAATATTTAGTATTTGTAGAACATGCACATATAGGTATATATATATATATATGTATATATTTTATCTTTGCATTCATGAGGATCTAACAAAATCGAAAAGAAATTTTAAGTTTTAGCATAGGGTTTGGTTCAATTCATCGAAATTTTTATTTTTTTTTATTTCTTTTTCCTGTTGTAAAAGCGAGGGGTTCATGGTCTAGTAAAGAAATAGAAGAATAAAGAAAATAAAGGAACATGAGAACTATCGATGAAATTCAAATTCAAAATCTCTTAGTTCTGAATAATGGTGCATACACTGCACTAATGCACTCTTTCTATTTGTGATTTTCCAATTTTAAAAACCTTAAACTGAACCTTGCAGATGAATATCTCTTTCAGTTAAATCTTATAAACCAAACTGAAGTTCAAGAAATGGATTTCCCCCATTAATTATGAAGAAAGGATGTAATATAAGTGGTTGATGAATATGCTGTTGTATACATCATGAAATAATTATGTTGTGTTAAACTTAAGCCCACTCATGATGTTGTAGGAATTACAATTAAATTGTCGTGTTCATAAAAAATATTACATCTACTCATTAAACTTGAACCCATTCCTAATTATAATATAATTCTGTCGTAGGAGTTGTCATTCCTATATCGTAGAAGTCTCAATTTCTACTAAAACCGGCACACATAGTATCAGTGAATAAGTGTATCATTCCCATATCTAACAATCACAACATGTGTATTTACCTTTTTTTCCATTTTTATAAATCTCTCTGTTCATTTACTAAATGTATATTGTATGAGATGGATCATTGAGAACTCGGGTTGATATGCTGGCAGCTGGACAACACGTTAAATGGATTAAACCTAACACTGGTCATAACTTCTTTTTTTTTTTTTGCCCCCCATTTTGCTAAATCTCTCTGTCCATTTAGGTTATAGTATCATCCAACCCCACGCGTAACAATTTACAGATTGGGACACTTATGGTTGGCAATATTTCACACGACACGATAACACGATACGGAGGGTTTGGGTTGGACATTTTTTATAATCGGTCTAAACGGGTCCAACCCGTTTAAACACTATTAATAAGCGTGTCTTACCGGATTGAACCCGTGTTATCCGATTATACACGATTAAACCTGTTTATTTAGACATGTTTAATTGTGTTATTATAATCATGTAACCCGTTAACCCATTTATGTATTTGGATTTACCAAAATATCATTATGTAATCCTAACTTCCTAAGTCCCTAACCTAATTTCCTTTCCTTTCTTTCACCCAATCTAACATAGCACAACCGCACTTCCACTTCTACTTCTACTTCTCTACTACCCTCCCTCAGATCTCATCTACGATTTGATTTCCTTCTTCTCATCCATCAATGGCAAAGTTCTGCTTCTTCGCTCTCATTGCTCTTATCTCCGTGCACCTCGCATTGTCCATAGATCCGCCTCAGATCTCACCCTCCCCTGCTCTCAAGCTCGCCGCCTACTCCACTCCCACCATGTCCCC
Organism: Punica granatum; assembly: GCF_007655135.1. Lineage (NCBI taxonomy): Eukaryota > Viridiplantae > Streptophyta > Magnoliopsida > Myrtales > Lythraceae > Punica > Punica granatum. The sequence continues at coordinate 23,967,619 of NC_045128.1, forward strand.
TTCAAAGCCCACCGCTTCGCTGGCTCCCGCTCCAGCCAATGCGCCTCATGGCTCATTCTCATCCTCGTCGTCGCTGCCTCCCTCGGATGCGGCTCCTGCCTCTTCCCCGCCCACATCCCCTCACCTCCATCTCAATCTCCGTGTTAACATGTTAACATGTAAACATGTCGTGTTAACATGTTCGGGTAAACGAGTTAATCGGATAAACATGTCGTGTTAATGTATCCGAGTAACTGAGGTGATCGGATAAACAAGTTGTATTAAAGTGTCCGGATAACGTTTATAATCGTGTCGTGTATACATGTACCTATTATGACACGTTTCGACAAACGGGTTTAAACGTGTCTAAACGGGTTGACACGAATATAAGCGTCTCGGTATGGGTTTTCAAAACCTGACCCGTTTAATAATCGTGTCGTGTACGGGTTATGATTTCGATGACACGAACTCGTTTAGACACGACACGAATTGCCACTCCTAGGGACACACAGTCGATCGACTTACAAGCAAAAGAATCATGGGTATAGATAGCTAACATATAAGAGATACCCATACTTCAAGGCTTTTACATTCGTATTATGATGATGAAGATGACGTGCTGAGAATCATGATAATTACTTGTCAATTTTTGAAATGTGCCCTACAAAAAAGTTGGTCAGTTGGCTGACTTTATGGCACAGTTCTAAAGTAAGTGAAAAAAAAAAAGCCATTATTCCTCTTGTTCCTGCCCCCTTGTCCACTTCACTCTTCAAACACTCATCATCTCGTCAATATTGTTCCTTCTTCTTCACACCATCCTCCCTATATATGCCCACAACATACTCTTCTCTCCTTCTACTCATCATCCACGACACCACATTTGATTATAATTAGTAAGCCATTCCCGGCATTTCCCGTAATTTGCAGAATGTCTGCAGCAACGGCAACGTTTTCCTCAGCATCGAAGGATGAGCAGAATGTTAATACCCCGAGAAGGTTATCTGAATTAGAGGAATTGGAGTTCAAGGTCAAGGAAGACAGCCGAGCTACCGTTAAAGGGTCTGTTCGACAAGAAGAAACAGAAGACGATGGTAAAGAGGAGGGAAAGCTGAAATCTGCCCAGGGTAAAGGAATATTAGAAGTTGGTTCAAATAAATTCTCCCTTAAGGAGCACATTGAGAAGGAAAAGGTACTACACAAAGCCTTTCTTTCTTTTTTTTCCTTCTATCATTTCTCCAATTTCTTCTGCATGAATTATTTAGTGAAAAAGACAATTTTGGTTTTATAAGTTTAAAAAAAAAATCAAATCAGTCTTACATGTTTGGTCTGTTAGACAATTTGGGTCAATTTCGTGACTAAGAATTACGGACTTGCTAACGTGAACTTAACACTATTAATTTTGTCCAAGTGACAATTTGTCATTGGTTGCAAATATAAAATATTAAAATTATAACCGTCGGCCTGGATTTTTGCCCCAAGCGGAGCCCCCCGAATCTAGTTCACCACCCCCCTTCTTTTAATTTAATTTTATTTACATTTTTTTACTTTTCTTTAATTTTTAAATATTTTTTATATGCAACCAATAATAAATTGCCTCATCGATAAAATTAATTGTGTTAGATCCGGGTCAGCAGCTCCGTAATGCTCAGTCACAGAACGGACCAAAACTATCTAACGAACCCAACATACAAGACTGATTAGACTTTTTTCAAATTTATAAGACTAAAATTGATTGAAGATCAAACTTATAGGACCGAAATTGTCTTTTTTCCAAAGTTTTTATATCCCTTTTGAGCCTGTTGATTTAATTTGTGATATTTTGTCTTGGTTTTTAGGGTGATGAAGGTCATAGAGGATGGAAAAAAATGCTTCTTGGAAGTTTGAATAGCTCTGCTATTAATGGAGGTACGTACAACTCATAAATTTCCAATTGCCCCTCACACTTTTACTCCTCTCTCAGTTATCCTCTAGAGTGTTTGAAAATTTTCCTTCTTTTCATATCAAACGCTTGATTGGATGTATAAATCAATTGGAGAACTCATATATATGCTCGGGCTTTCACTTACACTCGCAGCGAAGAAAGCCCATAAGTCAAAATTTTAATTCGACCCTTTACTGAATAGAGCTCTTGTCAAGAATTTAAACATAGTTAAAATTGAATTTTGAGTTTAAAGGTATGGAATGGAGATTTGGTGGGCACATTCAGAATTAGTTAAAACTTGAGAAAACTTTTTTCCTGGGTGAATTAGGTAATGGATAATAGAGGATCCCATCCCGTTCTTCTAACTCTCTAAAATAACTTTTACAAATGGAAAAATCCAGATTTTAGCATTTTTCGTGAATTTAGTTAAGTATTTTTCGATTAAAATGAACTTATAAGTCTAATAAAATGATAGTAAATAAAAAATAAAGGACACTGGCGAGAACCAAATTAAAATCTGTTCCTGAACAAGTAGTGCGTGCAACATTGCACTCCGCCAACTCAATCCTAGCTAGTACAGAGAACGCAAACTAAATATATTCTCTTCTTTCAATTATTTTATTTTTTTTTAATTTCAAACATAAGCAGGAAAGAAAGAATCGGAAGTGCAGATACTAAGCCTAGCAATACAGTGCTCGGGCAGATCAGATCTCATACTCCCCATCCCCATTCTTTCTTCAAATTATACGTCCAAGCGCACTCTCTTCGTTCTCAAGGAAGGATGCCGTTGCCGCACCAAGTTCTCTTTCAACGTCCTCAACAACGTCGTCTCCGGTCTCCGTTACACCTATGCCGTTTGGAAAACCGGCGTCAGAGGTGCGAATTAAGTTAGTGATTCGCCGGATTTCTTTCACTAGATTGTCCGACTAATAGGGTCATAGGCCGGTCCCTTGTAATTTCATTATAATATTTACTTATATTTTGTGTAATTGGTTTTGTCATGTGTATAGTGGGGAATACGAAGATAATGGTGGGAACATTTAGTCCAAGGAAGGAGCCTTATTCGTATGAATTGGAGGAAGAGACCATCCCTACTGGAATATTTGCTAGGGGCTCCTACTTTGTCCGAACAAAGGTACAATTTCTTAAACTGCATTGATTCAATTATATGGAATTATTATATTTCCTAATTAATTAAAATGCTCTTAATTAATATGAATTTTAGATCAATTTTTTTCCTTAAGGTCCTACCAAAACAGATTAATAAAAACTCTTTTGGTGCACTTGATTTTGTACTATGTTGTTTTTGTTATTATTTTTAGTCCAATTGTTAAATTCATTCAATGTAGAATCTATTATTATTATTATATATATATATATATATAAAAAGCGAAAGCATTTAAAAATCCTATGATGAAAATAATTATGTATTTTCTCGTAAATAATTATGTTTTTTTCTTCTTTTCTTTTTTAACTTTACCTCATTTACTAGTTATGAAGTAAGTTTTACTTTTATTAATTATATGAAGTAACTATAAGATGAGTCAAATTTGAATTCTCAAGGTGGAAAACTTTGATCCATAAAATTTAAAAAGATTTAAAAAGAGGAGTATTGCTTTTGGATATGAAACATCCTGTAACCACAGGAATAAAATGATGATGTAACCTAAGTACGTATAACTTTATTCACTCTTATTCCGTAATAATATATGGAAAATATTCCCGTGCATGCACGTACGGTTTACCGACCAGCTATATGAAAACATCAGCATCATCATTATTTGAGATAAATTGTCCTGGCTGAATTTGTGTCCTAATTGCATCAGTATTAAATTGCACATTCTTTGTTGCCAACTGATGAATGACTTGTTTTCTAACAAATTTTGGCTAATTTCTTTATGTCTTATGATTCAGTTCGTAGATGATGACGGGAAATGCCACTTGGAGTTCAGTTACTACTTCGAGATTCGGAAGAACTGGCAGTGACGTTGTTTCCGTGTAGTTTAACGTACTCTTATCAGAAATGGATTTGAATGTCACAATGTGATGCAATTCGAAATCAAGTACATGTGATTTCCCCCTAAGTACGTATATATATATATATAAATATATATTGGTGATAATGCCTTTTTCTCAAAATAGAGAAAAGGATCATAATAAATTGAAAAAACAGGGAAACCACATGACAGAGATCAGTGGCAACGGGTGGATGTGTAACTTTAATTTAGCAAGTCATTTTTTTTTTCACCTTCCAATTTTAAATTTCAATAAAATTATCCGAAACCTTCATGATTTGGTCTCACCTCATGCCTCTACGCACTCTTATATAATTGTCTTGCGTGTCTATTATATTGTCGGCTACTTTATGACACATATACATCAATATAACATAGGATACTAAATTTAATTAATTATAGTAAACTTATCATGGATTTTGATATGTTCCTCTCCCTGAGCATATATTGTCACCAATATCTCTTATATCTATGTATCGATCTCAGAAATTGGAAACCCAGGACCATCTAGCGGAGATTTTTGACTATTAGCGTCGGGAAAAATTTGATCAAATCATCTAGGCCTGGATGATTCGATCAATCTACACTCAGTGATAGCGGTACATAACATCCGTATACCTTATGAATTGCATTCATGATATCTGAAAATGCAATGAACCTAGTTCTATGAAGACTTTATAGTCCAAATGGAATAGTATATTGAGATAGTATTAGCATTGCTTACTGGTTTTCAGGGATACTTTTTTGTTTAACAAATCAATATCATATACGATGTATGAATTTTACTTTGCTATCCTTTATCCACTAATATAAGTACAAATTTCCAAAGATTTAGATTTAAATTTTCATATTCTGTGATATCATTGGTTCTATAAGATAAGTCATTTCTTAATAACGGCTCCACTACTTGATATACATCAACACAGTACATTTGTTTTGTTGGGGGTGCCCCTGTCAACCTCTCAACCCGACAGAGGTCGGGGGCAGGGTTTCTACTCATCGGAAACCTTGGTTGGGCAATGGGGTGGCCTACCGAGCCACCCAAGAAGAAGAAGAAAATTTGGATTAATTACATTACTTGAAAATAGAATAACAGCCGTTTGGATTAATTACATTACTTGAAAATAGAATAACAGCAGATCGGAGAAGAGGGTGGGGGAGACCCTTGTGGACAGAGGTCAGTGGAAGTCTGAGCCCACCAGCGATCTCGGTTGGGGTTGGTAGCAAGGGGGGCGCCCTTACCCCCGATTTGAGAGATCTCTCGAATTAGGGGGTGGAGGCCGCCCACGGCCAACCACGCCACCAGTCAACATAGGTCAGCGGAGGAGGGGCGAGGTGGCCAGCGGGAGGTGTTTTTGCCTCCAATTTAGATCACTTAATATTTTTAATAAGTAAAAATTACTCTTTTGCCTTTTTAAAAAGTCATTGTGATGCACTTATTTTTATTTTTATTTTTTTTATGGAAGGGTTGCACGTAAATTTACTTTGGCCAAAAAATAGACTAGATTAGCCAAAATGCCTATTCTCAAATTTTTAAAGATTGGGAAGAGATATTGCCTACTCCCAATGACCGAGGTGTTATTCGAATTTTAAATGGGAGCATACTGATCCATAAATTTTTATTGGTATCAACTTTAGTATTCGGAAATTCAATGAGTCACAATTAATCCATTCCTACAGGGTCAAACCCTCTAAGGAGTAAAACTCTCCCAGCAAATTTTTTTTTTTCATAAATCAAAAACTGAGGTGGAGGGCTTCAATTTCAGGATTGTATTACTCAAAAAGAAAAAAAATTCGGAGTTGACATATTTTGACTGAGATATGCATGGGCACGTGTCCTTTCAAGCTTGCATGTAGAAGACAGATCCCATTGGCAAACTCATGTTGCTTCAAGGAGAATTTTTTTTTTTCTAAAATCCCATAATAGGCAGGCGGTCATGCCTGCAATTTGCTTAGTCCACAAGGGAAGAGAGGAGGGGCCTCGCGTCCCGTTACCTTCTTTTGTTCTGCTTCGCCATAGGATGCGCTCCATCAACCTCCTTTCTTTTTAACCGGCACGGGTCGCTGACGTTTCGTCTCAATAATCTTTTTTATGTTTATATATATGCCTCCAGTGTCACCTAGAAATTATAGGAGCAGAAAGAAAATGTAGGCTCAACTCGACAAAATCATATTGCTCAAAATATGAGCCGAGTCCTAGCAATGTTTAATCCAATGGCATCGATCTATCAATGTGCAATTTTTCTGAAAATGTTTTCATGAGATCATCTTTTTAAAATATCCGTTAACCATACTTGACAGAACAACTTCATTACGCCTCGTTTGTGGACAAACTCCAGTTACTGGCAATGGCATGCAGTGTGGATTTGAACAACACCGAGATAACCCAGGATGGGAGTGAAATTGTGCCGAACAGGTTGGTCTTCAAACCCGAAAATCCCTCCACTTTTCATTCTGTAATTTGAAATTTTTACAAACTGAGGTCGATATCAGGTCACAACTTATTCTCCATCAAAAATTGCAGAACCCTGCAAAAATGAATAAATTGGACAAACAGATCGCTGACCATCATCAAATTTTGCGCAGAACTATATATACATGGGAGACCTACAACCTCTCAGGATAATCCAACAATGCAAACTTAACTTGCAACCCAATCTTCCCACCATCGGCAGCTAGCCTAGCAGCTATAATCAACCAGTGCCCTGGTGCATCATGAGGGCCCCGTGCCACCTCAGCTGTGTCCACAAACTTGAGGAGCTTCCCCCTTCGGGCAGATGAGGGTGGGCCGTCCGGATACACGCCTGAGTTCAGAATCGTAGCCTGGGTCTGCTTCTCCAGGCCTGTAGAAGTCCGGGACTTGAATGTGAACGTTGTGCTTATATTTGAGAGGAAGCCCATCTTGTGGGAGGCTTCTGGTGCAGCAGCCCACTGGGTCTTCCGGATCGTGCAATTGGGTGCATACGAGAAAAGCAGGCGGAGGTGAAGCGCGGTCTTGGGCCAGTTCCCCTTGCTGATCAACTGAGCGCCAGTCACAATGAAGACACCAGCGGGCTCCCCCACAAGCCAGTTTGGATCGTACTTCACAGGGGAAGTGCATACTTTTGAGTACCTCTTCCACTTGATCGGCTCAAGGAACTGGTTGCTGAACTCAACCTCATCGGAGCCTCGCCACCAACTTTGTCTCTCCATCTCGAGGTTTGTTGGAGGTGATGAGGTCATAACATGAGGTGGACTCGAGAGATGCTGCAAATGCAATGCCAAACGGTTGCATTTCTTTCCTTCCAAGTATAGGCGTAAGCCCACCACAGGTTTCTGACTGCTCGAAACCTAATAGAAATGGCATCTAGATCAGATACAAAAAGTAATTCTTGATCCAGGGCCTGTGAAGACACTACCACAACTCGATTTTTTTTTCCCTCTTTTTGTTAACTTTGATTTGATATTATCTTGCACAAACAACAAATATCAGCAAATAAAGCGATAGCAGTATCTGCTGTAAATATAAGAAAAGAAATAAGCCAAAATTTTCAGCAGACTTAAGAGAGCAGCGGAAGTTTGTCCCAGACCTGGGTAGAACTGACGTGAAGCTTAGGACCCATGAAGCTGAACTGAAGGGCAGGGCAAGAGGTTTTCTTCCTTTGATGCCTGAGGGGCAACTCGCAGAACGTTGGAGACCACTGCCTTGGGACTTGAAACTCCAAAAAGTACTCTAAATCCACCGGATCAGGTTTATCTGATGACCAAAGATACGTAAAACGGATATAAGGACTGCTTATGATAAGATAAGAGAACAGAAGGCTCTTTCAAACATGATCACAATATTGGAGACATCAACTCATAGAAAAATGTCCAAAATTCCCCTCATCTTATTTGGAAAAGAAAGAAAACATGAAAAATGTAGGCATGGCGCTTTAAATAAGGGCCTGTTGATGAAAACATCAAAGGTTGTCCCAGTTTTCTAAGAATATTGAATAAAAGTTACATGTTAACGCATTTTTCATGTTGGAAGCAGAAAATTGAAATCACTCTCAGGAAGTGAACATTTGATCTCTAGTATGCATGTAGTTTAACATGTTAAGAACTTACAGCGTAGATAGAGATTGATCGCGTGACTCAAATAACCACTGCCAGAGACCCCAGAGAGAAGAGAAGTAATAGGGACAAACTTGAATAGAATTGCTTCGGGTTTGGTGGGTACTGTTTGTAGCCATTTCGAGTGGCTGTGCTGGAATACATCACCTCCTCTCTTCGAACAAATTATCGTGAGCCCCTGCTCCACGTCATACAATGGGTAAGACAAAAACATACTGCATCATAGGAAAGATATGCTGTCTCATAGTTTGTTGCTTGCTTACATCTTTGCTCGATGTTTCAGTTGTGCTGCTCAACTGCAAGGTGTTTGACTGCAGAATACGTTCAAAAACCTCAGGCACCTGTAGATGTTTGGCACTTTTAGTTATTTTTGCTTTGGTGAATAAATCATACATCACGTCTCAGTGCAGCAAAAATGACTACCTTGTGCTTGCTAGCTTTCCCAGGCAACAAAGAATGGCTTTTTCCGTCCGAGAACAAATAGTCACCAATATCCTGCAAGTGTCTCCTGAGATCGGTAGGGTGAATTTGCGAAGAAGGTCTCTGCCTTATGCAAATTAAGTCTTGACCCCCAATAGCCATACCAACGATTATGTGCGTTCCATATGTGTGTATGAATCTGCCCAATAATTTCCCATTAGCATCTGTGTTTCTAAATGAACTTAAGATTAGCTCTCTGCATTTTAAGACAAACAAGGTGTTATGTTGTTTAGACATTATTTATGGAAATCATTGATCTCTGCTAAACGACCAGCTACTCCATCACCACCACCAACCAACACTCAAAACTTCTCCTGGCTACTGATAGCATCTCCTAGTTGTCGACACTCTGCTGCTACTTGCCGGAATTGGTTGTCGGTATTGACTACCAGAAACTACTTCAGATATAGAATTTGGCACCACATGGTATGTCAAAATCACTTTTAAATAATTTTCAGTGATAACTGGACTTTTGAACCCAGAAAAATGAAAACAATAATTGAACTTTTGCAAGGATTTTTTTTAATACAATCTTCAACAATAAATGAAGTTTTCAACAGAAAAAATGAAAACAATAATTGAACTTTTGTGGAGATGTTTTTTTTTAACAAAAGCAAAATAATCTAAAGAAAAAGTATAATCAATAAGAGAAATGCTTCCCACAAAATGTCAAGCTAAATTTGGTTTTCTTTCCCTTCTCCTTATAAAATATTACACATATCAGTAGAAGATGACCATGAATTAGACCGTAGGATATACCTGGCTAAAGAGGCCGGGTCCCAAGTGGGTGGAACTGAATTCTTTACTCTCTCTTGCAGTACCAAAGGCGATGAAGTTAGGTGTAAATAATAGAGCGAAATAAAGTAGCCATCAAAAGCGAGATATTTGGTGTCCGCGGCATCATGCAACCAATCTCCACTCAATTCAAATATGGTGTTAAGGAATCCTGAAGGAACTTTTCCTTGCACGGAAGCTTTTTGGTTCAGTAACTCCGACATCTACAAGGAATGGAAAAATGTTGCAAATTCAGCAACAAGTCGTGATAATTATGATTTAGAAGCGTCCAAAGAGGCTCAGAGTTTGTTACTGGACTAATAATGCACATTAACACAGAAAACTATTTTGCCTTTCACAAATTCAACACTATTCAAATCATGGGTGGAGAGCTTCCCAACATGCTGAGATAGCAAGAGTCATTAAATTAAAATACAAGAGTGCCAGACGCTGACACAAAAATATTTTAAGCAGTATAAGGCTTAAGAATTATTAAAAAAATAAAATAAATTGCACTGAGAAACAGGGCTTCTCCGAAATCGAATCACCACATTCCCAAACCATCTCAAGATAACCAACCAGATGCATGAATGGAAAACCAGAACCAGAAAGCTATTATCGGATCAATGCCCAATGCTCGTATCTCCCGAAACTCTCTTACCTAGTTCATCTAAAAACCTGATTCCTTTAGACTCACTGTCAAAGATGAATCTAGCAAATTATGTTTCACCAGTTGTTAACCAATGACAAAGTTTCGAATAATGTAAAACTCCTTTGCCGCTCCTTTAAGAAACCCAAATTCCATTTTGGAACCCCGAGACTTTAAAGAACTCACATTTCACTACAATGGGAAGAAAAGCTTCTATGTGCTCGGCAGCCGGTGTCCATAACCCTGAATTCCTTTTCCTTTTCGGCATATCAATTTTTCCCGACCAACCTTAGCTGTATTGAAACTCCTCCTACTTCCTATGTAAGCAGAACTAAGTAGTCACATAGTATGTACAACTACGAGCACCAAGACAACGATGAAATTGATGAACCTGCTATTTCCATTGAAATCATGACCCGCCAAGCAAGCTAATCTATGAAATTGAATAACAATCCAAGTCTCTAAGTCTAAATTTAGGATCTTGTACGTATTTTCATCTCATAAGTTAATCAACCACCAATCAGCTAATATGAAACATCGAAGGGGCTTAAAGAGACAATGAGTTCACCTGATTGAATTCGAGAACATCGGACTTGAACCTGATCCTGTCGCCCTTATCGCACTGAATATCCTCGGGGACATCCCTTATGGTTCTCCCACCGCTCCCAGGGATCACAATGTCTTTCTTACTGCTCTCATCCACGACCACCAGCCTCTCCCCTGCCGCGGCTCCGAACCCTTTTGCGAACTTGAGCCGGAAATCGCACGTGAGGTCGAAGCCTCGTCCGAGAGCCCCCAGAGCCCTCACCTCGATGGGCTTCTCCGCCGGAACAGAGGCCGCGGGCCGTTCTTCCATCGCAATCATTGCAAGGACGGGTCTGGTTCCGATGCTATCGTTACGGGGCAAGAATGATGGAGGAGGATAAGGGGAAGGGGAGGGGGAGGGTCCATGGGTTTGAAAGTTGGACAAATCAAAGATGGAGGAGGAGGAGGAGGAGAAGGTTGAAATTCAACAGTCAAAGGGATCGCCGAATTCAATCAAAGGGGACGCATTCTTCTTCCAAAGTCAAAGTTCACATTTCATCGTGACGGATGAAAATGGACAGAACAATACAAAAGAAGATAGGGGGGGCGGCTGTAGGAGACAGACAGAGAACGACAATTCAAAGAGTGGGGCCAGCGTGCGCGTTGACTGGCGGGATTGCTGTGTCTCCCCAAGTCAACGATGCTAACCTACTACCAAGTACCAAAGTACCAGCCAGCCCCTTTACTCATGTCCTTTATAATTTGTTCGTCTTTAGTAATCTACTCCAATTGTTGTTCGTCTTACCAAAATGCTCCCGATAATATATTGATTACACTCTAATTGATATGGGTAAAACCATTGAATTACTCACTCAATTCTCATATCTTCATTCCTAAATCAAACACTCCACCTATTTCCATTTGTAAATTTTTCAATCTATTCTACGTATCCACCTACTCAAAATTATTATTAAAATGTTTCTTAACTCAATGCAATAAATACAAAATAAATTATAATCTTGTCCAAGAAAATCAAATCCCACTTGTCCAGTGTTTCATTTACACATCTATCCCTTGGTAAGTGCAGAGTGGACGGCGATAGTGGTGGTGCATGCCAATGGAGGGGGAGCGGGTAATGATTTGTTTACACTAATTTTCCGTATTTCGCTGATCATAGGTCATGAATGGATGGCTAGATAAAGAGAGAGGAGCGGCCCAATGATTTTCAATCATGGGCTTGGAGGTCCAGAATCTCAAGGCCCAGCAGCGGGCCTAGCGCATCAGAGGGAATCAGTGATCCAAAAGGCAGAGGAAAAATGGGCAGACTGGAACAGCCCAGACGAGTGGCCCATTTTGGCTCGGCAAGACTGATCAGGAAGACCAATCCGGGATTAAGGGAAGTCAGGCGTGAATGGTATATTTGGCGAGAATGACTTTCGGTGAGTTTTTAATAGTTTGTTTTGTAATAAATTCTAACTTAATTTAACTTAATTTAATTTAATTTTTTTCTCAATTCAATAATATAATTATTAATTTTTTTTTCAAATTTTCTTTCATACTTTTTCTTATCTATTATTTAAATTAATTTTTTAACACTAAATTCTTTCAACTATTTAACATTTTTTCCTTAATTCAACAACACAATTATTACTTTTTATTTTCTTCTTCAAATTTTCTCGTATACTTTCTCCAACTACTTTTTTCCCTCTTTAAATCAAACTAAATTAAATTAAATTAGACTTAAGTCGTCCCAAATGCAATGTTATTTTTTTTATTAATAGTATTAATTTGCCCATTTTATGTTTTTTTTATTATAAGTGAGGCTTATGGCCTAGTATAAGAATAGAAATAGAAAAACTAAATTAAGGGACAAGGAAGTCCCACTGACGAGAATCGAATCCGAGACCTCATTATTTTCGAAAGACGACTTGTGTCACTGCACCAAATCTTTCTTCACCCCCATTTTATACTTTTTTATCTTTCATGCAATGATGGAGGATTTGTCTCCATTTAATTCTCAATTATTAGTTTATTTTTATATTTTTATTCTTATTTGATACATCCAGGACATAGGAATAATCATTAGGAGTTGCCTACAAAATCGTGGGAGGAGTGGAATGGATGATATAAGGGCTATGACAATTCGACAATTTGGCAATTTACATTCCCTTTGCACTTTTGTTCCAAGTCATCTAACGACGAGCTATCTGGCTGCGAAGCGATAGGCTTCGCCCGATCCATGGTTGTCGGCTTTCTTACTACTAACTGGTCAGCCAGTCGTTTTATGATCAGCTAATTGATTGTCCATATCCACTTATTCAAAAATCACAAAAAGAGTGATAAAGAATATAAATGGCCAAATCCTCAAGTCATGATGTTTGACGGTTTTTAAATCTCGTAAATGCACTGGCCATAACAAGTAATATAATGATGAATAAAGTATCGTTTGCACGAGAACTTGACTGAAAGCTCTACTAGCAATCTAAATTATCACAGCCTAATTAAAATCAAGCAAATTAATATCGGTTTTGAAAATATAAAGCAAATTAAAGATAATCGAAAAATCAATTGGTGAGACGACCTAGAATTACAATTTTCCTCACACTACGCTAACTCGATCTACCCCCTTTCCCTAATTCGAAAAAAGACCCACTCTACTAACCTCAAATTCACAAGTATTTCCCAAGTATTTTCCGAATTGCTTAAGAAAAATATCTAACTCAACAAATCCCTTATATTCCTATGGGAATTGCAAGGAATCTAAACTCATTAAGTTCCAAGTTGAATTGGCTACCTAAGGTGTGTAAACCCACTAATCAACTCGATTCCTCGAGATTGAACTTAGGCTACTGTATCCCTATTCTAAACCTGAAATTTATTTTCCAAGTTCATTCAGATTAACAGATCAATACAACTATTGATCATGCAATTGCTAGCACTAACCACGAGATAGAATAAATAGAATAAGATAAAAAAACTAATTAGATCAATATTAAATAAAGGGTTAATTACCTAGAAAAGTACAACATTTGCCCTTTAGAAAATAGCATAAAAATGCACGATCTTTGCATTTTTGCTTAAATGTAGAATGATCTTTGGAAAGTAACATAGAAATACGCGACCTTTATACTTTTTTTTCTAAATATAGCATGACCTTTAAAAAATAACACAGAATTGCACGACTTTCGAGTTTAGTTGCGATTCTATTAAAAACAAGATCGTGCCTGTAGGTCGTGCCTTTTTGCGCTATTTTTTAAAGATCGTCTATATTTAGGAAAAAGTGCAAAGATTGTGCCTTTTTGTATTACTTTCAAAAGGTCATGATATATTTAGGAAAAAATGCAAAGATCGTTGTCTTTTGTGCTAATTTTCAAATATCGTGATATATTTGAAAAAAAGTGCAAATGTTGTACTTTTCCAGTTGATTAAGATGAAAATAAACAAATTAACTACATGCGGGTTCACTGCAATTCTAGCATATGAATTTAGCCCATAAGGATTAAAGAATAAGCATAAGAGTTCAATATAAACATTGAAATCGAAGAAGAAATAACAGGAGTAATAAAAAATTAGCACAATTGTACCATGAAAAACAAAAACTCAAGTCTCCTTCTTCACAAGTTGTTCTCAGCTCCTTAATGTTGTCCACAGCCGATACTCATGCCCTAACCTTGCCTTTTATAATTGAGAAAGGTATCAAAATACTAAAAATCTCACAAAAATCTAATTTCCTAATAATTGAAATTTGATTTCCTATCTTCTCTTAATTTTCTTCGCTAGATATGCTCAAGACCCGCGTAAAGTCTCGAAAAAGTCAATTTACGGCCGAATAAACTGATATAGAGTGGCCTAGGCTTCAATATTTGTGACCTAGGGATCTATAAAATAGCACAGTGCACCAAATTTCAACTTATCGTATCTTCTTTGCCCGACCTCCAAATCACAAACCGTCTAAATCGTTGCTCTCCCTATTTGATAAGCTTTATATCCATATGCAATCTGCACCAAAAACTCAATTTCAACAAGTCCAAAAACATCAAGAACTTAGAGGCTACAAAAGATCGATCGACTAAATGACTTAAAATAAATTAAAATAGCACAAGAACTTACTTGGATCCATGGGTTTGTGGAATGTTCATGGACCAGGGAGAATAAACTCCTCAATATTAAAAAAAAATCATTTAGCTTAACGGATTTTATCTAATTACTCATCCTCAACTCTCACCAATCATAGTAAATTAAAATCTTACATACAAGTAAAATTAAGCTACTCAAAGGAAAAAAAAAGCATGGCATTAATAATCTGTGAAAGAGGAAAGAAATTAACTCACGAAGTTGTGGCTTCTGTCCTCGTAGAGTATGATGGTGTCTCCTATTTTCAGTCTATTTTTCTTCACAAATTCTCTTATTAAATTAGAAAGAGACGATTGCATTGGCTATATACCAAATTTTTGGATATTTACAAATCTCTGGATCATTTTTAATATTCTAAATTAACATTTTCATTTGGGCGATTGATAAATAAGGATTATACATATCTTTTGAACTTCTGCTTAAGCACTGAGCGATACTATACTTAAGACTCCATTCCTGTCAGATGCGGCCTCTCTTGTTAGCAGGGATCAGCCCCTACCAATTACCGCACATCTAACTGAAAAGTGAATTTAACGGGTTAGTTTATAAATGAAGTTGGATTCTTTCACGCTCTATAATTAAAGGGCACGCATCAAGGGTTTTCCACGTCATTGTAAAGTGAAGTTAACGCATCAGTATAATAAAATAATTTGGATTCTTTCGCGATCTATAGAGAAAGGGCAAGCTTCCAGAGTTCTCTTAAGTATTGATAACTGGCATTATAGCGCATCCTCCCGGATCATTGTAGTGTCTATTATGTTCTATCTTTTCATTTATTTTTCTCTCTGTTTTTTTTTTCCCACTCCTATCTTCGTGATTAGAGGTCAGGTGAACGGAATGGAAAAGAATCAATATCTCTCCGTTCATTCCATTTCAGTATATTGTGATTGCATTTGTAAAAGTTGAAACGATCATCCCATTAAAAAGACTGTTTTTCTTCAAGTTGATGCAATATCAACATTCCTTCAAAAAAGTTGATAAATTTTATTTCATCAGTTCAATAAGTTTAAGTAACAAAATGGAAAAGACGAAAATGCATGTTTTATTGTTTAAAATAATATCTTACTAATATCTTGATCCAGTGGTACAACACGCCGATTCGGAGTTCAATCCTCATTAGTGGATTTACGTGACCTTTTGTTTTACATTATTTACTATCTCTATACTAAGTCCACTGTCCTCTTTTATGACAAAAAAAAAAGAAGTTTTATATTGCATCACGAGTCCTATATCAACCAAGAAATTACTATTTTCCTTCCATATATGTAATATTTCATTCTATAAAACTAACTAATTTTATTCCATTCCATTCCACCTGGAGCAAATTCCTTCTTTTCTTTTTCTCTGTTCAATGAAAAATAAGGTCATTATTTTCTGAAAGTATTGAAGTAGATCTCTCATTGCCAGTGTGAAACCATTGTAACACTTTCCTCGACATTATATGATTTATTCTCTGGAGGAGCCGACCCTTAGGAGAAAAAAAGGGTGGTCTTCTATTGAGGAATACTTCAATGCCGTTCCTTAAGGGAAAAAAAGAATAAAAGAAAAAGGACTTTTCCGTAAAGGCATCAATAATTCTTGCTTTTATATTGGGGAGATTTCGACTTAGGTCACCCCTTTAATGTTTTCCTTGTCTTTTCCTTGTTTTGCCAAAAGGTTGCTTGGTGTTTTTATTTTCGACAATATTTCCTTTTATAATATCTTGTTAATATCATGTTACAGTGGCACAAGATGCCGGTTTTGAAATAAAAGGGTGGTCTTGTATTGAGGAATACTTCAACCCCGTTCCCTAAGGGAAAAAAGAATAAAAGGATGAGGACTTTTCAGTGAAGGCATTAATAATTCCTTGCTTTTATATTGGGGAGATTTCGACTTAGGTCACCCCTTTAACGTTTTCCTTTGCTTTCCCCTTATTTTGCCCAAAGGTTGCTAGGTCGTTTTATTTTCGACAATATTTCTTATTATAATACATGAATGTATTGGAACATATTTTCATAAATGGCATATATAGTGATGAATCTTTAGCACATGTCACTATATTCAATCATTCTCCGAAAGCTTTAACTTCAGATTTGATGTAAATGAGTAAATATAGAGATGTAATTGTTAATTCACATTTTCAATGAAAAATAAAGATTTCTTTTCTTAATATCAAAATTACTTTTCAATCTCCATGGCATCAAAATTTTTGAGTCAATATATATATGTGGTCAATATTCTCTCCCAGAGCAAGTTAGAATTGACACTAATTACTAGTCCTAGCTACCTCGTAATGAGTTGGTGAGGAAAAATAATTATGACAATAACTTAAGTGATTAACACTCATTTACTGTTCGGTGCAATTTAATTAGTATTTTCTCATTCCAAAGAGCAAGATAGGATTTTCGAATAATTTCTCAAAAATCACTACCTTTACTAGGAAAATCCTATTCGCAACAGTCATACATGACAATTTACTTCCCTCCCTGGTCACTGTAAAATGACAACATTCCACATGAATAGTAATAGAACATAATTTATTAATAATGATAATAGAAGAAAATTTATTAATAATGAAAATTCAATGGACAACCTTTCCATGCCCTTCACTCACGTAACTCTCAAGGAAATGGACAACCTTCATTTTCTTAATAATTTATTTTCAAACTTTTCTAATGACAAATTTTTTGAGGTCGTGACTTGGAAGCTCGATTGGATTGACAGAATTAAGCAACAATTATAGTAACTACTGGCGTGAATAACTCTTAATGAGCCCGTTTATTATAATTTAATTTGTGCTTACTCATAACATATGACGAGATAGAATCACCGAGAAATTTCTGAAGGCTTTTATTTCCATTGAGCAAATGGAGCCTTTTAATTTGTCGGTAGAAGGTGCAAATAAATTGAGCTATTAACTGTATAGTCTACTTCGAAGACCTAATAAATTAAGTCAATCGAAAGCGACACATTATGAGGAGTCATGGTACAGAAATGTTGAGAACCGAAATCAAAATCTCGTAGTTGCGTTTTCAAGATTGATAATTTCGATAGAAGTTGGTATATTGGTCATCTAAATTGATACTAAGAAATACTAATAATCGATTTATGATTGTATAATTTATTCTTTGATAATCTGAAAGTTACGTATGAACAGAAAATATTGATTTCATCCTATTGAGTCACCGCCATTAAAATAATTTATTTACTTTTAAGGACACTATTCTTTATATAAAAATGCACTAATTTTATATATATATATATATATATATATTGGAAACAAAGTAAATTACATTAAGAAAAACTTAATTTTGCCCGAATTCTAGTTTTGGCCAAAATATTATTTTGCAACAAAAGCTACCAGTTTTCATTTTGTCTTGGAAATGACATGCCATCCTACTCCGTAAACGTTTTCTGTCCATTTTTCAACCTGGACTTAATGGAAGTTAATATGGATCCACTTCTGCACACGCGGCATCACTCATTGCATGTCACCTCATACAAATTTTAAAAAAATTTAAAAATAAAAGAAAATTCAAAAAATAATTACAAAAAATCTCAGAAAATACAAGAAATTTAGAAATTAAATAAAATTGAAAAAGCCTAAGAAAAATTCAGAAAGTGCAGAACAAATAGGGAAAATTCTAAAAGATAAAAAAGAAAACTCCGAAGAAGTTCAAAGTTTTTCAAAAAATATTCAGAAATTTTTTAAAAAAATCAAGAAGTATCAAGAAAAAAATTAAAGAAATTCAGAAACTGATAAAAAAATTAAATAAAAACTCATAAATAGTTCAAAAACAATTGAATAAATTTAGAAATAAAATTTTAAAATAAGAAATTAAATAAAATTACCAAAATATTTGGAAAAAATAGGCGGAAAAGTTATGAATTGAGAATATTAATTCAATTTCATCCAAAAAAACAATCATGAAATGTTGCAGACTGGGAAGTTTAGTCAACGGTCATGAACCTCAACATAGACAAATCCCTTGACACCATCGCGCCGGTCAGTAGCTCAGGTATTTTGGCGCCATGAACCGGTCCCATCATGTCTCCACTCTTATATATACATATATATATATATATATAGATTGCTCTCTCTCTCTCTCTCTACACACACACATATATATATATATATAATGTGAAACTTCTTTTTTTTTTCCACAAAGGGGTGCTTACTCATAACCCATCATTTCACTTTTTTCTCAAATCTATTTTATATTTTTAAAATTATTAAAAATATTTCATAATTTATATTTTTTTCAAGTATATTCCGACGTTATATTTTCCGTAACGTAAGTAAGTTACAAATATATTCAATAATTTTAATTTTTTCTCAAATTTATTCTATAATTTTAATTTTTTTCTCAAATCTATCTCATGATTTTAGTTTTTTTCTTAAATCTACTCCGGATAAAGGGCCACAATGAGAAGACCGTTAAATATTGATGGAAGAAATAACGACGTGATAGATTTGAAAAAAAAAGTAAATCATGAGATATTTTTGATAATTTTAAAAGTATATGATATATTTAAAAAAAATATGAAATTATCGGATATATGACGTAATTTATCCTTCCACAAATAAGGGATTCACGCCCTGTCCATGTTAAAGCTTGTGTACGTATTTTCATATGCATATACCAAAATTTTGTAAAATCTTCGTGCTTCTTACATGATGGGCTGCAAATTGTGTGTACTGAATCTGAAAAATACTCTTAAATAGCAAAGATAACTCTTCTCTGCCACTGCTCACGAGTGCAAAGGACTCTAAATTGATCCATATGTCCCTTTTCGAATTGAAAAGTCTTAGATGTGACTGGTATACGATGTGATATGCATTTATTATAAGTTAATAGTTGTTTGACACATTAGAACAAATGATTGCAAATCTCTTACATAAATATGTTAAAAAATATGCATAACTTCTTTTTTCTTTTTTTGGATTCTATCTCTTATTTCTCATCCCTGTACCCTCTCTACTCTTGTTGATTGCTCTATCGTCGGCTCCCGCGGCTCCGACTTCATCCCTCTCTTTCCTCGATTTCGAAGAGAGAGAGGGAGATTCCAAGCACCTTTCCCAGCCACCAATGTGGTGGCCGCCTAGCACCTCCCCCCTCCCATCGCCTTTCTTTTCTCTCTCTCCGGCTTTGGTGCAATTAGGACCATTTTGTAAATTTCAAACCATCAAGGGGCAAATGTTTTAAAAAATCTGGGGTTGCCGAGCTAAATCAGTCGAAAGTTAAGTAGATGTGGGATTACTTAATCATTAGTCACTTTTTTAAGTAACTCATTAACTTAAGTCAATTTCTTAAGTGATGAAAATTTAATTCCAACACATAATTTAAGTAATCAAACACATAGTAAGTTTCCCATCACAAACTTGCTTTGATCATTTTCATTCTTCTTGGTCTAATTACTCTAACAACCATGCTTTCCGAACAAATTGGTACTGAGCTCGATTCTTGGGCAAGGTTGAAGAGATGTCTGGAGCAACGTTTGAGATGGAGAAGTTCTATGGAACGAAGACTACAACACAAATGAGTTAAGACTAAAATTTTACCACGTCTTATTATCAATTATATTTAATTTCTAAATAAAATTTCATATAAAGCTTGAAAAATGAGAAACTATCATGCATGTAGATAATCGCATATTATTAGATTATATTTTCTTGAAGAATTCAAATTTTAAAAAATATTTGGAAGATTATCACATTTTATGGATTATACATATATATGTGAAAACTAAAATTTCAAATAATTGTAAATTGAAAAAAGGGAAAATTGCAAATAGCCATAAGGAATTCTGACGCCACAAGCCGGTCCCACCATGGTTTCACCGTCATATATATATATATATATATGACAATGCGTCCCAATTAACATTTTTGCATTCGTACTTAGGATGGGAATGCCTAAGTCATCCTTCGTTAAAAGACGGTGAATTCGCATGTAATTTTTTTGAAATATGAAGGAAATGAATGGAAACGGAGAAAAAGTTGTATGGTCTCTTATAGACTCCCCTCCGGTCTCTCCTCTTCCCTCCGTTTCCTTCGATCCAAACAAAGGGTCAGGAAGGCTATTTCTAGTCAAGTTGATGCTGACTCTTCGCCAAACATGACGAGTCAAGCACTCATACCATTTTCTAGTAAGAAAAATACTTCAAGTTCTGATTGAAAGCTCCACTACTGCCTGGAAGCCCATTAATTATATATATATAGAAGGGAATTCCTTTACAGCAAAGTGTATATAGGCATGTTCTACCTCTTTCCCTCTCATCTAATATTTGCTTAGCCATCCCTTCTCTGCAAACTTCCTCGACATCTTCTCAGCTTTCTGTCCGAGAATGCTTCCATCATCTTCTTCTCTTTATATGACGTTTGTCCTACTCTTTTCGTTCATTGGCCTCTCTACTTGCTTGATGAGAGGAAATGAGACCGACAGACTTTCCTTGCTTTCATTCAAATCCCTCATAAGTGATGACCCGTCCGGGGCCCTCCATTCCTGGAACAACACCCTTCACTTCTGCCAGTGGCAGGGGATCACTTGCAGCAGAAGGCACCAACGAGTCGCTGTTCTAGATCTTCCATCCCTCAAGCTCATCGGTTCAATTGCGCCTCACATTGGGAATTTAAGCTTCCTCAAGGAGCTTCATCTTCCAGGTAACAAGCTCAGTGGTGAAATCCCATCTGAAATCGGGTTTTTGAAGAGACTGCGGAAGTTAAGACTGCTAAACAACTCACTGAACGGTGAGATCCCTCCCAACTTATCCAACTGCTCTGCCCTTGTCATCATCGATATTAGAAATAACCAGCTTCTGGGAGAGATCCCAAACGAGTTTGGCTCTTTAACAAAGCTTAAACAGCTCTCCATATATAAGAACCATCTCACTGGACACATACCTGCTTCCATTGGCAATTTGTCTTCACTGATTATACTCTCGGCATCATATAATAGTCTGTATGGCAGTATCCCATTTTCCCTCGGTCAGCTTATGAATATCCAGTTCCTTTTCGTAGCTGTAAACAATTTGTCCGGCACAATTCCTTTGTCCATTTTCAATCTGTCGGCTCTGACCTATCTTGAGTTCACTGAAAACTTTGAACTCCAAGGAAGTCTTCCTCCTGACCTGTTCACCACCCTCCCAAATCTCCAGTGCTTAACGCTTGAATATAATCAATTTTCTGGGCCGATCCCAGTTTCAATAACAAACGCATCAAACCTTTTGTTTTTTGATGCTTCATTTAACCAGTTCTCGGGGTCCGTGCCTTCCTTAGCAAAGTTGCATAAGCTTCAGAGATGGGATATTGCGGGCAACCGTCTGGGAACAGGGGGAGCCGATGACCTATACTTTCTCTCTTCATTAGTCAACGTGACGGGACTAGAGGTTGTCAAAGCCAGTGGCAATTACTTTGGAGGACGACTACCAGAAACCATCAGCAACTTTTCAACGAATCTTAGAGTTTTTTATGCTGGGAGCAATCAGATATCTGGAGAGATCCCTCCTGGAGTTGGATATCTTGTCAATTTGGAAGAGTTCTCTGTGCAGAACAATCGAATTTCTGGTACAATTCCTAGGAGCATCGGAAAGCTCCCGAATCTCGTTCATGTGTACCTTGACCGAAATCAATTGACTGGTCAAATTCCATCCTCGATTGGAAATTGCACAAAATTGGTCCTTCTTGGTTTAGGTGCCAACTTCTTGCAGGGGAAAGTGCCCCAAAGTCTAGGCATGCTGCAAGAATTAGCTGGTCTGGATCTTAAGATTAACAACCTTACTGGTCCTGTACCCCTTGAGATTTTCGGCCTTACATCGCTGTCAATATCGTTGGACCTTTCTGCAAATAATTTTGTAGGCAGTCTGCCCAATGAAGTTGGAAACCTGAAAAATTTGGGTTACCTTGATTTCTCAAATAACCAGTTTTTGGGTAATATTCCAGCCACTTTAGGAACTTGCGTAAGATTGGAGCAGCTCCTTATGGGGGGAAATAAATTGCAAGGGTCGATTCCAGAGTCTTTAGGTTCTTTGAGGGGCTTAGAAGAATTAGATCTTTCCCGTAACAATCTATCAGGTGAGATCTCGAGATCCTGAAGTTGCTGCTTGTATTGAACCTGTCCTATAACCACTTCGAGGGTATGGTACCAGTCAATGGGGCTTTCAAGAATGCGAGCGCAATTTTTATCACTGGGAATGAGAAGCTTTGCGGGGGAACAGATGAGCTGCATCTCCCCAAATGCAGCTTGGAAGAGTCCAAGAAGCGAAATCCGAAAACCTGGAAACTAGTGGTCTCAATCGTATCTGCAATTTTAGGAGTGTCACTGTTGGCACTCCTTGTTTTCTTCTGCTGGTCCAAGAAGAAAGCCAGAAACCCTCCATCCAGTAGCTCTGGTGATGCGTCCCTTTTGTCCGTGTCATATCATAATCTTCTAAAAGCTACCGACGGCCTCTCAGAGACAAGGTTAATCGGAGTTGGTGCATTTGGTTCTGTTTATAAAGGAATTCTTGATGAGGGAGAGGACCAAAAGATTATTGCAGTGAAAGTGCTTAACTTGTTGAAGAGAGGAGCCATCAAGAGCTTCTTAGCTGAATGTGAGGTCCTCAAAAATATTCGACACCGTAATCTCGTCAAGGTACTCACTGCCGTTTCAGGGATTGATAGCAGTGGTAATGATTTCAAGGCTCTCGTTTACGAGTTCATGGTGAATGGTAGTCTTGAGAATTGGCTACATCCGACACATCTCGAAGAAAATGGGGCGCATGAGACACGGAGGAACCTAAGTCTGCTGCGAAGGCTGAATATTGCAATTGATACAGCTTGGTCTTTGGATTATCTTCATCATCAGTGTGAATGCCCAATAGTTCACTGTGATCTGAAGCCAAGCAACATTCTTCTCGATGAGGAAATGGTCGCACATGTCAGCGATTTTGGCCTCGCAAGGTTTATTCCAAGACCAGTTGATGAACCCCACACCAATCAATCAAGTTCTATTGGGGTTAGAGGTTCCACAGGTTACGTTGCACCAGGTAAAAAACTGTACACTCCACATATCTATGCATTCTCTTTTTGTTTTTGTCACTAATAGCCCATTTACAGTGCTCTATATTACCCCTAAAATCACGTGTTGCAGAGTATGGATTGGGAAGTGAAGTTTCGACATGGGGTGATGTCTACAGTTACGGTATCGTCTTGCTAGAGATGTTTACCGGGAAGAGTCCGACTAATGAGATGTTCAGTGAAAATTTGAACCTTCACGAGTATGTGGAGAAAGCTTTGCCTGGTGGAGTTGAAGATATTGTGGACCCGATCCTTCTTAAGGAAGGACAAGCAGTAGAGCAGAGGGTAAGGAACAATACCCGAGTCATTGAATGTTTGGTTTCCCTGCTTCGAGTTGGGGTAGCTTGCTCCGATGAACAGCCAAAGGCAAGAATAGATATTTGCAACGTGGTGGCTGAGCTGAACTCAATCAGAAAAAAGCTTGTGGGAAGAAGAGGCCGGGCTTGATTGAGAGAGATGTTTCTTTTTAGATGGAATTTGAATGATCCAGCATTGGCACTCTTCCTTAGCTGAATTCGTCTGGAGTGCGTAAGGATTTCATGGTTGAGGGTTTCTTAACAGTTTTCTTAATCCAGGGTCCGATGTTGGTGGTATGTAAGATTAGGCCAAATTTTCCTGAATGTAGAGGAAACCAGTTATGTAGCCCGCGCATTGCGCGGTCGTTTTTATTTTTCGTTTTTAGCTAATACAATTATACAAGGATATATTTTCATGCTTGGGTCGAAACATATGACTTCTTCTATCAAACGTACCACAAGCGAAGATGTAGGATAGGAATAAATTATTCACGAGATAATGAAAATCTTATAACGGAATGAAGGGATTGATTTTAAGTATTGGAACTGAGCCCAATCTTCCTTGAAGTCCCGAGAAGCAAACTAATGCATCTAGTCCCTCATCTGTCCCAGCAGATCCTGCGGCTGAGACCACTGCTCCGTTTCTGCCCAAACTTGCTCCACGATCCTTCGCACTACGGCCTTGCAGTGGCCCGACAAGTAGCAGCACCCTCCTTGCGACCTGACATCTCCTGTGATTCATAATACCTTATCAACTACCACCGTCACCATATGACGATTTTCTATAATTTACACGATATCGGGGAAGAGCTCACTTGGTTGGCCTGACAAATAAAGGAAACAGAGTGGCCTAGACATTCTACTCGCTTCAATGGAGAGGCAGAACTTGAAACCGAACTGTCTTCTGTAGAAACAAATGAACTGTATTCCTTCTCCATCTTCTCCAACAGCATGTCCTTTGATAATCCCTCCATTTTTCACCTGAGAACATCAACCTACGGATCAAATCAAACAGTCAAAAAATGTCATACTACGACCAAATTGGGCTGATATGAGTTTTGGCTACTTATAGAATCACCGTTCAGTACCATGTTCTTGCCTTTGACTTTGATTCGAGAACTTGTAGTAATCGACTGGCTCTCTTCCGCCATCTTACAGATCTTCTCCACGCGCTTTCCTTCTGACAAGCTACCAAGTTTGTCTAGCCCTCTTTGGAGAACCATCACCTGCAGATCAAAATTGCTGCAGTTCCATGGCCCGGCAGTATCCTTAGTGCTAGAGCCCTTTCCGAGCTCCTTTAGCTTATCACCCAGATTCTGTTTCTCCTCTTCCAAAACTGGGGCCATATTCTTCCCATCATCAATCTTCTTCCTTCCCTGCAAACATTCGATTATGGATTAACTCAAGATGAAATGAGAATACTGCTCAGATTATTCCATTGTATTTAACATGCCATCCAAGCCCGACTTCAGAGAAGAGCAAGAGACTTAACGGAGATCAAAGCTTCGATAGCGGACCTGAGAGTCCGTTCAAAGTAGACCCGACCCCGGTCCAACTTTCTCCCTGCAATCTCCTTCTCTATCCTCAGAAGGTTACACTCCACCCTCAGCACCTCCGTCTGAAACGGCCACTACTCCTCCTCCTCCACCGACGCCCCCTTCCCTCCATCGCCTTCTCTCCGCCTCATCTCACCATCGTCATAATTCTCGAACAGAATAACAGGGACTGAGCCGCCCCTTCCTTTACCCTCACCGCCCTTTAAGAACACGCGCTCCTCATCGAACAGCGTCTCTAGCTTCGTTTTATCCTACCTGTCTCTTCAGCAGTCACGAGAGCTGGGCCTCCACAGTTGTGAAGCTTCCCGCCGTGCCTTGTGGCCAGGGAGGTAAAGGGTCCTTGGGGTCAGCGGCTGTGGGTGCTGCCACTTCTGCCTCCTCGTCCCCGTCTCTGTCCCCGTCATCATCGACCAGTTTTACGTGCCGAAAGGAAGCGAGTTGAACTGTAGAGAGGCTTAACCAATCAAAAGGGATTGACACTTGAGATGAACATATTCAAATGAATGACTCTGCATTGCTTGTTTCTCTTTTGTTTTTCATGAGCAGAGACAGACACAAAGAGGGAGGGAGAGAAAGAACAGAGTAATCGATAAGAGAAGAAGAGGTGCGAACAGAGTAATCAAAAGATGTCAGTACAATTCAATACATTCCACATATTTTTATGGAATTTATTCATTTTCATAACATTTATTGAATCTTGAATTTTCAAGCTTTTATAATATTTTTTAATTAATCAAGAAACTTTTAAATTTTTTATTTTAAGAAAATATTTACGAAGTTTTCCATACACGTGCATTGCTTGGGCTTTTTATCTAGTAGTAATTCTTTTTGATCCCTTCTTGTTGACGGAACGTTACATAATATATAAAAGCGGAAGAGCGGAATCGTGGGACTTCAATTTGAGAATCCTCATGTCACGACTCAAAATTTCAACAATTTCTCCTAAAATTCTGAATATTCAATTTCAAACATCAACTTGTTATTTATATTATAAACTTCCAAATACATAATTTGACCATCCAACTCTATAAATATACATATACACACATCTCAAGAAACTTGTCCATCTTGAAAACGTCTAATATAATCTTCACAAGTCACGACTGACTAAACAAAAGTTTTCCGATCGCAACGTATTTTTAACATTATACATAAACTTACTACATGTACACTAACTAGATCTAGCTGCAAAATTTTTCATGCTGATCCTCGATATAAAAAAATCTCTCATATGCTACTAGTCTAGTCTCTAACTCATCTGTAAAAGGAAAATATGCAAGGGTAAGCTGCATCTCAGTAAGTACTAAATTTCACGATAAAATGAAGCATTAGATTTATTCACTTATCCAATTAATATTTGGGTTAATTACATGATGGACGCAAAAGTTTGTAAAATGTAATACTTTGGTACAAAATGAATTTTTGGTTAAGATTTGATGCAAAACATTTGAATTTGTTGCAATTAGGTGCACTCTATCATCTTTCGACTAATGCTGTCACCACTTGCTGACGTGGCATCCTGACGTGTCAAAGGGCCATCTGACATGGCCCAAAATTTAAAGTAAAAAATTAGTTTTTATATTTTAACTAAAATAAATAAAATTAAAATTAAAAAATTAAGAAAAAAGGCCTGTCTCCTCTAATCTCTCAAGAAGCAGAGGAGCACCTCCTTTTGATTTTGTTTAAGGAGTCGACTCTCTCTGAAGCATGGCTATCAGTTCCGCAAAACTTTCAAGTTCTCAGAGTGATAGAACCCAAAATTGGACGTTCTTCAGCACAACAACATGTGGAAAGCGAAACAAGGTTCCACAGGTCTGTTTTTTCCCGAGTTAGCAGAGAAGGTGAAGGCAGACATGCCCGGCGATGTACAATCTGCACTTGGAATAACTGAAGGATCCCCTCGGAGACCCTTTTACACTCGGCTCCAGCTATGGTAAGAAACAATGATTGATTGATTGATCCAAATCGACTACCACAAATTTCTCCAATTTCTACTAGGCAGCTCCACGTCTTCAACAGCTTGTGACGGGCTGGATCGATTCTGGTCGAGAGGCGGATTAGAGTTCATCCCGGCTCGAGAGGAGGTTGGCCGGGCTAGAATAAGATTACTTCTTATGCAAGAGAAGATCCAATTTTTTTCTCATATATTTCGTTAGAAATTTTGAGATATAAGTTTTCTTTAGGGGTTCAATTAGGACACCGATATCCATATTTCGTACAAAGTAATTACATTTTTGTGTAATTGTTGGCTTATTATTTATAAAAATTTCATGCCCAATGCACGGGTTTTCATCTAGTTCCATCTTGAATCGGGAAATGACTGAATTGACCATTCTGGGTCTAGGTGTCAACTTTTTGCAGGGGAATGTACCCCCAAATTCTAGGCAAGCTCTAGGTTTATTGGCTCGATCTTCAACAAAACAACCTTTCTAGTCTCATACCCATTAAGATCTTCGGCCTTTCATCGCAGCCAATTGCCTTGGACCTCTCTAGAAATAGTTTTGTGGGTATGCTGCCCAATGAAGTTGGAAATCTGAGGAACTTGGGCTACCTTGATGTCTCGGAGAACCAATTCTCGTGTGACATCCCCGTCACCCTAGGAACTTGTATAAGACTGAAGCAGCTCTATATGGGGGGAAATAAATTGCAAGGGGTCATTCCTCAATCTTTAGGTTCATTGTGAGGTTTACAAGAATTAGATCTTTCTTGTAACAATCTTTCCGGTGAGATCCGAGATCCTTAGAGAAACTGAACCTGAATTTGTCCTACAACCATTTTGAGGGCATACTACCAGTCAATGGGGTTTTCAAGAATGCAATTGTCATTTTCATCAAGGGGATTGAGTAGCTTTGCCGGTGAACTGATAGGCTGCATCTGCCCAAATGCAGCTTGGAGGAGTTGAACAAGCGGAACATGACCTCGAGATTAGTTGTCTCAATCGGATTTTGCACTCTTTGTTCAACAAGAAAAAGAGAGACCTTCATCCAGAAGCTCCATTGCTATAAGCCCCTTTTGTTTGTGTCATATCATGCCCTTTTGAGAGCTACCAATGGCTTCTCAGAGGCAAGGTTGATCGGCGTTGCGAGGATCAAAACATCATTGCAATAAAAGTGCTTAATAACATGTTGAAGAGAGGAGCAATCAAGAGCTTCTTGGCTGAATGTGAGGCTCTGAGAAGCATCAGACACTGCAATCTCATTTACAAGTTCACAATCAATGGTAGTCTAGAGAATTGGCTACATCCAACCCGTCTCAAAAAATAAAAAAAGGGCCAAACGAAACACAGATGCACTTAAGTTTATTGAAGAGGCTGAACATTGCAATTGATACTACTTGGTCTCTGGATTATCTTCCTCAATGTGAACACCCAATAGTTATCACGACCTGAAATTTCAGGAGAACCGAAATTTCGGCAGAGTTTCCCCTAAATTTTCTTAATATCCAACAACCTGCTTTCCATAAACTCCAAAATATATATAACCAATCGGCAAGCTCTAATATGTGTGTGTAAAAATATATATATATATATATATATATCTCAAGAGAGTACTTTTTCTTATCCTCATCACCAAACTAACTAAATAAAAGTTTTAGATCGTGACATATTTATAGCATTATACAAGAACATATTGCTTATACTATGAGTGGGTCTAACTACAAAAATCCTTCACACTGATCCCCGATGTCCAAAAAGTTCTCATATACTGCTAGTCTAACTCTTAGCTCATCTGAAAAATATATATGTAAGGGCAGTAAGCTGCATCTCAGTGAGTACTATATTTCAAAGTAAAATGATTTAATATTAAGTAATAAATATATTTTTAAACTACCAAGTATTCATATAGATAATATTGACATACCCAAGTCCGTCATTTAATTCACCAACACAACATGATATACATTATACACAAATAATTACTAAATTGATTTTTAAACAATCAATCATCCTTATAACCATATAATATTAGTAGATTTAACCATTAACTCAGCACCACTTAACATTCATACACTGACTATATCCAGCTCTAGTAAACAACACGGCTTTCATAGAACAACTTCAAAGAACCTCAACAATCATCACATTATAGCAATCAAATCAAACAAACCATATACAACACAATCAATCAATATAGCCATAGGATCGCATTTCCTTGTGACAAGTTAAAATGATACTGTAACCCTACACTTCTCACTCATATCATCCTCAACTCCCAATATCCATATCTCATAATCGAGGGCCGCCTATTAACCTCTGGTATTAAGAGTTGACCTCTATTTATATTCCGTCGGGTCTAGCGGCCGATTAGGCTCCTTTTTCTATTTTGTTGGGTCTAGGCCGTTCAAGCCCCTATTTATATTTCGCCGGGTCCAACAGCCGATCAGGCCCTATTTGTATTCCGCTGGATCTAGCGGCCGATCTGGCCCATTTTGTAATTCGCTAGGTCCAGTGGTCCCATGGTTATAGTCAAACAACAATCACAATCACAATCATAATCAACTGCAACCATGCCATCTCACATCATATACCCATATCCAATTCTTATTCCCAAATTATCACAATATCTCCTTAAATAATACTCCGTATAATTTGTATTCATAATATATATATATATATATATCATTTCACAAAGGAATAGGGTACTCACATACAACTTCAAGAAAGATAGCTCACTGGGTCGAGCCTTCAGAGTGCAAGAATTTAGTCTCCTCGATCCCTATGATTTGCAAACATAAATTTAGAGAATAATTAACATTGCACCATTATGGGGCTTCCAATACGTCCAACGAATTTCTTTACAGCCCATTGTCACAATACAATGCAAAATTATTTATATCATATTCATTTTTGTCCTATGACTCTCTCATCTTTGTCCGAACACCACTTAAAAATAATCTCCATTTGACACTTTGTTTAAGTAAATAAACATAGGATTTCAAATCGATCGTTAATAAGATAATTCAATCAATAAAGGACTAAATTCATCAGTAAAATTATATTAAAGACAACTTCTTTTCATTTGGAGCAAGAACCAAAAAATTTATACTTTTGAAATTATATAATATGTCTACCCCTGTTCCTTCGAATCATCTAACAAGGCAAACAATAAAAGAAAATTTCATTTTACCTTTTACAAACTTCTTCACAGTACACACTCTTATCCAATTCATGAGAAAGATATGAACAAACAAAGCAAAAGCTCAACAACACATTATGACTAAATTTCGCACTAAATCTTAATAAAATCAAATTCCCCTACTACACACAATTATCTCTCTAGAGATAAGATATTCATGTCACGTCTAAGTCTTCTTGTTGGAACTAATAGTGCACTAAACCTACAAGTTACGAGCTTCTAAACCCATACCACTGGCTAAGAATTGGCCTATGCACCAAACCAATCGAGAGGAGAATTCTATCATACGTAAGGGAGACTAACGAACAAACCAGAGCAGCCAATATAAATTTCAATCTACCCAGCACAAAAGGATTCGCTCAAGGTCTCCCATATTTATTCTTGCAAATCCTAGCGCTCTTCAACCATATCAATTAAACAATCCAATTAACTGTTAATTCTAGATTCACAACATAAACAACACAATTGAATGAAAGAAGGTGGAAGAAAAGAATCAAGTACCAATCTAAACATGCCTATACTCGGCTCCAACTTGAACTCTGGCATAATTCCCTAGTTCACTCCCAATTCATAATCTCACTAACCATATACTCTTACTTTCACAAGAACACGATCAGATAAATTAAGTTTAAGCAAGAAAAATCAACAATATCAATTCTTCCCAACTTAATTTGCCAACGATTAAGAAAATTCGTGGCCCCGAGCCGTGTCACTAAGTTATCTAATTCAATAAACTAACCCGACGCCACCAAGGTAACACGAATACAATCAAATGAAAGCTTAAACAATCAAAATCACCATCTAGAAGCTAGTCAAGAGCAACCAAACCTCTTCCTGGTGGATTCCGATTTCCCTATCTCAATCTAACATCAGTCTTCTCTGTTGCACTCCCCCCTCTGTTCGTATTGTCAGCCTCCAACCTGCTCCTTTCCATCTGTTGGGGTTAGGGATGTACTCAACCAAACAATAACGCAGCGATTAATCTTCCTCCCCTTCTAGTGTAATCGAGATAGGAACTAATCAAATCAACCAACAAGCAGTAAAGTAAAACAACACCAAGAATTTTACGTGGAAAACCCCAATGTGGGGAAAAACCACGGGACCAACTCCGAATCAACGATCCACTATGAAGGTTATACAATGTCTTTCATCAAGGGTAAACCCTTGGATCACCAAACTCAAGAGAAACACTCTCTTGGATCACCCAAATACTAAATTCGTCACCCACACCGGGTGGTTCACAAAATCAGCTGAAACAGCACCTACAGAGCTCGAATAGAAATTCTGACCGTTCAGAAGTTAGCCCCACGTGTTGTGAAGCTGCTGTCAAAATTTCGTCCCAATCGGAGTTCGTTTGATGTCCCGATCGAGGTTTGATCTCCAGCTGCGCGCTGCCCCTGTTGAGCAGAATTCGGCTCTGCTCTTCCTTTGTTCTTTGTGCTGTTTTGCTGCTTGCAGCTCTTCTGCCGCTGCTGTCTACTCTAATCTGCAGCTGTTCTGCTGCTATTTATACCTCAGCTGATTTGCTGAAACAAAAACCCTAATAAAATGGGTTCTTGGGCTTATTAAGGCCCGATAAAAGCCCAATACAATTTGAGCCCAACTTCCTCCAAATTGGAGGGATACCCAACAAACTCCCCCTCCCGACTATTTGGAGGCTTCAAGCATACCGGCTATACTTCGGCAAACATGAAGTTTCTCCCTAGCGAGAGGTTTTGTCATCATATCAGCTCCATTCTCATCGGTGTGCACTTTGTCTAGCTTCACCAGCTTGGACTCCAACACATCTCTAATCCAATGAAGCTTGATATCGATATGCTTCGACCTCGAATGGAAAGTGGGATTCTTGCAAAGATGAATTGCGCTTTGACTATCACAGTGTAGAACATACCTTTCTTGCTTCAAGCTCAACTCCTGCAAAAACTTTTGCAACCACAACATCTCCTTGCAACCTTCGGTCACCGCAATGTATTCGGCTTCCGTTGTAGACAAAGCGATGCACTTTTGAAGCCTTGACTGCCATGAGATAGCTCCCCCTGCAAAAGTCATCAAGTATCCCGAAGTGGATTTCCGGGAATCGATATCTCCTGCCATATCTGCATCCGTGTAGCCCACTAACTCCGGCTTACCAGTGCCAAAGTGTAAACACACCTTGGATGTTCCTCTGAGATACCTCAGAATCCACTTAACTGCATTCCAATGCTCTTTCCCCGGATTGGAGAGAAAACGACTAACCACACCAACAGAATGAGCGATATCTGGTCTTGTACAGACCATGGCATACATCAAACTTCCTACAGCTGATGAGTAAGGAACTTTCTTCATCTCTTCTTTCTCCTTCTCACTTGTAGGACATTGCTTCGAGCTAAGTTTGAAATGAGAAGCAAGTGGTGATGAAACTGGTTTAGCATTACCCATGTTGAACCGATCCAAAATCTTCTCGATGTACTTCTCTTGAGAAAGCCAAAGTTTTCCACTTGATCTGTCACGAGAAATATGCATCCCAAGGATCTGCTTTGCCGGTCCCAAATCCTTCATGGCAAAGGACTTGTTGAGCTCCTTCTTCAACTCTGTAATCTTGCTCATATCATGACCAACAAGTAGCATATCATTCACATATAACAGTAAAATGATAAAATCACCATTCGAGAATTGTTTCACGAACACACAATGATCTGAAGTTGTCCGTGTGTAGCCATGGCTCAACATGAAAGAGTCAAACTTTTTATACCACTGCCGAGGTGCTTGCTTAAGCCCATACAAGCTCTTTCTCAGCCTGCACACCAAATGCTCCTTACCTTTAACTCGGAATCCTTCAGGCTGCTCCATATATATTTCTTCCTCCAAGTCACCATGCAGGAAAGCTGTTTTTACATCGAGCTGCTCGATCTCCAAGTTCAGACTAGCTGCCAGTGCGAGAACAACTCGGATCGATGACATCTTGACAACGGGCGAGAAGATCTCCTCGAAGTCAACTCCTTTCTTCTGGTTGAAACCTTTCACTACCAGTCGAGCTTTGTATCGAGGTCGCGAGTTCTCTGTCTTCAACCTGTAGACCCATTTGTTCTTCAATGCTCTCTTACCTTGCGGTAGCTTCACTAGGTCATACGTGTGATTTTCGGACAAGGAGTTCATCTCCTCATTCATCGCCTTCAACCAGTGCTCCTTGTACTCATGTGCCACAGCTTCATCATAGCACTCAGGTTCTCCCCCGTCAGTCAGTAGCACATATTCATGAGGCGGATATCTTGTAGATGATCGTCTTATTCTATCAGATTGTCTAGGTAGATCTGCAGGCTCTAACTGTAACTGCGAGCCTGTATCATCCGTAGTCACATCATCATCTACCTGAGGAATCTCACCCCCAGTCGTGGTTTCTTCATACTCACCAGGTACCTCTTCCATTGGATGCTCTACATCAACCGGTACAGGAATAGAGATCTCGTGAGGATTGCCTACACTGGCCTTCTCTAACTTTTGCAAATCCTCGATTGTCTGGTCCTCAAAGAAGACAACATCCCTGCTCCTGATGATCTTCTTGCTATCAGGGTCCCAAAGCCTGTACCCGAACTCTTCATGTGCATAACCCAAGAAGATGCACTGTTTTGCCTTGGCATCAAGTTTTGATCTTTCATCTCGAGGAATGTGAACAGATGCCCTGCACCCGAATACTCTGAGATGCTTGTATGATACTTTCTTGCCGGTCCACACCTGCTGGGGTACATCTCCATCAAGTGCAACTGACGGTGTAAGATTAATAAGATCAACCGCTGACCTCATTGCCTCGCCCCAGAAAGGCTTAGACAGTTTCGCTTGAGAAAGCATACAACGAACTCTCTCAACAATTGTGCGGTTCATCCTCTCTGCAAGCCCGTTCTGTTGTGGTGTCTTCGGTACCGTCTTCTCAAGTTTGATACCGTGAGTCCTGCAATAGTTCTCGAAAGAACCTCTATACTCACCACCATTATCAGCTCTGACACATTTCAGCTTCATGCCTGTTTCTCTTTCCACTGCTACATGGAAGTTCTTGAAAATCTCAGTCACCTGATCTTTAGTTCTCATAGGGTAAGCCCAAACTTTCCTGGTGTGATCATCTATAAATGTCACAAAATAGAGAGCACCACCAAGAGATCTATCCGACATAAAACAAACATCTGTATGCACAAGATCAAGTATATGATGGCATCTAGAGGGACGACTTCTAACAAAAGAAACTCTCCTCTGCTTACCAGCTAAACAGTGATCACAGGTGCTCAAGTGCATACCTTTAATGGGCAAAGACTGCTTTCTAGCAAGAATTTGAATACCTTTCTCGCTGATATGTCCGAGTCTCCTGTGCCATAGCTCGATAGGATAATCCTCAACAACATTAACCTGACCGGAGTTGTGTCTGGCACGCAGCCTGTAGAGAGTGTCGGTCTTCTGACCCCGTGCCACAATCAACGAACCCTTGGAGAGCTTCCATCTCCCATTGCTGAATTCATTACTGTAGCCTTCATCATCAAGTTGACCCGTCGAGATTAGGTTAAGGCGAATTTCTGGAACATGCCTCACCTTCTTCAAAAACAACTTGCAGCCAAGCTCGGTCTCTAGACAGACATCACCAATACCGACAATCTTGCATGATTGTCCATTCCCCATTCTCACATAACCATAGTCCCCGGTAGTGTAAGATGAAAAGAAATCCCGATGAGGAGTGACATGAAACGAGGCACCTGTATCTGCAACCCAGGTAGAGTCCTGACATGTGAAATTCACATAGGCTTCATCACAAATGATGTAGGTCTCTCCATCAGATGCCACTGCTGTAGTACCTTCTTCCTTCTTGCTCTCACCGTTGCCATTCTGATTTTTCTTCAGAGCTCTACACTCCCTTTTGTAGTGTCTCTCCTTTCCACAGTGATAGCAAGTGACCACTTTCCTCGTCTTCGACTTTGATCTACCCCTCGATTTGCCACGTGAGTTACTATGCTTGGAAGAGAAATTTCTGCTTTGACTTCTCCCCCGTTGTTCAGTAACCAAAGCTTCAGACTGAATGAAAATTCCCGTGCCTTTCCTTCTAGTCTCCTCATTAAATAAACTGTCTGTCACCGTAGCCAACGATAGCTTCCCGTTTGGCGCAGAATTGCTTAATGCAACCACGAGTGTGTCCCAATTATCCGGTAGAGTCCCTAAAAGTAGACAAGCCTGCAACTCATCGGGTAATATTATCTCCAGGTTCGTCAACTGGTTAATAATATCCTGGAAATTACTCATGTGCGCAGCCATATCACCTCCATCCTGGAAACGAAGATGAACCAGCTTCTTCACGAGGAATGCCTTATTTTGTGGTGTCTTCCTCGCATAGAGATTTGTCAATTTATCCCACAAAGCTTTCGCATTTGTCTCCTGAGCAACATGATGATAAATACTATTGTCTATCCACTGCCGAATCAAACCAATAGTCTTCCGATTTGTGCGTTCCCAAGCCTTGTCATCCTTATCTTTGGGTTTCGCGGAATCCCTTTCAATAGGATCGTACAAATCCCTGCAAAATAGAAGATCCTCCATCCGAGACTTCCATATAGAGTAGTTGGTTGCATTCAACTTGAACATAGATCCTGTAGATTCCTCCATCTCGAAAACACCGAAAAAACTCAAACTTCTCTAACCCGAAGCTTTGATACCACTTGTTGGGGGGAGGGGATGCACTCAACCAAACAATAACGCAGCGATTAATCTTCCTCCCCTTCTAGTGTAATCGAGATAGGAACTAATCAAATCAACCAACAAGCAGTAAAGTAAAACAACACCAAGAATTTTACGTGGAAAACCCCAATGTGGGGAAAAACCACGGGACCAACTCCGAATCAACGATCCACTATGAAGGTTATACAATGTCTTTCATCAAGGGTAAACCCTTGGATCACCAAACTCAAGAGAAACACTCTCTTGGATCACCCAAATACTAAATTCGTCACCCACACCGGGTGGTTCACAAAATCAGCTGAAACAGCACCTACAGAGCTCGAATAGAAATTCTGACCGTTCAGAAGTTAGCCCCACGTGTTGTGAAGCTGCTGTCAAAATTTCGTCCCAATCGGAGTTCGTTTGATGTCCCGATCGAGGTTTGATCTCCAGCTGCGCGCTGCCCCTGTTGAGCAGAATTCGGCTCTGCTCTTCCTTTGTTCTTTGTGCTGTTTTGCTGCTTGCAGCTCTTCTGCCGCTGCTGTCTACTCTAATCTGCAGCTGTTCTGCTGCTATTTATACCTCAGCTGATTTGCTGAAACAAAAACCCTAATAAAATGGGTTCTTGGGCTTATTAAGGCCCGATAAAAGCCCAATACAATTTGAGCCCAACTTCCTCCAAATTGGAGGGATACCCAACACCATCTTCCTCCCCCTTGAACTCATGCATGCCGAGCTCTGTGCCTTGCTCGCGTGCTTCCTTGCTCTTGCTCTAGTCCTCCCTCTCAGTCTTTCCCTCTCAACGTCTCTCTCTCCCTCTCTCTGTCTCATGATACTTCTCTCTCTCTCTCTCTCTCTCTCTCTGTTTTCTTTCTTTCGGTTTCCCCCAAGTCCAGAAACAGAGTAAAGAAAGAAAGAAGAAAGAAACAAATGGAATGGAAAAGGATGGCGGTGGAAATGGGGTGGTCTCAAGGGGAAATGAGGGCAACGCGAGGCCCTTGCCAACCTTTCTATCTCTTTTTTTTATCAGCAACATGGATATAATA
Organism: Punica granatum; assembly: GCF_007655135.1. Classification (NCBI taxonomy): domain Eukaryota; kingdom Viridiplantae; phylum Streptophyta; class Magnoliopsida; order Myrtales; family Lythraceae; genus Punica; species Punica granatum. The sequence goes on from NC_045128.1 coordinate 24,004,928, forward strand.
TATATATATATATATATATATAGAAGCATGTAAGTATATGTATTTATGCTATTTGAAATTAAAAAAAAATGTGAGGTCTCACAATAATTCACTGTGATCTCAAGCCCAGCAACATTCTTCTCAATGAGGAAATGGTTGCACTTGTCGGCGATTTTGGCCTCGCAAGGTTTGGTCCAAGACCCATGGATGAACTATGCACCAATCAATCAAGTTCTACGGGGGTCAGAGGTTCCCCAGGTTCTGTTGCACCAGGTAACAAACTGTACACTGTCTATCTGTTCTCTTTTTGTTTGTTTTTCTCTTTTCACTATTTATCAGTCCATTTACTATGGTTATCTTTTCCCTCAGAATCTCGTGTTTCAGAGTATGGATGGGGAAGTGAAGTGTCGACATCAAGAGCTGTCTACAGTTATGGCATCGTCTTGCTAGAGATGTTTACCGGGAAGAGGCTGACTGATGAGATGCTCAGCTAAAATTTGATCCTTCACGAATATGTGAAGAAAGCTTTGTCTGGTGGAGTTGAAAAATTATAGACCTGAGCCAGCGGAAATGGCACAGTCATTGAGTGCCTGATTTCAGTATTTCGAGTTGGAGTAGCTTGTTCCAGTGAACAGCCAAAGGAAAGAACGGACATCAGTGATGTGGTGGCTGAGCTGAACTCAATCAGGAGCAAGCTTGTGGCAAGGAGAGGTTGTTCTTGATTGAGAGGTCAGATTTCTTTTAGATGAATTCATGTGGAGTGAATAAGAATTTCACGGTACTCTCCTCTGTCCCAATGTATTTTTCAAGTCAAATGTTCATGTTATATAATTCCAATATGGTTTACGGCTTTCTAATACGATGCACAAACTGTCACAATATTCTCTACAACACGAAGAAAACGAAGTCAGCTCTAAACGAAAAAGAAAAAAAGAAACTGACGTTGGTATCACTAAGAAAGCAAAATAATTCATTACAAAAGCAACTCATGGTCACTGCCAATAACTAGTCAACTACTATTTTAGTTTTCTCTTCATCTTAATGTGCAGCTTTTGCAGAAAATGGAATGGCAAAGTGTAGTGCATCTTAACCACTGTGAAAGCTGAGATCATGGGACTTCCTTCCAACTTTCTTGAGACAGCTTCATGTGTCAGATGGAGATGTATCGCAAACCTGATACAAGTTGTGGGTGTAAACCATAGACAGGCATGTTGAAAGGGGACATAGCAACTTTGTTAGCCGCATAATACTCTCTCCTTCTTGCAATTTCCATAGCACGCAATCGTCCGCTCTGAAATATTACGCCTACTAGAAGAAAGTGTGAAGATGTGCAGCATATCTGAGACCTCAGGAGACTCGAAGAATGCAGCAGAATAGAGAACAGAGCACAGAACTCTCTGCCGAAAAGCATTGAGAGCGAGAGGAAGACGAGAAGAAAATCTATGGTACTAGATTTGGGGCTTTGGTGATTCTTGGAGCAATTGATCGAAGTGTACGTGTAAAAGAATTAATATATATATTTAATATTTAAATAATTTTATGTATATCGCCCGACTCTGCCGTGTATGCGCATTCGGTGAAATGAGAATTCCTTCTGCATTGATAACTGTTAACTTGATCAATTATATATAGTTAACAATTAGTTACATTAATTGTACCTAGAAATCAAATAATATCATTTAATATAATTTCATGCTTAATCATATCACTCCTACATACATACTAAGCTAGTGAACCCCTGCATTTTACGGGTTTTGAGAAAAAAATTATGATGAAATGTGAGATATGAAGACAATTATTAACATTGATTTTATACTTTGTAAAATTTAGCACAATAAATTTCACACTCACGTTCTATAATATTAATATTAGAGCTTATAAGCAAATAATTCATGTAAAATATTTCATAGATATTATCTCAATTATCAATCTAATTTATAAGAAAATAATTATAAAATCTAGAAAATATAAAATTCCTAACTTTAATTAATGAAAGAGATATTAATAATCATAGAGTTTATAAAATTTTAACATTGTGTACTCGCAATTTCTTTTTCTCACTCATATTTCATATATTACGTTTTATAAATTTGTATAATTTTAGATAAAATGTTAATCACTTTATTTAATTTAACTTTTATAAGGCTACAAGTGATTATAAAAGCTAATTAACTTAAGTTTAATAATATTTAATAAAATTATTTATATTTATTAAATAAAAAATAAAAAATTTCTTATAAAATAACAATAAGTGATCAAAACCCATTTTTAATGTTTCTTCTGCATTTCATTTCTTTAATTATAATAATTCAATTTCTATATAACATACTAGTTTATTAATAAATTGACTATTCTACCTCTATTAAATATGAACATTTACTATTCTACTATTCTATCCGTATTTAATAGGGTGAAATACAACTATATATATATATATATAGATTTAGATTTATACGTATCAATCTCCAACTTTGCTGCATATAGTAAAATAATGAATTTTGACCAACGTGAGTTGGTTCAAACGGTTCGACACTTATTCTGTTTAAGTAAGGTCTCATGATCAAGTCCTGGTAAATATGGGAACCGTTTACTCAATTAACTTGTTTGGCAAATAGTTCGAGTCATTAGCGCATCATGGGATGGAGTTTCTAGTATACCAGTTTCCTTCAAATAAAATATTAGTCATACATAAATATTAGTCTCAATTTATTTGAAGGTGCAAAATCAATTTTGGTCTTACCTACATGAGATGATGTATTAACAATTCATATATATGCCATGCCTTTTGTTTAGTATACATATACATATTTATATGTTATGTATATACATATTTAACAAAAACGTGAATTGAATGAATCGTTTAGCTTGAATAATTAGAACCAGGACTGCAAATTTACTATATTAGAAATTGATCATTAACAAAGATTACGAATGGTTGTGCAAGAGAATGGTGGCCTAATTGGACATATGCATAAGCTTCCTAAAAGGTGTTGTATTCAACCTTTGTCCCATAACATTAATTTGCTTATCCAAAGAGAAAGAGGGCGATAAAGCGGTAATGTATATCCTCGCTTGTCAATTAAGGTCATAGGTTTCGATTCTTATTGTGAGATTATCTATATCCGTTTATTAGCTATTAGGGATTCAATTTTATTGTATTAGCTCTATGGTTATCATGTAAGCGATAAAAAAAAAGTGTCATGTCAACCAAAGAAATTGTTCTTATTATTATGCATCAAGAATCCATTCTCCAAATAAAGGGCTTTTGGCATTCATAAGGCCTTATTATTCTAATCAAATATCCTTCACGAGCGAGGGTAGGGACCAGTTGGGATTAGGATTAGGAACCAGAATAACGCAACATGCATTTTTACGAGGTCCTTATAATCTTGTCCTTGTATGCAGAGTAGGAAGAGAAGATAATGTGATTGTCGCGGAAGGACTTAATGCACTGAGGTCGGGGGTTCACAGCTTGCCGGCGACCTTTGCGTTTGATTCAAGCTGCCTTTGTAGCTGCCACGTTGTCTGTCATGGCAGCAGCGAGTGACTTCTCTGATGTCACGGCTTTTAGGTAATCTTATAATTGAATAGATTTGGCTTTGTTGCGTTGCAACTACCTTGTTTTCTAATAAACGTTTTGTCAATTTTCTTGTTGCAGCCGCCGGGTTGTAGATTATCTAGAGCCTCTCGATGGCTATATTCTACATACATGCCATTCGAGAGGGATATATTTTGCGGTTTGTTCACATGTTTGCCTTGCACACTATTGGTGACGGGGTAAAATAAACAGTTAATTTCATTGCAATTACAATTGACTTACATTTTTTTTATCGCAATTTAACTCTCTTTTTCCTTCTTTGTAGGTTACCTCCGCACTTATGATTACCGCTAGATCTGTAGCAGTACTTAATAAAACCTCATTAAAGAATTATGTTGCGTTTAGTTTCATAGTAAGATTTAAAATCAAATTTTGATTTAAAAAGAGTGGTATAAATAAGGCTCGCCTTTTGATTTTGTATGAATTATTTTGTTTTGTTGTTGAAAAAGAGTGATATAAATGAGACACATTCTTTAACTTTGTATGAGTTATTTTGTTTTGTTGTTGGTAGAATTAAGTTAGAGTTGTAATTTTAAAATTTCGTTGTGAAACCAAACAGGCCCTTAGATTTTAGAACCTTATTGTAAGGATTCATTTTTTATTTTTGTTTAGTATGTATAAACATTTTTATATGTTATGTATATACATATTTAACAAAAACGTGAATTCAATGAATGGTTTAGCTTGAATAATCAGAACCAGGACTGCAAATTTACTATATTAGAAGTTGAACATTAATAAAGATTATGAATTGTTGTGCCAAAGAATGGTGGCCTAATTGGACATAGCGTAAGCTTCCCAAAAGGTGTTGTATTCCACCTTTGTCCCATAGCATTATTTTGCTTGTCCAAAGAGAAAGAGGGTGATAGCGCAGTAATGTATGTCATCGCTTGTCAATTAAGGTCATAGGTTTAATTCTTATTGTGATATTATTCATGTCCCTTTATTATCGTTGGATTTGCAGCGAGCATATCACGGTTCACCTCACCGTCTATGGCTATATTCTACATATATGCCATGCGGGAGGGATATAATTTGCAGTCTGTTCACATGTTCTCCTTGCACACTATTAGTGACGGGGTAAGATAAACAGTTAATTTCATTGCAATTACAATTGAATTACTTTTTTTTAATGCAACTTAACTTTTTTTTTTCCTTCTTTGTAGGTTACCTCCACGCTTATGATTACCGCTGGATTTGCAGCAGACGCTATCACGGTTCACCTCGAACATGACGGTCCAACGTGTAGGGTGAACAAGTGTGTCCGGTTAGGTCCAGCAGCAACCCTAACACTCATGGGCTCGGCTGCCGCTATACCTTTTGTCGTGACCGCCACTAGTCGCTGCTATCTACTGTCTAGTTCCGACAGTCTATTTGGGTTTAGCTTAGCTTTTATTATATAGACTGATATTGCATGCAGAAAGGCAGCCTTAGCAAGTCAATCAAATATATATATATATATATATATATGTAAACTATCTTTTCTGTACATTATTATAAACAACACGCTCGAAATATCTTAATTATATATATATATATATGTAATTAACAATTAATTAGAATTTTCCTGTGCGGAACGGTATATATTGCATGTGACATTAAATTTGAAGAATAGTTAATTTTCCTTTTCGGTGAATAATCGGGGCAATGCCAAACAAGAAATTAGCGAAGAATATAGTTCATTATGATTTTGGTTGATTATATACATTCTTTTTCAAACTTTTTATTGGATATTTTAAGTGTCAAGCAGCAAAATTTGACGAAATGTGGCCTACTCAGTGGTTTATACAGCAGAAGAAAATGGAAGAGCACAGTAAGATAATGAAGCACCAGAAGAAAGTCCTTAATAAAACTGCATTGCAGAATTAGATTTTAGAACCTTATTGTATGGATTCATTTTTTGTTTTTGTTTAGTATGTATATACATATTTATATGATATGTATATGCATATTTAACAAAAACGTGAAGTGAATGAATGATTTAACTTAAATAATCAGATTTTTTTCCTTCTTTGCAAGTTACCTCCATGCTTATGATTACAGCTGGATTTGCAGCGGGTGCCATCACGGTTCACCTAGACCGTGACGGTGCAGCGTGTATGGTGAACGAGTGTGTCCGGTTTGGTACAGCGACAGCCCTAACACTCATGGGCTGGGCTGCCGCTGTACCTTTTGTCGCGACCAGCTACTGGATGCTGCTACCTATTGTCTAGTTCGGATAGTCTATTTGGGTTTAACTTAGCTATTATTATATGGACTGATATTGTATGCAGAAAGGCAGCTTTAGCTTGTCTATCTCATAGGTATATATAAACTATCTTTTCTGTACTTTATTATAAACAACATGCTCGAAATATCTCATATATATATATATATTTATATATGTAATTAAAAATTAATTAGAGTTTTTCTTGTGCGGAATGATATATATTGCGTGTGACATTAAATTTGAAGAATAGTTCATTTTCCTTTTCGGTGAATAATCGGGGCAATGCCCAAGAAGAAATTAGCGAATAATATAGTTCATTATAAATTTTTTTCATTATATACATTCTTTTTCAAACTTTTTATTGGATATTTTAAGTGTCAAGTAGCAAAAATAAATTATTGAATAACAAGAAATAACCCACCACAAAGAAATATACAGCAGCCGGACCTTGTAGGTCCCACTGCTTCCTCCACTCGAACGCGTCGAGGAGTGCGAGTGCAAAGTTCCAAACGATGATAGCCATCATGGCATGAAGTAGAAAGCTGTCAAAACATGTTATAGTCAATATTGGTATCTGAAAAGAGAAGTAAAGTTTTATTTTTTTATGTTTTTGTTCTGCTCGCCCAATCCCCCGATTCCAAAATCTGAAATTCTCCCTAGTTTTATACTAATGAGTTTGACATTGCTTTCTTGAATGTGTATGCATTGAATTTCATTTGATTTCAAACATTGTACTTGTTCAGACTCCTTGTATTTATTATTGGATGGATAACTGAGAGGAATTGATCTATTTTGTTATTTCGTATTGATCTATATTTTTATCTTCCCAAATTCAGGGACCAAAAAACTCCAATTAGTTAGTGGTAGGTTTTTCCTCATCTCAAATGGTTAAAATCCACCCGAAAAAAGCCTAAGTCCAAAAAATTTAGCCAAAAAACCGACTTATCCACCCATTTTTACCTCCTCTTTTTTTTTTTTTTTTTTAAAGATAAGAAGTGCCATATCGTTAATAAATAGATAAGAATACAACAATAACAAAACAAAACATCCCCACGCATCTTCACATCAACTGTCCTCACTAGGACTGACAAATCAGATCAAAACCAGCAAAAGAATGTCTTAAAAGGCAGAGTAATAAACTGCCTAACTAATCCTACAAAACACGATCAAAACCAGCATAAACTCCTTAAACTAAAAATCACTAATAAAAAGTCCATGAGCCTCCATTGTAACCAAAGAATAAAAAAATCATTAATAAAGATCTTTCATAGGAGGAGGCATCAATTCAACCATTTTTACCCCTAATTTTAAGTTTTAGTAGATAGTGTCATATGATAATTGCGATGGTTAGTTATAATATGTTTTGCATGCTAATTGTCTTTTCTTTTTTGATGCCAGTGTTGATATGCCTTAGCTGGATTCCTTTAGTTCTTCTTCTTTTTCATCTAAGACAATGCCTAATCTGAACTTGACAGAATATTTTGCAGGTTTTTGTTTTGAAAAGAAGTTCTTATGAATCATGACACGGTTGAAATCACGTCTCACCTGTAAGCTGTGATACCGTTGAAATCCGTGGCACTGTTCATAAGTAGAGTAAGCCAACAGCAAACACATACTGGCTGACCCTGAGTGCCAGCCCGATTTGCGTTGCAGACTGCTATTGAAGAAATTCACTATTCATCTGATATATGCTTCTTCAAGTAATTATAATTAAGAACCATAGACATCATCCTATTAATATAACTTCTGTGTTTTTATAAATGTGTTTGCGTTTCTTTATAATATTATTTTATTTTATTAGATATAATCTATATTTATTATTAAAACAACATTTTTGTTAACATGAATAATAATATCGTAAGTTTTCTTAGTTGAAAATCAAATTTTAACCAAATCATAATATAGCAGATGAGGGTTGATAAAATCCTATAATGACTTATTAACGAGGAATTTCTTATGAAAAGCCAATTATAGAACTCCGCGCGTTGTAGGCTAGTTATTAAGAAGTGTCGAGTCAACGATGATAATAAGTGTCCTATGTGGAAAAAAGAGGTTTGCCGTTGTTCTGTCGAAAGCTGTAGGATGGTTTAGCAGTTTTTTATTTAATTATATATCTATTTTTTCCTTAACTAAAGGACACGGCGTCGCTCAACGGGTCCTTGATTTTGTCGAGCATATTGACCCAGGAAGATCATTTTCGTAGGGAAAATGGAATGGAAGATCTCTCTCGCGTTTGGTACTGTATGGTTCAATTTTGGGGCATCAAGTACATATATTTTTACCAATTAACCAATTTCACGGTTTTCATGTTCCAATTAAACCCGACTACAATACATTACTCTCGACGGTTGTGGCTGAAAATCCTTTGGTTAGCTTGATTAGATGTTCAAAGTATACCGCACAATTATTGACTCAATTTGTACCCGTTAGACAAATTGAAGGCTCGTGGTGATCCTATCATTGGCCATGCATGTGTTGTGAGAAACGCAAGTTAATCTATATAATATATAAAGTTGACTCCAATGTAATAAATAGGGGCAAAAATGTAATGTCTTACTAATTCATTTGTTATATGTTAATATAACATAACGAAATTAAATGATAGTAATTTATTATTACAGGTAGTAATAATACAAGTGGAAAAGATAAATTAAAGATTTATTAGATAAATTATTAAAATTAATTACATTTATGCAATTTTACGAAAACTTAATATATAAGAAAATGCATAAGAGAATATAGAAGTTCAAAGATTTAATGGATTTATAATTACTATTCTTTTACCGAAATAAATTGAGAATTGTGACTTAGAATTTTTTTAAATTTTTTTATTAGAAATTCATTGGTAATTGAAACAACAAAAATGTAAACGACTCTTTGGTGATAATTATTGAGTTAATTTTTTACCACTGCAATATAAAATTTACCATATTTGAATTCGTAGGGTAAAAAAAGACAAAGAGAATTGTAATATAACATAATCTCTCTAATCCATAGCAATCATTATTTTCATAATTAGTTTCTTATTATGAAAAGTTTTGAACAAAATTCGTGCAACATGGGTCCAACAACCTAGTTGTAGTAAATGACTTAGTATTAATCACGTAATTAATATAATAGTTATTGCTGTACATTTACTCACTACATTATTATAAGTAAGCATTTAAAAACATTTTTTACAAAGTTCACCAACTTTCCATTGTTGTTTGGAATACAATATGATTAAGAGGTTCATTGTGGTCAATGAGGAGAGTCGGTTATGATCTCCATAATTGCCGAGTTCACTTGGAAGAGGTTTTCGAAAAAGTTAAACAGATCTTCGATCGAAGGAAATATAGGTGGATACTGGAGCTGTGATGCGAACCCCGTCGAACCCGTCGCAGAACCCAGCAACAATAATATGGAATCAAATTCGGACCGTCCAAGATAGAGATTTCGAATGGTGGAATATTGACCCCGTAGCTATGTAGAGCTAGAAACCAATATTATACGAAGCTTAAGAACCACAGGTAATCGACTTGCAACCCTTGAAGCATAAGTTCAACAAGAACAATTTGGAGAATATCTCTCATACAAGATAAACAATGGCAGAAAGTTATCAAAAAAAAATAACCTAAGGAAGAGCTTATAAAACAACTAAGGAAAGCACCAGAGCATATTCCAATCAGATTTGGTGGCCAACTTCTAGAAGCCATATCCCAACCAAATTCCAACCAGATTTGGTGGCCATCTTCTAGAAGGCATATCCCAACCAGATTTGAGGTAGTTGTAATCATCATTTAATGCCCCGATGTGTACTGATGAGGTCCAGCACTCTTGATGACGAAAATCAGCCCCAAGTCGACTTGTTCATCTCTCAAACTGCGTGCCTCTTCCCGAATACGCGTCCATAAATTCTGCAAGGCTTGCTCCAATTTCTTGGCACGTGCTCTGGTGACCGATCCGATAGAAATATGCAACTTGTCCTCATGCTCGGAGTCCGGCTCAACCCTATCATTCTCCCCTTCTTCAAAAGGATTCGTCCTCGAATCTACGCCCACATCAAAGGGAGAAAGATCAGAAACATTAAATGTAGAACTCACTTGATACTCTCCTGGCAAATCGAGCTTGTATGCATTGTCATTAATCTTTTCTAAGACTTGAAATGGTCCATCTCCTCGCGGATTCAGCTTTGATTTCCTTTGGGTTGAAAACCTCTCCTTCCTAAAATGAACCCAAACCCAATCTCTCGGTTCGAAAGTGACATGCTTTCTTCCCTTGTTGGCTCGAGTGGCAACTTGCTCATTCTTGTGTAAGATGTGGTTCCTCGCTTCTACATGGATCTTCTTCACCAATTCTGCCTTATGTTTTCCATCAAGGCTAACAATCTCACCAATAGGCAATGGAGTTAAATCCAATGGGGTTAGTGGATTAAAGCCATAAACAACCTCAAAGGGAGAAAACTTAGTAGAAGAATGCATCGCCCGATTATATGCAAACTCAATGAATAGAATGCAGTCTTCCCAACTTTTCAAGTTCTTTTTAATAACAGCTCGCAGCAAAGTACCTAAGGTTCGATTTACAACCTCTGTTTGCCCATCAGTTTGTGGGTGGCAAGTGGTAGAAAACAATAACTTTGTTCCCAATTTACCCCACAAAACACGCCAAAAGTGACTTAGGAACTTAACATCACGATCACTTACAATGGTTCTGGGAATGCCATGCAAACGCACTACTTCTTTAAAGAAAAGTTCCGCCACATGAGTAGCATCATCCGTCTTCTTACAAGGAATAAAATGAGCCATCTTTGAAAAACGATCCACTACTACAAAGATAGAATCCTTACCATTCTTAGTCCTAGGCAAACCCAAAACAAAATCCATTGATACATCAGTCCATGGATGACTAGGAATGGGCAAAGGCATGTAAAGTCCATGAGGTTGAATCTTAGACTTAGCTTTCTTACATGTGACACATCTAAACAGATCCTTTCAATGTCTCGCTTCATATGTGGCCAAAAGAAATGCTCTCTCAAAACATCTAAGGTCTTAGCCAGACCAAAATGCCCCATTAAACCTCCCCCATGGGCTTCCCTAACAAGCAACTCTCGCATGGAACTTTGAGGAATACATAGCTTGTTCTCATGAAACAAATACCCCTCATGCTTATAAAACTTGGCAAATGCCTCTCTTTTACATTTAGAAAAGACTTCCTTAAAATCACGATCATGCAAGTATAACTCTTTGATATATTTAAATCCCAAAAGCTTGGCATCAAGAGTTGAGATAAGAGTATACCTGCGGGATAAGGCATCAGCCACTACATTTTCTTTACCTTTCTTGTATTGGATTACATAGGGAAACATCTCGATGAACTCAATCCAACGCGTGTGCCTTCGATTCCGCTTGCTTTGACCCTTTAAATGCTTCAAGGACTTATGGTCAGTGTGAATGATGAACTCCTTGGACCACAAGTAATGTTGCCATGTCTCCAAAGCCCTCACCAAAGCATAGAGCTCCTTGTCGTATGTGGAGTAGTTCAACGCAGCCCCGTTGAGTTTCTCACTGAAGTAAGCAATAGGCCTCTTCTCTTGCATAAGGACGGCTCCTATACTAATACCGGAAGCATCACATTCGATTTCAAAAGGTTTAGAAAAGTCCAGTAAAATCAATAAATGAGCAGAACTTAGCTTTTCTTTCAATGTATTGAATGCCTTCTCTTGCTCCTTGCCCCATCTAAAGCCAACTTCCTTCTTGATGATCTTGGTCAAAGGAGCAGCTATGGTGCTAAAATTGCGCACAAATCTTCGATAGAATCCAGCAAGGCCATGGAAGCTTCGGACCTCAGCAATGGTAATGGGTGTAGGCCATTCCCGGATTGCTCTCACCTTCTCTTCATCCACTTCCAGACCCCTGGAACTTACAACAAAACCAAGAAAAACAACACTTTCCAAGAAAAATTCACACTTCTTAAGGTTAGCATACAACTTCTCATGCCTCAGCACCTCAAGAACACACCTCAAATGATCCATATGATCATTCTTAGTCTTGCTATAAATCAGAATATTATCAAAGTAAACAACAACAAATTGTCCAATGTAAGCACGCAAAACATGATTCATAAGGCACATAAATGTGCTGGGTGCATTAGTCAATCCAAATGACATCACTAACCACTCATACAATCCACTCCTGGTTTTAAATGTTGTTTTCCATTCATCTCCTTCTTTCATGCGAATTTGATGGTACCCACTCTTCAAATCAATCTTAGAAAATATAGTGGAACCATGCAATTCATCAAGCATATAATCCAATCGAGGAATAGGATAGCGATACTTTACCGTTATCTTATTCACAGCTCGACAATCCACACACATCCTCCATGTGCTATCTTTCTTGGGAACAAACAACACGGGCACAGAGCATGGACTCATACTTTCTCGAACATAGCCCTTGGTCAGCAGCTCATCAACTTGCTTTTGGAGTTCCTTTGCTTCTTCAGGAGAAACCTGCATGGCCAAGAAAACTTCGAATGTCTCGAATGCTAGATGGGTATGGCAGATTTAAAATTAGATCAACCTTGGATTTATCAACCTCAATGCCTCTAGAAGATATCACATGACCTAGAACTATACCGTGAGTCACCATAACATAGCATTTCTCATAGTTAAGTACTAGGTTCGACTCAATACAACGGTGCAAGACCTTGGACAGGTTAGCTAAATGACAATCAAAAGAATCACCATAGACTGTAAAATCATCCATGAACACTTCTATGCAGTTCTCTATCATATCAGAAAAGATACTCATCATGCAACGTTGAAATGTTCCAGGGGCATCACACAATCCAAAAGGCATACGACGATAAGCAAAAGTACCGAACAGACAGGTAAAAGTTGTTTTCTCTTGGTCTTCTGGTCCTACCACTATTTGGTAATATCCCGAATACCCATCGAGAAAACAGAAGTATGACTTACCAGCTAGTCTTTCAAGCATCTGATCGATAAAAGGCAAAGGAAAATGATCTTTCCTAGTAGCCGCATTAAGTTTTCGGTAGTCAATGCACACTCGCCACCCGTTTTGCACTCTTGTCGGAACCAACTCACCCCGCTCGTTTTTCACTAAGGTGAGTCCTGTTTTCTTAGGAACCACATGTATCGGACTTACCCATTGACTATCTGATATGGGGTAGATAATTCCTAAGTCCAGGAGCTTAAGTATTTCCTTCATAACTACTTCCTTCATTGTTGGATTAAGCTTCCTCTGTAGGTCTCGCTTCGGTTGTGCATCTTTCTCCAATAAGATTCGGTGCATACACACAGAGGGACTTATGCCTTTGATGTCTGCGAGCGTCCATTCAATGGCTGTTTGGTTTTCCTTCAAAACCTGAATTAGTTGTTCTTCTTGTACCTTTGTTAGTTCCTTTGAGATGATAACTGGTAAGGTCTCCTTTTCACCCAAGTAAACGTACTTCAAGTTCTCTAGAAGCTTCTTCAATTCTAACATGGGGACCTGCACAATAGAAGGGAGAATCCGATCAGTGGAAGTCGGTAATGGTAAAATTGAACTTTTAAACCTTCTCGACACATCTATAAGTGATTTTAAAGGCTGAATTGAATCCTTTGCTCTTCCATCTTCTTCCCATTGGGCATCATAATCCTTGATTTGTTGGATTGCCCAATCGACCTCATCCTGCACAAAAATATGTTCTGCCACATCTCGAACAAACAAATCAATTACATCAACACAAGATATAGATTCCAAAGTATCCGGATGTCTCATAGCATCGAAAATGTTGAATGTAATCGTTTCTTTATCAAATTCTAAAGAAAGTGTCCCATTATGCACATCGATTTTTGTTCGGGCCGTTTTCATGAATGGCCTTCCGAGCAAAATGTGTGACGAGTTAGAATTGTGTGTGTCACCCATGTCAATGATATAAAAGTCTACGGGAAAAATGAATTCCTTTACCTTAATTAACACATCTTCAACCATCCCCTCAGGATACGAATTAGATCTATCAGCAAGCTGAATGATGATTCTAGTGTCTTTCAAAGGCCCTAAATTCAAAGTCTTGTAAATGGATAAAGGCATGACATTTATGGATGCACCTAGATCTAGCATGGCCTTCTCAATTCTTTTCTCACCTATAGTGCATGGAATGGTAAACATACCTGGATCCTTGCACTTTTGTGGCAATTTCCTTTGGATGACGGCCGATGCATTCTCCCCCACACTTATTTTTTCGTCCTTGCTCAGCTTCCTCTTATTGGTGCATAGTTCCTTGAGGAACTTAGCATATCTGGGCACTTGTTTGATCGCGTCGAGTAGAGGAATGTTCACTTCTACCTTCCGGAAGGTCTCGAGAATTTCTTGCTCTGCTTCCTCTTTCTTAGCTCTCGCGAATCGACTCGGGAATGGTGGAGGAACGACTATCTTCTGAATGGGAGTGTTAATGCTGTCTTCCTTCATCCCGTCGGCTGACTTCTCTTTCCTTGTTTCGTTCTCATCAGTTTTGTCTTGTACTAGATTTTGAAAAGGACCTGCAGGTTCCAACACCTTCCCACTCCTTAGCGTGATTGCACTTGCATTCTCCCTTGGGTTTATTTCCGTTTGGGATGGTAGCTTCCCTTTCGCACCTTCTAGTTTGCTTACGGTAGTAGCGAGTTGAGACATTTGATTCTCCAGATTTTGAATGCTTGCCCTTGCTTCTTTTTGGAATGAAAGGGTACTAGTTGCTAAGCTCTTGACGAGGTCTTCCAATGTCGTTGAAGAGTCCGATTCCTGGTTATGTGGAGGATCGGGTTTCTTATATCTGAAAGCCTGGTGATGGCTGTTGATTTTGCTGTCCGTATCTCAAATTGGGATGATCTCTCCATCCCGAATTGTATTGATTGGACTATGGATCGTACTGCCTTTGCTGATTTGAGAACCCGCTGATGGCATTTGCTTGCGGATCGGGTTCATCTTGTAGCTGTGGGCAAGCGTCGGTAGTGTGGCCTTGGAGGAAGCATATGCCGCATGTCTTGGTGCTCTGTACTTGGCCCAATACCACTTGCTTCATCAGAGTTGTTAATTCGGATATCTGGCCCTCTAGGTTCGAGCTTCCCACCTCGTTCACTTTTCTAGGAACTAAATCTTGTCTACCTCCAAATTTTTGAGAATGAGCTGCCATTCTAGAGATTAAATCTCGAGCTTCACGCAACGTTTTATTCTCTAACGCTCCTCCACTTGCTGCCTCTAAGAAGGTTCTATCCATAGGGAGCAAACTCTCATAGAAATATTGGAGTAGGAGCTGGTATGAGATCTGATGATTAGGGCAGCTCTCGCAGAGTTGATTAAACCTCTCTCAATATTCATATAGAGTCTCCCCCGAGAATTATTGAATGGCACCGATTTGCTTTTTGATGGTGCCTAGCTTCGAAGCTAGGAAGAATTTCTCGATAAATTGTCGCTTCAGATCATTCCATGTAGCGATAGACCCCGGCGGTAAGTAATAGAGCCAATCGTTGGCCTTGTCAGCTAAGGAAAAAGGAAAAGCTCGCATCTTAATCTGCTCCTCTGTCACCCCTTGGGGTTTCATCGTGGAGCACACGGTGTGGAACTCCTTGAGATGCCTATGTGGGTCCTCTCCTGAAAGTCCGTGGAAGGTAGGTAGAAGGTGTATCAGCCCTGATTTCAGCTCGCAGGCGGCCTCTGTTTTTGGGTATGTAATACACAATGGTTGTTGGTTCAAGTCGGGAGCTGCTAGCTCCCTCCATGTTCATTCTCTAGCCATTGTGGTTGCAGTCAATTCTTGTTCTTCTTCACTCTCACTGTCGCTGAAAGAAGAGGTTGGCTCCACAAGCCCGTCGGCTAGCCTTTTGGCTCTTCGATTTGCCCTTGCGGTCTTCTCGATCTCTGGATCAAAGATAATTTCACCTGTACGAGAAGAATGGGGCATATATTAGCTCAACAATTAAGAGAATTAAATTGCCTCCCCGGCAACGACGCCAAATTTGGCAAGGCCTGTCGAAGCCCCCAAAATAAAATCGGTTTCCCCAAAACTTGTAGTAAGAAAAGGGTGAGAGCAGAGTCGAAATCCCAAAGGAGGCTAAAGGATTCTCTAAACCAATGAGCTAGCAAAGTAACGATAGGGGAATTTTGATAATCAAGAAACTAAATTGCAGCAAAAATAATTTAAAAGTGCAAGGGAGAGTGAGTAATCAATAATCGAGAGACGTATGACTTGAGTTCGAAAACCACCTAGCGTTTGGTTGATCATAGAAGCATCAGAATGTAAATTTCAGCAGATAAGATTCGATTCCCGCGACCACAAGAAATCAACTAACATCTAAATTCTAACTAGTCAAAACACCGTCTAACTAGTAAGTTTATCAACTAATTAACAAGGTATCAACCGATTCCCTAATTAACTAAGCGACAACTTTAAGTGCAAGGATGCCTTAACCCGAGCGATTAATCGATTCATCAATTAATTGACTCGTCCTATCATTCTCTAACGAATTAGGGCAGCAACTACCGTTTGTTCCTAATTAGTCTTGCTTCGAATCGATTTCTACAAACACCGTAGTAGTCGTCGATAAGCTAATTTACAAATATCCTATTCACAACCATGAGAGAATACTTGTAACGATGACATCCAAGAATAAATAAGTGCTGAAATCGAAATATTAAAACCTGCTCCTCACAACCAAACCGTGAGGTTTCCGTTCTCAAGTCAAACGAAACGAATTAGCCACGCATGGCTATTCAGGAATCCATGAAAACTAATGATCGTTGGAGGAACACTCCGCAGCCGCCAGCCTCCTCTCCAAGTTTCTCTCCACAGAAAACTAAACTTCAAAGAAAACCTAAACCTAGCTGATCCATAGGTTTTTGTATCTCCCTCAAAAATAGGAAACAAATAATGAACATATCTTAAAAGATTTCCTAAAAAACTCCCATTATAACTGAAAGGGAATCCTAAGATTTGCAAATAAATCGAGAATTGATTCTGAACTCCCTCTCGGATCGGTTGTGCATGTGGTGCACCACTAACTAGAAGTCCTTGTATCCTTGCAAGTTCCATCTTGATACTTCAATGGTCTCCAATTCATCCCGAACATGCATCAAATTGCCTTCAATTCTTTTCTTGCACAAGTTTTCCTAGAAACCGTCATCCAAACATCAGATACCATGAAAACAACATAATACCGAGTCTAAATTTTACCCATTTCATGGACAAATCCTCTCTTATCACCAACCTTCTGGGAACAAGGGGAGCTGATGATCTAAACTTTCTTTCTTCATTAGTTAATGCGACGGGACTGCTGGTCATTGAAGCGGGGTATAACTACTTAGGAGAACGACTACCAGAAACCATAGGCAACATCTCAACCAGTCTTGTATTTTTTGGTGTAGGAAGCAATCAGATATTTGGAGAAATCCTTTCCAGAATTAAAAACCTTGTCAATATGGAAGTGTTTTCTGTGCATATCAATCACATTTTGGGAATAATTCCTTTGAGCATTGGGAAGCTCCAAAAGCTCGTTTACTTGCACCTTGAACAAAATCAATTGACCGGGCTAATTCCATCGTCCTTTGGAAATTTGACCCAATTGATTAGTTTGCGTGTCAGTACAAACTTCTTGCAGGGGAAAGTACCCCCAAGTCTAGGAAAGATGCAAGGATTAGTCGAACTATACATTGGGAAAGATGCAAGGATTAGTCGAACTATACATTGCATTGAACAACCTTACTGGTCCCATGCCCATTGAGATTTTCGGCCTTACATTACTGTCAAAGGCCTTGGACCTTTCTGAAAATAATTTTGTAGGCATTCTTCCTAATGAAGTTGGAAATTTGAGAAATTTGGGCCACCTTAATTCTCAGACAACCAGTTCTCGGGTAATATTCCTGCCACTTTAGGAACTCGTGTAAGACTAGGGCAGCTCTACGTGGGGGAAAATAAATTGCTGGGAGCAATTCCACAATCTTTAGGTTCATTGAAGGGTTTAGAAAAGTTAGATCTTTCCAGCAACAATCTTTCAAGTGAGATTTCGAGATCCCTTGAGGGCATGTTACCAATCAATGGGGTTTTCAAGAATGCAAGTGCGGTTTTTCTCATGGGGAATAAGGAGCTCTGTGGGGGATTAGTTGAGCTGCACCTGGCCAAATGCGGCTCAAATGAGTCCAAGAGGCGAAATCTGAAAAACTTGACCTTGAGATTAGTCGTCTCAATCGTATCCATTCTATTGGGAATGTCGCTGTTGGCTTTCTTTGTTTTCCTCTGCTTTTTCAAGAAGAAAGAAAGAGTCCCTCCATCCAACAGCTCCATTGATCAATCCTTTTTGTGCGCGTCTTATCATAACCTTCTGAAAGCTACCGATGCCTTCTCAGAGGAAAGGTTAATTGGCGTTGGTGCATTTGGTTGTGTGTATAACGGAATTCTTGGTGAGGGTAATGATGAAATGATTGTCACAGTGAAAGTGCTACATCTCCAAGAGAAAAGCAATCAAGAGCTTCTTAGCTGAATGTGAAGCCCTTATAAACATCTGACACCACAATCTCGTCAAGGTTCTCAAAGCCTGTTCGGGAATCGACAACAATGGTTATGATTTCAAGGCCCTTGTTTACGAATTCATGGTCAATGGAAGTCTAGAGAATTGGCTTCATCCGACCCACCACAAAGAAAATGGGGCGAATGAAACACCGAGGAACCTAAGCCTGCTGCAGAGGCTGAACATTGCAATTGATACTACTTGGTCTTTGGATTATCTTCATCACCAGTGTGAATGCCCGATAGTTCACTGTGATCTAAAGCCGAGCAATACTCTTCTCGATGAGGAAATGGCTGCACATGTTGGTGATTTTGGTCTCGCAAGGTTCATTCCAAGACCCAACATGAACTCTGTACCAATAAATCAAGTTCTATGGGGGTTAGAGTGTCACGACTCGAAATTTCACTAGAGTTTCCCCTAAATTTTCTCGATATCCATTATCACATAACTATTTATAGTAAAACTTGCTTCTACAAACTTTGAAATATATATGTAATCAATCCAGCAAACTCCAATATATATAGTTATACTTCTCAAGACATTACTTTTTTTTTTCCATCCACATTACTAATCCAACTCAACAAAAGTTTCAAGTCGTAATATTTTTCAAATACATTCTACACAAAAAGAATACTCATCAAATAACTAAAATCTCCACATAGTCCTCCGAGCTGATCCCCGATGTCCAAAAAGTTCTCTTATGCTGCTAGGCTAGCTCCCAGCTCATCTGAAAAATATATACAGGGTGTAAACTGTATCTCAGTTAGTACTATATTCCAAAGTAAAATGAATTAATATTAAGTAATAAATATATTTTTAAACAACCTAGTGTTCATATAGATAATACTAGCATACCCAAATCAGTCATTTAATTCATCAACACAGCATATTATGCAATACATACAAATAATTACTAAATTCATTCTTAAACAATTAATTATCTTTATAACCATACAATAATATTAGAATTAACCATTAAGTCAGCACCACTTAACACTCATACACTGACTAAATCAATCTATAGCAAGAACACGGCTTTCACAAAACAACTTTGTGAGACATGGGTTGATTTTTTTTTCCGACATGCATATGTACATATACATATACATGCTTACGTAATATACATGTAAATTATACACCATAAATTTTTGTGGCTAGAAAAAAAATAAAATAAAAAGAGGGGTAGCAAGGGGCCCCACGTGTGCTTCATTCTCTCCCTCAGTAACCCCACCGCCATTGACCTTTTCTTTTCAATTTCTTGCTGTGTTCCCTGCTGAAATAGTTGAAGGAAGAAACAGAGCATTACGGAGTAGAGAGAGAGAGAGAGAGAAGGATAGAAAAGAGTGAATGAGCTTTGGGTCTAGCTTGTGAGGAAGGATATATAGATCAGGGAATATAACGAAGATTTCGGGTTGTTGGGTTACCATTAGTTGGGTATGTACTGAAGATTTTCTGATTTAATCTTGTGTTGAGTTTATGTGTTGAGTTGCATGCTTTCTTTGATGAATTGAGAAATAACGATGGTCCAGTTGAGTAGTTTATTATCTGTGCTGTTGGCTGTTACTGCTTGTTATTCTCTCCGAACACCTGGGGCTTGTTGTTATGCCCAAACACTACTGGCTCGCTTTGTTTCTCCGGCCAGGGATATTGGTGTAGCTCATGTTGAGGCCCTTGTTACTCAGCTTCAATTCTGAGTTCTTCGTATTATGAAAATCCAGAAATTTTTTTTGACAAAGCTTTAAAGAAGGACAAGGATAAGAAGATTTTCCTACCCATGCCGGCATGCGAATCGCAGGTTTCTGGAAGTGCTTCTCATTGGAATTGTTGTTCACAATCTTTGATAATATTTCGTTGATCCTATATAGTCCGACCGATAAAACGACTTCTCATTGCAATCGGAGGAATTTTTCCAATGGATTTGGTTTGTATATTTTTGGAAAAAAATTTCCCTACTCATTTTTCTTTTACTGCCTATGCTTGTTCCGAATCAAATTGGGTCTTTTGGCGTGGGGAGTGACCTCCTCCAGATTATAATCATTTCTTGGATAACTATTCCTCCATCGATGTCTTGCTTGCAGTCATTTGAAATCGTTTTGTCAATTGTTATTAATGGCTCAATGAAATTAAATTAGCTGACTCTCAAACTTCGTGAAAAATTGGTATTTGAATTTTAAGGTCATTATGATGGGTGAAGTGGAGGCTTTGGTTAGAAGAGTCATTTTACTACCTTCAAATATCATTAAGTGGATTTGAATTCTTTTATTTGGGTGTGATCACTTACTGATCTGCAATTGTGGGGGTGAATAATCTTATTAAAGTCAACTTTATTGCTAGGAACTCATTGACAGATTTAGTGGAAATACATAAACATATATACATATTTATACTTGATTTTCTAACCATATTTACAACTTAATAGGGGCTGAGGAGATCGAGACATTACACGCAGAAGGCTTGACTCATTAAGTCACCTTTTTGAGGGGTCTTGTGAGTACTTTCTTCTATCGTAAAATGATAGTAAATATTTATATGTATTGTTATAGAAGTGTAGGTGACTAAATGATTGAGGAATATAGTTGATATATGTGTTGAATATGTTAGTATTATTGTGTGATTATAGCCATGAGACCGCTGGACCCGGCGGAATAGAAAGTGGGGCACAAACGGCCGCTGGACTCGGCGGAATAGTAAAAGGGCACGAACGGCCGCTGGATCCGGCGGAATAGAAAAAGGGGCCCCCTTATGAGATATGATGATGAAGATAGGCGTATAATTTACTTGAGATTGTTTGTTGAGTTAGTTGTATGAAAGAATTAGGTTGGTACTAGACTCGATATTGCGGTAGAGTATATAGATACATATATATATATTTTGGATTGACATTCCGAATAAACAGACCCCAAACTCGAGATATGGCAACTCTTTTATTAAATAATAGTAATAATAACTGTGTCGTGTAACTTCATTCAAAAATGAAACTCCGAAAAAAGAAATTATTTTTTTAAATTGTATCGAATCCATTTTTCTATTTTGGAACGATATGGGGTGGTCCCCTATTCTAAAGTTGCACGATTGAAATGGACAGCTAAAAGGAAAAAGTAGGGCCATTTAGGAAAAAAATCCCGACTTTCCTCAAGCGGGCTGATGAGGCCTGCTATGACAAGGGATAGATAGGCATTACCTCTAACAAGGTACTCTTATGGCGATATAATGCCCTCTAGATACCGCCCAAGAATCAACCATTATCTATCTTCCTAGTACCTTTGTCTGAGCACAGGTGACTCTCTTAGTTATAGTACTTGTTCAATGTTGATATACATAGTAAAAAAAAGGGTATGGTCATTACGCAGCAATATATCCCCCCCCAGGGCGCGTATGGTAATATGAGATACATCCTCTGGGCCTAAGTCGATCCTAAAATAGTCTCTTCTATCGGGATTCAGAGGCTTCATCTAAGTAGAGTAAAAGATGGGCAGTCCCAGCGAGGGCAAGATGAAAGAGGTGGTGGCATCATATAGTTGATGAAAGTGTAACCGCTTCAACAAATGAGCTTAGCTAGCTCAATCCCCTTGCACTTACTCGTCCTCACCAGATGCCATGTACAGAGATAGACTTTGCCTGTTCTCTGCGGGTCTTTCCTCCGTTGGTAGTCGCTTAGTGCTATTTCCCTTGTTTACTGTACATTGAGTCCTAACCAGACTCTGTGTACATCTAGATAAAGATACTTGATTTATCATCATTGAGTCTAGCTAACTCTAACTCAGTATCAATCTTGAAGAGTTTGCTTTCTTCTTTATTAAGGCAAGTTCTCTTCTAGCTTCGGGGAATGGGAGGTCGATCGTATAGTAAGATCCTACGATTTGCTTCAATGAGTATTTCGTGTTCAATGAGTGTGGTATCAGCTCTTGGGCTTGGCTAGCAACATCCGATATGTTCCATGGAGGTGCGCGTAAACCAAGCGCCACTAAGCGTGCCGGACCTCGCAAAGGCCGTAACTCCCTCTTCGACCGATATGGGGATGATCAACTAGTTGGCCACCAGCCCCGAAGGTCAGGTGGAAATTCTTGATGTCCCTCAGAGTCCCACCAATCATGAACAAGAATCGTTAGAGCTCGACCTATCCAATGAATCGGACCCTTGGGTCATTGAATACAAATTCATCAAAAAATTGAAAATTGCACTTCTCACTCCTTTGATAAAGGAGAATGCGAAAGCCTTTCGATTTATCAGAGAAACTCCAACTGCTATTGAATTTGTCAAAATTCTCATTGAAAAAGTAGGTTCCGAGAAGTAAAAAAAAAAAGGGCTACAGTCCTTGTGTTTCATGCCCTGACCTGACCAATCTCAAGCGTCTCTTAACACGGGCATGTCTTTCAGCACGGGAAGATAGCAAAGGGTAGATGAGTATAAACAATGGTTTCAGGGAGATTTTTCAATCTCTCGCCGAAAGGGGCTAAAGTTGCCTTATCTGCTTGAGTGCTCCAGTCCAACGTTGGAGTTCCTTTATGCAGCTAGAGGGCTTACTGGCTTTAGTTTGAAGGGGGCTTTCGCTCGCAACAAGGTAGCCGCCTGGATTGAATCCTAGTCTTTCGCGAGACTTCCAAATCAAAAAAAGGCAACCTTAAGCTCATCGATGTGTATTCCTCGGCTGTGAAAGAGAGGGCGCTTCTGAGCTAAATCAATCCCACACAGGTGATTCCCCGGAACTAACCACTCAATGGAAAGTCAAAAGGAAGAATAAGTCCGCTTTGAAAGCGATTCCAGAGACCATAAGAACGACTGGGTGGCGGGCGAAAGTAGCGAAAGCATTTAGATTTGCTTGTTTAGAGATGCGTCAAAGTATACCTATGAAAGTTGATTGCAAGGGTAAGGCACCAATGCATTACTAAAGAATAACCAACCGAAATAACTTTTAAGGGAGCATGGAAAGGAGGATTGGTTCTACTATCTATGGGCAAGAAAATTGCCTCGGAAAACAATCCCAAGGGAAGCTTCTCACTAGTGCGCCCCTCCCCCCCCCACGAATCTAGGATTGGACCGGCTTTCCTTTCTTAACCAGGCTTCAGGGAAGTTAGGAGTTGTTGAAGCCTTAGTATTAATTCATTTTACTTTGGAATATCGTACTCACTGAGATGCAGCTCACCCCCTGTATATATTTTTCCAGATGAGCTACGAGCTAGACTAACCACACAGGATATCTTTTTGGACAACGGGGATCAGCGCGGAGGACCTTTTTACCGTAGGGCCCACTCCTAGTATAAGTAGTAAGTTCTTGTAGAATGTTATAGTTATGTTACGACCTGAAACTTTAATTTAGTTGGGCTAGTGATATGGTTGTGAAAAAGTAATCCCTTGAGAGTTATATGCATATCAGAACTTGCTGAATTGGTTATATGCCTTTGTATAGCTTGCTGAATTGGTTAAATGTTTTGGGAGGTGGAAAGCATGTTATAAATGAATGGTTTATGTGATAATGAATATCGAGAAAACATAGGGGAAACTCTGCTAAAATTTTGGGTTGTGACATTTTTGGTATCAGAGCCAAGGTTATAGGATTCTGTAGACTTAGTGTGCCTGATCCCCGTTATTTTTTATTAGTTGCGGTCCCAAGACAGGATATATCTTATAATTGTGTTTGTTAAATGCTTGATTAACTTATGTTTTGCTTAGGAAAAATTTGCAATGGGGCCCAAGTGTGCTGGTCGGGGTCGACATAGGTACTGTGCAGTCGAGGGTTTAGCTGATCCAAATGCACCTTAGCCTATGACAAAAGATCAAGTGTCTCAAGCTCCTCAAGAAGTTGTTGCAGCTCCCATCGAACAAGATCCGCCAATCCATCAAACATTAGCAGCGATGACTCGCCTAGTTGAGCAGCAAGTGCAGTTAATTGAGCAACAAACGGCTTTCTTTCAAAGGCAAGCAGCACAGGTGAGAGCATCCACATCTCAGCCAGAGCTACAATTGATGCTATATGAAAGGTTTAGGAAATAAGGTCCATCTAATTTTTCGGCAAGTGCTGATCCCATAGAAGTAGAGAATTGGATAGTTGGAATGGAGAGGATTTTCTCAATTATGGAGATTTCAGACACCCAACGTGTGGCACTTGCGTCATTTATGCTAGAAGGGGATGCTCAGTACTAGTGGGAGGCTACCCTGAGACGACTGGATCCGAACTCCTTACACATTATCACTTGGATGGAGTTTACACAAGCATTTTATAATAAGTACTTTCCAGCCTTTTTCGGTGTACCAAGCAGCGGGAATTTCTGAATTTGAAGCAAGGGGAACTCAGCGTAGCTAAATAAGAATTAAAATTCACCAAGTTGTCACGTTTCGCCCTTACATTGGTAAGTGATGAAACTTCCAAATGCAGTAGGTTCTTTGATGGAGTGAACCTCAACATTAGGTCGCGCCTTTCAGTTTTGGAGATCCCATTATTTTCTGACCTATATAATAAAGCTATCATCGCTGAAGAGGACTTACGAGAGGAAGTTTCTCAGAGGGAACAAAGCAGAACTCGGCCTAGTAGCTCAGTTGTAGCGGGTTTACTCAGAGTTTCAATAAATGGAAATCAACCGATCAGCAGGGTCCGCAACGGTCTCACCAAGTTAAGGGCATGACAAGTCAGAGTGAGCGAAGCTATGGAGGAGCCAATCTTTCGAGACGTCAGAATTGTCAGAACTGTGGTCGAATTCATTCTGGTGTTTGCCAAATACAATCGGAGGTTGTTTTCATTGTGGACGTCGTGATCACTTGAGAAACAATTGCCCACAATTAAAAAGTGAAAATGTTACTTGCTTTAGATGTGGCATGAAGGGACATGTGCAGAGGGACTGTAGGCAACCTACAATATCGACATCTAGTAGTACTAATGTGGGCAACAAGCCATCGACGATGAGAGACCGTGGACAGGTGAGCAGTAATAAGATTTCTCAAAGCCGAGGGGATAGATCAATGGTGAGCTTAGCAGGCCAGGCCAGTAGACTAATGACGCAGGGTAGAGTGTTCACCTTAACGAAGCTAGATGCAGATGCTACTCTTACTGCAGTAACGGGTACGTTAAATCTCTTTAATAAGCTCGCTCATGTACTTGTAGACCCAGGTTCCACTCATTCATACATCTCATTGTCATATGCTATGCATTCTGATAGACCACGAGGGTCATTAGATAGTCGTATGTCAATAGCTACACCGACTAGGGAGAGCGTAGTGCATGGTTGTCAGAATCATGATTCGAATCGTAGAATCGTTCTACGATTCGAGGGGGGATCACCGATTCCGATTCCACGGGATGAGTCGGAAGAGGTAGAATCGGTTGTGAATCGCGCTACGAATCGCAGAATCGTAGAATCGGGCTGATTATGCTACTCTAGGTTCGTGGCCCGAGTTGGGAAGAGGCCTAAAGCCCAGGCCCAGAAGCGTGCCGAAGCCCAGGCCCAACCCTCTTTCCCTCCCCACCCAACCCTCTTTCCCAACCCTCTTTCCCTCCCCACCTAACCCTTTCTTCTTTCTTTCCAGTTGTTTTCAATCTTCAAGTCTTCCAATCCTCTGCCCTAAATCTTCGAGTCTTCGACGAGTTCTGCCCTAAATCTTTCGTTCCGACCAACTAGCTTCTTCGAGCTTCCACGGCTTCTCGGCTTTTCTGAGCTTCCACCTGCGATTCTCAACTTCTCCGAGCTTCGACCAGGCCAAGTTTCGACCAAGTACGATACTTTCTCCGAGCCTCGATTCTGAGCTTTAACTACTGCAATTGAGCTTCTTACTGGATTTGTATATCTGATTAGACTGATTTCCTACTATAGATTTGAGTTCTCTGTTTGTTGAGTTTGTGTAGTCTCAAACTTTTTCTTTCAGTAACCACCAAAGCTTCAGTTCGGCTGAAACTTTTGTGTGTATATTGATTTGCAATGTATTGGTTTTGCTTATAATGATTTGTAAGTTTCGACTGAAATTTGCTTCCATCTAACCTCAGGGCTATTGATTCTTGGATTCTTCCTTCATCAACATTGAATGGGCGATGAGATGGAGATGGAGAAGGAGAATAGGCAACGGCGTGATTGAAGAAGGAGAGTCAGAGTATATTTGGGATTTGGGAGGAAGGATATAGGCGAGTTTGCACACAATTTTCAATAAATTTTCATAATTTTCTTTGGTAGTCAGAGTTCTACATTATAAATTTTAAAAAAGGCCAAAAATAAAAAGGAAGAAATTAGTCTAATCAGAGATACAAATCCATTAGCTCAGTTCGGCTGAAACTTTTTCTGAGTATGTTGATTTGTAATGTATGGGTTTTGCTTATAATGATTTGTAAGTTTCGACTGAAACTTGCTTCCATTTGATTTTAGTGGGATCCGATCCAAGTAGGAAGACGATGACTCAGTTTCATCCATTCATTCATGCACTTCTCTTTACTGTGTTCCTTTTTGCTGAGCTTCTTCATGGGATATTCAATGCCCTCCTTTTTTCTTGATTTCATACGGAGTGAATAACACCACCCATAAATAATAAAACAAAGTTAAAATCATAGCAATGATGTATAGTGAATAAGGATTGATTTTTTTTTCTCAGGAAAGTATGCTACATATATATATAGATATATATATATAATTTTTTAAATTACAGGTAGAATCTTACAATTCACAATTCTACGACCCTCGACCAATTCTAGGTAGAATCGCGATTCTGACAACCTTTGCGTAGTGGTTGGGGATGTGTATCGGAGTTGTATGCTACAATTAGAGGATAAAGAGATGTTAGTAGATTTAATACCCTTAAGTATTCAGGATTTTGATGTTATCCTCGGGATGGATTGGCTTGCTTCCCACCATGCTTTTGTGGAGTGTTACAAGAAAGAGGTTATCTTTAGAATACCGGATGAGCTCGAATTTAAGTTTCATGGAGATCAGTTGAGTGTTCCGTTTAAGTTCATATCCTTCCTCAAGGCAAGTAAGCTACTGAAAAAGGGGTGTTAAGTATACTTGGCACATGTAGTTGCTACTGAAGTTGATTCACTAAAGCTTAGTGAAATTCCAGTGGTTTGCAAGTTTCCGGATGTTTTTCTTGATGAGTTACCTGGTCTTCTACCTGATAGAGAGATTGAATTTACTATCGAGTTAGAGCCTGGCACTGCCCCGATTTCTCGCTCACCGTATCGTATAGCCCCGTCAAAACTCAAGGAATTGAAAGTCCAGCTGCAAGAATTATTAGAAAAGGGATTTATCAGGCCTACTGTATCTTCTTGGGGTGCTCCAGTTTTGTTTGTAAAGAAGAAGGATGGTTCGCTCAGATTGTGTATAGATTATTGATAGTTGAACCGGGTCACAGTGCACAATAAATATCCTTTGCTTGGATAGACGACTTGTTTGATTAGCTCCGAGGTGCCACTGTCTTCTCGAAGATCGACCTTCGATCGGGATACCACCAATTGAAAATAAGGGACTCTGATGTGCCCAAGACTGCTTTTCGTACTCGGTATGGACATTATGAATTTCTCGTGATGCCTTTTGGGTTAACGAATGCTCTTGCAGCTTTTATGGATTTAATGAATAGAGTCTTCCAGCCGTATCTTGATCACTTTGTGGTAGTTTTTATCGATGATATATTGGTATACTCGAGAACTAGGGATGACCATGAAGAACATCTTCGAGTCGTGTTGCAGATTTTGAGGGAGAGAAAACTTTATGCCAAGTTTAGTAAATGCGAGTTTTGGTTAGATCAGGTGGGATTCCTCGGGCATGTGATTTCAGGTGATGGTGTATCAGTGGATCCTACGAAGATTGAAGCTATTTTGAATTGGAGTCGTCCTACAAGTGTAACAAAGGTGAGAAGTTTTCTAGGGTTAGTTGGTTATTATCGAAGATTTGTGGAAAGATTTTCCCTTATTGCTGCTCCTCTAACTCGGTTAACACGAAAGAGTATGAAGTTTGAGTGGACATATGAGTGTGAGCAGAGTTTCTAGGAGTTGAAGAAAAGATTGACTACTGCCCCAGTGCTTATTATTTCGTCTACTAATGAGGGGTTTGTGATCTATAGTGATGCATCCCATCAAGGGTTAGGTTGCGTCTTAATGCAAAATGGCAAACTGGCGGCTTATGCATCTCGACAACTAAGGAACCATGAGAAGAATTATCCGACACATGATCTTGAATTGGCAGCAGTAGTGTTTGCTCTCAATCTCTGGAGACATTACCTGTATAGAGCAAGATGTGAGATTTATATAAACCACAAGAGTTTGAAGTATTTGTTTACTCAGAAAGAACTCAACTTGAGACAGCGGAGATGGATGGAATTAATTAAAAATTACGACTGCACGATCAATTATCATCCAGGGAAGGCAAATGTTGTAGCAGACGCACTGAGTTGGAAATCATCAGCAAGATTAGCAGGTATGTGGCGTGTTCACGACACACTTATTAATGAGTTTAGGTCATTGGAAGTTAAACTAGAGACGACTGGATCTGGAGCATTGATGGCTATCTATGATGTGAAACCAGTGTTAATTGATTGAATTCGAGCAGCACAACAAGGAGATCCATTTTTAGTAGAGATGAAAAACAAAATAAAGGAGGGCAAGGTAAAGGAAGGCAAGAAATTCGAATTTCTCTTGAAAGAAGATGACACACTTATGTTCGGGAATCGAATATGTGTACTTGACGACATTGAGTTAAAGAGGGAGATTCTTACACAGGCCCATAACTCGTCATATGCGGTGCATCTGGGAAGTACCAAAATGTACTATAATTTGAAGGGGAGTTATTGGTGGAATAACATGAAAAAGGAGATAGCTGAATTTGTTGCTAAATGTCTGGTGTGTCAGCAAGTTAAGGCAGAACATCAACACCCATCCGGGTTATTACAGCCTCTTCCAGTGCTTGAATGGAAATGGGAAAGGATCACCATGGATTTTTTTACAGGACTTCCTCGAACACAAAGGGGGCAAGATTCCATATGGGTGATAGTTGATACATTAACTAAATCTGCTCGCTTTTTACCGGTTAGAACGACATTTGGTGCTGATCAATTAGCACAATTGTTCATTAAAGAGATCATGAGATTGCATGGTGTGTCGGTATCTATAGTATCAGACAGAGGCTCCTATTTTACTTCCAAGTATTGGAACAGTTTTGTTACTGCTATGGGTATGAAGCTGAATTTGACCATTGCCTTTCATCCTGAATCAGACGGGCAGAGCGAAAGGATCATTCAGACATTGGAGGATATGTTAAGAGCGTGCGTTATAGAATTTCAGGGTAGTTGGGATGACTATTTACCTCTGATGGAATTCGCCTATAATAATAGTTACCAATCTAGTGTTGGAATGGCTTCTTACGAGTCGCTTTATGGTCGGGCTTGTCGTTTGCCTTTGTGTTGGAATGAGATTGGAGAAAGGTAATTAACTGGACCGGAAATAGTTGACTTAACAGCTAAAAAGGTCAAGGTTATCAGAGAAAGATTAAAGACTGCTCAAGGGCAACAGAAGAACTTTGTGGATAAACGAAGAAAGGACCTTGAGTTTCAGGAAGGGGATCGAGTTTTCTTAAAAGTATCACCATGGAAGGGTATTATGAGATTTGGTAAGAAAAGGGAAGCTTAGTCCCAGATATATCGGGCCATACGAGATTCGGGAGCGCATTGGGAAGGTGGCATATCAGTTAGCTTTACCCCCTGAGCTATCCCGTATTCATAACGTGTTTCATGTGTCAATGTTGCGTAAGTATATGCCAGACCTGTCCCATATTTTGAGTTATCAACCAATGGAGTTGAATGAGGACGTGACATACGAGGAAGAGCCAGTAGAGATATTAGATAAGAAAGAGCAGATTCTTCGAACCAAGAGAATCCCATTAGTGAAGGTGTGGTAGAGAAGTCATTCGAGAGAAGAAGTCACTTGGGAATCCGAGGATTCCATGAGAGTTAAATATCCATATCTTTTTCCGATATCAGGTAAATAATTTCGAGGATGAAATTTTTATTAGTGGGGGAGATTGCGAGACGTGGGTTGATTTTTTTTTTCCGACATGCATATGTACATATACATATACATGCTTAAGTAATATAAATGTAAATTATACACCATAAATTTTTGTGGCTGGGAAAAAAAATAATAAAAAGAGGGGTAGCAAGGGGCCCCACCTGTGCTTCATTCTTTCCCTCAGTAACCCCACCGCCATTGACCTTTTCTTTTCAATTTCTTGTTGTGTTCCCTGCTGAAATAGTCGAAGGAAGAAACAGAGCATTACGGAATAGGGAGAGAGAAAGAGAGAGAGAACATGCGTGAGAGAGAGAAGGATAGAAAAGAGTGAATGAGCTTTGGGTCTGGCTTGTGAGGAAGGATATACAGAGCAGGGAATATAGCGAAGATTTCGGGTTGTTGGGTTACCATTAGTTGGGTATGTGCTGAAGATTTTTTATTAAATCTTGTGTTGAGTTTATGTGTTGAGTTGCATGCTTTCTTTGATGAATTGAGAAATAGCGATGGTCTAGCTGAGTAGTTTATTATCTGTCCTGCTGGCTGTTACTGCTTGTTATTCTCTCCGAACACCTGGGGCTTGTTATTATGCCCAAACACTGCTGGCTTGCTTTGTTTCTCCGGCCAAGGATAATGGTGTAGTTCATGTTGAGGCCCTTGTTACTCAGCTTCAATTCTGAGTTCTTGGTATTCTGAAAATCCATAAAATTTTTATGACAAAGCTTTAAAGAAGGATAAGGATTAGAAGATTTTCCTACCCATGCTGGCATGCGAATCGCAGTTTTCTGGAAGTGCTTCTCATTGGAATTGTTGTTCACAGTCCTTGATAATATTTCATCGATCCTATATAGTCCAACCGATAAAACGACTTCTCATTGCAATCGGAGGAATTTTTCCAATGGATTTGGTTTGTATATTTTTGGAAAAAAAATTCCCTACTCATTTTTATTTTAATGCCTATGCTTGTTTCAAATCAAATTGGGTCTTTTGGTGTGGGGAGTGAGCTCCTCCAGATTATAATCATTTCTTGGAGAACTATTCCTCCATCTATGTCTTGCTTGTAATCATTTGAAATCGTTCTGTCAATAGTTATTAATGGCTCAATGAAATTAAATTAGCTGACTCTCAAACCTCATGAAAAATTGGTATTTGAATTTTAAGGTCATTGTGATGGGTGAAGTGGAGACTTTGGTTAAAAGAGTCATTTTGCTACCTTAAAATATCATTAAGTGGATTTGAATTCTTTTATTTGGGTGTGATCACTTACCGATCTGAAATTGTGGGGGTGAATAATCTTATTAAAGTCAACTTTATTGCTAGGAACTCATTGACAGATTTAGTGGAAATACATAAACATATATACATATTTATAATTGATTTTCTAACCATATTTATAACTTAATAGGGGCTGAGGAGACCGAGACATTACTTGCGAAAGGCTCGACTCATTGAATCACCTTTTGAGGGGTCTTGTGAGTACTTTATTCCATCGTAAAATGATAGTAAATATTTATATGTATTGTTATAGAAGTGTAGGTGACTAAATGATTGAGGAATATAGTTGATATATGTGTTGAGTATGTTAGTATTATTGTGTGATTGTAGGCATGAGACCGCTGGACCCGGCGAAATAGAAAGTGGGGCACAAACGGCCGCTGGACTCGACGGAATAGCAAAAGGGGCACGAACGACTGCTGAACCCGGCGGAATAGCAAAACGGGGCACGAATGGCCGCTGGACCAGGCGGAATAGAAAAAGGGGACCCCTTATGAGATATGATGATGAAGATAGGCGTATAATTTACTTGAGATTGTTTGCCGAGTTAGTTGTATGAAAGAATTAGGTTGGGACTAGACTCGATATTGCGGTTGAGTATATAGATACATATATATATATATTGGATTGATTGTGAATTATGAGTGTATTAATTCATTTTACTTTGAAATATCGTACTCACTGAGATGCAGCTCATCCTCTGCATATATTTTTTCAGATGAGCTAGGAGCTAGGCTAACCGCACAGGATATCTTTTTGGACAACATGGATCAGCGCGGAGGACCTTTTTGCAGTAGGGGCCACTCTTTGTATAAGTATTAAGTTCTTGTAGAATGTTATAGTTATGTTATGACTTGAAACTTTTGTTTAGTTGGGCTAGTGATATGATTGTGAAAAAGTACTCCCTTGAGAGTTATATGCATATCAGAACCTGCTGAATTGGTTATATGCTTTTGTATAGCTTGCTGAATTGGTTAAATATTTTGGGAGGTGGAAAGCATGTTATAAATGAATGGTTTATGTGATAATGGATATTGAGAAAACATAGGGGAAACTCTGCTGAAAATTCGGATCGTGACAAACTTCGGACAATTTCAACAATCATCACATCTCTAGCAATCTCAATGATCATCACATCTCCAGCAATCAGGTCAGACAAATAATATACAACACAACCAATCAATATAGTCATAGGGTTGCATTTGCTCGCAATAAAGTTGTGATGGTACCGTGACTCCGTGCATCTCAAATAATTTATTAACATATCCTCATAAACATATCTCATAAGCAGGGGCCGCCTATTAACCTATGGCGGTAAGAGTTGATTGGTATTTACATTCCACCGGGTCTAGCGGCTAATCAGACCCCAATTTATATTCCGCTGGATCCAGTGGTCGATCTGGCCTATTTTATAATCCGCTAGGTCCAGTGGTCCCATGGTTATATAGTCAAACAACATCGGTATACACAAACACAATTCCAATCACATTACAATATCATATTATCATCATGTATCTTATACACGACCAACATATACAATTATACTGCATATCTCAAGTCAAAATGAAACATAAAAGAGTAATATCTCTCAAATCCTTTCACACAACATAGCTAGATCAATTCCTTAACTTAACTATCAGAATATTCTTTTTAAATAATTTATATCACTATAATAGATCATTTCACAATGGAATATAGTACTCACAGACAATTCCCAAAAGAATAGTTCATTGGCTCGAGCCTTCAGAACCCAGATATTCAGTCTCCTCGATCCCTATCCATTACAATCATAAAATATCACCACATATGCAAAATAATATGATAATATACGTGTTGGTTCTGTCAAACTACTATTCCACTTTAAATAAAGCTGAAAGATACTTTAATGAATAAGTCCTCCATCAATTTACTAATGAGAACATTAAAAATAAAAGGGAAAAGTACAAAAATCCCCTTATAGTTTGAGCTTGAGACAAATTACATCATGTGAATTTTCTAGGGACAAATAACACATTGTAGTTTATTTCATGAGACATAATGAATCTCAAAGTTAAATTTTTAATCACTTTTGGTCCTCAAACTTATCTTTTTTATTAGTACTCTCAAACTTTCAACTTTTTGCAATTTGATCCTAAAATTCGAAAGAAAAGGGGGAAGGGGCTTGGGCCATCGATTGGTGACCCCGACCATACCACAGAGATTGCCGATAACCATAAAGGACGTTGGAAACCTAGAAGGTGGGGTTAGGGTCACCGATTGATGGCCCTAGCCCCCCTGTACGGACCCGAAAGTGTACTCTCGTCAGGGACCGCATGTGCACTTTTGGATCGCGCGGCTTGGGAGTGTCCACCTTCCCGGGGATGCGTGACGGACACACGTGAGAAGGAGTCGCAACTTATCATTTTACAACTTGAAGGTCGATGGCCGATAAGTTACCCAGTCTAAGGGTATGGAACACCTAGTTTTGCTAAGGCATTGATCTGTGCGGAACCGGAAGTTGAAGTTCGGGGGTTCATGTTACGTGCGGGCCTATATCTTGCATGCCCTTTCAGTACTCTAGTTTGTTAGGCTTGCTGTTTTATTTACCGCGTGAATTAGGCTGCGCTCGGCGCACACGTTTTGACATCAAAAATTTGGTGAGCTAAACGATGTCGGTGGAGAAGCCGAGAGAGAAGTAGACCCGTATGTCGGGGAATCGATTCACAATCTTGCATTACAGCTCATCGAACTATGATGTTTGAATTCCTGCATTAATCGGATTAGCAAAATCTTGGGATTACTCTTGTCTGGGCAAGCATTGGACCGATTCGATTAGTTCGACTCTCGGACCGTTCGCTCATAGATTGGGACTCTTATAAAATGAATGTACAAAGTAAAATCCTTACAATGCTCTCAGAAAAATAATAAATACAAATTACAAATGGTCGAACCCCAGTAAGTTCGCTTTCGGTTACTATTCCTCTCCAACTTGCCGTGAGTTCAAGGAAACACCGAAAAATTGAAATTCAAGCGCTATCATTGAATGGAGCGTTGGACCCCGTGAATGATGGTTAGGACGTTGAACCCTAAGTGCAATGCGTCCTATGGGCCGGGCTAGACTTGCATGGACAAACAAGAGTAGAAAAATAATAAACAGCAATGTGAATTGCAGACAATGTGTTTGTTATTGTCGAGTTTACGTGGATTAACAAGTCATTAATCCAGGGGTTGTACGGACCCGAATGTGGACTTTCGTTGGGGCTCGTATGCGCGCGACCTGGATCGCACGGCTTGGGAGTGTCCACCTTCCCGTGGGGACGCGTGACAGACACGCATGAGAAGGAGTCGCCACTTATCATTTTACGACCCGAAGGTCGAGGGCGGATAAGTTACCCGGGTTTAGGGGTATGGAACACCCAGTTGTTGTTAAGGCATTGATCTGTGTAGAACCGAAAAGTCCGAGTTTGGGGGTTCATGTTACATGCGGACCTATATCCCGCACGCTTTTTCGGTACTATTGTTTGTTAGGCTTGCATGTTTTATTATTTACCACGTGGATTAAGTTGCACTCGGCTCGCACTTTTTGACACCGTAAATTCGATGAATTAAACGATGTCGGTTGAGAAGTCGAGAGAGAAGTAAACCCGTATATCGGGGAGTTGTTCACAATCTTGCATTACAGTTCATCGAACCATGGAGGTTGAATCCTTGCGTGAACCAAAACCGCGAGATCTTGGATTTACTTTCCTTTGGGCAAGCATTGGACCGATTCGATTAATTCGACTCTCTTTTTAGATCTCCGGCTCCATAATTCAACTTTCTTTTTACAGAAAGTTGTTCTGTATAGAGCAGATGATTTGCGAAAAGCGCTTGAAAACATTTTTCATCTTTTTGGCATCGATGTCGATTTTTGAAGTCCAATATTGGTTATTTTCCAATGGACGAGCGAATTATCAGAAAATAGGATTGTCCATGTGGTACACTGGAGATGCCGGTTTTGGACATTGTTGAGCTCTCTAGTCACTTTGTTGCCTTTTGGTGACCCCTGGAGTCCTTTTGTCATATGCATATGTTATCTGCTCGATTTTGCCGACTTGAAGATGAATAGTGATTTCTTGCTCTATCGAGCCGTTTTCTGTGATGATGATCAAGTGTGACATGGGTCACTGTTGATAATGTAGTTCAACTTGGTGAGCCAAAATGGGGTGCTAACAGGGGTATTTTGCAAGCAAATGCAATATGCTAAACAAGCAAACGTGTGTAAAGCATTTTGCATTCGGCTTTGCTTTGAGAACTTGACAAATAGAGTCAAATCTCGTGTGTGTGGATTGCTTTTACAGTTGTTCTGTATTGTGATACTGAATCATTACTCAATTAGCCAAACTCATATTTTGACTCTAGATTTGGAACCCAGAGTTCCCCTAACCATTGTCTAATGTTTGGTTAGGTCGAGTGAATGATTAAGCATTTTGCATGTTTTGTGACAGAGATAACCGTTCTAGTTACCTTAGTCTATAATAGGAAAAGACATTGCAGATAAACCTGCACCTGAACATGTAACCTATTCTTATCTTGATACTGTAGTGTTTTTGTCAAGCTAACCTTAGGGGTATCAATTGTGAAAAGAGGATTCTGTCCTTTAATTGTAAATTATTTTCAGAAAAGGGAAACATCGTAGTGTGGGCCACCTCAGCTTGTAGCCGGTGTCGACCAATTCCGTGAATCTTCCAGGGTTGTGCAAGAACCCCGAAAAAGCCAAAGAACCGGTCGATCTAACCAGAAGTGATCTGAAAAGATCTTATGTATCTTGACCTGAGTTATTTGAAATCAAGTAAAACTCAAGTTGAGACACACAAGTTCTTCCTAGACGTCCATGCTACATCAGACCGCGCGTTTCGGGATTTTGGAAATGCGAGTTTTGAAAAGGGCATTAACGTCATTTGACAACTCATCGACACGAGTTATCAGTTAATTGCCAATTCATGCAAAAGTTA
Source organism: Punica granatum (assembly GCF_007655135.1). Classification (NCBI taxonomy): domain Eukaryota; kingdom Viridiplantae; phylum Streptophyta; class Magnoliopsida; order Myrtales; family Lythraceae; genus Punica; species Punica granatum. Next base: position 24,041,450 of record NC_045128.1, read on the forward strand.
TCAGTGTGAAATGTGTTTAATCATGTGAGTGTCCCGATTAACCTGTTTGTGGGATTACAGCTTAAAATTAAATGCGAAATGTAGTAAATGTGCGGGCTATAGACAATCAGACAGATCATGAATTAATCCCTGAATGAAGTTTGAATACCCGAAAAGCTTAATTTAATGAAAACAATTCATGATACGACGACCAAGACGGGTCCATGAAGGTCGAGGATAATTTGGTCAAAATGACCAAAATATCCTCGGAACCCAAATGGCCTCGAAAGAGTCATCGATACATGAATTAATGTATTTTTGCTTTAAAACAACATTTTAAAGACATTTTAATGCAGGATTTACGACGATATTAAAATTGTAATTTGCACAAAATTCGAGAAATGAATTTCATCGAGGTAAAGAGGCCGTTCTTAACCCAAATAAGGTCAAAGAACTCTCGGCTCTTTCCTCTTGGAAATAGCCGTGGGTTTCCTTGATCCGTTTTGGATTTCAAGCGTTCTCTTTAACCCAATTTCGACTATTTCTCGCATGCTCAAATGTTAAACACGGTAAATAACACGTATTTAACAAAGCCGGTATCGCCATGAGCTTGAAAAACACATTTAAACATACAAACATGCCCAAACACGTTATTTATGGAATCGATAAAACAATACTGGCTCCATGGATCCAGGAAAGCATAAAGATTCGAGAAACAATTTAAATCGGGGCAAGAAACCAGTTATGACCCGAAAAACCAACAAAGAGGTCACGATTACCTTTCCTCAAAGGAAACCTGTGAGCCTCTTTGATCGTACGGATTTAAATCGATCTCATCGATTTTGATTTAAACATTTCCCGACATGCTAGCACGTTAAACGATGATAAACATGAATGATATAACATGAAAATTGCATAAAGATTAAAACTTGGAAGTAAAACATGCATAAAACCCCTTATAACTCTATAAACGTATCGAAAATGTAAAAGTCCTAGCACCTCTAAGTCGGGAATGTAAGATTTATCTTTAATCTAATAGCAATAAATTACGCAATAGAATAAACTGACCTCCAGCCATTGCTTTGATGACGTTGATGATTTTCCACGTGTCACACGATAAACCTGTAAAACAGATAAAACTAAAAGTGTCTTCTAACTCCTAACCTCTCTGTATGGGATGTCTAGATGGAGACACATGCCCTTTAATTAGGCGGAGCTAGGGACCCCTCAGAATATTATTTCCTTATATATCCTCCCATCAAAAGGATATTATATGGAATATCTCACTCAAATTACATAATATATTGTATGACATGAGAGCCACCTAATTGAGATATTATCTTCTTAATTATGTAAATACATAATATTTCTTACATTCTCCCACTTGGCCCCATGATATAAATATTTATGAGTGATAAACTTTATTTGGCCAAACTTGATATTCCCTGAACTGTGGAAACCTCCCACTTACCTTGAGAATGCTATACACAAACCATGGCGGTGATAGGTAAGAGAGTACTTCCTATCCATGTGTCACGATGTACAACACTCCCAAAATAAGCACCAAAGGGAAAAATTTGTAACTTACAAAATAAGTTACATGGGTTCTACTTTATATCCCAATAAATTCAATACTTTATTTGTGCAACTGATGGGAAATAGAATTCAACTTTATTCTCTAAAATAACAAAAGTAATACATAATTGTTCAAAGTATATCAAGAAAAACTACATTGCGTATAGGCTCATACTTCCAACATGACCAATTAACCGTTTTACCGGCAAACCTTTGGTCATTGGATCCGCAATCATAGCATCTGTATTGGCGTGTTCAATAATCACCACATCTTTCTTGATATACTCCCTCACACTGAGTTACTTGATATTGATATGCTTACTTCTACTGCCATTTTTGTTATTCTTAGAGAAGAACACTGTAGCTGTGTTATCACAATAGATCTGGATTGGTCTCTGTATGGTATCGACAACTTGAAGACCACTTATGAAATTCTTCAACCATAGTGCCTGTGTCGTGGCTTCATAGCACACAATAAACTCTGCCTCCATAGTAGATGTAGCCACCATAGATTGCTTGATACTCCTCCAAGAAATGGCTCCTCCAGCAAGAAAAAACACATATCCTGAAGTAGATTTTTTGGAATCTACACATCCTGCAAAGTCTGCATCCGAATAACCAACCACCCTCAAATGGTCGATATGCCTGTAAATCAATCGGTAGTCCTTAGTTCCCTGAAGATACCTCATCACTTTCTTTGCAGCAACCCAATGTTGCATCCCAGGATTACTCTAGTAACGTCTCAGCAATCCAACTGTCAGACATATGTCAGGTCTCGTGCAGACCTAAGCATACATTAAACTCCCAACTGTGGATGCATATGGGATGTTCTTCACCTACTCAAGCTCCAACTCATCCTTAGGTGATTGGTCATTATTGAATTTATCCCCTTTGATTACAGGGGCTGGAGAGGGCCGACAGTCTTTCACACCGAATCTCTGCAATATCTTATTAATGTAGGCTTTCTGAGACAGTCTTAAAGTTCTTTGTTTCCTGTCTCTATGAATCTTTATGCCAATGACATAAGAGGCTTCACCCATATCCTTCATTTCAAAATTAGTAGAGAGAAACTACTTAGTCTCTTCCAGCATACCTAAGTCACTGCTTGCAAGGAGTATGTCATCTACATATAGGACTAAGAAAATAAACTTACTCCCACTGACCTTAAGATATATACATTGATCAACAAGGTTCTCAGAAAATCCGAACAAAGTGATAACCTTGTGAAACTATAAATACCATTGGCGGGATGCTTGTTTTAGTCCATACATAGATTTCTTCAACCTGCACACTTTATTACTATCATCATTAAATCCTTCAGGTTGCTTCATGTACACCTCCTCATCAAGATCCCCATTAAGAAAATCCGTTTTCACATCCATCTGGTGCAACTCTAAGTCCATATGAGCCACCAATGCCATAATTATCTTGAGCGAGTCCTTCTTAGAAACCGGAAAGAAGGTCTCGTGGTAATCTATACCTTCCTTTTGAGCAAAACCCTTGGCAACGAGTCTAGCCTTATATCGTTCGACATTACCAGAAGCATCTCTTTTGGTTTTATATACCCATTTGCAGCCAATTGCTACCGCCCCTTCTGGTAATTCGACGAGATCCCAGACTCCATTCTTAGCCATGGAATCTAACTCATCCTTCATGGCATCTAACCAAAATGAGGAGTTATCCTCACTCATGGCTTGTGAAAACGTTGTGGGGTCTTCCTTAGGCCCAACATCGAAGTCGGACTCCACAAGGTATACAAGATAGTCATCAAAAATAGCAGGTCTCCTAGTTCTTGAGGATCTCCTTAAATCAACTTGTCCAGTGCCCTGAATAGTACAAGTTGGTTCTTCTGGTTGAACCATAACATCAACAAGAGCAGTTTGTTCCTAATTTGATTGCTCTTAATGATCGACCGATCGATTATGCTTTAATGCAACCAAAGGTATTGTAGGTACCGAAACACCTTCTCGAGCTTCTTCAAACTCAATAGTTCAAGTACCATTACTCCTACTAGGTTCAACATCCTCTAGAAACCTTGCATTATTTGATTCGACAATTCGGGGACTGTGTGAAGGGCAATAGAATCTAAAACCCTTGGAATTTACGGAGTAGCCAATGAAAAAACCACTAATGGTCCTTGTTTCCAATTTCTTCATGTAAGGATTATACACCCTTACTTCAGCAGGACAACCCCATACGTGTAAATGATTTAGACTAGGTTTCCAACCGCACCAAATCTCAAACGGTGTTTTAGGCACTGCCTTGGTAGGAACTCTATTTAATATATACATAGCGGTCTTTAAAGCTTCACTTCATAATGACAGTGGCAACTCAGAATGGGCAATCATGCTTCTTACTATATCCATAAGCATTCTATTCCTCCTTTCAGCAACACCATTTTGTTATGATGTGCCAGGCATTGTGTATTGAGAAACTATACCTTCACTTTCGAGGAATTTTGCAAATGGACCACTCATTTGTCCATTCTCTGTGTACCGTCCGTAGTACTCCCCACCTCTATCAGATCTAACGATCTTAATTTTCTTGTCTTTCTATTTCTCTACTTCTGCCTTAAATGATTTGAAAGTATCAAGAGCTTCCGCCTTTTCATTTAGAAGATAGAGATACATATATCTGGAATGGTCATCAATGAAGGAGATAAAATATCTCTGACCATTAAAACAAGGAGTAGGAAATGGACCACAAATATCAGTATGTATGATTTCGAGAAGCTCAGAACTCCTTCGAGAACCCTTGGATGTCTTGTTGGTCTGCTTTCCCTTTATGCAGTCCACACAAGTCTTAAAATCGGCGTCGTCTAGAGTCTTTAGGACTCCTTCTTTTACCAATCTCTTAATCCTCTCTAAAGAGATATGTCCCAACCTCTTATGCCAAAGTAGAAAGGAATTTTCATCCACAGGATTTCTCTTAATACCAACAGTTGCATGCAAACATAAATAATTCTGCTCAAAGTCGGGATGTAAATCAACTTTAAAGAGATTATCAATTATGGTGCCACTACCAATCTCAAAATCATTTCTAAAAATTGTCAATTTATTCTCAAATAAAAACTTGTAGTCAAATACAACCAGTCTAGAAATAGAAATCAAGTTTTTAGAAAAGTCTGGAATGTAAAAGACATTATTCAAATCTAAAACATATCCCGAAGACAGAATTATCCTAAATGTCCCAACTCCAACGACTTGAGAGCGTCTCTTATTTCCTGAGTAGACGAACTTCTCACTTTCCATCGAATTCCTTAGGTTGAGAAAGCCCTGCATGGTATTCACAATATGGATTGAAGAACCGGAGTCAATCCACCATGTATTCTTAGGAGCCTCAACGAAAAATGATTCATGACATACTAAAGAAATTGAGATACCTATCTTTTCAAGCCACTTCTTATATTTGGGGCAATCTTTCTTTACATGTCCATCCTTCATGCAGAAGAAGCACTTTTCCTTACTGCCATCCGTCTTGGGTGGCACCTTATATGCCTCTTCCCATGATCTTTCTTGCCTTTACCCTTTGGACGGGTAGCCAGATGGGCAACTTCAGGCTTGTCATGTTTCATCCTCTCCTCCTCTTGAACACACATGGTCAAGAGTTCTGTAATGGACCACTCCTATTTATGTGTGTTGTAGAAGATTTTGAATGGTCCATACTCAGCTGGCAAGGAGTTGAGAATGAAGTGAACTAAGAATGGCACAGAGATATCAATCTTCAGTGTCTTGAGTTGAGCTGCCAAGTCTCTCATTTCCGTAATGTGTGCACGCACACCCTTTGAACTATCGAAAGTCTTGCTAGTCAGTTTCTTCATCAGGGTACTTGCCAAGGCCTTATTTGATTTAGCAAATTGTTCCTTAATTGACTTCAGAAAATCCTTAGCCTTGGTCACCTCACCAACAGCTCCTCGTATGCTTTTACTCATACGAGACTTCATGAGCATGAGGCTTAAGCGGTTGGATTTCTCCCACCACTCATACTTCTCCTTGACCTCAGGCGCATTTGTATCCGTGGGAGCAAGTGGTTCTTCCTCACGAAGCACATAGTACAGGTCCATGTACCCCAAAGTGAAAAGAACCGACTCTTTTCAGTTAGAAAAATTTTGTCCATCAAATATAGGAATATAAGCAATATTTTCAAGAACAGATTGAGGAAGTGCTGCAAAAAATCAAGGACATCAATTAAGTGCTATGCAAAATAAGAAATAACCATATATAGTAAATTCCTCCTTCATTTGGGGATAGGCCGCAAAAAATGCATGAATTTACTAGTGAGACAAGCGAATTTGATAATTGCGATGAAATTATTCCTTAATCCTTTGGGCATAGAACAATCCCACCATAATACCAAAATTTACCTTCTCAGACTAATCTAAGTCCCAAGACTAATAACTACCCTTTGGGACAAAGCGATTAATCTCACGACTCGATTATAATTTGAAGCTAATAACTATATTGTAGTTTAACTATACGTGATTTGCCTTATATAGGGTGCTTTGGCTACTCCTATATCCTTAAAAACACACTACATAGCATCAAAACCGGACAAAAAATAGCTGAACCAGTCAGAACCGGTCAGAGTTACCCAAACCAGTCAAACCAGGATCTGAACCAGTCAAACTTGTCACAAGGCTGGTCAACTGAGTCAATTGGGCAGAGTTTGACTTAATGGGCTTGAGCCCAAGCCCAGCCCAGAAGGACTGAAGTGGGTGGGACATTCAGTTGGGCCGAAACCCAAACACTAACTCGGGTCGGACTAAAACTGGAACGGGCCGAGATTGGATCGGGTGAAACTGAAATCGACCCGGTCGGGTCAACTTCACCTTCTCTTCCCGACTCCTCACACCAAGCCAGCAAACCCTAGTGCTGCCACCTCCCATAGAACCTGAGAGCCATCATGCCCGCCGATCACGGCCAGCTGGACAACGACGACGCACGCGCGCCGCTGGCCGCAACTTTCGTCGGCTAGGTTTGGGCTCGGGAGAGCGACATTGATCGAAAAGAGGGACAGGATCGAGGAGCACCGAGATGGCTCGGGATTAAGTTGGAGCCAAGAACGGTAACCACGAACTGGGGAAGCTGTATCCCATAATCATGATCCCGACTCGGACGGACTGGAAGCGAAAGCTAGAGGCCAAGGTTTCGACATCCCATGACCGCTTGTACAACCCACGACCCTCAGCTATCCACAATCGCGCCGCCATGGCTAGGACTCAATGGCAGACCAAATAATCGAGGTTCTAGTACCACGATCGGTCTGATCTGAGTTGCTGGCGCCCGATATTGGGCTTGCAACTGCAGGCCAGCGTTCGTGGTCCCACTGGAGCGACCCTCTCTTGCCATAGGCAAGGCTGAAGTGCTCTGCGGCCGCTTCCTTTGGCCGCCAAAGGGTTGACCGCGACCATAGACGCCCATTGAAACCCTAATCCGACCCAATTAACTTTAATTAACCTTAATTCGACCCGATTAAGGCTAAATTCACATCATTCACAGAATACAAGCAACAATTGCAATAATTGAAAACCCTAATTGCATGAATCAAATTTAATCAACCTTAATCGACAAGTAAATCGCAAACCCTAATCGCATGATACTATAAAACCATCAAGCACAATTATAGCATCAAAGCATGGCATGAAGGTTGGCTCTGATACCAACTATAAGATTAATCTTTAATCTAATAGCAATAAATTACGCAGCGGAATAGACTGACCTCCAGCCATTGCTTTGATGACGTTGATGATTTTTCACGTGTCACACGATGAACCTGTAAAACAGATAAAACTGAAAGTGTCTTCTAACTCCTAACCTCTCTGTATGAGACGTCTAGATGGAAACACATCAAAATTGTGCTGGAGTTAGGGACCCCTCAGAATATTATTTCCTTATATATCCTCCCATCAAAAGGATATTAACTGTAATCCACAAGATCTGGAACATGGTTGTCAGAATCGCGATTCGAATCGTAGAATCGTACGATTCTACGATTCATGAAGGGTCACCGATTCCGATTGTAGGGGGTGAGTCGGAATTTGTGGAATCGGGCCTGAATCGCGCGCTGAACCGTAGAATCGCAGAATCGGGCCGATTCTGCGATTCTACGTTCAAGGCCGAGTCAGCCCAAGTCTGGGCCCAGAAGGGGCCGAAGCCCAGGCCCAAAGCCATTTCTCTTTTCTTTTCCCCCTCCTCCTCTCCCGCCCACCCTTTCTTCCTCCTTTCCAGTCATTTAACCCTAATTTCTCCTTCTTTCCAGTCCGAGCTTTGAGCTTTCGAGTCGAAATCTTCCATCCACCTGCTTCTTCGAGGTTCGATTAACGGTCTACCCGCTTTTCCGAGCTTCCGTTCATCTTCTCCAGGTGACAGAGTGGCGGGTACGTTCTTGGGTCTGGCGGCTACTTCGAGCTTCGACTGAGGGCAAGGCAGGTACAATCTTCGAGTCTGACCTCTCATTCTCCCTTCCCCAAACTCATGCTTGCTCGATTAAGTCGATTATGTACTAGGTCTGAACATTTGATGTGGTAATAGTCCACTAGGGTAACTCTGGTCTTGACTTGCAGTCTGGATGAGACTGGACTGTTTATACTTTCCAGTCTAAAGAATTTCCTTCTCGTGTTGTTTAAATTAAGTTATGTCCAGCTTCATTAGCTAATAATCTACCTGCACATCCACAGGCTGTGAAGTGTATAACCTTGGGACAGGGAAGGGAACATCAGTCCTCGAGATGGTTACAGCATTTGAAAAGGCATTTGAGAAGGTACTTCTTTCATTGTTTGAAGACACCAAATTTCTAACCTTGAGTCAGAATCATTGATCTTGTCAGCATGCTTATTACCTGTAATTATGATTAAGTAATTCAATGATACTGATGTTTTTTGTCCAATTGACATATATTAACTTTTAACGCAATTACTGATTGTATCGGAAACACATAGATTAAGCCCTGTATACTGGTGATAGTACTTCTTCGAGTTGACCGAAGTTTGTGCATATTCTTTTTGATTGCTCCCCAGACATGTATCGAACACTTTGTTCTGTACGCGGTATGGGCTCGAATTTCAGTCGGATACTGTTGGAAACTTTCAGAGTTTACCCGAGAAAATTTCACGAGTTCTTCGTTGTTGCATTGTTCTTTGATGGAAACTAGGTATATTGTCTTATGGAATTTCGTCATTCCTTGTGATGTTGGGATTGCAGATCTTAGGCCGGCTCCTTACATAGAAAACATGGTTGCCATATATAAGAGGATGGATATGACTTTTCATGCTAGCCTCTCATGGAATTCTTCAATTGGTAAATTTGCTTAAACTTCCATTTGAAAGCTATTTCTATAAGGGATCGATGTTTTCTTACAGTTTCTATCGATAATCACTATTCAAACTTCCTGCTTCTGTGTGCTGTTTAGGTGTTGCAAGTGTTCCTGACAACTGTATGAGTTCAGCTAATCAGGAAGTTTCAGAAGGGCCAGTTAAAATTGCTCGAGATTGTAATCTGAGTTGTAAACTCTGGCTTCAACGGCTTCTTCTAGTCATGTTGTAGAGAACAGGATTTTCATAAAATAACAACTTGGAGATTGGAATCGGGGATGTTCATATGTTAACATATCACTTATCAGAATTCAATTTACATCTTTTTTTTGTCATGATATTTTGTGTTTTATGACTTATTATTGATTTGTTGGTTTGTGGTCTTTATTTGAATGAACAATGATTGATTTTTTTTGGCTTAGGAAAGTATGCTATATATGCTGTTTTTTTTTAATTATAGGTAGAATCTTACGATTCACGATTCGAATCGCGATTCATGATTCTACAACCCTCAACCGATTCTAGGTAGAATCGCGATTCTGACAACCTTGATCTGAAATATCTCACTCAAATTACATAATATATTGTATGCATAAAGCCCCTTATAACTCTATAAACGTAATGAAAATGTAAAAGTCCTAGCACCTCTAAGTCGGGAATGGTTATACCTAGTCTTGGGATGCAGGATGAGACTGTAAAAAAGTCGAGTTGGACTGTTGGTGGGTCGGTTTTGGGCTGTTTTGGCTTGAACAGACCCGAATGGCAACAACAGACCCGGCTGGAAGCTGTCTCGACCTGACTGAGCAGTTTTCGGGTCGGACGTCACCATGGTGGCTCCCGACTTCTAAGAGACCCCGGAGATGGCGGTGGCAGTCGTTTGGTTCCAGACCTATCGGGTTGATCCGTATAGCCCTGTAAAAATCACGAATAATAGAGTACGTCTGGAAAACGGACCCAACTGGGAAGTTTTCGGTTCGGACGTCACCACGGTGTCTCCCAATGGAATTTTTAGGGTAAGGCCAGTGGCTCCAGACTCCTCACTGACCCTCGGAGGTGGCTGCAGTGGTAGTTTTGCGAAAGAGTCTCGGATCGATCCGATCTGTAAGAAAACTGCAAGAACAGTAAGAAAATTCGACCCGACTGAGCAGTCGGGCTGTTTCTTCGTGCTGGGCTAAAACCAACGGGTTGTTTTTGGATTTCTTCACTCCTTGACACCCTAGGGTTGTGTAGGGAGGTGTTTGATGGGTTTTGACAACTCAAACTGGTCCAAAAATGCTTGAAACCCGGGTTGCCATTTTCGACCCGAGAAGAGCAATTTTCTAGTTCGGTTCTGTGGTGGGTTGGATCTATGGCTTAGAGGCTTCAAACTTAAAATCTAAACTCGAAAATGGATAGAGGGGGTTGAAAACCTGTGGGATATGAAGTTTGGTGAAGTTTGGATTTAAGCTGGGATGGTGAATACCATGATTCCGACTTAAGTCTTTGGTGTTCTTGCTTGGTGTTGGCTGTTAGATTGAGCTGAGCTGCGGTTTGCTTAAGTTCTTCAGAGCATGTCAAGAGTGAGAAAGCTAGAGAGATAGCATGAAGTAAGTTGTGATTAAGTTAATGACTTAAAGAATATTTATAGGTAAAGATTAAGTTTAATTAAGTGAGAAAAAGCTTGATTAATGGCATGGAATAAGGGGGATCCGAATTTTTAATGAAGATGGGGATGAAGAATTCTTGAAATGCATTAATGAAGAAAAGTCGAATGCATTGATGGTGAAGTGAAGTTGGAGTGTTGAAGTAAGATTGTAGTCTTGATATTTTTGAAGAAGGATAAGGGCAAGTTGCATGGAGAGGAAAACAATGAGACATGCAGGCATTCATGAGGGTTACGGTTGGTCATGGAGGAGCCGTGGGCCCCACGGTCATTGAGGGAAGTTCAGGGCAAAGTTTGGGTCTAGATTGATTGCGTGTTCGATGTTTGTGCCTCAAACGAACGTCGAATTATCATTGTGCACGCGAAAACGGTTCAAACGAGCCTAAGATTGCCCATTTTGCCCGAAAGAATATTCTTGTGGTTTTTGGGCTAGGAAGCCGGCTTTGCCCGTTTTAGAGCAAAATTAGCCATTTCTGAATACATATCTTGTATTTGCATTCCGTATTGGTCATTTTGACGTGCATTGTCAATCATATCGAATAATTGACCCTTAAACCAGTATTGCAAATGTGAAGCCGGAGACGTCCTAGGAGTCCGAAGCTGGATTTCTCAGAATGTTTTCTGAGTTGCTTGGATGATCCGAAGATCACTGTGATCTTTGTTCGTTGAGAACAGACCCCGAAGAATTGAAAAAGTGCATATGAAACCCTAAAATAACTGTTTTGAGGGCCTAGATGGATTGTGAGGTTCCGTCTGAGGATTTCACATTGAGCGTTGAGATGAGTAGCACTGTATTGGCCAACCATCTGACATCAAGTTCTTGCCAAAAGAACCTCCGGTTATGAATTTCCGTTGAAAACGGTCTTTTCTGCCATTCAAAGGTCATTCGGGAAACTAAAAGGGATATTGCAGTCTGATTTGTCCAATTGCATCTGTCCGCTGTAGTTTTTGAGGCAATGCATGGCTAACTTGGATTGCCGATATTCTGTCAGAGCAGTTTCTGGATATGGTTTTCCTTTGAAGGGTATGCTTGTTCAGCTTCTTAGGAGTCATTCGAGGAGTTTGTGTGATTTCTGAAGAGCAACTGATGCGATGCTCATGCTCTGTATAATTGTTGGATGTGACTGCATTTGACATCGGGCATTAAGGGTGCGTTTGGATTCAGAGGTAAAGTAACTTTAATTTTGATTGTGGAAAATAACAAATGAGATGTGATTATAAATTTGACTTGGGAAACGTATTTTTTTTGTAGTGTGTTGAGTTAAATTTAAAGTTAAAATTTTTTACTTGGGAAATGTGTATTTTTGTTGTGTAGTGTGTTGAGTTAAAGTTAAAGTTAAAGTTAAAGTTAAAATTTAGTGTTTGGGAATCCAAACAGGCCCTAACTTTTCTCTAGTGAACCAGTATTTTTGGACTCCCACTGAAAAGTTATCTGTATATAGAAAATTGCTCTGTATAGAGCAGATGATCTGCGAAATGTGTTTGAAAACACTTTTCATCTATTTGGCACCGCAAGGGATTTTTGGAGTCCAATATTGATTATCTTATGATGGTTGAGCGAACCAACAGAAAATAGCATTGTAGGCGATGGGTTTTGAAAACATTGGTTTGGATGTTTTCTGGGCTCCATGTTTGCTCTGTATGTTACTGGATGATTTTGTATGCTCTTCTGTCGTGTGCTTGAATCATCAGTCTATCTCTGTTGACTTGAGAAAGAATAGCAATTTGCTGCTCTGTCGTGCTTTTTTTTTTTTTGCATGAATGCTCAAGTTGTAGTCTGGATTGCTGTTGATAGGCATCGCTTGAATTGGTTAGCCAAAATGGAGTGCTGACAGCTTGCCCTTCTTTGACTGCGTGCTCGAGTGAAGGATACAGCCAAAGACTTTCAGAAGCACCCCAATTTGATCGCAATGACCAACATGACAACTCTACTGACCGTCTTGTTCCTCTTGCTTTGGATGCGTAGGGATGTAGTGGCTGACATAGAAATAAAAGAAGGAAAAACAGATGTCAATAAGCTTTGCAACAAACAAGTAGGGTGCATGTGTAAAGAAAAGTGCTCAGTTGATCAAAAATGCCTTGTTTAATCGAAAATGTAGTGTTTAATGAAAGTGCAGTGCTGTGCTTAAAACATAGCGTGGTGTTTAATGAAAGTGCTATGCATTGTTTAAAGAAAAGTGCATTGTTTAATCGAAGATGTAGTGTTTAATGAAAAACGCATTGCGTAACGAAAGTGTGGAGCTTAATGAAAAGTGTGGTGCATTGTTTAATTGAAAGTGCGGTGTTTAATGAAAAAAAATGCATCGCTTAAAGAAAATGTGTTCGCAAGAGGCATGGGCGTCTACCCGGCGAGTTGCGTGATGCACGGGTGCATTGCCCCATGGATTACGGGGTGCACAGACACTTTCTCGGTGAGTTTTGCAATTTGCACGGGCGCATTGCCTTGTGGATTGGGAGGTGCACGGACGCTTGCCCGGCGGGTTTGCAATATACACAGGCGCATACTTAATGGACTTGCAAAGATCACGGACACTTGCCCAATGAATTTGCAATGTGCATAGACGCCTACCCCATGGACTTATAGGATGCACGGGCGCTTGCCCGGCGGATCTGCAGTATGCACGGGTGCATACCTAATGGACTTGCAAAGATCACGGGCACTTGCCCGGCGAATTTGCAATTTGCACAGGCGCTTACCCTATAGACTTGCATGATGCACGGGTGCTTGCCCGACGGAGTGCATTGCTTAAAGAAAGATGCCTTGCATTGTTTAATGAAAAAATGCTTTGTTTAATGACAAGTGCATTGCTTAATGAAAAAGTGTTTGCTTAATGAAAATATGCATTGTTTAATTAAAATGTGCTTGCTTAATGAAAATGAGCTCGCTTTATAAAAATGTGCATGCAAAAAGTAAATGCAAATGCTGGGGGTTTTCGAGAGGTGTGGAAGGAATCATTGTGCTTCATCCATCCATAAGCCCGTCTGTGTTGTAAATAATGCTGTCACAAAATGCTTCATTGTTTGTCATCTGATTGTGATGTAACTGAGTGCATCGAGTGCTATCCTACAGATTTCTCATCGGATTAAGGCTGTAGTGATGTGAGTGTGAAACCCCACTGCCGTGAAGCGGCTGTGAAACCCTGATTGCGATGGAGTGGGTGTGAAACTCAAATGCAGTGGAGTGGGGCGGATGCTGCCCTGAGAATTTTGATTCATCGGAGACCGACATTGTTGCTGGAGCGGTTGCACTTTTTCAGATGCTGGATTTGCTGTTGGGCCATTGTGCTTTCGTTGGCAATGCCCCGGCCGTGTGATGAGGATTTTACTTTTCGGGATGCTGTGTGCTGAAGGACTCGAGCTCTAGGGTGGAGCGCCTACGTATCCCGAGTGGTCGGGAATCAGAGTCTGCCGTAGTTCTTGCCATTTGTTGTACCAGTGATCCTGGCATTACTAGTAAATCACATGAAAAATACTAACACGAGATAGACACAAGTAAGCACGAAAATGTCGTTGCAACACACAGATCTTCAGTTTCAGGTCACCTAAGTGACCCATGAAGAATTTTGCTTTGACAGTGCAAGTGGGTCCCATTCTCAAAGGTCTAGATACGAGGTCTCCAGGGACACCCATTAGCCATGCATGGGCATATCGAGACTTCCCTGACGATGCCCTAGCAATTCTATCGTTTGTTCGACACGCCCGTCGGCTTTGGACACTTATCATCTGATTGTCGTAGGGCGACTGCATTTGTAACCCACATGGGAATTTCTGTTTAGAGTTGGTTAGACGTCGAACTGATCATTTCCAGAATACCATGACTAGACCCCGAAAAGGAATGTTTGGGATTTCGGCTTTGTGGTAGCCTGTTGAAGGGTGGCTATGATCCATTTGGAGTTATGCAAAGACAAAGACAAAAGAGAAAGCCTGGGAAACACGTTGCCCACCTGCAGCGAAATGTACGCCCCATTTTCTGTCCTGCTATGGTGTTGGCTCTCCCAAACTGCTTGGATGGCATGCTTGGTTACCCACTGCGCTTAAGAAAGGTTCCCTCTTGGACGGTTGAATGGTATTAGAGAGCCGATCGGGGATCGTGTTGGAATAGATATCCCTTGTCCGCACGATGTGTGAGAGACTAGGGGGTCAATTTTATCTATATCTCGTTTTGCTCTCATTTTGTTACGGTCACCCACCTGGGGACCACACCTCTCAATCTAAATGGGATAAGCTCTCCTTTTGCCGCGACCGCCCGCCTCGAGATTTTCGGTCGTACTTCTATTTTGCCCCAATTTTTGCCTAGGCCACCCTAAAAGGAGTTTTCGACCTAGCGGGCTTGATTATTTTATCTCTCGAGCTTGTAAAGGCAAAAGGGTTCGAAGGATTCGACCTCGGAGTACATTTTGTTATGTTTTCGTCGAGGAGTTGTGTCTGCTGCTCCCATTTTTTTAGGGGTTTGTTCATTTTTTTGAATTGGCGGTGTCAGAGTTTTAAACCTCAGCGGTGCCTTGTTTTGTTTGTTTGTTGGTGGGTTTTTCCTGCTTTTTTTTTCTCTCTCTCTTCATAGGCAGGTTTTTCCCGCTTCTTTTCGATTTGTTTTTTTTCTTGAAATCGGGATTTGTTTTGTGCCCCGTGTATTTGCTTGAGACTCCTCGACTTTGCATTGCCGAGGTCGCTTTGTGAGTTTCGCCTCTTAGAGACTTGTTGCGTGTTGTTAGCCCCATTTTGTGAGGGCTGACTTTCTTGGAAGTTTGACTCTTGTGCACTTGGAAGTCGAATTTCGTATCATTTTCCCTTGTAAGCTTTGCTGGTGAATTCCCCTATTGTCTAGAAAGAAAATACCAAATTGCCGCAATGTGGAATAGGGAACCGAGGTTGCCCCGGTGCGAATGTTGAACGGGGATGCCCCGGTCTTCATTTGTTGAAGTGGCCCGTGGTAGGCATCTTGTGCGATCGTTGTCCCCAATCGTATCTTGCTATTTCCGCAATACATGCCTCTTGGATGGTGCACGCTTCTGAAGCAACTGAATGTTCGAGGAAGATAGTTGTGTCGATGTTGGGCAATTTGCTCGATTGTTTGCGTCTTCAGCTTCGTAGGGGGTATCTCATCGTCAGACACCTCCCTTGTTGAAGTATGAGGAAAGGGTCGGAGACAAGTTATTGAGAAGCGCGAACTCGTGCATCACTCTTCACCTGTGACTGACGTGTCCTTGTGAAGAATGACAAAGAAGATGGTGCATTAGGTGATTATGCGGTGGAATATGCGATATGAAATATGGGGTGGACCCATGGGAAAATCCTTTTTTGCCCCGCTCGCTATCCATAGAGTGTTGCGTGTGGATGACATTTATTTCCGGGAATCTGGTTATCATTACTTTGGAGTGGTTAGACCATGACTGGGGTCACATAAGCATGTTTTCCCTAGTTGCGACTAGGTATGCGTAGCCGTCCTAGGGAAAGCTCAAGGAGCCGGGTCCCTTGATGACAAGTGAGTCGAACAGGTCCGATAGAACTAATAGGGCATTGCTGGGACTGTCCTAATGTCCTCTTTGAAGGGCTTGTTCTAGTCGGGAGCCCATTTGTGGGAATGCATTTGAATGAAAGCAACAGAGAGTTTAAATAAAACTGTGCGTGTTGCCTCAGTATTCAGTCAGTGACGACGGCGAGGGCGAGTGAGACCCATTCTTTGGTCGGAAGTGCGATGGTGCTGGTGCCTACTGTGGTGGGCGGGTGGGACATGCTCTGTTTTGTTGGAATAGTTGCTTGCAACCTTTGCGGAGGAAGAATTAGATTCGCTCCTAGGAGTATCGTTCGGATGGATTTAAATCCAAATCCATTTCAGAATTATGATGAGCCTGAAACGCAGTAAATGTGGGGTGTCAAAACCTGAAAGTAGTAAATGTGGGGCCGAGGCCTGATACAGGACCAAAGCCCAAAAGCAGTAAATGTAGGGTCGAAGCCCCATGCGGGGCCGAAGTCCAATGTGGAGCTGAAGCCAAAAAGTAGTAAATGCAGGGCCGAAGCATGATGCGAGACTAAAGCCCCATGCGCCGAAGCCCAATGCAGTAAATGCGGGGCCGAAACCTAAAAGCAGTAAATACAAGGCCGAAGCTCGATGCGGGGCCAAAACCAAAAAGCAGTAAATGCAGGGCTGAAGCCCGATGCGAGGTCGAAGCCCAACACAATAAAATGCGGGGCTGAAGCCAAAAAGGAGTAAATACAAAGCCGAAGCCCGATGCAGTAATGCGGGGCCGAAGCTCGATGCAATAAATGCGGGGCCGGTACCCGATGTAGTAAATGCAGGGTCCGTGCCCGATGCAGTAAATGCGAGGCCGAAACCCGATGCGGGGCCGAAGCTTGATGCGAGACTGAAGCCCAATGCAGTAAATGTGGTGCCTAAGCCCAAAAGCAGTAAATGCAAGGCCAAAGCCCCATGCAGAGCTGAAGCCTGATGTGGGGCCGAATCCCAAAAACAGTAAATGTAGGGCCGAAGCCAAAAAGCAGTAAATGCAGGGCCGAAACTCGATGCGGGCCGAAGTCCAATGCAGTACAATGCGAGGCTGAAACCCAAAAGCAGTAAATGCAGGGCCAAAGCCCGATACAGGGCTAAAGCCCGATGCGAGGCTGAAGGCCAATGCAGTAAATGCGGGGCCAAAGCCCAATGCAGGGCTGAAGCCCAAAAGCAGTAAATGCGGGGCCAAAACCCCATGTAGAGCCAAAACCCGATGCGGGGCTGTAGCCCCAAGTAGTAAATGAGAGGCCGAAACTTGATGCGGGCCAAAGCCCCAAAGCAGTAAATGCAGGGTCAAAGCCCAATGCGGGGCCAAAGTCCGATGCAATAAATGTGCTGCCGAAGCCTAAAAGCAGTAAATGCAGGCTCGATAGGAAAGTGCCAGACATGCAAAAGTAAAAGTCAATGATGGGGAATAGCGCAGGGCGCTGCAAAGCGGTGACTCTAATTTGCTTGCGATCTTTGTGGAGGGAGGGTGGGAACTCAGTGTCGAAATTCCAAGGAGTTTGACGAGAGACGTTTGCTGTCTCAATTGTGGTTGTTCAGTGTTCAGGCTACCTTCTTGTTGGGGATTTCCTGCAATGCAAGAAGGAAACAATGAAGGAGCATGAACTTTTCACAATTTCAATGCAAGGGTGTAGGGAAGCGAACTAGCCTGGTAGGCGTCGTACGAGCTCGTTGAGGGACATGCACAGGGTTCGTCGAGTGCATGTGCATAAGCGAGGTGGAGACGTGCTCGCACGACGCAGAAGGATGCGCTCAGTTGAGTTGGTAGACGTGTGTGCTCAGTCACGTGGTGACATGCTTGGTTGTAATGCGGGTTGGGTGGCCGGGATGAACGGCTTTTGGTCACAGCACGTCTCGTCATGAAGAGGTGAAGATCGCAGGTGGTCTACCCGCAAAGGTGGGCACAACTCGCCTATCGTGCAAAAGTGTTAGCTTTTATGGAAAACAATAAATGAATAGGATGCATGCGATGCGTGTGGTTTCAAAAGCTAATGTTGTCATTTACATTGACTTGAAAGGTTCAAAATACAATGTAAATTTTGTAAAATAAAGCCCTAAGTGGTTCTTCCACCACACTCGGAGTTTGAGCGAGCACAGCTTAGGAAAGCACCGGTTCTAGGCGAGGGCCTTGCAGAGACATCTATACTAAAATGCATGTGTAGGCCCCTGCGAGCCCTCTTCCTAGATCTCTCTAGGGTGGCGTTCGTTCAAGCGAGCTCCTGATCGCATCTCTGTAGTTCGGCACGGGTCTGAGTGAGCTCCCTCTAGGGTTATGGTTGGCCGACGATTTCCTCATTCTATGGCAGGTCGGTGAGGTCTTCGTGAGCTGACGAACTCTATCGAGGCGCGAGCAGGAGGCTGAGCAAGGCGTCCCTTACCAAGACGGCAGGAAAATCCGCTTAGGACTCATCAAAGTGAATGACATCCTAGTTTTTTTTTTTAAATTGCATTATGCATGTGTGCGAAGAAAGTAAATGCCCACGGCGTAATAGAAATTACAAGGTACATGTACACCGCTCTTGAAATGGAAAAGACTCAAGTGGCTCGCAGGCTAACTCGATGGACTGTTGTCGTTGTCGGGTAGAAGACTTGCATGGAAGCATAGCACGATGCATGATTTGGTGCTACAGGGACCATGCTTTCTAGGGATGGGAGCCCCCGACTCAAGGGTGTCAATTCCTTGAAATCTAGCGGGATTCTTTTCAAGGCTTAAGCGACAGTCGAACGGTGCACTGTACCCCTACTTCAAACCCTCGTCTAACCTGGATTGCCTAAAACCGATCTTGGGATGCGACCCATAGGTACCTAGTGCTAGCGTTATATGCAATGTAAGTGCTTTAAATAAAAGTGCGTGAAGTAGATAAGCGGGACAATTGCAGAAAGTGGTAAATGAACATGAAAGCAAGCAAGCAGAAACGAGCCCGAACCCACTAAGTATGTTCGCAGCGGAGTCGCCAAGCTGTACGGACCCGAATGTGGACTCTCGTCAGGGACCGCATGCACGCTTTTGGATCGCACGGCTTGGGAGTGTTCACCTTCCTGGGGATGCATGATGGACAAGCGTGAGAAGGAGTCGCTGTGCGCGCCCAAATTTCGTCTCGTCGGGGCACGCATGCGCGCGCCTAAATGCAATGCGGCTTGGGAGTGTCCACCTTCCCGGGAACGCGCGACGGACGTACGTGAGAAGGAGTCGCCACTACCTATTTAAGACCCGAGGGTCGAGGGGTATGGATACACCTAATATGCTAAGGCAATGGTCTTGTACGGAACCGGAAATTCCGAATTCGGGAGTTCTATTACGTGTGGGCCTATATCCCACACGCCCTTTCGGTACTCTAGCTTGCTAGGCTTACCATTTTATTTATTTACCGCATGATTTAGGGTCGCACTCGACTCGCCTGTTTTGACATCGTAAATTCGAAGAGACACTTGAACCGACCACTCTCCGACCGGGATTATTACATGAATAAACATACATCATAAACCATTACATTGTTCTCTCAAATAAATAAAAGACAAGCTAAAATGACTAAATCCCGGTCGGTTCGCATTCGGCCATTATTTCACTCATGCTCACCGTATGTTTTGGAAAAGATCGAAAATTAAATTAAATGCGCACTCGGTGTATGGGGGCATTTGACCCCGTGATCGACGGTTATGGGTATTGGACCCAGTGTGAATCGAGTCCTAAAGGATTGGGCTCGATTCGCATAACAAACAAGTGCAAAAATGTAATAAGCAAGCTCAAATAAATAAACAATGGGTTTTTTTGTTATCGCCGAATTTACGTGAATTAACTGATTATTAACCGGGGTATCTTGGCATACAAATCCTACCTTAAAACAAACAAAAGGATTAATGGATAGGGCATGTAGCATTCGGCGTTATTTTATCGGACCCAACAGACATGATATCTGTAGTCAAGTCCTGAATGTGTGGGTTATTTTTAGATTATTTTGTATCGTGACAATATGACTTTTACAGATTAAGAGTATTTTCACCTAAAACCCAAACCCAAACCCTCTGCTTGACTATTTACCCATGTTTGATTAAGCCGAGTTTGTGATTAATTTGTTTTCCCGTGTTTTTACCCATTCTATGCACAACCTTCGCTAGGATGACGGCGAGATAAGAACCGATAGTCATGCCCTTGAATCAAGAAATGTGTGTGTGCATACAAAAACAAGATTACGTTGTAGGTATCTCGGTGCTTTTGAAATTTTGAATTTTTTTAAAAGGGCATGGCTAACAGTTCTTGAATTGTCGACGCGATTATAGATTATTAATCGGTTCGTGCAATTCATTTAAAGGAGTCAAGTGGTTTAATTTAGCCAAATTTAGTGTCCCGATTATCCCATGTGTGGACTTTTATGTTAATTAGAAATTTACCGAATGCTTTAGTCTACGGATTTCGAGCCGTTGGAATGGCCATTGGTGGGCCGCCCAATAAACTCTAATTTCCGACCGCCTTGGGGTTAAATCCAATTTTTAGTCAACTTTACGTAGTTAAACCGATTCATGTAAGGTTTTAATCAAAGACACATTCAAACATCCCAATCACACGAATATGGACAAAATAATCACAAGTAAATTAATTCGTCGGTTTTAAGTCCAAGTGATTAATTATACCATTTTGATGTATCATTTGCCTTAGAAATTAGGAATTTATGATGTGATTTATTTAAATCTAACACATTTAACCTACGATTTATCGTTCGATCAAAACTAAACATGAAATACGGCTGCATGCAAACATATATCAATCACGACCATAACACGCATTTTATAAATTCCTCAAGGATCGAATTAAAATAATTTTGAAAGAACAGAGACTGATTTGAAAATTCGGTTAAAAATCCCTGGGACTGATTTGAGACAACTTGAAAAGTTCCCTGGACTAATTTGGAACGTTTGAAAAGTTTTGTGGCTGAATGGGAATTAAAAATGATCCGAGACCTGATTGAAACAGATTTGAAAGTTTGGGACTGATCTGGAAAAAGAAAAAAAAGAATCACAGGGACTTAACTGAAACGAATTAAAAAGTTCCCGGGCTTATTTGAATTTTCTGGGAAGTTCACTGGCTGAATTGAAAAATGCTGAAAATGGCTAGAGTTCAACTGAAACAAATCTGAAAATTTCGGGCTGATCTGCAAACGGTGAAAAAGAGCTGCAAGGACTGAGCTGAAACATTTTGAAAACTTATAAAACCAAACTTGAAAATGGTCCTGCTCATCATCACGGTTTGAAAGACTTACTTTATCTTTTGTTTCCTGGGTTATCGCGCAATCACATTAAGGGGGAGTCCTAGACATACCACTAGAATCGAAGAATTATACCTTATCCTAGGAGATTCCTGGGATCGATTAGCTTGGAAGATCCCACGACAACCATGGACCTAGGTGGCTTTCAAATCTAGTCTCAACCTAAGCCTAGGTAAGTCTCCCCGTCATCTTCGAGCCCCACTGATATTGGCCTAATATCTTCTTGTCTCGCCACCTTTCCTCTCGTGAGACATGCAAGAAAACAAGAAGAGAACGAGGAGGAAGAGAAAAAGAGGAAATACAACTCCGAAGGACTTGAGCCAACCTGAGACGAGCAAACATAAAAGAAAACAATAGACGATGATGAAACATGAAATTCGAAACAATCCCAAAACCCAAACAAGTTATCCAATATGATCTATTATATATTCATTGTACAGACCCGAATGTGGACTCTCGTCGGGGCCAGCATTGCGCGCTTTTGGATCGCGCGGCTTGGTCGGAACGTCCACCTTCCCGTGGGGACGCGCGTCGGACACGCGTGAGAGAAGGAGTCGCCACTTATCATTTTACGACCCGACGGTCGAGGGCGGATAAGTTACCCGGGTCTAGGGGTATGGAACACCTAGTTTGTTGTTAAGGCATTGGTCTGTGCGGAACCGGAAAGTCCGTGTTCGGGGGTTCATGTTACGTGCGGGCCTATATCCCGCACGCCCTTTCGGTACTCTGGTTTGCTAGGTTTGCATGTTTTATTATTTACCGCGTGAATTAAGCTGCACTCGGCTCGCACGTTTTGACACCGGAGATTCGATGAACCAAACGATGTCGGTTGAGAAGCCGAGAGAGAAGTAAATCTATATGTCAGGGAATTGGTTCACAATCTTGCGTTACAGTTCATCGAACCATGGAGGTTGAATCCCTGCGTGAACCAGAACCGCGAGATCTTGGATTTACTTGTGTCTGGGCAAGCACTAGACCGATTCGATTAATTCGACTCTCGGACCGTTCGCTCACCGACTGGAATTCTTACAGAATAAATGTACAAAATAAAATCCTTACAATACTCTCGAAAACAATAAATACAAATTACAAAAGGGTCGAATTCCAGTCGTTTCGCGTTCGGTTATTATTCCACTCTAACTCACAGTGAGCTTAGGGAAAAGACCGAAGAACTGAAATTCAATGGACGCTCTCACTGAATAGGGCGTTGGACCCTGTGAGTGTTGATTAGGGTGTTGAACCCCGTGCTCGATGATTAGGGTGTTGAACCCTAATATTATTCGGCCTAAGGATCAGGCTCGACCCGCATGGCAAACAGGTGCGGAAAGATAACACGCAGCAGGTTAATAACAGACAAGGTGTTTGTTATTTGTCGTGTTTACGTGTTTTAACAAGTTGTTAATCCGGGGTATTTTGGCATGCAAATCCTACCCTAGATAAACAAACACGTGCCAATGTTTTAGCATTCGGCTTTGTTTTGAGAACTTGACGAAGAGAGTCAAATCTCAGGTGTGTGGATTGCTTTTACAGTTGTTCTGTATTGTGACACTGAATCACCACTGAATTAACCAAACTCGTGTTTTGACTCTAGATTTGGAATCTAGAATTCCTCCTAACCCTTATCTAGTGTTAGGTTAGGTCGAGTGGAAGGTTAATCAACATTTTTTTGCATGTTTTCTGACAGAGATAACCATTCTAGTTGCCCGAGTCTATGTTAGGATAACAGAAACTCATCAGTTAGATAAGAAAGGGCTATGCAGATGAACCTGCGCCTGAATAGGTAGCCCATTCTTATCCCGTACTGTAGTGTTTCTGTCATGCTAACCCTAAAGGTGCCGCTGAATTGTGAAAAGACGATTTTGCCCTTTATTTGAAAATTGTTTTCAGAAAAGGGGAAAACATCGCAGTGCGGGCCGCCTCGGCCTGTAGCCGGTGTCAACCAAATCCCTGGATCATCCAGGGTTATGCAAGAACCCCGGAAAAGCCAAGGAACCGGTCGATCTGCCCGGAAGTGATCTAGAAAGATCTTCTGTATCGTGACCTAAGCTACCTGAAATCAGGTAAAAACTCAAGTTGAGACACAGAAGCCCTTTTTAGACGTCCATGCTACATCGGACCGCATGTTTCGGGTTTTGAAATTGATAAGTTTGAAAAGGGCACCAACGTCCTTTGACGACTCGTCGACGCGAGTTATCAGTTAATGTCCAATTCGGGTAAACTTTATCAGTGTGAAGTGGGTTTAATCATGTGAGCGTCCCGATTAACCCGTTTGTGGAATTAATGCTTAAGGGTTGTGCCGAATGCATTAATTATGAAAACGATTCGTGATTCGACGACCAAGACGATTCCATAAGGATCGAGGATAATTTGGTCCAATAACCGAAACTACCCTCGTAACCGAATGGACCCGAATGAGTCATCGATACTCAAATCCATGCATGTTATGTTCTGAAAAGACATTTTCATGCGATATCGTGACAATAATGTAAATTGTAAATTACACGAAAGCCGAGAACGGACTCAAAACGGGAAGAGGAAGCCTTATGCAACCCGTACGAGTCTAAGAGGCTCTCAGTTACTTCTCCTTGGAGATAGCCGAGAGGTCCCATGGCCCTAATGGGGTTCCACGAGGTTTCCCCGTCTCATTTCAAATCATTCCTCGCATGCTTAAACGTCAAACATAATAAATGACACGATTAAACGAAAGTCGGTATTGCCATGATTTGAATAACGCATTCGAACATGCAAACATGCACAAACAAGTTATTTAAGGAATCGATAAAACAATACCGACTTCATGTGCGTGAGAAAATACGATGAAACTCGGGAATCAAGCTTGGATCGGGTCAAGAAGATCGTTCCTTGCCCGAAAGGAGCAAGAGAGCATTCGGTCGCCTCCCTTGGAGGGAAATCCGTGAGCTCTTTGCCTTTCCCGGGTCGGGATGTTCTTCTCGACTACGATCCAAGTGTTTCCCGACATGCTAGCATATAAATCGAGGATAAATATGCATGGTATAACATGGAAAGTGCATAAAGATTAAAACTTGGAAATAAAACATACATAAAACCCCTTATAACTCCATAAACACAATGAGAATGTAAAAGTCCTAGCTCCTCTAAGTCGGGAATGGCCATACCTAGTCCCGAGATGCGGGATGGGACCTTCAAGAGTCGGGTTGGACCGTTGATGGGTCGGATTTGGGCTGTTTTCGTTGAACAGACCCGAATGGCATCAAACAGACCCGGCTGAAATACTGGACAGACCCGAGTGGCACAAGTCGGGTCGGACGTCGCCACGGAGGTTCCCGATGGAATTTTGAGGCAAGGTCAGTGTCTCCTGACTCCTAACTGACCCCCGGAGGTGACTGTGGTGGTCGTTTGGTCCCAGAGTTATCGGGTCGACCCGTATAGCCCTGCAAAGATCACGGAAAACCGAGCATGTCTGGAAATTCGGACCCGTCTGGCACCAGTCGGGTCGGACATCGCCACGGAGGCTCCCGATGGAATTTTTGAGCAAGGTCAACGGCTCCCGACTGCTAACTCACCTCTGGAGGTGGCCGTGATGGTCGTTTTCCGAAAAGAGTCTCGGATCGACCCGATCTGCAAGAAAACCGCACAAACAGTCAGAAATTTCGACCCGACTGGGCAGTCGGGCTGTTTCTTCTTCCTGGGGTTAAACCGACGGGTTTTGCTTGGATTTCTTGACTCCTTGACACCCTAGGGTTGTGTGGGGAGGTGATTGATGGGTTTTGGTAGCTCAAACCGACTTGGAAAGGCTTGAAACCCGGTTTGACAGTTTTTTACCCGTGAAGGACCAAATCTGTCCAGATTTTGTTCAAGGCTGGTTCTATGGCTTAGAGGCTTCAAACTTAAAATCTAAGTTCAGAAATGGATAGAGGGGGTCAAAAACATGTGGGATATGAAGTTTGGTAAAGTTTGGATTTAAGCCGGGATGGATTCCGACTTAAGACTTTGCCCGGTTTTGCTTGGTTTTGCTTGCTGGAAATAGCTGAAGATTGCTGCGGTTTGCTATGGAGTTTGAGAGCTTTTGGAGAGTGAGAAATGCTAGAGAGAGAGTCCTTGAAGGTCCCCCCCTAAGTTAATGACTTAGAAAGTATATATAGGCTATGCTTAAGTGCAATTAAGTGTGAAAAGTGCAATTAAGGGGCATGGATTAGGAGATCCGAATTTGTTTAATGAAGGAAGAAGATATTCTTGCAAGTGGCATTGATGGAGAAGAGATAAAACATTAATGAGCATTGATGGGGAGTTGGAGTGCAAGAATGAAACACTTAGATATTTTAGGGGATAAGTGTGCAAGTTGTCTTCTTATCTTCATGGAGATGAAGAAGACCAAGGAGAGGACACCTAGGGCAAGGATGGGGCGGCTAGGCCTAATCCGTGGGTCCCACGACCTAAGAGAAGAATCCGGGAGAAAGCTCGGGTCTCGATTGGTCGCGTATTCGAAGTTCGTGGTTCGTGATTGAACGTTGAATTGTCGATCTGCGCGAGAAAACGGGTTTAATGAGCCTTAGATTGGCATTTTTCATGGAGAAATGTCCCGAAAGCATATGAGGCTCGGAAGCCGGTTTTGCTCATTACAGATGACCAGAGCGAAGTCGTCCGCTTCTGACAGCATATCTTGTGTCTGCATCTCACGTTGGTCATTTTGACATCAATTGTCAGACAACGTGAACAATTATCCCTTAAGCCGGTAATGCTAACGTGGGGTCGGAGACGTCCTAGGAGGTCGAAACTGGATTTCTCAGGATGACTTCTGAGTTGCTTAGGCACTCCAGAGATTACTGTAATCTCTGTTTGTCAAGGTCAGACCTCCAAGGACTTGAAGAGTGTATCTGAGACCTCTAAAGCACTGTTCGAGAGATCTATATGAGTTGTGTGATTTATTCCGACGATTCCACATTGAGCCTTGAGAAGGCTAGCATTGTGTAACGTAAGCACTCGGCATCAAGTTTCCCCAAAGAGGACCTCCGGATATGGATTTCCGCTGAAAATGGTCATTTCCGCTCCTCGGAGGTTACTCGGGAAACCGTGAAGGGTTTTGCCGTCTGTTTTGCCCCATTGTGAATGTCTGCTAGAGTTTTCTGGGCAATGCGGTATGAACTTCATTTGCCGTAATTCCATCAGACCGTTCTCCGGCTATACTCTTCTGAAGAGGGGTATGCTTGTTTTGCCGTTCGGAAGTCATTAGAGGTATCTGTGTGACTTCCAAGAAACAATCTGAAGCATTATTCATGCTCTATGTGCTGATGGGGCATGGCCGCGTCTGATATTTGGCATTAACTTTTCTCCAGGAAACCGGCATTTTTGGACTTCCACTGAAAAGTTGTCTGTATACAGAAAGTTGTTCTGTATAGAGCAGATGATTTGCAAAATGCCTTTGGGGACACTTTTCATCTATTTGGCATTGAAGTGGATTTTTGGAGTCCAATATTGGCTATCTTCCGATGACCGAGCGAACTATCGGAAAATAGTACCGTCCATGTGATATACTGAAAATGCCGGTTTTGGACATTGTTGGATTCTTTGGTCGCTCTGTTGCCCTTTGGTGACCCCTAGAGTTCTTTTGTCATGTCCATGGGCCGTTTGCTCAATTTTGCCAACTTGAGGATGAATAGTGATTTCTCGCTCTGCCGAGCCGTTTTCTGTGTTCTGCTCAAGTCGTGGCTTGGATCATTGCTAATATCATTGTTTGGAATGGTGAGCCAAAATGGGGTGCTGACAGCTTGCCCCTCTTTGACTGCTTGCTCGAGTAGAGGATGCAATCAAAGATTTCAAAAGCACCCCAGTTTGATAGCAATGATCAAGGTGGAATTTCCTATATGTCCCTCTCCTTTTTGCTTTGGATATGTAGGATGTTGTACCTAATAAAAGGGAATACGGTGAGATGCGCACAATAGACATGTAGAGTTCGAAACAAAGCTGAAACAGGCAATTAAAGTCAGGACTGACCCGACGGGGATTGACCCCAATGCAAGAAAAGTAGTCGGGACTGACCCGAAGGGAACTGACCCCAATGCAAGAAAAGTAGTCGTGCAAGAAAAGTAGTCGGGACTGACCCCAATGCAAGAAAAGTAGTCGTGCAAGAAAAGTAGTCGTGCAAGAAAAGTAGTCGGGACTGACCCGAAGGGGACTAACCCCAATGCAAGAAAAGTGGTCGTGCAAGAAAAGTAGTCGTGCAAGAAAAATAGTCGGGACTGACTCGAAGGGGACTGACCCCAATGCAAGAAAAGTAGTCGGGACTGACCCGAAGGGGTTTGCAATATGCACGGGGCGCATACCGAATGAACTGCATAGTTCAAAGGCGCCTACCCGGTGGACTTGCGAGGTGCACGAGCGCTTGCTCGGCGGGTTTGCAATATGCACGGGGCGCATACCGAATGAACTGCATGGTTCAAAGGCGCCTACCCGGTGGACTTGCGATGTGCACTGCAATCCTGAGAGGGTGCACGCTAATTAAAGTGCATTGCGGAAATAAATGTGCACTGCAATCCTGAGAGGGTGCACGCTAATTAAAGTGCATTGCGGAAATAAATGTGCACTGCAGTCCTGAGAGGGTGCACGCTAATTAAAGTGCATTGCGGAAATAAATGTGCACTGCAGTCCTGAGAGGGTGCACGCTAATTAAAGTGCATTGCGGAAATAAATGTGCACTGCAGTCGTGAGAGGGTGCACGCTAATTAAAGTGCATTGCGGAAATAAATGTGCACTGCAGTCCTGAGAGGGTGCACGCTAATTAAAGTGCATTGCGGAAATAAATGTGCACTGCAATCCTGAGAGGGTGCACGCTAATTAAAGTGCATTGCGGAAATAAATGTGCACTGCAGTCCTGAGAGGGTGCACGCTAATGTGCACTGCAATCCTGAGAGGGTGCACGCTAATTAAAGTGCATTGCGGAAATAAATGTGCACTGCAGTCCTGAGAGGGTGCACGCTAATTAAAGTGCATTGCGGAAATAAATGTGCGCGAAGTAAACGCAAACACTGAGGAGTAGTGTGAGGTGTGGAAGGAATCATTGTGTTTCTTCCCTCGTTGATTTCGTCCATGTCGCAATCGATGCTGTGGTAGGACGTTTCATTGCTCGCCAACTGATTGCGATGTAACTGAGTGCCTGGAGTGTTATCCTGAAGGTCTCTCTTCGGATTTAGACTGTAGTCTTTGGCATAAGACAGACATGCATTCGTCGAAGAGAAACTCTTTTCGGGGTTCAAATCCTGCTTCCTGCATCTAGAATCAAAAGGGCTAATAGTGGTTGTCAATCCTACTCTATAGCCATAATGAAGATGTATAAAGAAGTCTGAATAATAATGCTTTGGGGATTTGAACATGATGACCATTTAAAGGGGTGGTCGTTTCCCGCTAAATTGTGACTCGACAGAAAGGCTTATGTTTACAGAACGGGCATGACCCGTAGAATTTGCATTAGGGAAAACGGAGGGATTTTGGGATCCTCCACATCAAGGATACGACGATTCGACTGCATGTCGAAACGTGTCTTGTGCTGTGAGAGTCAAAGAGAGTTTGCTTGCATCGGAGACCGCCAAACTACTACTTGTTGTCGCTTCACACTGAGTGTAGCTGTCATTTCATAGTCGAGCTGCCGAAGGCCCCTAACTTTTGCCTAGGTCGCAAGATGCGTGACGACCTAGCGGGGTATTCTTTTAGACTCTTCTCTCATTTAGAGCTCACCTTTTGCTATGACCGTCCCACTTGGATCTGGTCATACCTCTCGGTTCCTCTAATTTTTGCCTAGAGCACCCTTTCGGGTTTTCACTCTAGCGAGGATTTCGTTTTGTACTCTCCTTTTGCCACGGTCCCCCTTTGGCGGGATTTTAAACCGTGCCCCTCATTCCCTAATTTTTGCCCAGGCCGCCTCAAAGAGGTTTTCAACCTAGCGGGAGATTTATTATTTTTCTCTCAGGACAAGTTCAGAGAAAGGGGAAGAGCAGAAACGGGGAGTGTATTAATAAGCAAAAATGAAAGTGCTGGGAGATTGTACATGCGAAGAAAGTTAAAAAAATGTAATGTTCATTTGAGGAAAACGTCCACAGTGGAATGAGAGAAACACCATCACGGATAGTATTTCTTGAGTGTATCAGCGTTGACCGGAAGAGCGTTCTTGTTCCCGTCCATATCATTGAGAATGATTGCCCCCCCGTCAAAGACTTCTTTAACAATGAAGGGACCGTCGTATTTGTAAGCAAACTTGCCCCTGGAATCAGGGGCGATATGCAAAACTTTCCGCAGGACGAGGTCGCCGGGGCTGAACTCGCGGGGACGAACTTTCTTGTTAAAAGCTCGGGCCATTCTTTGCTGATAGCACTGACCGTGGCAAAGTGCTGTTAGCCGCCTCTCATCAATGAGATTGAGCTGTTCGTAGCGTTGCTTCGCCCACTCTGCTTCCTTGAGCTTGGACTCGGCAAGGATCCTCATAGAGGGGATCTCTACTTCGATTGGAAGAACTGCTTCCATGCCGTAGACCAAAGAATATGGGGTTGATCCAGTGGACGAGCGGATAGAGGTCCGATACGCCAAGAGTGCGAACGGGAGCATCTCGTGCCAGTCTCTGTAATTAACTGTCATCTTTTCAATGATTTTCTTTATGTTCTTATTTGCTGCCTCTACCGCGCCGTTCATTTGCGGACGATACGGAGAGGAGTTGCGGTGTAGAATCTTGAACTGTGCACAGAGCTCGTCAATGAGCTTATTATTCAAATTCTTGGCGTTGTCTGTCACAATTGTCGCAGGGACCCCATAACGTGCGATAATGTCGCGTCTGAGGAAACGTGCCACGGTTTTTGCAGTGACCGATGCAAGGGTGATAGCTTCGATCCATTTGGTGAAGTAATCGATAGCTACCAATATGTACAAGTGCCCATTGGATGCTTTGGGGTTAATAGGACCAATCACGTCCATGCCCCACATTGAAAAGGGCCACGGAGCAGCCATTGGATGCAGCTCGTTGGGTGGTGCTCTGATCTGATTTGCGTAAACTTGACACAAGTGACAATGCCTGACATGTTTGACGCAGTCAGTCTCCATGGTGGACCAGAAATACCCAAGTCGCATGAGCTTCTTTGCTAGCATGAGCCCGTTCATTTGAGGTCCGCAATTTCCCTCGTGCACTTCTTCCATGAGGCGTTGTGCCTCATTCTCATCAACACACCGAAGCAGTGTGGCATCGAATGAACGGCGGTAAAGGGTTTCACCACTCAGGAAAAAATTTGCCGCAATGCGCCGAAGAGTCCTCCGGTCATGTCGATCGGTGAATGCTGGGGATTGACCCGTTTGTAGCAAGTGTTTAATGTCTGCGTACCACGGTTTGCCGTCGACAGCATCGATTACATCGCAATGGGAAGGACCCTGAGCAATCTCAAACTCGAGGGGCTCGATGAGATTCTCTTTTGTGATGCTAACCATGGAAGCAAGTGTTGCGAGTGCATCGGCGAATTGGTTCTTCATGCGCGGTGTGTATGTAAATGAGATGTCCTTGAAGTTTTCTGTCAAGTCTTCAAGGTACTCATGATATGGCACCAGTTTTGGATCTTTCGCCTTCCACTGTTTGAGTGTCTGAAAGATTGTGAGCATGGAATCTCCAAACACTTCAAGCGCCTTGACTTTGAGGTCGATTGCAGCCTGCAAGCCGAGGATACATGCCTCATATTCGACTATGTTGTTGGTGCAGGGGAAATCAATCTTCGCTGCAACAGGAAAATGACGCCCTTCCGGGGATATCAGCACTGCGCCAATCCCTGATCCGGTGGAATTGACTGCCCCATCGAAATACATCTTCCATCTGGTTACTTCCTCCTCACCACTCATTTGGAGGATTTTTTCGTCTGGGAAGTCAGAGTCGATCGGTGTGTCATCGACAATCGGGAACTCTGCTAGATGATCTGCTATCGCTTGGCCCTTGATTGATGTGCGCGACACATATTCGATGTCGTACTCCGCCAGTTGGCAACGCCATTTTGCTATATTCCTCATGGAGGACGGAGTGCTAAGTAGATATTTCAAAGGGTTTGTCTTCGACAGCAGGCGAATAGTATGGTAGAGAGTGTATTGCCGGAGCCTCTGCATGACCCACACAAGTGCGCAACACATTTTCTCTATCTCAGGGTAGTTGGACTCCCCTTCAGTGAACTTTTTGCTTAAATAATAAATTGCTCGCTCTGCGTGAGATGACTCGTCCTTTTGCCCTAACATGCATCCGATGGATTGTCGGCGCACCGTCAAGTACAAAATGAGAGGACGATCAGGTGAAGGTGGAACTAACACCGGCGGCTGAATTAGATATGCCTTGATGGTATCAAAAGCTTTCTGACACTCATCATCCCATTCGACCGCTGCATTTTTGCGAAGCAGACGGAAGAGTGGTTGGCACTTGTTTGTCAAATTTGCAATGAAACGCGCGATGTAATTCAGTTGTCCTAAGAAGCTCCTCACTTCGCGCACTGTCGACGGAGGGGGTAATTCCATGATCGCTTTAACTTTGTCAGGATCGACCTTGATGCCTTCCTCACTAACTATAAACCCTAACAATTTCCCTGACTTGACGCCAAATGTGCATTTTGCTGGGTTAAGTCGGAGTTTGTATTTCTTGAGGCGGTTGAACAATCGTTTGAGGTTAACCAAATGATCTTCTCCTTCTTTGGACTTCGCGATCATGTCGTCGACATAGACCTCGATCCCTTTATGCATCATGTCATGAAAGAGAGTGACCATTGCCCGTTGATAGGTCGCCCCGGCATTTTTGAGACCGAAAGGCATGACCTTGTAGCAAAATGTACCCCACATCGTGATGAATGTGGTCTTGACTTTGTCTTCTTCGGCCATTTGAATCTGATTGTATCCAGAGAAACCGTCCATGAAGGAGAATTGTGTGTGGCGCGCTGTATTGTCCACCAAGACATCGATGTGTGGCAGCGAAAAATTATCCTTTGGGCTAGCCCTATTGAGATCTCGGTAGTCGATGCAGACTTTGACTTTCCCATTTTTCTTCTCCACTGGAACAATGTTCGCTACCCATTCAGAGTAATTGCATACCTCCAAGAATCCCGCATCTACTTGCTTGATGACTTCTTCCTTAATGCATAAGAGAAGGTCAGCTCGTTGACGTCGCAAGTGTTGGCGTTTGGGTGGGAATCTTTCAGTATCGAGTGGGAGGAAATGCCTCACGATTGAGGGGTCTAGGCCTGGCATATCGGCGTAGGACCAAGCAAAGACCTCCTGATACTCTGTCAAGAAGTCGATCATTCGGGCCCTCTGTGCAGGGTCGAGCCCCGTTCCGATTCTAAGGGTGCGTGGTTCGTCTGCCTTGCCTATGTTGATGTCTTCGGTTGGCTCGACGGAAGTGAGTTGATGGTTTTCGAGACGATGCAAACTCTCTTCTATCTCGGGCACGCGACCGTCCTCGTCAAGTCCTTCCCCGAAGTATATGGGTAGGGACTTTCCGAGATGTGTTTCGAGTGAATCCGAATCGTTATATCCATGATTTGGATTCGATTGGAGCACATCGGCAACTATGGCCGAGTAGAGCGGAATTGAAGTCCAGTTGGTAAGCTCCTCATCTTCCTGCACAGGGCGGATATGAACCTTAGAAGATGTCTCCTCAGTGACGGCATATATGGCTGGCAAAGCCAAAAACGCTTCAACTGCATCCGAAGAGAAGTCATCTGTTTCCGTGATCGAGTTCTCTGAGGTGCCTCTCATGATTTGTGGTGGTGTTGCAAAAAACTGTGAGAGTGGTGGAAACGGCATGCTCCTATAGAGCTTCTCATAATGTGCAACAAGGCGGTGTAGATGTTTTCCACGACGAGCTTGCATGATCTCATGGCAGGAGGGGCGAAAGCCCAGTCCCCTCCTATTGCGGTATTCCTCCATTTCAATCGGTCGAAGGATTCCCTGTGCACGTGCCCCGAGTCCAGTTCCAGGGACATAATTGTTCTTCAAGAGAACCTTTCCAATCATCCGATCAGTTCGTGATGGACTGACCTCTCCGTAATCTCGAATTACGGAGATCACGTCGAAAGAATGGAAGGGAAGATTCTGATCTTCTCCAATGCTAATATAAGGGATGGTCGTTTCTTTATAGACTGCATAATCTTCCTCGCCATTGACAGTGATGAGTTTGCCTTCGGCAAAGAATTTCAACTTCTGGTGCAATGATGAAGGAACGGCGCCGGCGCGTGAATCCATGGCCTTCCAAGTAGGAGACTAAAAGCATTGGGTATTTCCAGGATCTGGAAGGTAATAGAGAATGAGCAAGGACCCACATCGATTAGGAGATCAATTTCGCCGTTCACCACTCTCTTAGAGCCGTCAAAGGCTCGAACGGTGGTCTTGCTTGCACGAATGCGACTCATGTCCACGTTCATCTGTTTCAACGTGGAGACGGGGCAAACGTTAAGAGCAGAGCCGTTGTCGATCATGACTCGACCAACGACGTGGTTGTTGCACTTGCAAACTATGTGCAATGCCCGCAAGTGTCCTTGTCCTTCCGTGGGAATTTCGTCTTCCGAAATGGAAATCTGATTCGAGAAAATAGAATTCACCGTCTCCTCGATTCTATTCGGTGCAGTATCTTTCGGGACTTGTGCCGCAGTGAGAACTTTCAGCAAAGCGTTCCGATGAGGTTCGGAGTTTAAAAGCAATGCGAGCAACGATATATGAGCTGGTGACTTGCTCATTTGCTCGACCACTTTGTATTCGCTTGCTTTGATCACCTTCATGAAATCTTCGGCTTCTTGATCGGTGACCTTCTTTGTAGAGAATGACACGGCTTTTGGAGCGATTGAGAACTCAATAGCGGGAGCCTTTCCTTTGTCAACAGGCTCTGGACCCTGATAAACCCGTCCCGAACGCGTGATTCCCATCGCGCTCATCTCTAGTTCTGCACTGGCAACCTCGCTCTCATATGTCCAGGGAACTCGACTATCGTGATAAGGCTCCTTTGCAGAAACTTCTATAACGAACGGGACGGGAGCGAATGCGACTTCTACTGGAGCATAGTTAATGGCAAATGGAGTTGAGGCCTTTTGCGTGTCTTCTTCCTCCTCAATAGCAGCAATGCTAATCATGTTCACAGAAGGTCCTGAACCTGATCCATGATCAGGAAGAGGATTTGCACGGACATTCGGCGGTTTCACCTCATTAAAGGAGATTTGTCTTGCATCAATCATCTCCTGAATTTTATCCCGGAGTCTCCAACAAGTGTCCAAGGTATGACCAGGAGCACCCTGATGAAATTCGCATCGAAGATTCTGGTTCTGCATGGACGGATCGAAACGGGGATTTGGTGCTTCTGTTTTGATCTTGTCGCCTGCCAGGAGCTGTCTGAATATGTGAGAGGGAGGAGCCGGTAAATTGGTGTATTGCTTGCGTGAACGCGGTTGAGCAGCACTTTCTTGTTGAGTTCTAGGAGCTGGGACACGTTGAGCCGGCTGAGGAGGTCTCGAAGCCGGGAGTCTAGCTTGTTGAACTTGAACAGGAGGGTACGGTTGCGGAGGTTGCGACTGGATAACAGTGGGCGGGGTTGAGAAATAAGCTTGCGGCGTTTGATGAGGTTGCACATACTGCACGGGATGCGCATATGGCTGAGAAATCGGTAATGCAGGGGTGTAGTCCACCGACATCGGGTGTGAAGCTTGATGCCCTGAATTGACGATGCCAATAGTCGCGTCTTTGCCTCTTCTGGATGTTCCGGCAGTTTGTTTCTTCGGTGTCTCTGTGTCTTTCTTCCTTGCCGGATCTTCAATTCTTCCTAACTTAACTCCCATGTCCAACTTCTTTCCTGCCTCAATCAGGTCTGAGAAAGAGGAAGTATGAGCCAGGAGATGTGAGTAATATGTGCCTCTGAGCGTAGAATGAAACAGTTGAACTTGCTGACGCTCAGTGATTGGAGGTATGTGCTTTGCCGCTTTTCCCCTCCATTCCGTTGCGTATGCTTCGAAAGTTTGACTTTCTTTCATCTCTGTCATGCTAAGATCAAGAAGAGTCGGAGGTGTCTCTGCACAGAATCGGTATTGGTCGAGGAATTTCTGAGAAAGATCTGTCCATGTAGGGATGTCGCCGGCTTTCAGGGTCATAAACCAATCTAGCGCCGATCCCGTAAGACTGTCTTGGAAAGTCTGGATGACAAATTCTTCGTAATCCCAATACGGAAGCATTTTGCTATGGTAGTGACGGAGATAATGCCGAGGGTCTTTAGTCCCATCGTACCTCTTAAAATCTGGAATTTTGATCTTAGGGGGTAACAACATGCCCGGAAAGAGATTCCAGTCACTGTCACCGAAGTCAGGACGAGACGTGCCTGCTTGGAGGGTTCGAATGGTTTCCTCCATTCTCTTCATTCTTTTCTCCTGTTCATTTTCAGGAGGAATGCTCGTCGGTAGAACTGCAGGTGCGGCATGAGTAGGCGTGTTTGGCTCAGTGGGAGGAATATTTAGAGGCGGTGGAGTTTGGTAGGAGAAGCTCATTTGGGTTTGTGGAGCTTGGAAGGAAAAAGGTTCCGTAGTGGGAGCAGGGATTTGCGTGATCGCGACTGGAGGAAGCGTCGGTGGTGGAACGGTATAAATTGGAGATTGAGTAGGCATGGTGAGCGGCGGCAAAGTGATCATTGCGGGCTCTGTTGATAGGAATGCCGTGGGTGGAAATGGCACTGATGTAGGAGCCGGTGGTGGTGGCATAGGATCACTGACTGGGCTGATTGTCGGCACATATGTCATTGCCGGAAAAGACATATCTTCGCTATCAGTCACATAAATAGGAGGGTCGATCGGATTCCGATGAACAGTTGTCCTGCGTTCAGGAGGCGGAGTGTGGCTCGAGGAAGCTCGGTTTTGATCCCGAAGCATAGCCATGAGCTCTGTCATATTGGTGTTCATGTTAGCAGCCAACTGATTAACGATCCCTTCAAGTGCAGCAAAACGTACGGGATCGACAACATTGGATGCCGCCTGTGCAGGAGAAGAGAAATGCGTTGGAATAGCACCGGAATACGCTGTAGATGCTGGGGATGATATCACGCGTGTGTCTTCCGGAATGGACTGTGCAGGCATCGGTGGCGCGTCTTGCTCCGAGATAACAGGTTGTTGCTCTTCGGCCATTTTTCCGCGTGCCCGAGTAGGGTATCGATGCAACGCCAGTTGTTAGTACCTGTATATGTGTAGGTGTATAAGTGCAATTGTTGTGTGTTAACCATCTTCGAGATGTAAATGACAATATATGAATGCATGAGATGTATGAGTTTAAAAACACTAATGCCATTACATCAGCTTGATTCACGTTTCTTAATTTACAAAGGCAGTCTGTTCAAAAGGAAACATAAACATTAAACCGCCAACTGTTACGACCCGTAGCTGAGTGAGCGCTACGCGGATTCTGTACAGGCAAAAACGCTCAGGAAATGAGCTCAAGGGTGGGAGATCCTGCGCGCTCTTGCCTGCGCTCGATCCAGCGTAGCGTTCAAACGCGCTATCTCCCTGTCTTGGCCGGCTACGCGTGCACGAGTTTGAACCAACTCGCTCTGAAGCTCTCTGTGATCAGTGAGTTCTGCACGAATATCCACTAGCTCACAGCGAAGACGATCTCTTTCTGCCCTAATAACCTGCAACTTTGTGCGCGCGACTCCTCGGACTGAGCTCTCTGCATTTGAAATGTCTGCGTGCAATGTCGACAGCATCTGTGGCATGCGTAGCCGACGAACAGGTGCGAATCCATATGGATGGAACTGCATCACATACGCTGCTGTAGCTGCGAAAGCTCGCTCCTCGTCAGTGGGATGTTATGGGAAATACAGTTGCTGGACGATGCGCGTGCTCCATAAGCGTCGGACCTCTCTAACCCGTAGAATCCTATCCGGGAGTGAAATTGTGGTGTTTGCCCACCTGAAGCGGTGTGAAGTGCGATCTGCGTCTATAGGAATATCTTGTAGCCCACCGAGTTGTCTGATGACTCGGGATGGAAAGATAAGTGTGCTCCCCAAATGACTGATTAAGGGAAGTCCTATAACCGAAGGACATCCCATGATCATGGGACCGCCAGGATTCCAACGTGTAGTCCATAAAAACTGTGCTGGGGTGAGCTCTTCCATAAACCGCATCCAGTCGGTGTAGTTACGGTCGGAGGGTCGAAACACATGAAGTAAACGAGCGATGAGTGATCGTTCGTCAGTGATACATGAAAAAGGATGAGATAAGCCGAACGGTCTAATGTGTGCTAGAAGCCAAATCTGAAGCAAATGTGGAGATCCTCTCATTCTGCCCCGTCGATTCCCTCGTACATAGTCAAGAGACCGAATGGTCTCAGCCAAAACGGCTTCCACATAACTATGGCCTCCTACCACTTGGAGGATGACCTGAGCAAGTGCCCCGTCTGTGAAGTTCGACGAGTACGGGAATAGCATAGTCCCGAAGATGAGCAAAAGAAACCCGTGACAAGCGTCCCGCTGATAAGACTCTCCCGTGGCATTCAGAGCACTGGTTTGTATGAAATCTATGAGCCATGTAGTCCTAATGCTGTGCTCCCCTCCATACTGCAACTCGCAATGAACTTCTTCGTTGCGGAGACCTAAAAGGACGGCTAGTCTGTTCTGTATCGTGGCAAACTGGTTAGGCACCACGATGTCATGAATCGGTGTAGACAGCTGAAAAAGTGTCGCATATTCTTCTACTGTAGGGGCTAACTCTGTCCCATGAAAGCTAAAAACGGCTCGCTGAGTGTCCCAGAAACTAATAGCAGTTCTGAGTAGGGTCCAATCAACGGGAGAATCGGCGAGTAATGGTAGGTCTTGTACGGACCCGAATGTGGACTCTCGTCGGGGCCCGCATCGCGCGCTTTTGGATCGCGCGGCTTGGTCGGAACGTCCACCTTCCCGCGGGGGCGCGTGACGGACACGCGTGAGAGAAGGAGTCGCCACTTATCATTTTACGACCCGAAGGTCGAGGGCGGATAAGTTACCCGAGTCTAGGGGTATGGAACACCTAGTTGTTGTTAAGGCATTGGTCTCTACGGAACCGGAAAGTCCGTGTTCGGGGGTTCATGTTACGTGCGGGCCTATATCCCGCACGCCCTTTCGGTACTCTGGTTTGCTAGGCTTGCATGTTTTATTATTTACCGCGTGGATTAAGTTGCGCTCAGCTCGCACGTTTTGACACCGTAAACTCGATGAATTAAACGATGTCGGTTGAGAAGCCAAGAGAGAAGTAAATCTGTGTGTCAGGGAATTGGTTCACAATCTTGCGTTACAATTCATCGAACCATGGAGGTTGAATCCCTGCGTGAACCAAAACCGCGAGATCTTGGATTTACTTGTGTCTGGGCAAGCATTAGACCGATTCGATTAATTCGACTCTTGGACCGTTCGCTCACCGACTGGAATTCTTACAGAATAAATGTACAAAATAAAATCCTTACAATGCTCTCGAAAACAATAAATACAAATTACAAAAGGGTCGAATTCCAGTCGTTTTGCGTTCGGTTATTATTCCACTCTAACTCACCGTGAGTTTAGGGAAAAGACCGAAGAACTGAAATTCAATGGACGCTCTTACTGAATAGGGCGTTGGACCCTGTGACTGTTGATTAGGGTATTGGACCCTGTGCTCGATGATTAGGGCGTTGAACCCTAATATTATTCGGCCTAGGGATCAGGCTCGACCCGCATGGCAAACAGGTGCGGAAAGATAACACGCAACATGTTAATAACAGACAAAGTGTTTGTTATTGTCGTGTTTACGTGAATTAACAGATTATTAACCCAGGGGTGTTTTTGCAAGCAAATGCCATATGCTAAACAATCAAACATGTGCCAACGTTTTAGCATTCGGCTTTGTTTTGAGAACTTGACAAAGAGAGTCAAATCTCAAGTGTGTGGATCGCTTTTACAGTTGTTCTGTATTGTGACACTGAATTACCACTGAATTAACCAAACTCGTGTTTTGACTCTAGATTTGGAATCTAGAATTCCTCCTAACCATTATCTAGTGTTTGGTTAGGTCGAGTGAAAGGTTAATCAGCATTTCACAGGTTTTCTCACAGGGATCAACTGTTCTAGTTACCCGAGTCTATGTTAGGATAACAGAAACTCATCAGTTAGATAAGAAAAGGCTATGCAGATGAACCTGCACCTGAACAGGTAGCCCGTTCTTATCCCGTACTGTAGTGTTTCTGTTATGCTAACCCTAAGGATGTCGCTGGATTGTGAAAAGACAATTTTGCCCTCTATTTGAAAATTGTTTTCAGAAAAGGGGAAAGATCGCAGTGCGGGCCACCTCGGCCTGTAGCCGGTGTCGACCGATTCCCTGGATCATCCAGGGTTGTGCAAGAACCCCAAAAAAGCCAAAGAACCGGTCGATCTGCCCGGAAGTGATCTAGAAAGATCTTCTGTATCTTGACCTGAGTTACCTAGAATCAGGTAAAAAACTCAAGTTGAGACACAGAAGCCCTTTCCAGACATCCATGCTACATCGGACCGCGCGTTTCGGGTTTTGAAATTGATAAGTTTGAAAAGGGCACCAACGTCCTTTGACGACTCGTCGACGCGAGTTATCAATTAATGTCCAATTCGGGTAAACTTTATCAGTGTGAAGTGAGTTTAATCGTGTGAGCGTCCCGATTAACCAGTTTGTGGCATTAATGCTTAAGGGTTGTGCCGAATGCATTAATTGTGAAAACGATTCGCGACTCGACGACCAAGACGATTCCATAAGGATCGAGGATAATTTGGTCTAATGACCGAAACTATCCTCATAACCAAATGGACCCGAATGAGTCATCGATACTCGAATCCATGCATGCTTCGTTTGAAAGAGTCTTTACATGATATTTTAATGGGAATCGTAAAGACATTGAAGTAAAACTTCACATCATCCGATCAACAAATTAAACTTGAGATAAGGAACTCATTCTTGACCCAAGGAAGGCCAAGAAGCCCTCGGCTTCATCTTGTGAAGGGTGGCCGAAGGTTCTCATGGCTCTATCCGAGTCACGAACGATTTCCTAATCGTGGTTTAATTATTTCTCGCATGCTCAAACATCAACCGTGATAAATAGCACCCTTTTTTAACAAAAGCCGGCGTTATCACGATTTGTTTAGCTCATTCAAACATACAAACATTCACAAACGTGTTAATTAAGGAAAAGGATAACATAACACCGGCTTCATGCATGCAATAATGATAAACAAACTCGGAAATTAACTTGAATAGGCTAAGGAGACCGATCTTAACCCGAAAAGAGCAATTTAAATCTCAACCCTCTCCTTTAGAGAATTGGCCGAGACTTAATGTGCCATAATAGGGTCGGGATAGTCTTCTTTATGATGATCCAAGCCCCTTTCCGACATGGTAGCAAGTCCTAAGATAGTGTACGTGCATAATATAACATAAAATTGCATAAAAATTAAATCTTGCAAATGAAACATGCATGAAACACCATAATACTCCATAGCCATGCAAAAATATAAAAAGTCCTAACTCCTCTAAGTCAGAAGTGTTTTACCTAGCCTCGGAATACGAGGAAAGAGTCGGGGAAGTGTTTGAGAGTCGGGTGACTCGGTGGAACCCTTAAAAGGGTATTCGGGCGCAAGGGTGGACGTGCACGGGCGTTGGTGGGCACTGACAAGCGTTGGTGTTGGGCAAGGACGTGCGCGGGTGACGGGCGCGGGCGTGCGCGGATGGCGGGCACGGACGGGCGCGGTGACGGGCGCGGGCGTGCGCGGCTGACGGGCGCGGGCGTGCGCTGGTGACGGGCGCGGGCGTGCGCTGGTGACGGGCGCGGGTGGCGCTGGATGATGAGCCCGGGAGTGCGCGGGTGATGGGCACGGGTGTGCTGGTGAAGGGCGCGGGTGGCGCTGGATGAGGAGCACGGGAGTGCGCGGGTGGCGGGCACGGGTGTGCTGGTGAAGGGCGCGGGTGGCGCTGGTGACGAGCACGGGCGTGCGCGAGTGACCGGCAAGGGTGTGCTGGTGATGGGCGCGGGTGGCGCTGGATGACGAGCACAGGGGTGCGCGGGTGACGGGCACGGGTGTGCTGGTGAAGGGCGCGGGTGGCGCTGGATGACGAGCACGGGCGTGCGCGGGTGACGGGCGCGGGTGTGCTGCTGATGGGCGCGGGGGCGCTGGATGACGAGCACGGGCGTGCGCGGGTGACGGGCGCGGGTGTGCTGCTGATGGGCGCGGGTGGCGCTGGATGACGAGCACGGGCGTGCGCGGGTGACGGGCGCGGGTGTGCTGGTGATGGGCGCGGGTGGCGCTGGATGACGAGCACGGGCGTGCGCGGGTGACGGGCGCGGGTGTGCTGGTGATGGGCGCGGGTGGCGCTGGATGACGAGCACGGGCGTGCGCGGGTGACGGGCGCGGGTGTGCTGGTGATGGGCGCGGGTGGCGCTGGATGACGAGCACGGGCGTGCGCGGGTGACGGGCCCGGGTGTGCTGGTGATGGGTGCGGGTGGCGCTGGTGACGCTCGGTGACGGACGGTGGTGACGCCCGAGGGTTGCGCTCGGTGACGCTCGGTGACGGACGCTGGTGACGCCCGAGGGTTGCGCTCGGTGACGCTCGGTGACGGACGCTGGTGACGCCCGAGGGTTGCGCTCGGTGACGCTCGAGGGTTGCGCTCGGTGACGGGCGCTGGCTACGCTCAGTGACGCTCGG
Organism: Punica granatum; assembly: GCF_007655135.1. Taxonomy (NCBI): domain Eukaryota; kingdom Viridiplantae; phylum Streptophyta; class Magnoliopsida; order Myrtales; family Lythraceae; genus Punica; species Punica granatum. The sequence goes on from NC_045128.1 coordinate 24,083,400, forward strand.
TGACGGACGCTGGTCACCCGAGAGCTCCAACTAGTCCCGAGATGCGGGATGGGACCTTCAAGAGTCGGGTTGGACCGTTGATGGGTCGGTTTTGAGCTGTTTTCCGTTGAACAGACCCGAATGGCATCAAACAGACCCGGCTGAAATATTGGACAGACCCGACTGGCACAAGTCGGGTCGGACATCGCCACGGAGGCTCCCGATGGAATTTTGAGGCAAGGTCAGTGGCTCCTGACTCCTAACTGACCCCCGGAGGTGACTGTGGTGGTCGTTTGGTCCCAGAGTTATCGGGTCGACCCGTACAGCCCTGCAAAGATCACGGAAAACAGAGTACGTCTGGAAATTCGGACCCGTCTGGCACCAGTCGGGTCGGACGTCGCCACGGAGGCTCCCGATGGAATGTTGAGGCAAGGTCAGTGGCTCCTGACTCCTAACTGACCCCCGGAGGTGACTGTGGTGGTCGTTTTCCGAAAAGAGTCTCGGATCGACCCGATTTGCAAGAAAACCGCACAAACAGTCAGAAATTTCGACCCGACTGGGCAGTCGGGCTGTTTCTTCTTTCTGGGGTTAAACCGACGGGTTTTTCTTGGATTTCTTGACTTCTTGACACCCTAGGGTTGTGTGGGGAGGTGTTTGATGGGTTTTGGTAGCTCAAACCGACTTGGAAAGGCTTGAAACCCGGTTTGACATTTTTTACCCGAGAAGGACCAAATCTGTCCAGATTTTGTTCAAGGCTGGTTCTATGGCTTAGAGGCTTCAAACATAAAATCTATGTTCAGAAATGGATAGAGGGGCTCGAAAACATGTGGGATATGAAGTTTGGTAAAGTTTGGATTCAAGCCGGGATGGATTCCGACTTAAGACTTTGCCCGGTTTTGCTTGGTTTTGCTTGCTGGAAATGGCTGAAGCTTGCTGCGGTTTGCTATGGAGTTTGAGAGCTTTTGAAGAGTGAGAAATGCTAGAGAGAGAGTGTTTTAAGGTGTCTCCTTAAGTTAATGACATTTGGACAATATATAGAAAAGCTTAAATGCAAGATTAGTGAAGAAAAGTGCAATTAGGGCCATGGATTAGTGGAATCCGAATTTCTTAAGGAAATATCAAGCTCAATCCTCATCCATTGCATTAATGGAGAAGAGATAAGAGCATTGATGGCTTGGATGGGAAGTTGGAGTGTTGAATTGAAACACTTAGATATTTTGCAAAAGGAAGACAAATGCAAGTTGTCTTCTTGGCTTGAAGAAGAAGATGACAAGAGACATGGAGGGCAATGGGCATGGGTGAGGCGGCAATGAGTTGGCCGTGGGTCCCACGGGTCGCGAGGTAAGTTCGGGCCAAAGTTCGGGTCTCGATTGGTCGCGCATTCGAAGTTCGTGGTTCGAATTGAACGTCGAATTGTCGATATATGCGAGAAAACGGAGTTAATGAGCCCGAGATTGACATTTTTCATGGAGAAATGTCCCGGATGTGTGCGAGGCTCGGAATCCGGTTTTGCTCATTGCAAGTGACCAGGGCGAAGTTGTCCGCTTCTGACAGCATATCTTGTGTCCGCATCTCACGTTGGTCATTTTGACATAAATTGTCAGACAACGTGAACAATTATCCCTTAAGCCGGTAATGCTAACGTGGGGCCGGAGACGTCCTAGGAGGTCGAAACTGGATTTCTCAGGATGATTTCTGAGTTGCTTGGGCACTCCGGAGATTACTGTAATCTCTGTTTGTCGAGATCAAACCTCCAAGGACTTGAAAAGTGTATCTGAGACCTCTAAAGCACTGTTTGAGAGATCTAGATGAGTTGTGTGATTTATTCCGACGATTCCACATTGAGCCTTGAGAAGGCTAGCATCGTGTAACGTAAGCATTCGGAGTTAAGTTTCCCCAAAGAGGACCTCCGGATATGGATTTCCACTAAAAATGGTCATTTCCGCTCTTCGGAGGTTACTCGGGAAACCGCGAGGGGTTTTGCTGTTTGTTTTGCCCAATTGTGAATGTCTGCTAGAGTTTTCTGGGCAATGCGGTATGAACTTCGTTTGCCGTAATTCCATCAGACCCTTCTCCGGCTATGCTCTTCTGAAGAGGGATATGCTTGTTTTGTCGTTCGGAAGTCATTTGAAGTGTCTGTGTGACTTCCAAAAGACAATCTGAAGCGTTGTTCATACTCTGTGTGTTGATGGGGCATGGCCGCGTCCGATATTTGGAATTAACTTTTCTCCAGGAAACCGGCATTTTTGGACTTCCACTGAAAAGTTGTCTGTATACAGAAAATTGTTCTGTATAGAGCAGATGATTTGAAAAATGCCTTTGGGGACACTTTTCATCTTTTTGGCACTGGTGTGGAATTTTGGAGTCCAATATTCACTATCTTCCGACGGCCGAGCGAACTATCGGAAAATAGTGTCGTCCGTGTAGTACACTGAAAACGCCGGTTTTGGACATTATTGAGTTCTTTGGTCGCTCTGTTCCCCTTTGGTGACCCCTAGAGTCCTTCTGTCATGTCCATGGGCCATTTGCTCAATTTTGCCAACTTGAGGATGAATAGTGATTTCTTGCTCTGCCGAGCCGTTTTCTGTATTCTGCTCAAGTCGTGGCTTGGGTCATTGCTAATATCATTGTTTGGAATGGTGAGCCAAAATGGGGTGCTGACAGGTCTCCTATGAAGAGCCGGAGAAATGCACGGTCTACTGGACGGAATATGTTCCAAAGGCGAGTAATGTCCGCAGACGGTGTGATGATGATATCCAGCCTAGGACAGGGACACGGGCGATCCATTCTTACCTAAATGGATAAGATATTGGCTTAATGTTTATAAACAAACTGATGCAATGTCCTAGTTTGTTTTGAAAATATGCATGCAGGTGCAGAAAATAAATTATAGCACGAGTTCTTTACATTATACAACACTCCTTTAGTGAAAACAACAAAAGGCTCGCCTAAAAGAAAAACTACGAGCCGACTCAAAGACTCAACTTTTGGGTCGGTTGGCGGCGTGAAGGTTATTTTTTTGGTCCAGCATGACGGTCCTTGTTTATGCATGGTTTCAGTGCTCTACTGGGAAAACCACTAACTAGGGATGGGGGCTCCCGATTCAAGGGCGTCAATTCCTTGAAATCGGGCGAGGATCTTTGGGGGCCGGTTCGGTGGCGGAGCCGACTCGATCCGTTCCCTTACTCGGAACCTCTGACTAACCTAGCTTCCTAAATCGGCGCCCGTGGGATTTCAGGCGAGGTACCTAAATCCACTAGAATGATGCAATGCAAGTGTAGAAAGTAAAGGTGCATAAAGTAGATAAGCGGAAAATTACAGGAAGCGGTGAATGAACATGCAAGCAAGCAAACGAATCGAGCCTGAACCCACTAAGTATGTCCCCAGTGGAGTCGCCAAGTTGTACGGACCCGAATGTGGACTCTCGTCGGGGCCCGCATTGCGCGCTTTTGGATCGCGCGGCTTGGTCGGAACGTCCACCTTCCCGTGGGGATGCGCGTCGGACACGCGTGAGAGAAGGAGTCGCCACTTATCATTTTACGACCCGACGGTCGAGGGCGGATAAGTTACCCGGGTCTAGGGGTATGGAACACCTAGTTTGTTGTTAAGGCATTGGTCTGTGCGGAACCGGAAAGTCCGTGTTCGGGGGTTCATGTTACGTGCGGGCCTATATCCCGCACGCCCTTTCGGTACTCTGGTTTGCTAGGCTTGCATGTTTTATTATTTACCGCGTGAATTAAGCTGCACTCGGCTCGCACGTTTTGACACCGGAGATTCGATGAACCAAACGATGTCGGTTGAGAAGCCGAGAGAGAAGTAAATCTATATGTCAGGGAATTGGTTCACAATTTTGCGTTACAGTTCATCGAACCATGGAGGTTGAATCCCTGCGTGAACCAGAACCGCGAGATCTTGGATTTACTTGTGTCTGGGCAAGCACTAGACCGACTCGATTAATTCGACTCTCGGACCGTTCGCTCACCGACTGGAATTCTTACAGAATAAATGTACAAAATAAAATCCTTACAATACTCTCGAAAACAATAAATACAAATTACAAAAGGGTCGAATTCCAGTCGTTTCGCGTTCGGTTATTATTCCACTCTAACTCACCGTGAGCTTAGGGAAAAGACCGAAGAACTGAAATTCAATGGACGCTCTCACTGAATAGGGCGTTGGACCCTGTGAGTGTTGATTAGGGTGTTGAACCCCGTGCTCGATGATTAGGGTGTTGAACCCTAATATTATTCGGCCTAAGGATCAGGCTCGACCCGCATGGCAAACAGGTGCGGAAAGATAACACGCAGCAGGTTAATAACAGACAAGGTGTTTGTTATTGTCGTGTTTACGTGTTTTAACAAGTTGTTAATCCGGGGTATTTTGGCATGCAAATCCTACCCTAGATAAACAAACACGTGCCAATGTTTTAGCATTCAGCTTTGTTTTGAGAACTTGACGAAGAGAGTCAAATCTCAGGTGTGTGGATTGCTTTTACAGTTGTTCTGTATTGTGACACTGAATCACCACTGAATTAACCAAACTCGTGTTTTGACTCTAGATTTGGAATCTAGAATTCCTCCTAACCCTTATCTAGTGTTAGGTTAGGTCGAGTGGAAGGTTAATCAACATTTTTTTGCATGTTTTCTGACAGAGATAACCATTCTAGTTGCCCGAGTCTATGTTAGGATAACAGAAACTCATCAGTTAGATAAGAAAGGGCTATGCAGATGAACCTGCGCCTGAATAGGTAGCCCATTCTTATCCCGTACTGTAGTGTTTCTGTCATGCTAACCCTAAAGGTGCCGCTGAATTGTGAAAAGACGATTTTGCCCTTTATTTGAAAATTGTTTTCAGAAAAGGGGAAAACATCGCAGTGCGGGCCGCCTCGGCCTGTAGCCGGTGTCAACCAAATCCCTGGATCATCCAGGGTTATGCAAGAACCCCGGAAAAGCCAAGGAACCGGTCGATCTGCCCGGAAGTGATCTAGAAAGATCTTCTGTATCGTGACCTAAGCTACCTGAAATCAGGTAAAAACTCAAGTTGAGACACAGAAGCCCTTTTTAGACGTCCATGCTACATCGGACCGCATGTTTCGGGTTTTGAAATTGATAAGTTTGAAAAGGGCACCAACGTCCTTTGACGACTCGTCGACGCGAGTTATCAGTTAATGTCCAATTCGGGTAAACTTTATCAGTGTGAAGTGGGTTTAATCATGTGAGCGTCCCGATTAACCCGTTTGTGGAATTAATGCTTAAGGGTTGTGCCGAATGCATTAATTATGAAAACGATTCGTGATTCGACGACCAAGACGATTCCATAAGGATCGAGGATAATTTGGTCCAATAACCGAAACTACCCTCGTAACCGAATGGACCCGAATGAGTCATCGATACTCAAATCCATGCATGTTATGTTCTGAAAAGACATTTTCATGCGATATCGTGACAATAATGTAAATTGTAAATTACACGAAAGCCGAGAACGGACTCAAAACGGGAAGAGGAAGCCTTATGCAACCCGTACGAGTCTAAGAGGCTCTCAGTTACTTCTCCTTGGAGATAGCCGAGAGGTCCCATGGCCCTAATGGGGTTCCACGAGGTTTCCCCGTCTCATTTCAAATCATTCCTCGCATGCTTAAACGTCAAACATAATAAATGACACGATTAAACGAAAGTCGGTATTGCCATGATTTGAATAACGCATTCGAACATGCAAACATGCACAAACAAGTTATTTAAGGAATCGATAAAACAATACCGACTTCATGTGCGTGAGAAAATACGATGAAACTCGGGAATCAAGCTTGGATCGGGTCAAGAAGATCGTTCCTTGCCCGAAAGGAGCAAGAGAGCATTCGGTCGCCTCCCTTGGAGGGAAATCCGTGAGCTCTTTGCCTTTCCCGGGTCGGGATGTTCTTCTCGACTACGATCCAAGTGTTTCCCGACATGCTAGCATATAAATCGAGGATAAATATGCATGGTATAACATGGAAAGTGCATAAAGATTAAAACTTGGAAATAAAACATACATAAAACCCCTTATAACTCCATAAACACAATGAGAATGTAAAAGTCCTAGCTCCTCTAAGTCGGGAATGGCCATACCTAGTCCCGAGATGCGGGATGGGACCTTCAAGAGTCGGGTTGGACCGTTGATGGGTCGGATTTGGGCTGTTTTCGTTGAACAGACCCGAATGGCATCAAACAGACCCGGCTGAAATACTGGACAGACCCGAGTGGCACAAGTCGGGTCGGACGTCGCCACGGAGGTTCCCGATGGAATTTTGAGGCAAGGTCAGTGTCTCCTGACTCCTAACTGACCCCCGGAGGTGACTGTGGTGGTCGTTTGGTCCCAGAGTTATCGGGTCGACCCGTATAGCCCTGCAAAGATCACGGAAAACCGAGCATGTCTGGAAATTCGGACCCGTCTGGCACCAGTCGGGTCGGACATCGCCACGGAGGCTCCCGATGGAATTTTTGAGCAAGGTCAACGGCTCCCGACTGCTAACTCACCTCTGGAGGTGGCTGTGATGGTCGTTGTCCGAAAAGAGTCTCGGATCGACCCGATCTGCAAGAAAACCGCACAAACAGTCAGAAATTTCGACCTGACTGGGCAGTCGGGCTGTTTCTTCTTCCTGGGGTTAAACCGACGGGTTTGTCTTGGATTTCTTGACTCCCTGACACCCTAGGGTTGTGTGGGGAGGTGATTGATGGGTTTTGGTAGCTCAAACCGACTTGGAAAGGCTTGAAACCCGGTTTGACAGTTTTTACCCGTGAAGGACCAAATCTGTCCAGATTTTGTTCAAGGCTGGTTCTATGGCTTAGAGGCTTCAAACTTAAAATCTAAGTTCAGAAATGGATAGAGGGGGTCAAAAACATGTGGGATATGAAGTTTGGTAAAGTTTGGATTTAAGCCGGGATGGATTCCGACTTAAGACTTTGCCCGGTTTTGCTTGGTTTTGCTTGCTGGAAATAGCTGAAGATTGCTGCGGTTTGCTATGGAGTTTGAGAGCTTTTGGAGAGTGAGAAATGCTAGAGAGAGAGTCCTTGAAGGTCCCCCCCTAAGTTAATGACTTAGAAAGTATATATAGGCTATGCTTAAGTGCAATTAAGTGTGAAAAGTGCAATTAAGGGGCATGGATTAGGAGATCCGAATTTGTTTAATGAAGGAAGAAGATATTCTTGCAAGTGGCATTGATGGAGAAGAGATAAAACATTAATGAGCATTGATGGGGAGTTGGAGTGCAAGAATGAAACACTTAGATATTTTAGGGGATAAGTGTGCAAGTTGTCTTCTTATCTTCATGGAGATGAAGAAGACCAAGGAGAGGACACCTAGGGCAAGGATGGGGCGGCTAGGCCTAATCCGTGGGTCCCACGACCTAAGAGAAGAATCCGGGAGAAAGCTCGGGTCTCGATTGGTCGCGTATTCGAAGTTCGTGGTTCGTGATTGAACGTTGAATTGTCGATCTGCGCGAGAAAACGGGTTTAATGAGCCTTAGATTGGCATTTTTCATGGAGAAATGTCCCGAAAGCATATGAGGCTCGGAAGCCGGTTTTGCTCATTACAGATGACCAGAGCGAAGTCGTCCGCTTCTGACAGCATATCTTGTGTCTGCATCTCACGTTGGTCATTTTGACATCAATTGTCAGACAACGTGAACAATTATCCCTTAAGCCGGTAATGCTAACGTGGGGTCGGAGACGTCCTAGGAGGTCGAAACTGGATTTCTCAGGATGACTTCTGAGTTGCTTAGGCACTCCAGAGATTACTGTAATCTCTGTTTGTCAAGGTCAGACCTCCAAGGACTTGAAGAGTGTATCTGAGACCTCTAAAGCACTGTTCGAGAGATCTATATGAGTTGTGTGATTTATTCCGACGATTCCACATTGAGCCTTGAGAAGGCTAGCATTGTGTAACGTAAGCACTCGGCATCAAGTTTCCCCAAAGAGGACCTCCGGATATGGATTTCCGCTGAAAATGGTCATTTCCGCTCCTCGGAGGTTACTCGGGAAACCGTGAAGGGTTTTGCCGTCTGTTTTGCCCCATTGTGAATGTCTGCTAGAGTTTTCTGGGCAATGCGGTATGAACTTCATTTGCCGTAATTCCATCAGACCGTTCTCCGGCTATGCTCTTCTGAAGAGGGGTATGCTTGTTTTGCCGTTCGGAAGTCATTAGAGGTATCTGTGTGACTTCCAAGAAACAATCTGAAGCATTATTCATGCTCTGTGTGCTGATGGGGCATGGCCGCGTCTGATATTTGGCATTAACTTTTCTCCAGGAAACCGGCATTTTTGGACTTCCACTGAAAAGTTGTCTGTATACAGAAAGTTGTTCTGTATAGAGCAGATGATTTGCAAAATGCCTTTGGGGACACTTTTCATCTATTTGGCATTGAAGTGGATTTTTGGAGTCCAATATTGGCTATCTTCCGATGACCGAGCGAACTATCGGAAAATAATACCGTCCATGTGATATACTGAAAATGCCGGTTTTGGACATTGTTGGATTCTTTGGTCGCTCTGTTGCCCTTTGGTGACCCCTAGAGTTCTTTTGTCATGTCCATGGGCCGTTTGCTCAATTTTGCCAACTTGAGGATGAATAGTGATTTCTCGCTCTGCCGAGCCGTTTTCTGTGTTCTGCTCAAGTCGTGGCTTGGATCATTGCTAATATCATTGTTTGGAATGGTGAGCCAAAATGGGGTGCTGACAGCTTGCCCCTCTTTGACTGCTTGCTCGAGTAGAGGATGCAATCAAAGATTTCAAAAGCACCCCAGTTTGATAGCAATGATCAAGGTGGAATTTCCTATATGTCCCTCTCCTTTTTGCTTTGGATATGTAGGATGTTGTACCTAATAAAAGGGAATACGGTGAGATGCGCACAATAGACATGTAGAGTTCGAAACAAAGCTGAAACAGGCAATTAAAGTCAGGACTGACCCGACGGGGATTGACCCCAATGCAAGAAAAGTAGTCGGGACTGACCCGAAGGGAACTGACCCCAATGCAAGAAAAGTAGTCGTGCAAGAAAAGTAGTCGGGACTGACCCCAATGCAAGAAAAGTAGTCGTGCAAGAAAAGTAGTCGGGACTGACCCGAAGGGGACTAACCCCAATGCAAGAAAAGTGGTCGTGCAAGAAAAGTAGTCGTGCAAGAAAAATAGTCGGGACTGACTCGAAGGGGACTGACCCCAATGCAAGAAAAGTAGTCGGGACTGACCCGAAGGGGTTTGCAATATGCACGGGGCGCATACCGAATGAACTGCATAGTTCAAAGGCGCCTACCCGGTGGACTTGCGAGGTGCACGAGCGCTTGCTCGGCGGGTTTGCAATATGCACGGGGCGCATACCGAATGAACTGCATGGTTCAAAGGCGCCTACCCGGTGGACTTGCGATGTGCACTGCAATCCTGAGAGGGTGCACGCTAATTAAAGTGCATTGCGGAAATAAATGTGCACTGCAGTCCTGAGAGGGTGCACGCTAATTAAAGTGCATTGCGGAAATAAATGTGCACTGCAGTCCTGAGAGGGTGCACGCTAATTAAAGTGCATTGCGGAAATAAATGTGCACTGCAGTCCTGAGAGGGTGCACGCTAATTAAAGTGCATTGCGGAAATAAATGTGCACTGCAGTCGTGAGAGGGTGCACGCTAATTAAAGTGCATTGCGGAAATAAATGTGCACTGCAGTCCTGAGAGGGTGCACGCTAATTAAAGTGCATTGCGGAAATAAATGTGCACTGCAATCCTGAGAGGGTGCACGCTAATTAAAGTGCATTGCGGAAATAAATGTGCACTGCAGTCCTGAGAGGGTGCACGCTAATGTGCACTGCAATCCTGAGAGGGTGCACGCTAATTAAAGTGCATTGCGGAAATAAATGTGCACTGCAGTCCTGAGAGGGTGCACGCTAATTAAAGTGCTTTGCGGAAATAAATGTGCGCGAAGTAAACGCAAACACTGAGGAGTAGTGTGAGGTGTGGAAGGAATCATTGTGTTTCTTCCCTCGTTGATTTCGTCCATGTCGCAATCGATGCTGTGGTAGGACGTTTCATTGCTCGCCAACTGATTTCGATGTAACTGAGTGCCTGGAGTGTTATCCTGAAGGTCTCTCTTCGGATTTAGACTGTAGTCTTTGGCATAAGACAGACATGCATTCGTCGAAGAGAAACTCTTTTCGGGGTTCAAATCCTGCTTCCTGCATCTAGAATCAAAAGGGCTAATAGTGGTTGTCAATCCTACTCTATAACCATAATGAAGATGTATAAAGAAGTCTGAATAATAATGCTTTGGGGATTTGAACATGATGACCATTTAAAGGGGTGGTCGTTTCCCGCTAAATTGTGACTCGACAGAAAGGCTTATGTTTACAGAACGGGCATGACCCGTAGAATTTGCATTAGGGAAAACGGAGGGATTTTGGGATCCTCCACATCAAGGATACGACGATTCGACTGCATGTCGAAACGTGTCTTGTGCTGTGAGAGTCAAAGAGAGTTTGCTTGCATCGGAGACCGCCAAACTACTACTTGTTGTCGCTTCACACTGAGTGTAGCTGTCATTTCATAGTCGAGCTGCCGAAGGCCCCTAACTTTTGCCTAGGTCGCAAGATGCGTGACGACCTAGCGGGGTATTCTTTTAGACTCTTCTCTCATTTAGAGCTCACCTTTTGCTATGACCGTCCCACTTGGATCTGGTCATACCTCTCGGTTCCTCTAATTTTTGCCTAGAGCACCCTTTCGGGTTTTCACTCTAGCGAGGATTTCGTTTTGTACTCTCCTTTTGCCACGGTCCCCCTTTGGCGGGATTTTAAACCGTGCCCCTCATTCCCTAATTTTTGCCCAGGCCGCCTCAAAGAGGTTTTCAACCTAGCGGGAGATTTATTATTTTTCTCTCAGGACAAGTTCAGAGAAAGGGGAAGAGCAGAAACGGGGAGTGTATTAATAAGCAAAAATGAATGTGCTGGGAGATTGTACATGCGAAGAAAGTTAAAAAAATGTAATGTTCATTTGAGGAAAACGTCCACAGTGGAATGAGAGAAACACCATCACGGATAGTATTTCTTGAGTGTATCAGCGTTGACCGGAAGAGCGTTCTTGTTCCCGTCCATATCATTGAGAATGATTGCCCCCCCGTCAAAGACTTCTTTAACAATGAAGGGACCGTCGTATTTGTAAGCAAACTTGCCCCTGGAATCAGGGGCGATATGCAAAACTTTCCGCAGGACGAGGTCGCCGGGGCTGAACTCGCGGGGACGAACTTTCTTGTTAAAAGCTCGGGCCATTCTTTGCTGATAGCACTGACCGTGGCAAAGTGCTGTTAGCCGCCTCTCATCAATGAGATTGAGCTGTTCGTAGCGTTGCTTCGCCCACTCTGCTTCCTTGAGCTTGGACTCGGCAAGGATCCTCATAGAGGATCTCTACTTCGATTGGAAGAACTGCTTCCATGCCGTAGACCAAAGAATATGGGGTTGATCCAGTGGACGAGCGGATAGAGGTCCGATACGCCAAGAGTGCGAACGGGAGCATCTCGTGCCAGTCTCTGTAATTAACTGTCATCTTTTCAATGATTTTCTTTATGTTCTTATTTGCTGCCTCTACCGCGCCGTTCATTTGCGGACGATACGGAGAGGAGTTGCGGTGTAGAATCTTGAACTGTGCACAGAGCTCGTCAATGAGCTTATTATTCAAATTCTTGGCGTTGTCTGTCACAATTGTCGCAGGGACCCCATAACGTGCGATAATGTCGCGTCTGAGGAAACGTGCCACGGTTTTTGCAGTGACCGATGCAAGGGTGATAGCTTCGATCCATTTGGTGAAGTAATCGATAGCTACCAATATGTACAAGTGCCCATTGGATGCTTTGGGGTTAATAGGACCAATCACGTCCATGCCCCACATTGAAAAGGGCCACGGAGCAGCCATTGGATGCAGCTCGTTGGGTGGTGCTCTGATCTGATTTGCGTAAACTTGACACAAGTGACAATGCCTGACATGTTTGACGCAGTCAGTCTCCATGGTGGACCAGAAATACCCAAGTCGCATGAGCTTCTTTGCTAGCATGAGCCCGTTCATGTGAGGTCCGCAATTTCCCTCGTGCACTTCTTCCATGAGGCGTTGTGCCTCATTCTCATCAACACACCGAAGCAGTGTGGCATCGAATGAACGGCGGTAAAGGGTTTCACCACTCAGGAAAAAATTTGCCGCAATGCGCCGAAGAGTCCTCCGGTCATGTCGATCGGTGAATGCTGGGGATTGACCCGTTTGTAGCAAGTGTTTAATGTCTGCGTACCACGGTTTGCCGTCGACAGCATCGATTACATCGCAATGGGAAGGACCCTGAGCAATCTCAAACTCGAGGGGCTCGATGAGATTCTCTTTTGTGATGCTAACCATGGAAGCAAGTGTTGCGAGTGCATCGGCGAATTGGTTCTTCATGCGCGGTGTGTATGTAAATGAGATGTCCTTGAAGTTTTCTGTCAAGTCTTCAAGGTACTCATGATATGGCACCAGTTTTGGATCTTTCGCCTTCCACTGTTTGAGTGTCTGAAAGATTGTGAGCATGGAATCTCCAAACACTTCAAGCTCCTTGACTTTGAGGTCGATTGCAGCCTGCAAGCCGAGGATACATGCCTCATATTCGGCTATGTTGTTGGTGCAGGGGAAATCAATCTTCGCTGCAACAGGAAAATGACGCCCTTCCGGGGATATCAGCACTGCGCCAATCCCTGATCCGGTGGAATTGACTGCCCCATCGAAATACATCTTCCATCTGGTTACTTCCTCCTCACCACTCATTTGGAGGATTTTTTCGTCTGGGAAGTCAGAGTCGATCGGTGTGTCATCGACAATCGGGAACTCTGCTAGATGATCTGCTATCGCTTGGCCCTTGATTGATGTGCGCGACACATATTCGATGTCGTACTCCGCCAGTTGGCAACGCCATTTTGCTATATTCCTCATGGAGGACGGAGTGCTAAGTAGATATTTCAAAGGGTTTGTCTTCGACAGCAGGCGAATAGTATGGTAGAGAGTGTATTGCCGGAGCCTCTGCATGACCCACACAAGTGCGCAACACATTTTCTCTATCTCAGGGTAGTTGGACTCCCCTTCAGTGAACTTTTTGCTTAAATAATAAATTGCTCGCTCTGCGTGAGATGACTCGTCCTTTTGCCCTAACATGCATCCGATGGATTGTCGGCGCACCGTCAAGTACAAAATGAGAGGACGATCAGGTGAAGGTGGAACTAACACCGGCGGCTGAATTAGATATGCCTTGATGGTATCAAAAGCTTTCTGACACTCATCATCCCATTCGACCGCTGCATTTTTGCGAAGCAGACGGAAGAGTGGTTGGCACTTGTTTGTCAAATTTGCAATGAAACGCGCGATGTAATTCAGCTGTCCTAAGAAGCTCCTCACTTCGCGCACTGTCGACGGAGGGGGTAATTCCATGATCGCTTTAACTTTGTCAGGATCGACCTTGATGCCTTCCTCACTAACTATAAACCCTAACAATTTCCCTGACTTGACGCCAAATGTGCATTTTGCTGGGTTAAGTCGGAGTTTGTATTTCTTGAGGCGGTTGAACAATCGTTTGAGGTTAACCAAATGATCTTCTCCTTCTTTGGACTTCGCGATCATGTCGTCGACATAGACCTCGATCCCTTTATGCATCATGTCATGAAAGAGAGTGACCATTGCCCGTTGATAGGTCGCCCCGGCATTTTTGAGACCGAAAGGCATGACCTTGTAGCAAAATGTACCCCACATCGTGATGAATGTGGTCTTGACTTTGTCTTCTTCGGCCATTTGAATCTGATTGTATCCAGAGAAATCGTCCATGAAGGAGAATTGTGTGTGGCGCGCTGTATTGTCCACCAAGACATCGATGTGTGGCAGCGGAAAATTATCCTTTGGGCTAGCCCTATTGAGATCTCGGTAGTCGATGCAGACTCTGACTTTCCCATTTTTCTTCTCCACTGGAACAATGTTCGCTACCCATTCAGAGTAATTGCATACCTCCAAGAATCCCGCATCTACTTGCTTGATGACTTCTTCCTTAATGCATAAGAGAAGGTCAGCTCGTTGACGTCGCAAGTGTTGGCGTTTGGGTGGGAATCTTTCAGTATCGAGTGGGAGGAAATGCCTCACGATTGAGGGGTCTAGGCCTGGCATATCGGCGTAGGACCAAGCAAAGACCTCCTGATACTCTGTCAAGAAGTCGATCATTCGGGCCCTCTGTGCAGGGTCGAGCCCCGTTCCGATTCTAAGGGTGCGTGGTTCGTCTGCCTTGCCTATGTTGATGTCTTCGGTTGGCTCGACGGAAGTGAGTTGATGGTTTTCGAGACGATGCAAACTCTCTTCTATCTCGGGCACGCGACCGTCCTCGTCAAGTCCTTCCCCGAAGTATATGGGTAGGGACTTTCCGAGATGTGTTTCGAGTGAATCCGAATCGTTATATCCATGATTTGGATTCGATTGGAGCACATCGGCAACTATGGCCGAGTAGAGCGGAATTGAAGTCCAGTTGGTAAGCTCCTCATCTTCCTGCACAGGGCGGATATGAACCTTAGAAGATGTCTCCTCAGTGACGGCATATATGGCTGGCAAAGCCAAAAACGCTTCAACTGCATCCGAAGAGAAGTCATCTGTTTCCGTGATCGAGTTCTCTGAGGTGCCTCCCATGATTTGTGGTGGTGTTGCAAAAAACTGTGAGAGTGGTGGAAACGGCATGCTCCTATAGAGCTTCTCATAATGTGCAACAAGGCGGTGTAGATGTTTTCCACGACGAGCTTGCATGATCTCATGGCAGGAGGGGCGAAAGCCCAGTCCCCTCCTATTGCGGTATTCCTCCATTTCAATCGGTCGAAGGATTCCCTGTGCACGTGCCCCGAGTCCAGTTCCAGGGACATAATTGTTCTTCAAGAGAACCTTTCCAATCATCCGATCAGTTCGTGATGGACTGACCTCTCCGTAATCTCGAATTACGGAGATCACGTCGAAAGAATGGAAGGGAAGATTCTGATCTTCTCCAATGCTAATATAAGGGATGGTCGTTTCTTTATAGACTGCATAATCTTCCTCGCCATTGACAGTGATGAGTTTGCCTTCGGCAAAGAATTTCAACTTCTGGTGCAATGATGAAGGAACGGCGCCGGCGGCGTGAATCCATGGCCTTCCAAGTAGGAGACTAAAAGCATTGGGTATTTCCAGGATCTGGAAGGTAATAGAGAATGAGCAAGGACCCACATCGATTAGGAGATCAATTTCGCCGTTCACCACTCTCTTAGAGCCGTCAAAGGCTCGAACGGTGGTCTTGCTTGCACGAATGCGACTCATGTCCACGTTCATCTGTTTCAACGTGGAGACGGGGCAAACGTTAAGAGCAGAGCCGTTGTCGATCATGACTCGACCAACGACGTGGTTGTTGCACTTGCAAACTATGTGCAATGCCCGCAAGTGTCCTTGTCCTTCCGTGGGAATTTCGTCTTCCGAAATGGAAATCTGATTCGAGAAAATAGAATTCACCGTCTCCTCGATTCTATTCGGTGCAGTATCTTTCGGGACTTGTGCCGCAGTGAGAACTTTCAGCAAAGCGTTCCGATGAGGTTCGGAGTTTAAAAGCAATGCGAGCAACGATATATGAGCTGGTGACTTGCTCATTTGCTCGACCACTTTGTATTCGCTTGCTTTGATCACCTTCATGAAATCTTCGGCTTCTTGATCGGTGACCTTCTTTGTAGAGAATGACACGGCTTTTGGAGCGATTGAGAACTCAATAGCGGGAGCCTTTCCTTTGTCAACAGGCTCTGGACCCTGATAAACCCGTCCCGAACGCGTGATTCCCATCGCGCTCATCTCTAGTTCTGCACTGGCAACCTCGCTCTCATATGTCCAGGGAACTCGACTATCGTGATAAGGCTCCTTTGCAGGAACTTCTATAACGAACGGGACGGGAGCGAATGCGACTTCTACTGGAGCATAGTTAATGGCAAATGGAGTTGAGGCCTTTTGCGTGTCTTCTTCCTCCTCAATAGCAGCAATGCTAATCATGTTCACAGAAGGTCCTGAACCTGATCCATGATCAGGAAGAGGATTTGCACGGACATTCGGCGGTTTCACCTCATTAAAGGAGATTTGTCTTGCATCAATCATCTCCTGAATTTTATCCCGGAGTCTCCAACAAGTGTCCAAGGTATGACCAGGAGCACCCTGATGAAATTCGCATCGAAGATTCTGGTTCTGCATGGACGGATCGAAACGGGGATTTGGTGCTTCTGTTTTGATCTTGTCGCCTGCCAGGAGCTGTCTGAATATGTGAGAGGGAGGAGCCGGTAAATTGGTGTATTGCTTGCGTGAACGCGGTTGAGCAGCACTTTCTTGTTGAGTTCTAGGAGCTGGGACACGTTGAGCCGGCTGAGGAGGTCTCGAAGCCGGGAGTCTAGCTTGTTGAACTTGAACAGGAGGGTACGGTTGCGGAGGTTGCGACTGGATAACAGTGGGCGGGGTTGAGAAATAAGCTTGCGGCGTTTGATGAGGTTGCACATACTGCACGGGATGCGCATATGGCTGAGAAATCGGTAATGCAGGGGTGTAGTCCACCGACATCGGGTGTGAAGCTTGATGCCCTGAATTGACGATGCCAATAGTCGCGTCTTTGCCTCTTCTGGATGTTCCGGCAGTTTGTTTCTTCGGTGTCTCTGTGTCTTTCTTCCTTGCCGGATCTTCAATTCTTCCTAACTTAACTCCCATGTCCAACTTCTTTCCTGCCTCAATCAGGTCTGAGAAAGAGGAAGTATGAGCCAGGAGATGTGAGTAATATGTGCCTCTGAGCGTAGAATGAAACAGTTGAACTTGCTGACGCTCAGTGATTGGAGGTATGTGCTTTGCCGCTTTTCCCCTCCATTCCGTTGCGTATGCTTCGAAAGTTTGACTTTCTTTCATCTCTGTCATGCTAAGATCAAGAAGAGTCGGAGGTGTCTCTGCACAGAATCGGTATTGGTCGAGGAATTTCTGAGAAAGATCTGTCCATGTAGGGATGTCGCCGGCTTTCAGGGTCATAAACCAATCTAGCGCCGATCCCGTAAGACTGTCTTGGAAAGTCTGGATGACAAATTCTTCGTAATCCCAATACGGAAGCATTTTGCTATGGTAGTGACGGAGATAATGCCGAGGGTCTTTAGTCCCATCGTACCTCTTAAAATCTGGAATTTTGATCTTAGGGGGTAACAACATGCCCGGAAAGAGATTCCAGTCACTGTCACCGAAGTCAGGACGAGACGTGCCTGCTTGGAGGGTTCGAATGGTTTCCTCCATTCTCTTCATTCTTTTCTCCTGTTCATTTTCAGGAGGAATGCTCGTCGGTAGAACTGCAGGTGCGGCATGAGTAGGCGTGTTTGGCTCAGTGGGAGGAATATTTAGAGGCGGTGGAGTTTGGTAGGAGAAGCTCATTTGGGTTTGTGGAGCTTGGAAGGAAAAAGGTTCCGTAGTGGGAGCAGGGATTTGCGTGATCGCGACTGGAGGAAGCGTCGGTGGTGGAACGGTATAAATTGGAGATTGAGTAGGCATGGTGAGCGGCGGCAAAGTGATCATTGCGGGCTCTGTTGATAGGAATGCCGTGGGTGGAAATGGCACTGATGTAGGAGCCGGTGGTGGTGGCATAGGATCACTGACTGGGCTGATTGTCGGCACATATGTCATTGCCGGAAAAGACATATCTTCGCTATCAGTCACATAAATAGGAGGGTCGATCGGATTCCGATGAACAGTTGTCCTGCGTTCAGGAGGCGGAGTGTGGCTCGAGGAAGCTCGGTTTTGATCCCGAAGCATAGCCATGAGCTCTGTCATATTGGTGTTCATGTTAGCAGCCAACTGATTAACGATCCCTTCAAGTGCAGCAAAACGTACGGGATCGACAACATTGGATGCCGCCTGTGCAGGAGAAGAGAAATGCGTTGGAATAGCACCGGAATACGCTGTAGATGCTGGGGATGATATCACGCGTGTGTCTTCCGGAATGGACTGTGCAGGCATCGGTGGCGCGTCTTGCTCCGAGATAACAGGTTGTTGCTCTTCGGCCATTTTTCCGCGTGCCCGAGTAGGGTATCGATGCAACGCCAGTTGTTAGTACCTGTATATGTGTAGGTGTATAAGTGCAATTGTTGTGTGTTAACCATCTTCGAGATGTAAATGACAATATATGAATGCATGAGATGTATGAGTTTAAAAACACTAATGCCATTACATCAGCTTGATTCACGTTTCTTAATTTACAAAGGCAGTCTGTTCAAAAGGAAACATAAACATTAAACCGCCAACTGTTACGACCCGTAGCTGAGTGAGCGCTACGCGGATTCTGTACAGGCAAAAACGCTCAGGAAATGAGCTCAAGGGTGGGAGATCCTGCGCGCTCTTGCCTGCGCTCGATCCAGCGTAGCGTTCAAACGCGCTATCTCCCTGTCTTGGCCGGCTACGAGTGCACGAGTTTGAACCAACTCGCTCTGAAGCTCTCTGTGATCAGTGAGTTCTGCACGAATATCCACTAGCTCACAGCGAAGACGATCTCTTTCTGCCCTAATAACCTGCAACTCTGTGCGCGCGACTCCTCGGACTGAGCTCTCTGCATTTGAAATGTCTGCGTGCAATGTCGACAGCATCTGTGGCATGCGTAGCCGACGAACAGGTGCGAATCCATATGGATGGAACTGCATCACATACGCTGCTGTAGCTGCGAAAGCTCGCTCCTCGTCAGTGGGATGTTATGGGAAATACAGTTGCTGGACGATGCGCGTGCTCCATAAGCGTCGGACCTCTCTAACCCGTAGAATCCTATCCGGGAGTGAAATTGTGGTGTTTGCCCACCTGAAGCGGTGTGAAGTGCGATCTGCGTCTATAGGAATATCTTGTAGCCCACCGAGTTGTCTGATGACTCGGGATGGAAAGATAAGTGTGCTCCCCAAATGACTGATTAAGGGAAGTCCTATAACCGAAGGACATCCCATGATCATGGGACCGCCAGGATTCCAACGTGTAGTCCATAAAAACTGTGCTGGGGTGAGCTCTTCCATAAACCGCATCCAGTCGGTGTAGTTACGGTCGGAGGGTCGAAACACATGAAGTAAACGAGCGATGAGTGATCGTTCGTCAGTGATACATGAAAAAGGATGAGATAAGCCGAACGGTCTAATGTGTGCTAGAAGCCAAATCTGAAGCAAATGTGGAGATCCTCTCATTCTGCCCCGTCGATTCCCTCGTACATAGTCAAGAGACCGAATGGTCTCAGCCAAAACGGCTTCCACATAACTATGGCCTCCTACCACTTGGAGGATGACCTGAGCAAGTGCCCCGTCTGTGAAGTTCGACGAGTACGGGAATAGCATAGTCCCGAAGATGAGCAAAAGAAACCCGTGACAAGCGTCCCGCTGATAAGACTCTCCCGTGGCATTCAGAGCACGGGTTTGTATGAAATCTATGAGCCATGTAGTCCTAATGCTGTGCTCCCCTCCATACTGCAACTCGCAATGAACTTCTTCGTTGCGGAGACCTAAAAGGACGGCTAGTCTGTTCTGTATCGTGGCAAACTGGTTAGGCACCACGATGTCATGAATCGGTGTAGACAGCTGAAAAAGTGTCGCATATTCTTCTACTGTAGGGGCTAACTCTGTCCCATGAAAGCTAAAAACGGCTCGCTGAGTGTCCCAGAAACTAATAGCAGTTCTGAGTAGGGTCCAATCAACGGGAGAATCGGCGAGTAATGGTAGGTCTCCTATGAAGAGCCGGAGAAATGCACGGTCTACTGGACGGAATATGTTCCAAAGGCGAGTAATGTCCGCAGACGGTGTGATGATGATATCCAGCCTAGGACAGGGACGCGGGCGATCCATTCTTACCTAAATGGATAAGATATTGGTTTAATGTTTATAAACAAACTGATGCAATGTCCTAGTTTGTTTTGAAAATATGCATGCAGGTGCAGAAAATAAATTATAGCACGAGTTCTTTACATTATACAACACTCCTTTAGTGAAAACAACAAAAGGCTCGCCTAAAAGAAAAACTACGAGCCGACTCAAAGACTCAACTTTTGGGTCGGTTGGTGGCGTGAAGGTTATTTTTTTGGTCCAGCATGACGGTCCTTGTTTATGCATGGTTTCAGTGCTCTACTGGGAAAACCACTAACTAGGGATGGGGGCTCCCGATTCAAGGGCGTCAATTCCTTGAAATCGGGCGAGGATCTTTGGGGGCCGGTTCGGTGGCGGAGCCGACTCGATCCGTTCCCTTACTCGGAACCTCTGACTAACCTAGCTTCCTAAATCGGCGCCCGTGGGATTTCAGGCGAGGTACCTAAATCCACTAGAATGATGCAATGCAAGTGTAGAAAGTAAAGGTGCATAAAGTAGATAAGCGGAAAATTACAGGAAGCGGTGAATGAACATGCAAGCAAGCAAACGAATCGAGCCTGAACCCACTAAGTATGTCCCCAGTGGAGTCGCCAAGTTGTACGGACCCGAATGTGGACTCTCGTCGGGGCCCGCATTGCGCGCTTTTGGATCGCGCGGCTTGGTCGGAACGTCCACCTTCCCGTGGGGATGCGCGTCGGACACGCGTGAGAGAAGGAGTCGCCACTTATCATTTTACGACCCGACGGTCGAGGGCGGATAAGTTACCCGGGTCTAGGGGTATGGAACACCTAGTTTGTTGTTAAGGCATTGGTCTGTGCGGAACCGGAAAGTCCGTGTTCGGGGGTTCATGTTACGTGCGGGCCTATATCCCGCACGCCCTTTCGGTACTCTGGTTTGCTAGGCTTGCATGTTTTATTATTTACCGCGTGAATTAAGCTGCACTCGGCTCGCACGTTTTGACACCGGAGATTCGATGAACCAAACGATGTCGGTTGAGAAGCCGAGAGAGAAGTAAATCTATATGTCAGGGAATTGGTTCACAATTTTGCGTTACAGTTCATCGAACCATGGAGGTTGAATCCCTGCGTGAACCAGAACCGCGAGATCTTGGATTTACTTGTGTCTGGGCAAGCACTAGACCGACTCGATTAATTCGACTCTCAGACCGTTCGCTCACCGACTGGAAT
Organism: Punica granatum; assembly: GCF_007655135.1. NCBI lineage: Eukaryota > Viridiplantae > Streptophyta > Magnoliopsida > Myrtales > Lythraceae > Punica > Punica granatum. The sequence goes on from NC_045128.1 coordinate 24,104,462, forward strand.
TCTTACAGAATAAATGTACAAAATAAAATCCTTACAATACTCTCGAAAACAATAAATACAAATTACAAAAGGGTCGAATTCCAGTCGTTTCGCGTTCGGTTATTATTCCACTCTAACTCACCGTGAGCTTAGGGAAAAGACCGAAGAACTGAAATTCAATGGACGCTCTCACTGAATAGGGCGTTGGACCCTGTGAGTGTTGATTAGGGTGTTGAACCCCGTGCTCGATGATTAGGGTGTTGAACCCTAATATTATTCGGCCTAAGGATCAGGCTCGACCCGCATGGCAAACAGGTGCGGAAAGATAACACGCAGCAGGTTAATAACAGACAAGGTGTTTGTTATTGTCGTGTTTACGTGTTTTAACAAGTTGTTAATCCGGGGTATTTTGGCATGCAAATCCTACCCTAGATAAACAAACACGTGCCAATGTTTTAGCATTCAGCTTTGTTTTGAGAACTTGACGAAGAGAGTCAAATCTCAGGTGTGTGGATTGCTTTTACAGTTGTTCTGTATTGTGACACTGAATCACCACTGAATTAACCAAACTCGTGTTTTGACTCTAGATTTGGAATCTAGAATTCCTCCTAACCCTTATCTAGTGTTAGGTTAGGTCGAGTGGAAGGTTAATCAACATTTTTTTGCATGTTTTCTGACAGAGATAACCATTCTAGTTGCCCGAGTCTATGTTAGGATAACAGAAACTCATCAGTTAGATAAGAAAGGGCTATGCAGATGAACCTGCGCCTGAATAGGTAGCCCATTCTTATCCCGTACTGTAGTGTTTCTGTCATGCTAACCCTAAAGGTGCCGCTGAATTGTGAAAAGACGATTTTGCCCTTTATTTGAAAATTGTTTTCAGAAAAGGGGAAAACATCGCAGTGCGGGCCGCCTCGGCCTGTAGCCGGTGTCAACCAAATCCCTGGATCATCCAGGGTTATGCAAGAACCCCGGAAAAGCCAAGGAACCGGTCGATCTGCCCGGAAGTGATCTAGAAAGATCTTCTGTATCGTGACCTAAGCTACCTGAAATCAGGTAAAAACTCAAGTTGAGACACAGAAGCCCTTTTTAGACGTCCATGCTACATCGGACCGCATGTTTCGGGTTTTGAAATTGATAAGTTTGAAAAGGGCACCAACGTCCTTTGACGACTCGTCGACGCGAGTTATCAGTTAATGTCCAATTCGGGTAAACTTTATCAGTGTGAAGTGGGTTTAATCATGTGAGCGTCCCGATTAACCCGTTTGTGGAATTAATGCTTAAGGGTTGTGCCGAATGCATTAATTATGAAAACGATTCGTGATTCGACGACCAAGACGATTCCATAAGGATCGAGGATAATTTGGTCCAATAACCGAAACTACCCTCGTAACCGAATGGACCCGAATGAGTCATCGATACTCAAATCCATGCATGTTATGTTCTGAAAAGACATTTTCATGCGATATCGTGACAATAATGTAAATTGTAAATTACACGAAAGCCGAGAACGGACTCAAAACGGGAAGAGGAAGCCTTATGCAACCCGTACGAGTCTAAGAGGCTCTCAGTTACTTCTCCTTGGAGATAGCCGAGAGGTCCCATGGCCCTAATGGGGTTCCACGAGGTTTCCCCGTCTCATTTCAAATCATTCCTCGCATGCTTAAACGTCAAACATAATAAATGACACGATTAAACGAAAGTCGGTATTGCCATGATTTGAATAACGCATTCGAACATGCAAACATGCACAAACAAGTTATTTAAGGAATCGATAAAACAATACCGACTTCATGTGCGTGAGAAAATACGATGAAACTCGGGAATCAAGCTTGGATCGGGTCAAGAAGATCGTTCCTTGCCCGAAAGGAGCAAGAGAGCATTCGGTCGCCTCCCTTGGAGGGAAATCCGTGAGCTCTTTGCCTTTCCCGGGTCGGGATGTTCTTCTCGACTACGATCCAAGTGTTTCCCGACATGCTAGCATATAAATCGAGGATAAATATGCATGGTATAACATGGAAAGTGCATAAAGATTAAAACTTGGAAATAAAACATACATAAAACCCCTTATAACTCCATAAACACAATGAGAATGTAAAAGTCCTAGCTCCTCTAAGTCGGGAATGGCCATACCTAGTCCCGAGATGCGGGATGGGACCTTCAAGAGTCGGGTTGGACCGTTGATGGGTCGGATTTGGGCTGTTTTCGTTGAACAGACCCGAATGGCATCAAACAGACCCGGCTGAAATACTGGACAGACCCGACTAGCACAAGTCGGGTCGGACGTCGCCACGGAGGTTCCCGATGGAATTTTGAGGCAAGGTCAGTGTCTCCTGACTCCTAACTGACCCCCGGAGGTGACTGTGGTGGTCGTTTGGTCCCAGAGTTATCGGGTCGACCCGTATAGCCCTGCAAAGATCACGGAAAACCGAGCATGTCTGGAAATTCGGACCCGTCTGGCACCAGTCGGGTCGGACATCGCCACGGAGGCTCCCGATGGAATTTGTGAGCAAGGTCAACGGCTCCCGACTGCTAACTCACCTCTGGAGGTGGCTGTGATGGTCGTTTTCCGAAAAGAGTCTCGGATCGACCCGATCTGCAAGAAAACCGCACAAACAGTCAGAAATTTCGACCCGACTGGGCAGTCGGGCTGTTTCTTCTTCCTGGGGTTAAACCGACGGGTTTTTCTTGGATTTCTTGACTCCTTGACACCCTAGGGTTGTGTGGGGAGGTGATTGATGGGTTTTGGTAGCTCAAACCGACTTGGAAAGGCTTGAAACCCGGTTTGACAGTTTTTACCCGTGAAGGACCAAATCTGTCCAGATTTTGTTCAAGGCTGGTTCTATGGCTTAGAGGCTTCAAACTTAAAATCTAAGTTCAGAAATGGATAGAGGGGGTCAAAAACATGTGGGATATGAAGTTTGGTAAAGTTTGGATTTAAGCCGGGATGGATTCCGACTTAAGACTTTGCCCGGTTTTGCTTGGTTTTGCTTGCTGGAAATAGCTGAAGATTGCTGCGGTTTGCTATGGAGTTTGAGAGCTTTTGGAGAGTGAGAAATGCTAGAGAGAGAGTCCTTGAAGGTCCCCCCCTAAGTTAATGACTTAGAAAGTATATATAGGCTATGCTTAAGTGCAATTAAGTGTGAAAAGTGCAATTAAGGGGCATGGATTAGGAGATCCGAATTTGTTTAATGAAGGAAGAAGATATTCTTGCAAGTGGCATTGATGGAGAAGAGATAAAACATTAATGAGCATTGATGGGGAGTTGGAGTGCAAGAATGAAACACTTAGATATTTTAGGGGATAAGTGTGCAAGTTGTCTTCTTATCTTCATGGAGATGAAGAAGACCAAGGAGAGGACACCTAGGGCAAGGATGGGGCGGCTAGGCCTAATCCGTGGGTCCCACGACCTAAGAGAAGAATCCGGGAGAAAGCTCGGGTCTCGATTGGTCGCGTATTCGAAGTTCGTGGTTCGTGATTGAACGTTGAATTGTCGATCTGCGCGAGAAAACGGGTTTAATGAGCCTTAGATTGGCATTTTTCATGGAGAAATGTCCCGAAAGCATATGAGGCTCGGAAGCCGGTTTTGCTCATTACAGATGACCAGAGCGAAGTCGTCCGCTTCTGACAGCATATCTTGTGTCTGCATCTCACGTTGGTCATTTTGACATCAATTGTCAGACAACGTGAACAATTATCCCTTAAGCCGGTAATGCTAACGTGGGGCCGGAGACGTCCTAGGAGGTCGAAACTGGATTTCTCAGGATGACTTCTGAGTTGCTTAGGCACTCCAGAGATTACTGTAATCTCTGTTTGTCAAGGTCAGACCTCCAAGGACTTGAAGAGTGTATCTGAGACCTCTAAAGCACTGTTCGAGAGATCTATATGAGTTGTGTGATTTATTCCGACGATTCCACATTGAGCCTTGAGAAGGCTAGCATTGTGTAACGTAAGCACTCGGCATCAAGTTTCCCCAAAGAGGACCTCCGGATATGGATTTCCGCTGAAAATGGTCATTTCCGCTCCTCGGAGGTTACTCGGGAAACCGTGAAGGGTTTTGCCGTCTGTTTTGCCCCATTGTGAATGTCTGCTAGAGTTTTCTGGGCAATGCGGTATGAACTTCATTTGCCGTAATTCCATCAGACCGTTCTCCGGCTATGCTCTTCTGAAGAGGGGTATGCTTGTTTTGCCGTTCGGAAGTCATTAGAGGTATCTGTGTGACTTCCAAGAAACAATCTGAAGCATTATTCATGCTCTGTGTGCTGATGGGGCATGGCCGCGTCTGATATTTGGCATTAACTTTTCTCCAGGAAACCGGCATTTTTGGACTTCCACTGAAAAGTTGTCTGTATACAGAAAGTTGTTCTGTATAGAGCAGATGATTTGCAAAATGCCTTTGGGGACACTTTTCATCTATTTGGCATTGAAGTGGATTTTTGGAGTCCAATATTGGCTATCTTCCGATGACCGAGCGAACTATCGGAAAATAGTACCGTCCATGTGATATACTGAAAATGCCGGTTTTGGACATTGTTGGATTCTTTGGTCGCTCTGTTGCCCTTTGGTGACCCCTAGAGTCCTTTTGTCATGTCCATGGGCCGTTTGCTCAATTTTGCCAACTTGAGGATAAATAGTGATTTCTCGCTCTGCCGAGCCGTTTTCTGTGTTCTGCTCAAGTCGTGGCTTGGATCATTGCTAATATCATTGTTTGGAATGGTGAGCCAAAATGGGGTGCTGACATTCATAACATGTGCAAATTAAATGTAAGAGCCAATGATGATTGAAACACGCATAAATTATCATTTTTCTTTTTTTCTGCAAAAAGTGCATACATATATATATATATATGGATTGAAATTATGTTCTGTCCGATGCAATAACAAATTTTTTTATAAAATAAATCAATTTACCAAAAATAATAAGAGATGCATGATTAATTTAATCCTCTTAGTCTAGAATGAAGAAGCAAAACATCCTGACTCCGAGAAACTGAGAACAAGTTCACTTCGTGCTCATCATACGCTCAACGTGTTGCACGCTCAATGAGTTCGAGATTAGCCCCATGTTTAGATTGCGGAACGGAGACATGTGCAAATCGAATAACAACAAAGGCATACATCACGTCCAATCGAATTGAAAAAAAAATTATCAGGTTGCCATCACTATCAGATCAGTTCACCCAAATAGAGAATTTGGTTCATGATTGAAACACGAGGAAACAAAGGCACACAGGATGACAACTCCAATAAGAGAAAGCTGTCAATTTTTTTTTATTTTTGCTGCAAAGCCTTCAAATTAATCTTTCCATAAACCAATCCGCAACACAAATAAACGAATAGGCTTATCTAATCATCATCCTAGTCAACGAATCAGATCGAAGAAGCAAAGCAACCTAGGCCAGAGATTTAATTGAGCACAAGTGCAATTCAGTGCTCACCGGCTCTAATTTTAATGCATCCGTTTGTAGGCGCGGCCGCTGGACTTCTTCCTCTCGTCTTGCTTGGCCAACTTTGATGTCTGCTAGGAGAAAGGATAGTGCGAGAAAGGACAAAGGCTAGTAAAAAAGAAGAAAAAAAGAAAAAATATATTAGAGCAGAAAAATCAGTTAAGAGACATGGAGACTGATGTAGAGATGGAGGAGACTTAGCTTCGGAGGCGATCATCAACTCGATGGCGAATGGGCAGTTTGGGCAGCAATGTAAAGAAGCACAACGACAAATAAAAGCAGTAAGGGAGGTGGTGAAGAGGAGACGATGGTGCCGGTTGTCGGGTTGGGGATGGCCGTGAGTTGAGGGAGCTGTGGGCGTTTTTTTTTTGGATCTCGGAATCCGGAGGAAGAAGAGAGGAGAGGAGCTATGGGAAAAACCAGAGGAGGGAGTTGTGGCGGCTAGGGTTTTTAACGAGGGAGTCTGCGTTTTTAGGAAAGGAGGCAGCTGGAGGAGAGAAGTCAGGGTGTTGTGCTAGCTGTCACCAATAGTACATGAGCTGATCTGAATATTCCGAATTTTCCTGAATTTCTCATGAACCTTTCAGTCTATCTGATATTTTTCCTTGATCTCTACATGAGTTGGGCACATCCTCGTAAAATTTGAAGATCGTTCGGCCTCGGGAAGTTCCAAAAATAATTATTCTTTGACAGCTGGCCCGAATAGAGAGATTTGGTTATGATCTGTGAGAATATATTCGATTCTGTACTAATCTAGCCAAAAATATCTCCTATTTCTTTTTATTTTCTGAATCTTCAGTGAATTATGAATCCAATGACGTTGGCCATACTTGAAAATACGAAGAATTGAATTTTTTTATGGATTTTCTCCCTCGATTGATAGAGTCTGTCCTGGTTTAACAGTTTCGAGCCTGGTGCGCTCAAAAATTCATAACTCTCTCTCCGTATTGAATCTTGGAATGAACGACCCATCAAATCGAACCTAACTCGATTTCCTAGGTCAAGTATATGGAATTCACCCTTTTAGGTTCAGGATTGACTGTGATATGATGCGTCGAATCCCATGCTCGGGCTGTTGTATTCACTGTTTGGGCACCCCAGCTCCCACGAATTTTATCTTTTTTGCTCGAAAGGGCTCTCGACATGATTTTTGCATTGAAATGTCCCTAACTCACCAAACCTTGATCTAAAAATATCAAACTTAGTTCCAGGATCCACGAAGATAGTCGTTCTCATCGAAGAAAATGATACAGAGACGTGATTTCCCCTTTGTCCATTGCCTTCGGTTCGAATATTGATAATTCGTGCCTTACACTTCGAGATCAATTGTGAGTGCTGCAAAATTCCATATGTTGCCCTCGCCATTTTTTTGTTAGAGTCGTGGAACCCTAGTCGGGAGTCTTGTTGATGTCATATCCTAGAGCCGGTGGACCAAAATGGGGTGCTGACAGTCGCCACTTATCATTTTACAACCCGAAGGTCGAGATTCGATAAGTTACCTGGTTTAGGGGTATGAAACACCTAGTTTTGCTAAGGCATTGATCTGTGCGGAACCGAAAAGTCTGAGTTCGGGGGTTCACGTTATGTGTGGGCCGATATCCCGCACGCCCTTTCGGTACTCTGGTTTGCTAGGCTTGTTGTTTTTATTTGCCGCGTGAATTAGGCTGTGCTCGGTGCACATGTTTTGACACCGAAAACTCGGTTCACAATTTAGCGTTACAGTTCATCAAACTATGATTTTTGAATTCCTGCATGAACCGGGACCGCGAAATCTTGGGATTACTCTTGTCTGTGCAAGCATTGGACCGATTCGATTAGTTTGAATCTCGGACCGTTCGCTCACAGACTGGGATTCTTACAAAATGAATGTACAAAGTAAAATCCTTACAATGCTCTCAGAAAAATAATAAATACAAATTACAAATGGTCAAATTCCAGTAAGTTCACTTTCGGTTACTATTCCGCTCCAATTTGCCGTGAGTTCAAGAAAACACCGAAAAATTAAAATTCAAGCACTCTCAGTGAATGGGGCGCTGGACCCTGTGACTGATGGTTAGGGCGTTAAACCCTAAGTGCAATGCGTCCTACGCGTCGGGCTCGACTGGCATGGACAAACAAGAGTAGAAAAATAACAAATAGCAATGTGAATTGCAGACAATGTGTTTGTTATTGTCAAGTTTACGTGGATTAACAAGTTATTAACCCAGGAGTATTTTACAAGCAGATGCCATATGCTATACAAGCAAACGTGTGTAAAGCATTTTTCATTCAACTTTGCTTTGAGAACTTGACAAATAGAGTCAAATCTCGTGTGTGTGGATTACTTTTACAGTTGTTCTGTATTGTGACACTGAATCACCACTGAATTAGCCAAACTCGTATTTTGATTCTAGATTTGGAACCTAGAGTTCCCCTAACCATTGTCTAATGTTTGATTAGGTCGAGTGAATGATTAATCAGCATTTTGCATGTTTTGTGACAGAGATAACCATTCTAGTTACCCGAGTCTATGATAAGATGACAAAAACTCATCAGTGGATAAGAAAAGGCTTTACAGATGAGCCTGCACCTGAACATGTAGCCTATTCTTATCCTGATACTGTAGTGTTTCTGTCAAGCTAACCCTAAGGGTGTCGCTGAATTGTGAAAAGACGATTCTACCCTTTATTTGAAAATTTTTTTCAGAAAAAGGAAACATCACAGTGCAGGCCACCTCGTCCTATAGCTAGTGTCGACCAATTCCCTGAATCGTCCAGGGTTGTACAAGAATCCCGAAAAAGCATAAGAACCGGTCGATCTAACCGAAAATGATCTAAAAAGATCTTTTGTATCCGAACCTGAGTTACCTAAAATCAGGTAAAACTCAAGTTGAGACGCACAAGTTCTTCCTAGATGCCCATGCTACATCAGACCGGGAGTTTCGGGATTTTGGAAATGCGAGTTTTGAAAGGGCATTAACGTCATTTGACAACTCATCGACGCGAGTTGTCAGTTAACTGCCAATTCATGCAAAAGTTGTCAGTTTGAAATGGGTTTAATCATGTGAGCGTCTCGATTAACCCGTTTGTGTGATTACAGCTTAAAATTAAATGCCGAATGAAGTAAATGTACGGGTTACAGACAACGTTTTAAAGACATTTTAAGGAGGAATTTGCGACGATATTAAAATTATAATTTGCACAAAATCCGAGAAATGGATTTCATTGAGGTAAAGAGACCGTTCTTAACCCGATTAAGGTCAAAGAATTCTCGGGTCTTTCCTCTTGGTAATAGCCATGGGTTTCCTTGACTCGTTTCGGGTTTTAAGAGTTCTCTTTAACCCAATTTTGACTATTTCTCGCATGCTCAAACGTTAAACACGGTAAATAACACGTATTTAACAAAGCCGGTATTGCCATGAGCTTGAAAAACGCATTTAAACATATAAACATGCACTAATACGTTATTTATGGAATCGATAAAACAATACTAGCTCTATGGATGCGAGAAAGCATAAAGATTCGGGAAAGAGTTTAAATCGGGGCAAGGAAACCGGTTATGACCCAAAAAATCAACAAAGGGGTCACGGTTACCTTTCCTCAAAGGAAACCCGTGAGCCTCTTTGGTCGTTCGAGTTTAAATCGGTCTCCTTGACTTCGATTTAAACATTTCCCGACATGCTCACACATTAAACGATGATAAATATGAATGATATAATATGAAAATCGCATAAAGATTAAAACTTGGAAGTAAAATATGCATAAAATCCCTTATAAGTCCATAAAAGAGTCAGGTATGGTTTTGGTCCCTGAAAGATACCAGGGCCAAGGGTTTGGTCCCTTAAAAATTTTTGCCTCGATTTTAGTCCTTCAATCACCATTCCGTCAGATGTTTTAGTCTTGCCATCTTCTTGCGCGTGCCAACCGTGACGGAAATCTCACGTGGTGGCTGAGCTGGACCTAACTCCGTTAATGACCCCCCAAATTGCCAAAAAGCGACGTCGTACAAGCCTTTGACGTACATAATAGTTCATTCATCATCCCCACGTTCGAGTGGAATTAAGACAATCTTGACACTTGACTTAGCCCTCCGAAAAGGAACCAAAGATGGGACCTTGATCGAGTTTGAGGGTTTTAAATCATCACTGAATTTGAGGGTTTTAAATCATCCTGAAGAACACGCCCAAAATCCAAACCCCATATCATAAGATCGCAATCTTCTTCTTCTTCTTCTTCTTCCAAGAGTGGGAATTGATCGAGATATGAGAGTCCTGATCACGACCTCTCAACAACAGCAGAACAATGATTCCCTGAAACCCAATATCTCGGTTCTCGCCGCCGCCGCCGCTATCCCCGTCGGTAACAACCACCACCTGAGCCTCTGCTCCTATGAGCCCACCTCGGTGCTTGACCTCCGCAGCCCCGTCACCTCCTCCAACCTCAAGCCTCCCCCTGCCTCCTTGGACCTCACTTCCACCACCCTGCCTCAGTCGTACCATGGTTGGGGCGACGGTGATAGCCACCACCACGCCCTCCAGTCCCTCGACTGGGACTCCATCATGAAGGACCTCGACCTCCACGACGACGTCTCTGCCCCTGCGCCGCTCAACCCGCCCGAGTCGACCCACTTCGTGAATAACTCCTCCGATGTCGCCACCCTCTCTGACAATTACGGCTCCTGCCACCAGAGCTTCGCCCATGTCCCGACCAGTAACTACGGTAGCTTCGAGCTTGGGGGAGAGGTCTGCAACAATTGGGGTTTTGCCTTTGATTTCCTCGAGGAGCTCATTCAGATCGCGGACTGCGTCGACTCGGGCAAGCAGACATCAAGGAAGGCAACGACGTCGTTTTTGGCAATTTGGGGGTCATTAACAGAGTTAGGTCCAGCTCAACTGCCACGTGAGATTTCCGTCACGGTTGGCACACGCAAGAAGACGGCAAGACTAAAACATCTAACGGAATGGTGATTGAAGGACTAAAACCGAGGAAAAAATTTTTGAGGGACCAAACCCTTGGCCCTAGTATCTTTCAGGGACCAAAACCATACCTGACTCGCCATAAAAGCAACGAAAATGTAAAAGTCCTAGCACCTCTAAGTCGGGAATGGTTATACCTAGTCCCAGGATGCAGGATGGGACTGTAAAAAGTTGGGTTGGACCGTTGGTGGGTCGATTTTGGCTGTTTTGGCTTGAACAAACCCGAATGGCAACAACAGACTTGGTTGGAAGCTGTCTCGACCTCACTGAGCAGTTTTCAGGTCTGAGGTCACCACGGTGGCTCCTGATGGAATTTTGATGCAAGGTCAGTGGTTCCCGACTCCTAAGAGACCCCCGGAGGTGGCTGTCATGGTCGTTTGGTTCCAGACCTATCGGGGCGACCCGTATAGCATTGCAAAAATCACAGAAAACAAAGTATGTCTGGAAAACAGACCCGACTGGGCAATTTTTGGGTCGGAGGTCATTCTGATGGAATTTTGATGCAAGGTCAATGGCTCCCGTCTCCTAAGAGACCCCTGGAGGTGGCTGTGGTAGTAATTTGGTTCCAAACCTATCGGGTTGACTCGTATAGCCCTACAAAGATCACAAAAAATAGAGTACGTCTGGAAAAAAAACCCGACTGGACAGTTTTTGGGTCGGACGTCATCACGGTATCTCCCGATGGAATTTTGAGGCAAGGCCAGTGGCTCCCGACTCCTAACTGACTCCCGGAGGTGGCTAGAGTGGTAGTTTTGCGAAAAGAGTCTCGGATCGATCCAATCTGCAAGACAACTGCAAGAAGAGTTAGAAAATTCGACCCGACTAAGCAGTCGGGCTGTTTTTTCGCACTGGGCTAAAACCAACGGGTTTTTTTTTTATTTCTCGACTCCTTGACACCCTAGGGTTGTGTGGGGAGGTGTTTGATGGGTTTTGACAACTCAAACCGGTCCGAAAATGCTTGAAACTCGGGTTGCCATTTTTGACCCAAGAAGAGCAATTTTCTGGTCTGGCTCTGTAGTGGGCTGGATCTATGACTTAGAGGCTTCAAACTTAAAATCTAAGCTCGAAAATGGATAGAGGGGTTGAAAACATGTGGAATATGAAGTTTGGTGCAGTTTGGATTTAAGCCGGGATGGTGAATACCATGATTCCGACTTAAGTCTTTGGTGTTCTTGCTTGGTGTTGGCTGTTGGGCTGAGCTGAGCTGCGGTTTGCTTAAGTTCTTGAGAGCGTTTCAAGAGTGAGAAAGCCAGAGAGATGGCATGAAGTAAGTTGTGATTAAGGTAATGACTTACAGGATATATATAGGTAAAGATTAAGTGCAATTAAGTGAGAAAAAGCTTGATTAATGGCTTGGATTAGGAGGGATCTGAATTTTTAATGAAGATGGGGATGAAGACTTCTTGAAATGCATTAATGAAGAAGAACCAAATGCATTGATGGTGAAGTGAAGTTGGAGTGTTGAAGTAAGATTGTAGGCTTGATATTTTTGAAGAAGGATAAGGGCAAGTTGCATGGAGAGGAAGACAATGAGATGAGCGGCATTCATGAGGGTTACGGCTGGTCATGGAGGAGCCGTGGGCCCCACGGTCATTGAGGGAAGTTCGGAACAAAGTTCGGGTCTCGATTGATCGCGTGTTCGAAGTTCATGGCTCAAACGAACGTTGAATTATCATTGTCTGTGCGAAAACGGTTCAAACGAGGCTAAGATTGTCCATTTTGCCCAAAAGAATATTCGTGTGGTTTTTGGGCTCAGAAGCCGGTTTTGCCCGTTTCAGGAGATCAAAGCAAAATAAGCCGTTTTTAAATGCATATCTCGTATCTGCATTCCGTATTGGTCTTTTTTTTGTGCATTTTTAATCAGACCAATTAATTGACCCTTAATCCGGTATTGGAAATGTGAAGCCGGAGACGTCCTAGGAGTCCGGAGTCGGATTTCTCAAAATGCTTTCTGAGTTGCTTGGATAATTCGGAGATCACTGCAATATCTGTTCGTTGAGAACAGACCCTAAAGGATTGAAAAAGTGCATCTGAAACTCTAAAAGCACTATTTTGAAAGCCTAGATGGATTGTGAGGTTCCGTCTGAGGATTTCACATTGAGCGTTGGGATGAGTAGCACTGCATTGGCCAACCTTCTGGCATCAAGTTCCTGCCAAAAGGACCTCCGGTTATGAATTTCCGTTAAAAACGGTCTTTTTTGCTATTCGGAGGTCATTCAGGAAACTAAAAGGGATATTGTAGTCTGATTTGTCCAATTGCATCCGTCCGCTGTAGTTTTTGGGGCAATGCATTGCTAACTTGGATTGCCGATATTCTGTCGGAGAAATCTCCGGATATGGTTTTTCGTTATGGGGTACACTTGATCTACCTCTCGGGAGTCATTTGAGGAGTCTATGTGACTTTCGAAGAGCAACCTGAAGCGATGCTCATGCTCTGTATAATTGTTGGATGTGACTGCATTTGACATCGGACATTAACTTTTCTCTGGTGAACCAGTGTTTTTGGACTCCAACTGAAAAGTTGTCTGTATACAGAAAATTGCTCTGTATAGAGCAGATGATCTGCGAAATGTGTTTGAAGCCCTTTTCATCTATTTGGCATCACAAGAGATTTTTGGAGTCCAATATTGACTATTTTCGGATGGTTGAGCGAACCAGCAGAAAATAGCACTGTAGGCGATGGGTTCTTAAAACACCGGTTTGGATGTTGTCTAGGCTCCCTGTTTGCTCTGTATGTTGCTGGATGATTATGTATGCTCCTCTGTCGTGTGCTTGAATCATCTGCCTATCTCTGTTGACTTGAGAAAGAATAGTAATTTGCTACCCTGTCAAGCTTTCTTCTGCATGGATGCTCAAGTCGTAGTCTGGATTGATGTTGATAGGTATCGCTTGAATTGGTGAGCCAAAATGGGATGCTTACACCCCCGAATCGACTGGAATCTCTAGTTCGAGATATGGGTCGATTCGGGGGTAGGGCTGCCAATTTGTGGCCCCGACTCCACTTCTATGGTCTCCGGCGTCTTTTGTGGGTGTCGACAACCTCGATGGTGGGGTCGGGGTCGCTGACCAATAGCCCTGGCCACTATCGGGTATTTTTTTTCCCTTTCGAGTATTAGGACCAAATTAAAAAAATTTAAAAGTTTGAGGGTAATAATGGCAAAAGAAAAGTTTGAGGACCAAAAATGACAAAAAAATTAATGGTGAGGTCTATTATATCTCACGAAGTGAACTACATGGTGTTATTTGTTCATAGAAATACCACATGTCCAATTTGTCTCATACACAAACCATAATGGGTTTTTTTTTTAACTTTTTCCCAAAATAAAACTTCCTCTACCCCATGATCTCTCGCTGATTTTATCTTTAAAAAAGAATCAATAAGAAATGCTCCATGCAACAACATTACAACGAGTACGCAACTTCTACTCCTCGGATCACCATTCGAACACGTCTTTATATAAATTTACTTAATTCAACAATAGAAACTTATCCAAGGTCTCTTTCGCCATCATTAATCACACTGTACAACCTCCCCTCCTTGCATTCTCACATATCACGTTCGTCTTCATCTAAATAATCCCATTAATCTATTATACCTAAAATCATAATAAGAAAAACACAATCAAATAAAGGAAACTAGAAGCGATAATAGTCAGCTAAGAACTTAATTATGTCTATAGCCCAATCTTCTACCTTCTTTCTATGTCACCTTCCCTTTCCTTTACTCCGATTGGATCAACCGGCCCTTTCCTCCAATTTCATAAAGAAAAAGGACAAAATTAATTAAGCGAAGCTCAAAGAAACAGAAAACAAATATATACCTAAGATGCTCACAACCTAATTAATTGCAAGCTATAGACCTGAAATGATTTCCTACTTCCAACCCCGATACACTCTTGGCCTACAATGTTCTCTTCAGCCTTCAGTGTCTTCCTCAACTATTCTATCCTTCCATAACCCTCGTAAGGCTCAAGCAATCTCATATAATATACTTCCTTCAGCTCCTATTAGTCATAACAATAGCAAGAAAAAAATTATAAAATATGCGCATTTTCTTCATATATTCCTTATGATAAACAATATCGCATTCCACCCTAAAAGGAAGAAATTCATTCAGACTTAATTGCCTCCGAGAACCTCGGGACTTAACTAGCTCCAGCGGTTACTAATATGCGATAAATAAGTTAATCCAGCTAAAAATAAGCCTAGGGAAGTAGCTAGCTTTTTCTTAACAAATAACTAACCTTATTCCATTATTTACCATGTTGAAATTCTATAAATTTACCCAAGCTGACCAAGACTTCGAGTCCAACAAAAATCAGTTCTTGTAAGATGCTTTGTAAGTTATCCTCAAGGCAAAAAATGAAATCCGAAGAACTCATCTTCAAGCAAAATAAAACAAGTCAAAGGAGGGACTTCTATAAAATCAATACAATGCAACAACTCTTCCTTGATGTTTCTCCTATCAATATTATCTAACATAGAAAAATATAAATAGCTCGAAGAAAGGATTCAAACATCATTTCGGACATTTCTTTGTGATCTTAGTAACCATTACCAAAAGATATGAGCAATACCAATTTGGTCCTAAAAATAGATCCACAAATAGAGACATCATCGAGCATAGGTAGTAAAGAATCCAACCTAAACCGAATCTGACCCTTTTTGGTATCTCTACACTAAGCTAATTTCTTGCAAGGCTCGACAATTTCTACATATTCTTATTCTTCCTCTCACTTCATTCCATAATCCAACCTCACCCATTATTTCCAACTTCACACGGGGAAGAACTGTGAGACACGGGTTGATTTTTTAAAACAAGCATACATACCCATATATATACATGTATATTATATGCTATAATTTTTTTTTAAGGCTGAGCCATAAACCATTAGAAACAAAAGGGTAGCAAGAGGCCCCACGTGGCCTTCATTCTTCCCCTTAGCACCCCACCACCATTGACTTCTTCGTTTTTTCTTTTCTTGTTATGTTTTCAGCTGGTATGGTCAAAGAAGAAACAGAGAAACAAAGAAGAACAGAGGGGGAGAGGGAGAGAGAGGGAGAGAGATCTAAGGTGTAAAGTTAGAGAAGAATTGAGGGAAACGGTAGAGGAAAGAGATTAAGTTGAAGTTCTTGATTTGTAAGTTGGTTTTTCATCTCCTAAACATTATTATTCACTAGCTTCACTGTTCATTAAGCCATCTTTTGCCCCCATCTCAGCTCAATTTCGGTTTTGGTAGTTTGATAGATTAGGTGGGGTATTGTTGCGAATTCATAGTTTATGGTTTTAAGCATGCTTACCAATAGGATGTACACGTAACTTTCTATTTATTCTTGGCCTATCTAGACTCTCTTGGTTCTATTTTTATTGATTCATAGTTAGGTTTGAGGATTGGGGTTCTTGTTGATTAAGGTCTCGATCTTTGGAAGTTCGATGGGCGATGAAGAAGCTAATGTTTTTGTGATTGATAAAACCGATATTCAGCCTAATCTCTTACATTTTTGGGTGATTATTAACTAAGCATGGAAAGACTGATGCTCTTGAGCTTTAGTGTTAAATTGCTTAATTTTGCATTTTCATTTAGGTTGGTGACCGACTTGGGAGATATACATATACATGCATATGTATATTTATATATATATGAAGTTTTTTCTTTCATTTGGGTAGGTTTTGTTGCACTTAACGTTGATGGCTTATGTGAGATATGAGTTGAAAATCTATTCAAATAATTAGTTAATAAGTCGAATTGATAGTTCGATTTTGGATGTTAGGACCTGAACTTTGTCGAAGCATTTGGCTTTCCTCTGCTGCTAGCTATTGTTTGAGTATTCTATAGTTAGTTTTATTAAGTTAAAATTTGGAGTTGTGAAGTAATTAAGAATATATTTTCTTTTTGCTTGAGAGTTACTAACTGAATGAGTTATTGAATTGGAGAATTAGATGAGATGAATTAGTTTTAGGTTTTGGGAAGGACGGCTAGTTGAAATGAAAATTGAGGATGTTGAGAACTAACTAAGGCAGCTAAAGCATAATATTTGTTGTTGCATTGCTTGTGTGGAGTGCTAAGTGGCTATTGTTATCATTAGTGATTATATATTTTGGTCTCTTTGATCTTTTAAGCTTAATTTGGTTGTCAGGGATTTATGGATAGATTAAGATTGAGATGTATAAGTATATGTGCACATATTTCTACTTGATTTTCTAACTGTGTTTATAATTTATCGGAGCTGAGGAGACAGAGACTATACACCTGGAAGGCTCAACTCGTTGAGTTATCATTTTGGGGGTCTTTGTGAGTATTTTTATTCCACTATAGAATGAAACTAACTCTTATATTAATTATATCAATGCTTGTTTGAATGAGATAAGTTGAATGAAGGTAGTACAAGGATTTTGAGGATTTATTGTAAATGATTTCAGTTAATTGCGGTGTGGTGATATTATTGTTAATAGCCAAGGGACAGTTGATCCGGTGGTATATAAATAGGACGCATAGATCGCTGATCTGGTGGGATATAAAATGGACACCTAGACTCCTATTGCCGAAGGATAATGGATAGCCCCTGCTTATGAGAAATGAAATGAGGAATTTGTGGATATGAGTGCGGGGTCAGGGTACCGTCGAAACTCTGTCGCAAGGATTGCGATCCTATGGCTACTATTATTTGTTGCTTTAGAATGATTGCTTGAGTTATGTTATATTGAATTGGCTGATAAGAGAAAGGTTCAAGGCTGAAAAGTAGGTATATATATCATTAGAAATTTTGAAGTAAATAATATGACTATAATTGTTGTTGTGAATGCATAAACGAGCTTGATACTTCATTTTATTGTATAATTTAATACTCACCGAGAGACAGCTCACTCCTGCATATATATTTTTCAGATGAGCTAGAAGTTAAACTAACTACACAAGAGAACTTTTTGGATAATGGGGACTAGCGCGAAGGATTTTAGCAGTTAGACCAACTCATAGTCTAAGTAGTAAGTTCTCGTAGAATGTTTTAATTATATTAGGGGTATTTACCTAAAATGGCCCATGGTTTGCCCGTTTTGTCAAATATATCCTATGCTTTTTTTTTGTCAAATCTATCCCGGCGTTATCTTTTCCGTCGACATCTAACGACCGTGCTAACGTGGCGCCTGCGTGGCAAGTGTGACCCACTATCTCTCCACGTGCTACGTCAGCACGGCTGTTAGATGTTGACGGAAAAGATAACGCCGGGATAGATTTTATGTAAAAAGTAAACCATGGGATAGATTTGACAAAAAAAAACATAGGATAGATTGGACAAAACGGACAAACCATGAGCCATTTTAGGTAAAAACCCCATTATGTTACAACCTGAAACTTCTGTTTAGTTGGTTTAGTGATGTGGTTGAGAAAAAAATACTCTCTTGAGAGGTATATACATATTAGAGCTTGCTGGATTGATTATATGTGTTTTTTTGAGAGTTTTGGAAAGTAGATTATATATGAATAGTTTATGTGATAATGGATATCGAGTAAATATAGAGGAAACTCTGCCGAAATTTCGAGTCGTGACAAGAATTCAATCAAGTAAACTCACGGAAGCAAAATCAACTACCTACCTAAGCGTAATACATGTCCTTCAGGCGCTCTCCTACTCTCTCGTTTCCTCTCTCAATTCTTCCTTCCTTCCTCCTGCTTGATCAGCTGTCCCAAGCGCTTTGTCTGCTTGTTATGGTTGTCTCCCACAACCTCTGTTCCCAGCTTCCTCTTCCCTCGAGCTCATCTATCTCGCTCTCTATCTCCTCTCTAAAGCTCTCTGTCATAGTCCTCTCTCTCTCTAGTGCTCTATTTCTTCTTCATTTCCCCCCAAACAAAACATAACCAAAAAAAAGAAAGAAAAAGAAAGAAGGAAATGGCGGTGGAAGATGAGGGGAAGAATTTGGGGCCACGTGGAGCCCATGCTTCCATCCCATCCTCCTCTTTTTTTTTTTCAGCAACATGCATATAATATATATATATATAGCATATAATTATTTGTATATATATGTTCTTTGAAATATCAAAAAATGTCAGGTCTCATGTAGAGTTTCCACAGGTTATGTTGCACCAGGTAACGAACTATACACTCTTTGTCTATCCATTCTATTTTTGTTTGTTTTTCTTCTTTTCACTGTGTATTAGTCCATTTACTATGGTTATCCTTTCCCTCAAAATCATGTGTTTCAGAGTATGGATTGGGGAGTAAAATGTCGACATGGGGCGACATCTACAGTTATGGCATCGTATTGCTAGAGATGTTTACTGGGAAGAGGCTGTGTGAGACCCGAAACCTTTTTGCAAATATGCATACATAAACATACTAATATATGTATATTATATATTATGTTTATGTGGCTGGAGTTTAAAAAAAGAAAAAAAAAGGTGGCATGGGTTCCACGTTTGTTGAGCCACTCGTTTCCACCGCCATAACCATACATATCAGTTCATTTATTTCTTCCTTTTTATTCTTTTTGCTCTATTTTGGACTAGGGGAAGAATAAAGAATAGAAAGGGGGAGATAGAGAGCGAGACAGAGAGAGCTTAGGGGAAAATGAAGAAAGAAAACAAAGGAAACAAAGAGAGAGAGAGAGAGAGAGAGACTGTGAGCTCGGGACAAAGCAAAGGAAATTGGAAGAAGATGGAGTAGAATAGAGGTAAGAATTACATCCCGTTCATTGCTAAATTCACGGTTTCTAGAGTTTAGAGGGAGAAAACTTGGTTGAGGCTCATTAATGCTAGCTTGATGTGTAGATGTTATTAGTTCGAAAATTTGATATGGTTAGGCTCCTCTAACAGGCAAATTCATTTTAAAGGTGCTGAATTTTTATTAAATGATCAGAGGAAGATTTAAGGTTCGGCTTAACGGGAAGGGGCGGAGGATGAGAGAAGAAAGTTCATGCGCATAGGTATATGGATGGTTCTATTTTCACGAGTTTCTTTTGTTTGATTATGTATTTATGGTGGATTTAGTAACTGGAATTTCTGAATTTGGAATGGGAAATTAGGGGAGATTCTTGAAAGGTGACGTAGTGAATAGGGGAATTTGATTTTATTGAGATTTAGTACGAAATTTA
The DNA here is from genome assembly GCF_007655135.1 of Punica granatum. NCBI lineage: Eukaryota > Viridiplantae > Streptophyta > Magnoliopsida > Myrtales > Lythraceae > Punica > Punica granatum. The sequence continues at coordinate 24,123,929 of NC_045128.1, forward strand.
GTCATAATGTGCCGTTGAGCTTTTGCTTTGTTTGATCATATCTTTCTCACGAATTGGATAAGAGAGTGTACCGTGAAGAAGTTGGTGGATAGTAAATAGAAAGTTTCTTTTGTTGTTTGCCTTGTTAGATGATTCGAAGGAACAGAGGTAGATTTAAATTACGTAATTTCAAAAGTATAATTTTTGGTCCTTGCTCCAAATGAAAAGAAGTTATCTTTAATAAAATTTTTCTGATGAATTCAGTCCATTATTGATTGAATTATCCTATTAACGATCAATGTGAAATCCTCTGTTTATTTACTTAAACAAGGTTTTGTTGGGTATCCCTCCAATTTGGAGGAAGTTGGGCTCAAATTGTGTTGGGCTTTTATCAGGCTTTAATAGGCCCAATGACCCACTTTTGTTAGGGTTTATTTTGTAGCACAGTGGCTGATCTGCAGAGAAGAACATAACATAAAAGTAGCAAAATACAGAGAGCAGCAGAGCAGAATTTCAGTCCGATCAGCTGGAGATCAAACCTCGATCGGAAGGGTAAACTAGGGGTGATCGGTTCCGGGTACCCTGTTTTTTTCATGATACCCAGACCCTACCCTGTAAGGGACCGGTTCCAAGATTTTGGAACCGGACCCTACCCTATTGAATCCTGGAACCGAAACCTACCCGGAACCTGTATTATACCACAGGTTCCGAGTGCCCTGTTGGAACCTGTAAATTTTTTTGTCTCGCTAAATAAAACCATAAATATCCCACCCATAATTAGGAGAGACTAACATCCCGTGAAGAAGGATAAAGAATATAACACAAATCACTTACTCTAGCTCGCATTGCAACGGCTCTACCTCTGCCAACTCCAAGTGCTGAGCTTTTACCCTTCAAAAAATAAGAGCGGATGTGAGTGAATATGAACAAGCAACTCGTTGGTGCAATCCTTACAAATCACAAAATTACCTTGATCCTAGATTCAAGGCGCTTCAAAATTGGAGCATTCTTCAACATATCTGGTATGACCATGAACCTAGAGGAACCAAATCAACCTACTCTTTCCAGCCAAGATCGCTAGTGTGATCAATGAAATTGAGATCCCTTCTCACTGATGAGAAAAATGGGAAAGATCTGCCAATAGAAGAAAAAGATTAGTGATTCACTGACTAGCCATCAACGGTAGTTTATAGTAAGACACAACAAACTGAATGTTCAGAGATAATTTTATTTGTATTTAACAGCACTGAACAAAATGGAAGCGGAATGACCAAATGAAGCAGACTCCATAGTCTCCCCCTTCAATCGCCATTGCAACTATTACTTGTTACATTGAATACACAGAACTCAGACTTCGAATGTAAGGGCCAACAGATTATGTTATAATCTAACAAAAACTTCCATTTAATGGCAGTATATCTCCCCCTCCATTGCTTTCACTTTTGCACCAGTTGAATATAAGAACAATAGGACATTCGGTGTTTGGCAGCAGATTATACGAACCACATCAAGCATTTATTATGGTTGATAGTCAAACTAACAATCTTATTGCAGTGTAGTGAAACTAAAATGAACCATTTATGAACTCACTGCAATCCAAACTTTTCACAAAACTAGAATTTCTTTTAACTGATAATGTGGGTCCGCTAACACCATAGAAGATGCTTCAACTAATCATAAATTTCATTCCACCATCACAAACAGAATCTCTCACAGCAGTCGTATCAAATTACAGGCACGAGATATTCACCACTCTGAATTTTTTGTAAAGGGTCATAATATATTAGTCGCTAAAGGTTTTGCTTGAGCATCCATCCATAACTTGTCCAGAGATACCAGTCCTGAATTCAAACAATATCACCAAAGACAAATACCTCTCGCACAGAGATTACATTTATAAGCACAGGCACATATCATTCCTAAAACACAAGAAGCAGCAAAAAACACTGCAAGTTGTCCAACAGAAATTCAACCAAATGGTAGGATATTGCCTCACTACAAGTTGCAATGAGTGAACAGGGCAGCATGAATGCTAAATATGAATAAAGCTAAACAAAGAGGAACCCAACCATCCATCATATTAAATGGTCATATGGAGTCATTTATGCCTATTACAAGGATGATGCCTTCATTCAGTTCAAATCGGGCCGATCAAATCATGAACAGTTACAAGTCGTCCTAACGTCCCAAACATAAATTCAGTTCAAATCGGGCCGATCAATCATGACCAGATACAAACCGTCTTAGCATCCCAAACATATGGTCCCACAGTAGGAACAGAAAATTGGCTATTTGTCATCCCAAATGGCTTTATCTTTCCTACTTATAAGCCAGCAGATCATATTCCAATCAAGAAAATCAACCAAACCGAAAAGATCCAAACTATCCAAATGGTGGCATACCATCCTGTGTAATTAGTGGATAATCAGACGCGCTCAAGGTAATGAACCAGTCCCACTCGCTATCCACCTTCAACAGAACCGATGCAGCTCGGAGAGTGGAGGCGATATTAGATGCGCCCATGAAGTTAATCCGAGAGGAGCTGCGGGGGAGTACAAAGCCGATTTAGGGTTTTGACAATTGACAGTACAGACAGACTAACAAAGGCTATTCGATGGAGAGTCCAGAGGAGAATCTCACCGGGAGAGTCGGAGACGAGAGCGACGGAGAGGAGCCGGAGTGGAGAGTCGGAAATGAGAGCGACAAAGAGGAGGCACCGAGGCAGGACAGAAGCTCACTGGGAAATGGGATCACGAGCACACTCGGAGACGAGAGGCAAGCGACGGAGAGGAGCTGGAGTGGAGAGTCGGAGACGAGAGACGACCGACGGAGAGGAGCTACAGCGGGAAAGTCGGAAGCGATTTGCACAGATGAAACTTACAGAGGAGAGGCGAGTCAGGCCCCCATTCCGGATTCCCGCTTGAGACAGAGACTAACTTTACTATTTTATTTTATTTTAGTAATTACCATCCGGTTCCGGATACCGATTCCGGTTCCGGTTCTAGGTCCCAGTAGGATGGAACCGGAACCGAAACTGGATGTCACCGGTTCTTTATTTTGATACCCGGACCCTTCCCTATTTTCAATACGAGCTACCCGAACCCTACCCTAACGGGTAGGTTCCGACCGGTTCCGGGTATACCCGATACTCGTGCACACCCCTAGGGTAAACGAACTCCGATTGTGACAAAATTTTGACAGAGGCTTCACGAAGTGTGGAGCTAAGTTCTGATCGGCCAGAATTTCTATTTGAGCTCTGTAGGTACTGTTTCAGCTGACTTTGTGAACCACCCGGTGTGGGTGACGAATTTAGTGTTTGGATGATCCAAGAGAGTGTTTCTCTTGAGTTTGGTGATCCAAGGGTTTACCCTTGATGAAAGACATTGTATAACCTTCATTCATAGTGGATTGTTGATTCGGAGTTGGTCCCGTAGTTTTTCCCCACATCGGGGTTTTCTACGTAAAATTCTTGGTGTTCTTTTCTTTACTGCTTGTTGGTTGATTTGATTAATTCCTATCTCGATTACACCAGTAGGGGAGGAAGATTAATCGTTGCGTTGTTGTTTGGTTAAGCACATCCCTTCCCAACAAGTGGTATCAAAGCCTCGGGTTAAAGAAGTTTGAGTTTTTTTTGGTGTTTTCGAGATGGAGGAGTCTACAGGATCTATGTTCAAGTTGAATGCAACCAACTACTCTATATGGTAGTCTCGGATGGAGGATCTTCTATTTTGTAGGGACTTGTACGATCCCATTGAAGGGGATTCCGCGAAACCTAAAGATAAGGATGACAAGGCTTGGGAACGCACAAATCGGAGGACTATTGGTTTGATTCAGCAGTGGATAGACAATAGTAGTAATCATCATGTTGCTCAGGAGACAAATGCAAAAGCTTTGTGGGATAAATTGATAAATCTCTACGCGAGGAAGACTCTGCAAAATAAGGCCTTCCTCGTGAAGAAGTTGATTCATCTTCGTTACCAGAATGGAGGTGATATGGCTGTGCACATGAGTAATTTCCAGGATATTGTTAACCGGTTGACGAACTTGGAGATAATACTACCTAATGAGTTGCAGGCTTGTCTACTTTTAGGGACTCTACTGGATAATTGGGACACACTTGTGGTTGCATTGAGCAATTCTGTGCCAAATGGGAAGCTATCGTTGGCCACGATGACAGATAGTTTATTTAATGAGAAGACTAGAAAGAAAAGCTCTGGGATTTTCATTCGGTCTGATGCTTTGATTACTGAACAACGAGGGAGAAGTCAAAGCAAAAATTCATCTTCCAAGCATGGTAACTCACGTGACAAATCGAGGGGTAGATCAAATTCGAAGACGAGGAAAGTGGTCACTTGCAATTACTGTGGAAAAGAGGGACATTACAAAAGGGAGTGTAGAGCTCTGAAGAAAAATCAGAATGGCAACGGTGAGAGCAAGAAGGAAAAAGGCACTACAGCAGTGGCATCTGATGGAGAGACCTACATCGTTTGTGATGAAGCCTATGTGAATTTCACGTGTTAGGACTCTACCTGGGTTGTAGATACAGGTACCTCGTTTCGTGTCACTCCTCATCGGGATTTATTCTCATCTTACAGTATCGGGGACTATGGTTATGTGAAAATGGGGAATGAACAGTCATGCAAGATTGTTGGTATTGGTGATATCTGTCTAGAGACTGAGCTTAGCTGCAAGTTGCTTCTGAAGAAGGTGAAGCATATTTCAGAAATTCACCTTAACCTAATCTCGACGAGTCAGCTTGATAATGAAGGCTACAGTAACGAATTTAGCAATGGGAGATGGAAGCTCTCCAAGGGTTCGTTGATTGTAGCATGGGGTCAGAAGACCGACACTCTCTACAGGTTGCGTGCCAGGCACAACTCCGGTCAAGTTAATGTTGCTGAGAATTATCCTATCGAGATATGGCACAGGAGACTTGGGCATATCAGCGAGAAAGGTATTCAAATTCTTGCTAGAAAGCAGTCTTTGCCCATTAATGGTATGCACTTGAGCACTTGTGATCACTGTTTAGCTGGTAAGCAGAGGAGAGTTTCTTTTGTTAGAAGTCGTCTCTCTGGATACGATCATATACTTGATCTTGTGCATACTGATGTTTGTTTCATGTCAGATAGATCTCTTGGTGGTGCTCTCTATTTTGTGACCTTTATAGATTATCACTCTAGGAAGGTTTGGACTTACCCTATGAGAACTAAAGATCAGGTGATTGATATTTTCAAGAACTTCCATGTAGCAGTGAAAAGAGAAACGGGCATAAAGCTTAAATGTGTCAGAGCTGATAATAGTGGTGAGTATAAGGGTCCTTTCGAGAACTATTATAGGACTCACGGTATCAAACTTGAGAAGACGGTACTAAAGACACCATAGCAGAACGGGCTTGCAGAGAGGATGAACCGCACAATTGTTGAAAGAGTTCGTTGTATGCTTTCTCAGGCGAAACTGTCTAAGTCCTTTTGGGTCGAGGCAATGAGAACAGCGATTGATCTTATTAATCTTACACCGTCAGTTGCACTTGATGGAGATGTACCCCAACAGGTGTGGACCGAAAAGGAAGTATCGTACAAGCATCTCAGAGTCTTCGAGTGCAGGGCATCTGTTCACATTCCTTTAGATGAAAGATCGAAGCTCGATGCCAAGGCAAAACAGTGCATCTTCTTGGGTTATGCACATGAAGAGTTCGGGTACAGGTTTTGGGACCCCGATAGCAGGAAGATCATCAGGAGTAGGGACGTTGTGTTTTTTTAGGACCAGACAATCGAGGATTTGCATAAGTTAGAGAAGGCCAAAGTAAGCAGTCGTCACGAGATCTTTATTCCTATACCGGTTGATGTAGAGCATCCAGTAGAAGAGGTACCTGATGAGTATGAAGAAACCATGACTTGGGGTGAGATTCCTTAGGTAGATGATGATGTGATTGCGGATGATACAGGCTCGCAGCTGTAATTAGAGCCTGCAGATAATCTACCTAGACGATCTGACAGAGTAAGACGACCTTCTACAAGATATTTGCCTCATGAGTATGTGCTACTGACTGACGGGGGAGAACCTGAGTGCTATGATGAACACAAGGAGCACTGGTTGAAGGCGATGAATGAGAAGATGAACTCCTTGTCTGAAAATCACATGTATGACTTAGTGAAGCTACCACAAGTAAGAGAGCATTGAAGAACAAATGGGTCTACAGGTTAAAGACAGAGAACTCACAACCTCGATACAAAGCTCGATTGGTAGTAAAAGGTTTCAACCAGAAAAAAGGAGTTGACTTCGAGGAGATCTTCTCGCCCTGGTCAAGATATCATCTATCCGAGTTGTTCTCGCATTGGCAGCTAGTCTGAATTTGGAGATCGAGCAGCTCGATGTAAAAACAGTTTTCCTGCATGGTGACTTGGAGGAAGAAATATATATATGGAGTAGCCTGAAGGATTCTGAGTTAAAGGTAAGGAGCATTTGGTGTGCAGGCTGAGGAAGAGCTTGTATGGGCTTAAGCAAGCACATCGACAGTGGTACAAAAAGTTTGACTCTTTCATGTTGAGCCACGGCTACACACGGACAATTTCAGATCATTGTGTGTTCGTGAAACAATTCTCAGATGGTGATTTTATCATTTTACTGTTATATGTGGATGATATGTTGCTTGTTGGTCATGATATGAGCAAGATTGCAGACTTGAAAAAGGAGCTCAACAAGTCCTTTGCTATGAAGGATTTGGGACCGGCGAAGCAGATCCTTGGGATGCATATTTCTCGTGATAGATCAAGTGGAAAACTTTGGCTTTCTCAAGAGAAGTTCATCGAGAAGATTTTGGATCGGTTCAACATGGGTAATGCTAAACCAGTTTCATCACCACTTTCTCATTTCAAACTTAGCTCGAAGCAATGTCCTACATGTGAGAAGGAGAAAGAAGAGATGAAGAAAGTTTCTCACTGATCAGCTGTAGGAAGTTTAATGTATGCCATGGTCTGTACAAGGCTAGATATCGCTCATTCTGTTGGTGTGGTTAGTCGTTTTCTCTCAAATAAGGAGAAAGAGCATTGGAATGCGGTTAAGTGGATCCTGAGGTATCTCAGAGGAACATCCAAGGTGTGTTTACACTTTGGCACTGGTAAGCCAGAGTTAGTGGGCTACACGGATGCAGATATGGCAGGAGATATCGATTCCTGGAAATTCACTTCGGGATACTTGATGACTTTTGCAGGGGGAGCTATCTCATGGCAATCAAGGCTTCAAAAGTGTATCGCTTTGTCTACCACGGAAGCCGAATACATTGCGGTGACTGAAGGTTGCAAGGAGATGTTGTGGTTGCAAAAGTTTTTGCAAGAGTTGAGCTTGAAGCAAGAAAGGTATGTTCTACACCGTGATAGTCAAAGCGTCATTCATCTTTGCAAGAATCTCACTTTCCATTCGAGATCGAAGCATATCGATATCAAGTTTTATTGGATTAGAGATGTGTTAGAGTCCAAGCTGGTGAAACTAGACAAAGTGCACACTGATGAAAATGGAGCTGATATGATGATAAAACCTCTCGCTTGGGAGAAACTTCATGTTTGCCGAAGTATATCCGGTATGCTTAAAGCCTCCAAATAGTCGGGAAATGGGAGTTTGTTGGGCATCCCTCAAATTTGGAGGAAGTTGGGCTCAAATTGTGTTGGGCTTTTGTCAGGCTTTAATAGGCCCAAGGACCGACTTTTTTTAGGGTTTATTTTGCAGCACAGTGGCTAATCTGCAAAGAAGAACATAACAGAAAAGCAGCATAATACAAAGAGCAGCAGAGCAAAATTTCGTCCGACCAGCTGGAGATCAAACCTCGATCGGAAGGGTAAACGAACTCCAATTGGGAGAAAATTTTGACAGAGGTTTCACGACGTGTGGAGCTAAGTTCTGAACGGTCAGAATTTCTATTCGAGCTCTGTAGGTGCTGTTTCAACTGACTTTGTGAACCACCCGGTGTGGGTGACGAATTTAGTGTTTGAGTGATCCAAGAGAGTGTTTCTCTTGAGTTTGGTGATCCAAGGGTTTACCCTTGATGAAAGACATTGTATAACCTTCATTCATAGTGGATCATTGATTCAAAATTGGTTCCGTGGTTTTTCCCCACATCAGGGTTTTCCACGTAAAATTCTTGGTGTTTTTTTCTTTACTGCTTGTTAGTTGATGTGATTAGTTCCTATCTCGATTACACTAGTAGGGGAGGAAGATTAATCTCTGCGTTGTCGTTTGGTTGAGCACATCCCTTCCCAACAACAAGGTGTCAAATGGAGATTATTTTAAGTGGTGTTTGAACAAAGATGAGATAGTTATAGGACAAAATGAAAATGACACAAATAATTTTGCATTGTATTAAGACAATGGACTGTAAAGAAGTTCGTGGGAGGTATTGGAAGCCCCGTAATGGTGCTTTGTTAATTATTCTCTAAATTTATGTTCACAAATCATAGGAATCGAGGAGATTGAATTCTTGCACCCTGAAGGCTCAACCCACTGAGTTATCTTTCTTGGAGTTGTCCGTGAATACTCTATTCCCTTGTGAAATGATATATATACATTTACATATATATATATATATATATATTATATGAATACAAAAATTATACGGAATGTTAGCAAAAGGAAATATTGTGATAATTAGGAAATAAGAATTTGATATGCATATATGAGGTGAGATGGCATAGTTGCAATTGATTAGGTGGTGATAATCTTATTTTGCTTGTTTCTTTATGGCTATGTTGCTTGGTTGTGCTATATATTACTTTCGTGGACTAATTGTGATTGTGTATGTTAACGTGACTTGGTTGATTATAGGCATGGGACCGCTGGATCTGGCTGATTACAAAATGGGCCAGAATAGTCGCTGGACTCGGCGGAATATAAATTAGGACCTGATCGGCCACTAGATCCGGTGGAATATAAAAGGGGTTTGATCGGCCTCTGGACTCGACGGGATATAAAAAGGGGCCCAATCGGCCGTTGAACCCGTCAGAATATAAAAAGGGGTCCGATCGGCTTCTAGACTCGGCGGAATGAGGTCAACTTTTATCGCCAGAGGTTAATAGGCAGCCCCGACTTATGAGATATGTTTATGAGGACATGCGAATAAAGTATTTGAGATGTGAGGGATCACGATACAGTCACAACTCTGTTGCAAGGAAATGCAACCCCATGGCTATATTAATTGGTTGTGTTGTATATTGTTTATTTGGTCTGATTGTTGGAGATGTGATGATTGTTGAGATTGTCTGAAGTGTTCTATGAAAATCGTATTGTTGTTGAGGCTTGATTTAGTCAGTATATGGGGGTTAGGTGGTGCTAAGTTAATGATTAATTCTAATATTATTTTATGGTTATAAAGATAATTGATTGTTTAAGAATGAATTTAGTAAGTATTTGTATATATTGTATAATATGCTGTGTTGGTGAATTAAATGAAGGACTTGGGTACACTAGTATTATTTACATGAACAATTGGTCGATTAAAAATATATTTATGACTTAATATTAATTATTTTACTTTGCAATATAGTACTCACGGAGATGCAGCTCACACCCTGCATATATTTTTCAGATGACTTAGGAGTTAGACTAGCAGCACATAAGAACTTTTTGGATATTGGGAATCAACGAAAGGATTTTTGCAGTTAGACCTTAGTTAGTTAATAAGTATTCTTTTAGTATAAAATATATCGAATATGTTACTACCCGAAACTTTTAGTTAATTTGTTTAGTGATATGGCCCTCTAGGAATGTGTGTGTATATATATATATATATATATATAAGTGAAAGCTTACCGGATGGCTTTTATATATTGGAAAATTTATGAAAAATAGGTTTTTATATAAATAGTTATGTGATAACGGATATCGAGAAAATTTAGAGAAAACTCTGCTAAAATTTCAAGTCATACCAGGCCGCCTAATGAGATGTTCAGCGAAAACTTGAACCTTCACCAATATGTGAAAATTGCTTTGTCTAGTGGAGTTGAAGAACTTGTACGTCCGAACCTTCTTGAGGAAGGACAAACTGTAGAGGTGAGAGTGAAGCACAATGCCCGACCTTTAGGAAGCAGCGGAAACAGCAGAGTCATCAAGTGCTTGATTTCAGTACTTCGAGTTGGAGTAGCTTGTGGCAGTGAACAGCCAAGGGAAAGAATAAGTGATGCGGTGGCTAACCCGAACTCAATCAGGAGCAAGCTTGTGGCAAGAATAGATATAAGTGATGTAGTTGAGGTAATCAACTATATTTTATTATTCCTTCATCTTAATGTGCAGCTTTTGCGGGAAATGGAATGGCAAAGTGAAGTGCATCTTAACCAGTGGGTTAAGATGCTCGGTGAAAATTGAGATTATGTACCTTCCTTCCAACTTTCTTGAGACAGCTTCATGTGTCAAATTGAGATGTATCGCAAACCTGATACAAGTTCCTGGAGTAAAACCATAAACAGGCATGTTGAAACGGGATAAGCAACTTTGGTAGTCTCATAATACTCTCTCACTCTTCTTGTAATTTCTTTAGCACGGAATCGTGCTCCCTAAAATATTAATCGTTCTAGAAGATAGTGTGAAGATGTGTCTCGTATTGAGACTTCGGGAGACTCAAAAAACGCAATAGAACAGAGAACAGAGCACAGAACTCTCTGCTGAAAATTATATAGAGCGAGAGGAAGAAGAAAAGAAAATCTAGGGTTCTAGATTTTGGAGCTTTGGGGATTCTTCGAGCAATTGATCGTTGTGCACGTGTATCTCCCAATTCTTCATAGTGGACTTCTCCTACTCTACACCGTGGATGTTTCTTGCTTTGGGTGTTACCACGTAAACCTCGGTGTCTTGATTCTCCTTCGTCTCTCTACTTTGTTGTTGTTGTGTTGTTTCTGCATTATTAATGCTACTGCTGTAACAGATAGGTTTCAGAATTCTTTTATTTAAGAAGAATCAGCGACTTGTCGGGGGTAAACAATTATACCACTTTTATGGTGATGCAATAACTTCTGAATGAAGACATATTGCCTGACTTGGAGTCAAATATAACAAGTTAGAATGGACTTGGAATTTCTTTCACACTGACTGAATAATCTTCTCGGTCGCCATTCCCTCACATACCAAGGTATAAATGTGTTCTGATGAGAGCAATTTCTTGCTTGTTTCATTCTTTACAGCCATGAGATTTCGCAACTAGTTTTTACAGACTACATGCTATGGAATCTTAGGGAGAACCGTGGTTAGATGAGCAAGAAGCTCGAACTTCTAATGGGAAATATGACTCTAAAGTTCAGTTAGTTGGTGCCAGCCCCCTCAGGTTTGGTTTTCCAGCTCCATCTACTGTTTTTTCTTTATTATTATTATTTATTTATTTTTATTTTGGCCAGTCTCCATCTGCTGTTGTTATTTGACCATTTAAATGACTTCGACTTTCAAGGCACGGGCACGGTTTCGTGGAAACGTTGTGCGTTAAATTTAAGGACAGATGAGCCAGTCTTCAGTGAACACCGCTGGTATGATTCCTTGCAATAAAGTTACATAGGAGAAGGCAAAGATTCTTAGACAATGTCTCGGAAATAAAACAGGAGAAACATTAATGATGAGGGGCGATATAAAGATCGTATACCAAATGCAGAGTAAATATAATTTTGTCGGAGTTGGGATTGTGAGACCTGACAAATTTCGCACACATACAAATATATATATATATATATATATATATATTTATATATCATTACATAAATCATATTTGCTTTATAGGTGGCATTTTCAGACATATATTTATATAGAAGGTATAATATATATATATATATATATATATATATATTTATTTATTTTTCTTTTCTGCAAGTGCTTTGGAACAATTGGAAAAAAAAATAATAAAAAGAAATGGAAACAAAAAAATGATTTGATTAGGGTGTTGACTTCTTAATGACGGAACTTGCCACAACAAATCCACTCTTCTCCCTCCGTTCTCTTCTCCACCGCCTCTTTACTGTTTTTGTTTTTGTTTTTTTTTAATTTATTGAGTTTAGCTTGTTGGGGCTTTTGGGTTCAAAGGGAAGAACGGAGGTGCGGAGGAAGAAAAGCGGCGAGAGAAGGCGAGAGAGAGAGAGAGAGAGAGAGAGAGAGAGAGAGAGAGAGAGAGAGAGAGAGAGAGAGAGAGAGAGAGAGGAGATTAAGCTGAACAGACTTGGTGGAGATGAAGAAGAAAAAGAAGGAAGGAGGAGGCAGCAGCGGCAACTCGAGCTCAGCTACGAGTCCTTAAGTAATTGGAAGTCCAACGGCTTTCAGCTCGCCCTTTTCCCTTTTCGGGCACTTCCTCTACGAGATGTCGTGGCCGCTGCAGCTCCCTACTCTTCCTATATGCCTTGAGGTCATTCTTCCTAGCTTTTCATGCCATTTCGGGTATTCTAGGGGTCGAATTAAGGGACATTTGAATCGAGATCAGAGTTGATTAAAGGATCTTGGAACTCACTTTTGTTAAGTTTATCTAGAACTCGTTCCATTGTTCCTATATTTGCATTTGCCCCAATTCTCTTGTTCTCTTTCTTTGTTTTGCATGTCTCTTGAGCAAGAGGAGGAGAAGAGACAATAGTTTTTTTGCTGAATAGAAGAGACAATAGTTGTATAACTTGGATGAAGGTTTGAGCTTATATATTTAGTTGTATTCTTCCTTATATGATTTGGGTTAGTTGGTTGAACTAAGTGGATTTTCCATAGTTTAAGCACGGGTGTCTACTGAGTTTAATGAAGCTAGAGTTTTCTCTTGTTAGAGTGAATTTAGTCGTGTTCTGTTTATGAATTGGAATATGTTAGGTTATTGGTATTATTTAAAATAGAACAGAGAATGGAAAGAAGGGAATGGATAAAAGATTGAGAAGACAACAAGGGGAGAGATTAAGTTTATAATCAATGATATGCTCAAGTATGAGATGTTGAGTTTAAATTGATTGATCTTCTTTTATTTTTAACCTTGCTTTTCTTGGTTGAGTTGAGAAGCTGTTTGTTTTTATGGAATTCCACCGTTGAAATAAATTCTTTTATTAATATAAGTATCTTGTTAATAACCGAAATGCATACTTTTCTCAATTAATTACTTAAGCAGAGTGTGGAGGTTAAACATCATTAAGTGGTAATTCTAGAAAGATCTAAAGGTAGGTAGTGATTCAAATTAATGGTGTTACGTGATTAAGTTATACTGATTGATGATGGGGGCTAATGGGTAATATAGGATAAGATAGAGATGAGACTGATTATGGAAGTATCAATGTGGCTTTTTCCTATCAAGAGGGATACTTACCAGTACCAGTATGTATGGTCATATTATTATGTTGTTCATAATTTAGTTTTATGCTTCAAATGATAGGGACAAAGGAGATCAAAATCATGCACCCGAAAGGCTTGACTCATTGAAATAATTTTGGCAAGTTCAGTTAGTACTCTATTCCCTTATGAAATGATGTATTATAGTTATATAAATTATTTAAGAGAAATATTGTGATAGTTAGAGATTAAGAAATCGGTCTTGCTATGTTGTGTGAAGGGATTCGAGAGATATTGCACTCTTATATTTCATTTTGATTTGAGATATGCGGTATGATTGTGTATGTTGATTGTGTATGAGATATGTAATGATAATGAGATATCATTGTAATGTAATTGGGTGTGAACTAATATTGTTTGACTATAATCATGGGATCACTAGACCCAATAGATTATAAAATGGGCCTGATCGGCCGCTGGACCCAACAGAATACAAATAGGGCCTCATTGGCTAATAACCGGGCGGAATACAAATAGGGATTTGATTGGCCGCTGGACCAACGGAATATAAATAGGAGAATGATCGGCCGCTGGACCCGACAAAATAGAAAAAGAGGTCGATCGATTGCTACACCCGACGAAATATAAATTGAAGTCAACTCTTACCGCTAGAGGTTAATGGCGGCCCCCTCTTATGAGATAAGAGTATTGGGAGTTGAGGATGATATGGGTGAGAAGTGCGGAGTTACGGTACCGTATTAACTTATCGTCGCAAGGAAATGCGACCCTATGGCTATATTGATTGATTTTGCTATATATTGTTTGTCTAATCTGATTGCTATAGATGTGATGACTATTGAGATTATCTGAAGTTATTCTGTAAAATCCGTGTTGTTTATTAGAGCTGGATATAGTCAGTGCATGAATGTTAAGTGGTGCTAAGTTAATGGTTAATTCTACTATTATTATATGGTTGTAAAGATGATTGATTGTTTAAGAATCAATTTAATAATTATTTGTATATAATGTATATCATACTATGTTGGTGAATTAAATGACGGACTTGGGTATGCTAGTATTATCTATATGAACACTTGGTCGTTTAAAAAATATATCTATTACTTAATATTAATTCATTTTACTTTGGATGCAGCTCACACCCTGGATAAATTTTTCAGATGGGCTAGCAGCTAGACTAACAGTACAGGAGAAATTTTTTGACATCGGGGATCATCTCGGAGGGCTATGTAGGGACCTTAGTTATTTGATAAATATTCTTTTTATATAGAATATATTTAAATATATTACGACTTGAAACTTTTGTTTAGTTGGTTTAGTGATGTGATTGAGAAAAAATACTCTCTTTTGAGATGCATATACATATTAGAGCTTGCTGGATTGGTTACATATATATTTTTAGGGGTTTATGGAAAAAAGGTTTTATGTGAATAGTTATGTGATAATGGATATCGAGGAAATTTAAGGAAAATTCTGCTGAAATTTCGGATCGTGATATTGGGATAAGCCTTTTTTTTGTTTTTTGTCTGTGTTGGTTTCATGTAGGTGAGACCAAATTGATTTTGCACTTTCAAATAAATTGAGACGAATATTTATGTATGTCCAATATTTTATTTGAAGGAAAACGGTATAGTAAAAACTCCATCACATGATGCACTAATGGCTCGAACTAATTGCCAAACGAGTTAATTGAGGAGTAAAAGGTTCCCATATTTGGTCCGATGAACTTGCTAGATGAACGGACTGACAGCACTAGTGATGGACATCGGAGTTGCTTTGTGTAATCAGCAGGCCGATTCTGATTCAGAAAGAAGTATAGACTTTGGCAGGCAAACATGGTCAGTTAATAAAGAATTGTTTTCTCAGCAACTTCCTGGTTTAGCCAAACCCAACATGCCCTGATAAATTCTCGGCCCCATGTTCTTGAGAAATTCTTGTAGTTCCTAAAAGATCATTTGGAAATCAAGAGCCTGTTCACTCTATGATCGAAAATCAAGGATTGAAAGGATATTCTCCCAACTGCGAACACCCTTGATCATTCATTAGGTAATCAAATTTCATTATGTCTTCAACATGTTTCTGGAATGAAACTTTTGAAAACGAAATATCAGGATGAGACCTCTTTACTTGAACAAAGCGTAAACTGCCATGAAAGCCTTTTTTTTGTTTGACAAAGCTCAGACATTATTAAGTGCTTCTACATTTATATGGCCTCTTGTCCTCGGAATAATTCTGCTTCTGAGAGAGGTCAACTCCACCACCACATCGCCGATATTCATTCGGTCGTTGGGCACTTTCGCAGAACAGGCTACTCCAATTCGAAATACCGAGGCCAAACAGGCCTCTGTCTTTATTGGCTCATCTGTCTGAAGCATTTCTTCAACAAGTACTGGGTCAGCGATCTCTTTCACTTTACCGGACAGAGCTTTCTCTGCAAATGCATGAAGATCCATATTTTCATCGAAAAGATTATCAATGGGTCTCTTCCCAGTGAACAGCTCTAATAAGAGGATGCCGTAACTGTAGACATCGCCAGACGTTGATGCTGCGGTTCCCATTCCATATTCTGCAGTTCATGAAAATAAAAAAAATCTAGTTACCGAGCTACTTCTATTTATTGATCATAGTCTGCAAGAAAAAATAGAATGTCAAAACAAAACCTAAGATGTATCACAGGGAGGAGCATTTTACCTGGAGCAACATAACCGGTAGAACCCCTAATCCCAACTGAACTTGATTGGGGAGTACGTACTTGCTCATTGGGTCCCAAAATAAACTTGGCAAGCCCGAAATCACCGACATGTGCAACCATTTCCTCGTCAAGAAGAATGTTGCTTGGCTTGAGATCACAGTGAACTGTTGGGGCTTCACAATGATGATGAAGATAATCCAACGCAGAGGCAACATCAATAGCAATGTTCAGCCTTCGGTGCAGACTGAGCTGCTTCCGTGTTCCATGTGCGCTGTCTCCTCGTTCTTCTTCAACTGTCGGATGCACCCAATTCTCTAAACTTCCCTTGGGCATGTACTCGTACACGATGGCCTTGAAATCATTTCCGCTGCTATCGATTCCTGAACATGCTGTGAGAACCTTGATGAGGTTCCTATGCCTGATGTTTCTTAGTGCCTTGCACTCTGCTAAGAAGCTCTTTTCGGCTCCACGGTGTAGCAAATTGAGAACCTTAACAGCAATTATCTTCTCACTCTCATCCTCATTGATGATTCCTTTGTAGACAGAGCCAAATGCACCAACTCCAATCACGCATTCTTCTGAGAAGCCATCAGTAGCTTTCAGAAGGCTGCGATATGACAAAGCTGAAAGTGGTGTTTCAGCGGAGTTGGATGATGGGCCTTTCTTTTTCTTCTTCTTATTCAACAGGCAGAGGAAGAGACAGAGAGCCAAAAGTGATACTCCCAGCAGAGCAGGCACGATTGAAACCACCAATTTCAAGGCCAGACCCCACCTTTTCCTCTTGGTCTCTTTTGAAATGCATTTCGGTAGATTCAGCTCGACTGATCCTCCACAAAGTTCATTATTTCCCCTGATAAAAACTGCGCTCGCATTCTTGAAAACTCCACCGATGGGTACCTCTCCTTCAAAGTGGTTATAAGACAGATTCAGGACTTGCAGCAACTTTAAGCTTCCTAAGAATTGGGGGATCTTGCCCGACAGATTATTCCGGGAAATGTCTAATACTTGGAGGCCCCCTAACGAACTTAGAGACCCAGGAATGTCTCCTTGGAAGTTATTTCCTTTCAATGAGACTTGCTCCAAGCTTATACAGCTCCCAAGACTTTCTGGAATATCACCTGATAACTTGTTCTCCGAAACATCCAGCACTCCCAAGTTCTTCAACTTTCCTAGTTCTATGGGTAGGGTACCAGTAAGATTATTCTGGGAGAGATCCAACCCAATTGACAGTGATGAAAGACTGAATATTCCTATTGGTATGGAACCGCTAAGACTGTTCCTAGAAAGTTCGAGGAAATTCAGATTTTGCAACATTCCTAGACTGGGAGGGATCTCTCCCTGCAACAAGTTATTTCCAAGGCGAAGATCAGTAAGAAGGGTCAAATTTCCAAAGGAGGGTGGAATGTCCCCTGATAACCTATTACTGTCGAAGAACAAGGTTACGAGCTGTTGGAGCATACCGATATCTGAGGGAATTGCTCCAGTAAATTCATTACCCCACATATCTAGACCTTGCAAGTTGACAAGATTTCCAATTTCAGATGGGATTTTCCCGGATATTCGATTGTTGCCGAGGGACAAGTCTATGAGACTAGTCGAGAAGTTGCTGACAGCCTCTGGGAAGGAACCTCCGAATTGATTGTTATGAAAATCAACCCTTTGTAGTTGGGTTGCATTGATTAAGGAAGAAAGAAAGTTCATGTCGTCGTCTCTACCTGTCCCGAGATTATTGGATGAGATGGTCAAGACCTGAAGCCCAAT
The DNA here is from genome assembly GCF_007655135.1 of Punica granatum. Classification (NCBI taxonomy): domain Eukaryota; kingdom Viridiplantae; phylum Streptophyta; class Magnoliopsida; order Myrtales; family Lythraceae; genus Punica; species Punica granatum. Next base: position 24,141,630 of record NC_045128.1, read on the forward strand.
AAGCCTCCCCAACAAAGGCATTGCTCCACTGAATTGATTAACCGCAGCTCGAAACCGCACTAGGTTCGAAGCATTAGATATCGAAGTCGGGATGGGCCCAGAAATCTGATTAAAACCGAGGCCAATGTCTTGGAGATTCGGGAGAGTATTGAACAAGTCTGAGGTCAGACCCCCATGAAAATTGTTGTACACCAAATCGAGAACCGTCAGGGTAGACTGATTGAAAATCGAGAGAGGGATTGGACCTGTCAAGTTATTCATGCCTAGTAATATTCTCTGAATGTTCCTGAGCTGGCCCAGAGAATCGGGGATGCTTCCAGTAAAGTTATTTTTTGCAGCAGAGAGAATGTTAAGAGAGGACAAGTTTCCCATAGAAGACGGGATAGGCCCGGTAAGATAATTAGCAGCTAGAGATATATACTCGAGCTTAGTTAATGAGCCTAACTCATCAGGAATTCGTCCCACGAGCTGATTAAAAGCGATACTGATAGAGATAAGGTTAGAGCAGTTGGCCAGGCCTAGAGGAATATTACCGGTGAGTGAGTTGTTGTACAATTCCAGTACCTCGAGCCGGTGCAGAAAGCCTATCTCGGATGGGATTGTGCCAGTGAATTTATTGTCTTGCAGATGGATTTTCTGCAGGAAGCTTAAATTCCCAATGAAGGGTGGAATCGAGCCCACTAGCCTAATGGACTGGAGATCAAGAACTGTGACTCTCCGGTGCTTTGAGCCGCAGGTGACACCCCGCCACTGGCAAAAGTCGCCAGTCCCATTCCAAGAGCCAAAGACCTCAGCTGGGGCATCCTGCATGCGAGACTTAAAGTCGAGTAAGGCCGATCTGTCCGTGTCGCTCCCTTTGGTCAAGCAATCGGCAAAACCGAATAGCGAAGGAACAAGAAAGGAGATGACCCAAAAAGATGTCCTAAACATCGCCATTATTTGTTTGATAGAGGAGAGCCGGGCCCTCTTTCAGAGATGAAGGAAGAGCTTAGTGGAAGCTGGTTATATGCAATATAGGAAAGTCAACGTCAACGTTTCATGCTTTTATTAAGGTTTCCATTAGATAGGCGGGAATCTTCATTAATTGGGACGTTGACTGGTCAACTGTGCAGTTGTATTGTACATCAATTCATCTGGGCTGGTATTTATTAGGAGCCCCTCTGTGCATCGCTGTGGAGGATCTTCTCCATGTGAGTTTTGATCTCGTAATTCTTTTTCTTAAAGGGTTTTTATTATATACTCCAATAAAAAAATTCTAGAGCATGACCCTCGTTATGCCAAATTGCACGTCTTTTTGTTTTTAAAACCGTAACTGTCCTAAGTTTGAAGCTACTAAATTGTTTTGTATCACATGAGCTAGACTCTCAAGATGTTAACTTATTATTATTTGAAATCTAAATCAACTTTCCATCTTGTGAATTATAGGCTTGGACCCATCTTACATGCAATATTAGTTTTAACTAGCTTATGCCCGTGCGTTGCGTAGGCGCAATTAAATAATTTTTTAGTGCAAATAATCTAAATAACTCTCCACGTTATGCATAAATAAAATTTATTTAAAACCACATGGATTATGATGAGGGTATCAATAAATTACAACAAATCATTCATATCAAATAATCAAAAACGGTATTTGTTGCCAATACAAAATTAGTTTTCTAGTCCATACCACGTTAGATGAATCTAAAGGGCTAGTATTGGGCCAGTCTATTAGGGTTCACTGAAGTAAATAGATAAATATTATGAACTTGTTTACAATAACCAATAAGTTCATGACTCGAATTCCCCGTGTCATCCAGTGTTAAAGAATGATACACTGCATTTTGGAGATGGACCAAATGGTATGGTCGGTCAAACTATCTACGGTTGAAAGATGACCAAATGACACATTCGGCCAAATCATTCTGAGTAGGAGAAGAACAATTTGACGAGAATTTTGTGTGGATAAAAACAAAGGCACGACCTTCAAGGATAAAACCACATGGAAAATGTACGTGGAAGACATGACCTAGACGGTTACTAACGAATTTACTTGGAGTGGGGAGCACACAAAGACTTTACTTAGCCAGCAAGAAAGTATGTTTCAGCCACTTTATCCACGATCTCCACTTTAAAGAAATCGGCATAACAACTAGGAGAGTTTGAAGGCCTATAAATACCAGCTGACCTCCTGGGGCAATAGAATAATAACTCAACACGCAACTATTGACATATTGTAGCTTAGTTGAGCTTGGGAGCATCTTCCCTCTTATCATAGGAGTATGGTAATTTAGATAATCAAACTTGTAGCGGTAGGACTTATCTCTCAACGATTTAGGTTCAAATCCTGTGGCGGTGGGAGCACTCCTCAATGACACAGTCACGACTCCATCAGTCCTTGTTCAGGAAGGTTATCACCATTCCACGGTATTTGCTTCGAGCATCTCAACGTGGTCACATTTCTTCCAAATCTTTGAACTTGGGCGACCTTGAGTCAAGGTTTTTAGAGCCTAAACTACCTTTGTCAATGGAAAGCAGAGTAGGTTATCCTCTGTAACTTTATTTCGAGTTTACTGTATTTTACTATCCCCATTATAATTCCCATATTGTTATTAAAGATCGCAATTCATTCTCATTCAATTGCTTTGCAATTCCCTGGCCTATTTCTCTTTATTGTCACAAAGTCCTTATATGCAAGGCATTACCTAAAGGAATCCATAAGATTTGGACCAGAAATCAGTTTTCTAGAAAACTGAAAATTGAAAACTGCATTTTCTAGTTTGTCAAAATCCAAAAACAATATTTTACTTCAACATCAACTAGATGATATTTCGATAAGAGTGTAATTGTCTTGAAATTATTAATTGTGTATAAGTTTCTTCTCAAAGTAAGACCCGAAATAGATGAATCTGAGACTTTCTTATAATTACTTGTATCAATGAATCCTAATTTTATTAGAAACAATAAATTAGTAATAATTTAATTTTGATTAATGAAATAATATATTTGGTCAAACACGTAAAATCTACCTCTTTATTAAGGAAAATCATATCAAAATTAACAACTTCGTTACTTCTTTCAATTCCAATTCTTTTAATGTATAATAAACTATTGTACCACCTCAAAATCTATTAAAGTACAGATTAAAAAATAAATGATAAAGAAAAAATTTCATGCAAATATATAATAGTTCTAAGCAAATAATAAATGTACCAAAAACTTTAACATCCAATTAAACCTAAACAAACTACTTTTATAAAAAAAAAAAAAAACATATGAATTTGATGATCATGGATTTCGAGAAAACCTTATGAAGCCTGGTGAAATGCTGGTGAAGTCTTGCGAATCGACCAAACTAAAATAAGATATTAGTGTTAGTATATCGAATACACATATACAGTATATATAGTGCAAATGTCATATAGAGTCATAAGGAAATGTCCTATTGAATATAAAAGTTCCATTACAATGAAACTTTTACGTCAGGAAATGGGTTTTTACCCCAAATGGCCTATGGTTTACTCGTTTTGTCAAATCTATTATATGTTTTTTTTGTCAGATATATCCCATGGTTTACTTTTTGCATCAAATCCATCCCGACATTATCTTTTTTGTTAACATCTAACGATCGTGTTGACGTGGTATGTGGAGGGATAGTGGGCCACACTTGCCACGTGGGTGCCACGTCAGCACGGCCATTAGATGTCGACGGAAGAGATAACGCCGGGATAGATTTGATGCAAAAAGTAAACGATGAGATATATTTAACAAAAAAAAAGCATATGATAGATTTGATAAAACAGGTAAACCATGGGCCATTTGGGGTAAATTCTCCGTCAGGAAATAATAGTCTAAGTTCTACCACACGATATATATGACATATATATAATCGGTAATTGCAGTCCAAATCTCAATATATGATATATATATATATATACTGCAAATATATATATGTTTCTAAAATGAAGAAAATATAATCTATATATCCTACTATATTCTACTCTATATATTAAATAAAAATATTATGAATATATTTCTAGGTAAATGAATATCTTTTGAGAAAAGAATATTAAAATTTTCTTACTATATATTATGACGTTATCGTAAGAGAGTTTCGTTTTATATCTGCGATGATATGGCTGCGTGAGAATTAAGTCTGGTCTTCGTTTTCATATATCTATATAAAGATGTAAAGATGATAAGTTATAACATATTTTGTTATTTTCATCACCCCTCAGATACTAATGTATCATATAATCTGTCATTTTGATGACTTATAAAAAGGAATGATACATGAAGTTTGAAAATAAATTGTCAATATTTATCAATATATGGTGTCAGCACCCAATTTCGGTCCATCAGCTCCAAGGGGGCAAAATTGTTATTTCCTAATTTATTACCTTTTTTTAAAAAAAAAGGGTCAAGTCGGTCAGAACCGGTCAGAGCCGGTCTGACCGACAGGATGGATGGGCAAGGTCGGTCAGAGCTGGTCTGACCGACCGTTGCCTACACACAAAAAAAAAGGGTCAAGTCAGTCAGAACCGATCAGAACCGGTCTGACCGACAGGACAGACCTTTCATTTCTTTCCGTCTCGCCCACTTCTTTTCCTTTTCTTCCTCTTTCCTCCTTCCTTTTTCCTTCCTTTCATTTTGGTCCCTGCAACTGAAAAAAACCGGGATTTTCGTTCCCGCTTTCGCAAATTTCCGGTGAAAATCTCGACCGATCTCGGTTCCGTTTCCTTCTTCTTCTTCCTCGCGGACTCCAGGCAGAACGGGGGGGGGGGGGAGGATTCGAAAAAAGTGGGGGAGCTCTCTCTCTCTCTCTCTCTCTCTCTCTCTCTCTCTCTCTCTCTCTCTCTCTCGGGTGGTCTCGAATCCGAAAACGCCCATAGCTCACGATTCTCCCTCAGCTGGTTCCGGAACTCTCAGCTCGTCCTCAAACCGGAATTCCCTCAGCTCGCCCACAACTCACGGTCCCCCAGCTCGTTTAGACCCTCGGAAACCAGAGTTCGTTTCGGCGCCGAGACCCCTTAGCTTAGTCGCCCTCTCGCCCACGGCTCAAATTCCTGGATCCCCTCACCTCGCGGCCGTGCGTGCGCGTCGCGCAGCCGCCCAGCGGCGATCCAATCCAGCAACGGCGTCCAGTCCAGCAACGGCGACCCAGCCCATCAGCATCCGACCCTGTTTACCAGCGTCCAGCCCAACCCAGCTTCGCCGGCCCAATAGCAGCCCAGTTCGGCCCAATCCCATCCGGATCTCTGCCTAGTCCGGTCCAGCAGGCCCGTCCGGCCCAATCCGATCCGAATCTAAGCCCAGTCCGGCCCAGCAGGCCCATCCGGCCCAATCATCCTCACGGCCCAATCCGTCCGGCGATTTTTTATTTTTTTATTTTTTTTATTTTACAGAATCACCCCTCAACTTCCCGAACTAGGTAAATTCTCGACTTAGTGGCATGATTAGGGCTCCATTCCTGAATATTAATGCTTGCTTGATGGATATGATGTCAATTGAGCTTTCTTGGATCGCGTGGGTGATCGGATTTATCCCGAACTCGATTTTACGAACTTTCTATTTTGTCACATTTCAGTCTAGGGGACGTATTTTATTTTTTTAAGATCTACCCCGAATTTCAAAATTATTTTCAATCAAGTCCCGGCTATTTTACTATTTTCCAATCAATGCTTGGGTTTTCCAGAATTTTTTCAAGAATTCCAAAGAACTTTTCAAATTGTTCCATTTTAGTCCCGGGACCATTTTCACCCTTTTCAGATCTGCCCCGAATTTCAAAAATTCTTTTCAATCAAGTCCCAGTCATTTTACTATTTTCCAATCAGTTCTGGAATTCCCAGAATTTTTCAAGCATCCTAAGGAACTTTCCAAGTTGTTTCAGTTTAGTCCTGGGCCATTTTTTCGTTTCTAGATCAGTTCAGATTTTCAAATTCATTTCAAACAAGTCCTGAGATATTTTCAGTAATTTTTTTATATAGTTCCCAATTGTTTTAGAAATTTCAAATCAGTCCCCAATTTCTTCAAAATTTTCAAATCAGTCCCCAATTTTTTAGAATTTTCAAATCAGCCCATGCTCTTTTAAAATCGTTCAATTCAATCCCCTGGACATTTTCTAAAAATATCCGACCCTTTCCTACTTGGATCACCCACCGACAATGTATGTGCCTCATTTAAATATTTTATTTTTATAATTATATGTGTACAATGTGACCATGTCGGAAATTAGAGTTTATCGGGCGGTCAATTAATGGCTATCTCGACGGCTCGAAATTCGTAGACTAAAGCATTCGGCAAATTTCTAATTAACCTAAAATTCTACATACGAGGTAATCGCGACGTTAAATTTGGCTAAATTAAATCACTTGACTCTTTTAAATGAACTGCACGAACCGATTAATAATCTGTAATCGCATCGACAGTTCAAGAACTATTAGTCATGCCCTTTTCAAAATTCACAATTTCAAAAGCACCGAGATACGTACAACGTAATCTTGATTTTCAGGCACACACATATTTACCGATTCAAGGGCATGATTATCGGTTCTTGTCCTGCCGTCACTCTAGTGTAGGTTTGTGTTTAGAACGGGTTAAAACATGGGAAAACGGATTAATTTCAAACTCGGCTTAAATCAAACAAGGGTAATAATCAAATAGAAGGTTAGACTTTGGGTTTTAGGTGAAAGTACTCTTAATCTGTAATAGTCATATTGTCACAATATAGAATAATTTAAAAATAACCCACTCATTCGAGACTTGACTATGAACATCATGTCTGTCGGGTCCGTTAAATGATGCCGAATGCTACATATCCTATCCATCATCCTGTTTGTTTTAGGGTAGGATTTGTATGCCAAAATATCCCGGATAATAATTGATTAACTCACGTAAATCGGCAATAACAAAATCTCATTGTTTATTTATTTGCGCTTACTTGTTACATTTTTACACTTATTTGTTATGCGGATCGAGCCCGATCCTTTAGGACAAGATTCACACGGGGTCCAATGCCCATATACACCGAGTGCGCATTTAATTTAATTTTCGATTAATTTTTCAAAACTATACGGTGAGCATGAGTGTAATCATGGCCGAATGCGAGCCGACTGGGATCTAGTTATTGTAGCTTGTCTTTTATTTTATTTGAGAGAACAATGTAAGGTTTTTATATTATATATATATTCATGTAAAATCCCGGTCGGAGAGTGGACGGTCAGAGTGTTTCTTCGAATTTACGATGTCAAAACGAGCTAGTCGAGTGCAACCTTAAATCATGCGGTAAATAAATAAAATGGCAAGTCTAGACAAGCTAGAGTACCGATAGGGCATGCGAGATATAGGCTCGCATGTAACAAAACCCCCGAATTCGGAACATCAGGTTTCGCAGACCATATGCCTTAGCAATTAGGTGTACCCCGTACCCCTAGACCCGAGCAACTCACCGGCCTTCGATCCTCGGGTCGTAAACAGGTAGTGGCGACTCCTTTTCACGTGCGTCTGTCACGCGTCCCCGAGAAGGTGGACACTCCCAAGCCGCGTTGCATTTAGGCGCGCGCATGCGTGCCCCGACGAGACGAAATTCAGGTGCGCACAATTTGGCGACTCCGCTGGGGATTTTTAAAGGGTTCGGGCTTGTTCTCGTTTGCTTTGTTTGCTTGTTTATTTACTGCTTTCTATAATTTCCCGCTTATCTACTTTACGCACTTTCATTTATACACTCGCATTGCATATCATGACAACTCTAGGTACCTATGGGTCGCGTCCCACAACCGGAAATAGGAGCATAGGTTAGATAGGGGTTCGAAGTAGGGGTACGGCGCGCAGTTCGACTGTCGCTTAGGCCTTGAAAAGAATCCCGCTCAATTTGAAGGAATTGACACCCTTGAATCGGGGGCTTCCATCCTTAGGTAGCACGGTCCTTGTAGTGCCGAAATCATGCATACTGCAGGAGCTCCATGCCATCTTCCAACCCGACTTCAATAACAGTCCATCGAGTCGGCCTGCGCGCCATTTGAGTCCTTTTCTGTTTTTGAGAGAGATGTACGTTGTATACATTAAGCCGCGGGCATTTATTTTCTATACCCATGCATCATCTAATTTCAAAATTAGGCGTCATTTGTATTAACTAGTCCTAAATCGGTTTTCTTTTCATCTTGGTAAGAGATGGCGTGCTCGGTATCCTTTCCACACCTCAACGGGGTCACGCCACCACTCGAGGAAATCAGTCACATCTGGGCTCATCTACGTCAAGTCGACCGCGATTACATTAGGACCTTTATTGGGGATATACCAATGCTAGCCATGTGCCGAGTGGATTGGAACTTCTTGGGAGCAGAGGTGACATTTTGGGACCCAGTCCACGCCGTCTTTAACAGCTAAGGTACCGAGCTTACACCTACCATCGAGGAGTATCGCACTCTCGTCGGAAGAATTGCAGCCACCCGCAGCATTGTGGAACCTAACTTCCACACCATCCGACTTGTTTTAGTATCGCGTCTACTCGGGGTGCATAGGTCTGAGCTACAAGCCGAACTTGCATATTCCGGTGGCACAGAGATAGTCACCGCGAAACTCCTCCGTTTTATTGAAATACGAGCGCACGAGGTTCAAGGGGATCTTTTATTAAAAAAAAATTTGTCATGCAATCTTATTCTTAATTTTTAGGACTCTATTATTCCCTCGCTCGGCCGGTCACATTGACGCAGCCTTAGCTAGCGCTGTCCTTCAAGTGGTTGGAGACCGCGAATACGAGGTGGCCTTGTTAGCCGAGACCATAAGGTTCCTTGATCGCGTTACAAGAAAGACTGATCGAAGGTTGAGAGGGTCCCTAATCCTTTTGCAAATTTGGCTCCAAAGCCATGCAAACCCCTTTGGCCTTGCTCGCCCGGTTATGTTTTTCACATGTCCTGAGTCTATCATTTCGCGGTTACTACCTCTGTTGCGTGTGGAAGAACGCAAAGTCTCCGAGTGGATCAAAATTTTTCGCGAAATAGCACCAAAGGGCTTTAAATGGCGCGTCGCGTAGATGCCACCCGGACCTATGGCCCTTAGGTGTCCTGATTTTTATGGAGTCCCACTCATGAATCATGCGGGGTCCACCACTTATTTTTCGGCGCGAGTAGTGAGGCAGCTCAGTGGCTTACAGACGGTCCCCGAGGATACGGCGCGAACTAGATTTGAACATACTTGGCGGGAGGATCAGACACCCGTAGATCGCCAAAGTAACGTCAAACAGATCCTGGATGCGTGGCGAACTGTGATTACCGAGCGTCCATACTTCCCCGAGCATCCGATCCTTGATGAGCGGGATTTCCAGGCTTCAGAAGAATACATCCTTCGCTTCTACCGATGGGATCCAGCAGCACACGAGGATCTCGTCAACTCTCCGCGAGTCGGAGATGGCGGGTCACTCGGCGCAACTCCCACTCCGAATATGGCCATCCAAGTCGAGCTCACTCATCTTAAAGCAGTCGCAAAGAAGGACGAGCAGCTTGTTGATCAGCGCCAACTACAGAGAGAGCTCGCCCAGGCCCGCGCCCAACTGCAGAGGCGTGATCAGGAGTTGGTGCAAGCGAACACTGCTTTGGAAAGGTTCAGGAATAGGGCCCGCGGAGGTCCATGCACATCCTAGGATAGACACTTCTACCAGGCCCTCACCTGGAACCGGTTCTTTCTATGGCGACGGTCGCTTGCACCTCGGGCACGTTAGAAGACCGATTTAGGACTATCTTTTGAAAATTTGTATTGCACTTTGAACCATTCGGAGTTAATACGAATGACGGTATTAGTTTTGGAAAACTCACGCATCGCATGCATCGTAATCATTTACTGTTTTGTAGACTAGCTAACATCTCACCATATAAGTGAGTGAAGACCTTCTTCGCAGAGAGTATCATCGCGTGACCAGATGCACATCTCTCTGCAAAGACCCTGCGCATCTACTAGCGGCTAAGCGCGCCTCACACATGTCCAAGCATGTTCACATCAACTCATACACGCATGCTCAACGCATCAATGCATGTCTCTTGGTGTACTTGCACGACGCCTACCAGGCCAGTTCGCTTCCCTACACTCTTGCATTGAAATCTTGAACAGTTTATGCTCTTTCATTGTTTTCTTTTCCCATTGCAGGAAATTCTCAATAAGAAGACAGCCTGAATACTGAGCGATCACACTTGATACAACAAACGTCACTCATCCAGCTCCTTGGGATTTCAACACTAAGTCCCCATCCTTGCTCCACAAAGCAAAACTGCAAGAAAAATCAGAGTCATCGCTTTGCAGTGCCTTGCACTGTTCCTCAGCATTGACCTTTCTTTTCGCATCTCTTGCACTTTCTTATCGAGCACGCATTTACTGCATTGGGTTCCGACCCCTCATCGGGCTTCGGCCCCGCATCGGGCTCCGGCCCCGCTTTTGATGCATCGGGCTTCGGGCCCGTTTTTGGGTTTTGGCCCCGTATCTGGCTTCGACCCCACTTTTGGGCTTCGGCCCCTCATCGGGCTTCAACCCCATATCGGGTCTCAGTCCTGCATTTACTGCTTTCGGGCCCCGGCCTAGCATTTACTGCTTTTGGGCTCCGGCCCAGCACTTATTACATTCAGGTTTTGACACCTCGCATCTACTGCTTTCAAGCTCATTTGAAATCCAAAATCGACTTGGATTCAAATTCACCCAAGCGATACTCCGAGGAGTAAGTCTAATCCTTTCGCTACAAAAACCGGAAGTGACAGCTCCACAAGCAGAGCATGACCCAACTCTTGATCGTAGGAGATACCAGCACGATCAGGCCTCCGATCAAAGAATGGATCTCATCCACCTCTGTTGTGGTTGCCGATTGAATACGGGGGCAACATGCGCAGTCTTCTTTAAACTCTCTTCTACTTTAAGTTAAATGCATTCCCACAAATGGGCTCTCGACATGAACAAATCCTTCAATGGAGCATTAGGACAGTCTTTGCGACGCTCTATTAGTGCTGTTGATCCTGTTCGACTCGCCTGTCCTCATGGGACTCGACTCCTCGAGCCTTCTCTAGGATGACTGCGCATGCTTACTCGCAACTAGGGAAAATATGCTCATGTGACTTTAGTCACGGTCTAACCACTCCAGAGTAGTGATGACTAGATTCCTAGAAACAAATGTCACCTACACGTGGCACCCCATGGGTCGCGCGCGGGACAAAAAGGGATTTTCCTATGGGACCACCTCATATTTCTTACCACATATTCCCCGCATAATCACCTAATGCATTGTCTTCTTTGTCATCTTTCACAGGGGCACATTGACCACAGGCGAAGAGCGATGCACGAGTTCACGCTTCCTTGAGAACTTGTCTCAGACCCTTTCTTTATACTTTGACGAGGGAGGTGTCCGACGATGAGGTACCCTCCCTATGAAGTCGAAAACAAGGACAATCGAGCGAATCACTCAGCATTGATGCAACCGTCTTCCTCGAACATCCAGTGGCTTCAACAGCATGTACCCTCCAAGAGGCACGCGCTGTAAAGAACAACAAGAGATGATCGGAGACATCACACCAGGCGTCTACACGGGCCAATTCAACAAATGAAGACCGGGGCATCCCCATTCAACATTTGCGCCGAGACAACCTCGGTTCCCTATTCCACATGGGGCAATTGATATTTTCTTTTCCTAGACAACAGGGGAAATTTACATGTAATGCTTGCAAGGACAGATGACACGGAGTTCGACTTCCGAGTGCGCGAGAGTCAAACTTCCAAGAAAGCCGGTCCTCACAAAATAGGGCTAGTAACACACAACAAGTCTCGACGAGGCGAAGCACACCAAAGCGGCCTCGACGATGCAAAATCGTGGAGTTTCAAACAAAGACATGGAGCACAAAACAAACCCCAACTACAAGACAAAAACAGAGCGTAAAGAAGCGGAAAAACCCGCCAATGAAGAGAGAGAGAAAAGACGCGGGAAAAACCCGCCAATGAACAAAACAAGGCACCGCCGAGACATAAAACTCTGCCACCACCAATTCGAAGAAGAAATCAACAAACCCCGACAGAAGGGAGAGCAGCAGACGCAACTCCTCGACGGAGACAGAACACAACGCACTCGGAGATCGAATCCTTTCAACCCTTCGCCCTTGCAAACTCGAGAGACCAAAGAATCGAGCCCGCTAGATCGAAAACCCATCGGAGCGACCTAGGCAAAAGCTAGGGCAAGAGAGAGGCACGACTGAAAATCTCGAGGCGGGCAATCGTGGCAAAAGGAGAGCTAATCCCCTTTAAGTTGAGAGGTGCGGCCCCGAGGTGGGTGACCGTAGCAAAAGAAGAGCAAAATGAGAGATGGATAAAATTGACCCCCTAGTCTCTCACACATCGTGCGGACTAGGGATCCTCAACGGAAGCGGCCAGATTATCTACTACAACATGATCCTCTATCAGCCCTCCAACACAGCTCGACCGTCCAGCGCGGATTCCTCCTCAAGCACAGTGAGCAAACCGAGCATGCTATCCAAGCAGTTTGATACAGCCTACACAACAGAAGAACAAAAGCAAAAGGGTACATCTCGCTACAGGCGTGAACTCGTGTATCCTTTTAGCCTGGGGCAACGCGTTTCCCCCAAGCTTTCTCTTTTCTGTTTGTCTTTGCATAACTCTAGAATGGGTCACAGCCACCCTTCAACAGGCTACCACAAAGCCGAAATCCCAGACATTCCTTTCTGAGGTCTAGTCATAGCATTCTGGAAATGGTTAAATCGAGTCTGATCAAATCTGGGCAAAAAAATCCCCACGCGGGTCATAAGTGCAGCCACCCTGCGGTACCTTGACGAGAAGGGTCCTAAGCGAACAGACCCGTCGAATAATCGACAGAGCCGCTAGGGCATCATTGAGAATGTCGCGATATGCTCGTGCATGGCCAACAGGAGCCTTGGAAGCCTCACATTGAGGCCTTCGAAAGTGGGATCTCATTCGCATCGCCAAAGCAAAAACTCTCCACAGGTCGCCCCGACGATCCGAAACTGAAGAACATGCATTGCGAACACATCCTTTTACCTGTACTTATACATTGTTAGTAACCCCATGACTTACTGATAATGCCAGGATCACAGGTACAGCAAACGTAAGAACTACCTCAGACTCTGATTCCCGGTCCAAGAGGGTACGTAGGCACTCTCAGAGCTCGAGTCCCGCATCGCAAGACGTCGGTTCATAGCAAATGAACAGCCGCCCAACCAGCGAACGAGCAACCGCCCCAGGCGGGCAACTAGCAACCGCCTCGTAAGCAAAAGTCACAGTGGCGAGACCGGGGCATTCCCAGCAAGCAATCACTTCAGCGGCGAGACCAGCTGCCAACAAGAGCAACAAACAATCGATCTAGCAGTAGGGTCGGCTCCCAACGGATCAAACACACAACTGCCCCGGGGGCAAAGCATCGACGAAGCAACTTCATTGCGGCAACAACGTCAATCGACAGCAGATCAACACCTTTGAGACAGCATCAGCCTTGTACACTGAGCGCGCACCACTGTCCACATGACTAACGAAGAGTTATGCTCTTCTCTACAGCACCGCCTCTCGACGATAACATTCACAAGCTACTGGGGCATCATCGGTGAATACAGCGACCGGACTATTCTCGCCAAGGACAAATTGCAATTTCAGTGGTCTCACGCGACTGACATCCACCGTTAGCTCTTGTTCTCTCCTACGTACAGATGCGCATGGAACTCCAAGGGGCATCTCCTCCTTAACGGACTCACAATTGTCTAACGCGATCGGTTACAATCTCAAATCGAGTAGAGGGTCCTCTGGGGTCACCTGATGTCATTCCCCTGCGACTTTCCCACGACATAACAGGCGGCATCCCACATCACCCATACGTGACTCCAGTTCAAACATCAAGCGTTATCGTCTAACATGGACTCCTGCCTTCATATTCGCTATTCCCTTCCTACCAAATTTGCATTTACTTCTTTATTGCTTTTCGGACTTCGCGTCTAGGACTTCGCGTCCATTTTTACTATTTTTCGGACTTCGCGTCCATTTTTACTGCTTTTCGAACTTCGCGTCCATCTTTATTGCTTTTCGGACTTCGCGTCCAGGACTCCGTGTCTATCTTTACTGCTTTTCGGACTTCGTGTCCACAGACTTCGAGTCCATCTTTACTACTTTACGGACTTCGGGTCTATCTTTACTGCTTTTCGAACTTCGCATCCATCTTTACTACTTTTCGGACTTCGCGTCCAGGACTTCGTGTCCATCTTTATTGCTTTTCGGACTTCGCGTCTAGGATTTTGTGTCCATCTTTACCACTTTTCGGACTTCGCGTGGAGGATTTCGTGTCCATCTTTACCACTTTTCGAACTTCGTGTCCAGGACTTCGTGTTCATCTTTATCGCTTTTCGGACTTCGCGTCCAGAACTTCGTGTCCATCTTTACTGCTTTTCGGACTTCGCGTCCAGGACTTCGTGTCTGCATTCACTGCATTCCGGACTTCGTGTCCGCATCTACTGCATTTCAGACTTCGTGTTCGCATTCACTGTTCTTCGGACTTTGTGTCCTCATTTACTGCTTTCCGGACTTCGTGTCCGCATTCACTGCATTTTGGACTTCACGTCCGCATCTATTGCATTTTGGACTTCGTGTCCACATTCATTGCATTCCGGACTTTGTGTTCGTATCTACTACATTTAGGACTTCGTGTCCTCATTTACTGCTTTTCGGACTTCGTGTCCTCATTTACTGCTTTCCGGATTTCGTGTCCGCATCTGCATTTCGGACCTCGTGTCCACATTTACAGCTTTTCGGACTTCGTGTTCGCATATACTACTTTCCGAACTTCGTGTCCGCATTTACAACTTTTCGGACTTCGTGTCCTCATTTGCTTTTTCCCAGACTTCGTGTCCGCATTCACTGTTCTTCGGACTTCGTGTCCTCATTTACTGCCTTCCAGACCTCGTGTCTGCATTCACTGCATTCCGGACTTCGTGTCCGCATCTACTGCATTTCGGACTTCGTGTCCGCATTCACTGCTTTTCGGACTTCGTGTCTACATTCACTGCATTCCGGACTTCGTGTCCGCGTCTACTGCATTTCGGACTTCGTGTCCGCATTCACTGTTCTTCGGATTTCGTGTCCTTATTTACTGCTTTCCGGACTTCGTGTCCGCATCCACTGCATTCCGGACTTCGTGTCCGCATCTACTCTGTTTCGGACTTCGTGTCCTCTTTTACTGCTTTCAGGACTTCGTGTCCGCACCTACTTCGTTTCGGGCTTCATATCCTCATTTACTGCGTTTCAGATTTCGTGCCCGCATTTATTGCATTTTGGATTTCGTGTGTACTTTTACTGTTTTTCGGATTTCGTGTCCATATCGCTTTTTGGACTTTTTGTCCACATTTAATGTCTTTCTTGTATGCGTCCACATTTACTAACTTATGTTTTTTTTACTATTTTCCAACAGGCCAGACGATTGCTAGGACCAAACGAGGTGCTTCTCATAGAATTTGGCTGCATCCTCTATCCGAGCACGCAACCAAAGAGGGGCAAGCTGTCAGCACCCAATTTCGGTCCATCGGCTCCAAGGGGGTAAAATTGTCATTTCCTAATTTATTACCTTTTTTTTTAAAAAAAAGGGTCAAGTCGATCAGAACCGGTCAGAGCCGGTCTAACCGACAGGACGGATGGGCAGGGTCGATCAGAGCCGGTCTGACCGACCGTTGCCTACACACACAAAAAAAAGGGTCAAGTCGGTCAGAACCGATCAGAACCGGTCTGACGGACAGGACAGACCTTTCATTTCTTTCCGTCCCGCCCACTTCTTTTCCTTTTCTTCCTCTTTCCTCCTTCCTTTTTCCTTCCTTTCATTTTGGTCCCTGCAACCGAAAAAAACCGGATTTTCGTTCCCTCTTTCGCAAATTTCTGGCGAAAATCTCACCCGATCTCGGTTCCGTTTCCTTCTTCTTCTTCCTCGCGAACTCCAGGCAGAACCGGGGGGGGGGGGGAGGATTCGAAAAAATGGGGGAGCTCTCTCTCTCTCTCTCGCTCTCTCTCTCTCTCTCTCTCTCTCTCTCTCTCTCTCTCTCGGGTGGTCTCGGATCCGAAAATGCCCACAGCTCACGATTCTCCCTCAGCTGGTTCCGGAACTCTCAGCTCGTCCTCAAACCGGAATTCCCTCAGCTCTCCCACAACTCACGATCCCTCAGCTCGTTTAGACCTTCGGAAACCGAAGTTCGTTTCGGCACCGAGACCCCTCAGCTCAGTCGCCCTCTCGCCCGCGGCTCGAATTCCTGGATCCCCTCACCTCGCGGCCGTGCGTGCGCGTCGCCCAGCCGCCCAGCGGCGGTCCAATCCAGCAGCGGCGTCCAGTCCAGCAGCGGTGGCCCAGCCCATCAGCATCCGACCCAATTGACCAGCGTCCAGCCCAGCCCAGCTTTGCCGGCCCATTAGCAGCCCAGTTCGGCCCAATCCCATCCGGATCTCTGCCTCGTCCGGTCCAGCTAGCCCGTCCGGCCCAATCCGATCCGGATCTAAGCCCAATCCGGCCCATCAGGCTCGTCCGGCCCAATCATCCTCACAGCCCAATCCGTCCGGTGATTTTTTATTTTTTTATTTTTTTTATTTTACAGAATCACCCCTCAACTTCTCGAACTAGGAAAATTCTCGACTTAGTGGCATGATTAGGGCTCCATTCCTAAATATTAATGCTTGCTTGATGGATATGATGTCAAATGACCTTTCTTGGGTCCCGTGGGTGATCAGATTTATCCCGAACTCAATTTTACGAACTTTCTATTTTGTCACATTTCAGTCTAGGGGACGTATTTTATTTTTTTAAGATCTACCCCGAATTTCAAAATTATTTTCAATCAAGTCCGGGCTATTTTACTATTTTTCAATCAGTCCTTGGGTTTTCCAGAATTTTTTCAAGAATTCCAAAGAACTTTTCAAATTGTTCCATTTTAGTCCCGGGACCATTTTCACCCTTTTCAGATCTGCCCCTAAATTCAAAAATTCTTTTCAATCAAGTCCCAGTCATTTTACTATTTTCCAATTAGTTCTGGAATTCTCAGAATTTTTCAAGCATCCTAAGGTACTTTCCAAGTTGTTTCAGTTTAGTCCTGGGCCATTTTTCGTTTCCAGATCAGTTCAGATTTTCAAATTCGTTTCAAACAAGTCCTGAGATATTTTCAGTAATTTTTTTATATAGTTCCCAACTTTTTTAGAAATTTCAAATTAGTCCCCAATTTCTTCAGAATTTTCAAATCAGTCCCCAATTTTTTAGAATTTTCAAATCAGCCCCTTCTCTTTTAAAATCGTTCAATTCAGTCCCCCTGGACATTTTCTAAAAATATTCGACCCTTTCCTACTTGGATCACCCACCGACAATGTATGTGCCTCATTTAAATATTTTATTTTTGTAATTATATGTGTACAATGTGACCATGTCGAAAATTAGAGTTTATCGGGCGGTCAATTAATGGCTATCTCGACGGCTCGAAATTCGTTGACTAAAGCATTCGGCAAATTTCTAATTAACCTACAATTCTACATACGGAGTAATCGAGACGTTAAATTTGGCTAAATTAAATCACTTGACTCTTTTAAATGAACTGCACGAACCGATTAATAATCTGTAATCGCATCGACAGTTCAAGAACTGTTAGTCATGCCCTTTTCAAAATTCACAATTTCAAAAGCACCGAGATACGTACAACGTAATCTTGATTTTCAAGCACACACATATTTACCGATTTAAGGGCATGATTACCGGTTCTTGTCTTGTCATTACTCTAGTGTAGGTTTGTATTTAGAACGGGTTAAAACATGAGAAAACGGATTAATTTCAAACTCGGCTTAAATCAAACAAGGGTAATAGTCAAATAGAAGGTTAGGCTTTGGGTTTTAGGTGAAAGTACTCTTAATCTGTAATAGCAATATTGTCACAATACAGAATAATTTAAAAATAACCCACTCATTCGAGACTTGACTATGGACATCATGTCTATCGGTTCCGTTAAATGATGCCGAATGCTACATACCCTATCCATCATCCTGTTTGTTTTAGGGTAGGATTTGTATGCCAAAATACCCCGGATAATAATTGATTAACTCACGTAAATTCAGCAATAACAAAATCTCATTGTTTGTTTATTTGCGCTTACTTGTTACATTTTTTACACTTATTTGTTATGCGGATCGAGCCCGATCTTTTAGGACACAATTCACACGGGGTCCAATGCCCCCATACATCGAGTGCGCATTTAATTTAATTTTCGGTTAATTTTCCAAAACTATACGGTGAGCATGAGTGTAATCATGGCCGAATGCGACCCGACTGGGATCTAGTTATTGTAGCTTGTCTTTTATTTTATTTGAGAGAACAATGTAAGGTTTTTATATTATACATATATTCATGTAAAATCCCGGTCGGAGAGTGGACGGTCAGGGTGTTTCTTCGAATTTACGGTGTCAAAACGGGCTAGTCGAGTGCAACCTTAAATCATGCGGTAAATAAATAAAATGGCAAGTCTAGACAAGCTAGAGTACCGATAGAGCATGCGAGATATAGGCTCGCATGTAACAGAACCCTCGAATTCGGAACATCAGGTTTCACAGACCATATGCCTTAGCAATTAGGTGTACCCCGTACCCCTAGACCCGGGCAACTCATCGGCCTTCGACCCTCGGGTCGTAAATAGGTAGTGGCGACTCATTCTCACGTGCGTCCGTCGTGCGTCCCCGGGAAGGTGGACACTCCCAAGCCGCGTTGCATTTAGGCGCGCGCATGCGTGCCCCGACGAGACGAAATTCGGGTGCGCACATATGGTTTGTTAAATACATCTACCATAATTTACATTTTATTTAGGATATAATAAAAATATTACTATTTTTACTAAAATTAGTGAAATTGTAATGGAAAAGAGAAAAAGAAATCCGAGTTCAGATAGCTTTATTTTCAAGAATTATCGAGGATTTCACGAAGGACTCGTCGGACACAACTATGAAGGATCAGGTGGTTCTACCAAAAATCTCTCAAGCGATAATAGCTTTCACATACCTTCATGCAACACCCGCTACACGTACTACCAGCACGGTGGTCTAGCGGTTAAACTCCAAGCGCTCCACTTGAACATCACGAGCTCGAACCTCACTAAGGACGTAGAGCTCGCTACTATGTGGGTCTATTATGGGATGGCGGTGGCTAGCCCATAATACTTGATCTAGTGGGCCTTAAACTTAATTCACTAGTGTGTTAGTGGGGCTGCGGTAGCTAAGTTGGGCTAAAGTCTCAGCGAACTATAGTGAAAAGAATATTTCGTGGTGGTTAGATTCCCTTAATTGGGACAGTCACAGCTGGACAATAACCCGATCTAACTTTATATTCAAAAAAAAAACCCTCACTACGGGTGGAAGAGAATGAGAAGATTTTCCTTTATTTTGTAAATTTTTTCCATAGATTGTACTCACAAAATTAATATATGAAAATATTTGTCACGTTTATTTCTTGTCCATTGCACAGGATTGAATTCTATCACATGCAAACCCAATTTACATCTATCTATTATTAAGGAATTTAAACTTCTTCCACGAGCTTTTTCATATTTTATCTATTATATTTAAAGTGGATTCCCACAAATAAGAGTCTTTTGTTCGTTCGACAAGAGTTTACCGTTGGCCTTCCCCTCAGCTCGTGGTGCAATGTCCTTTCATATTTCTTGTACATGCATCAATTCTTCGGTACTCAAAACAATTTAAGGAAAAAAAAGTATAGATTCTCAGTGCTCAAAAATATTCAAAACAATTGTTGTACTCTAAAAAATTAAAGCGAAGACTCAACCCATCAGTCTTCATCTTCCTCTTCGTTCCAACTCCTTTTCACAGTTGTGTCTCCCTCTTGATCTTCTCGTACGTTGCTGGAAAAAAATTTCGTGGGAAATTCCCTTTCGATTACAGTATTTCATGCCACCATTTCAATGCTTCAGTATTATACTGGTTGATTAAAAATTGATGAGATAGATATGGCCCCACTTTGGGCCAATGATAGAATTAAAAATTGACTAGGCGCAAGTTTGGTATGGCCCCGCATGACAATCTTTTTTGCTGCCCAAAACTATTGATCCATATAGTTTGATAGGTGGAAGAGTTTAGAAACGTAAGAGGGAGAGGTAGTCATCTTTTCGCGGCTCGAGTTCTCATTCATGAGGCTATCATAGCTATGCTATATCCTAATCCTAAGTATTCTTTATCTCATGCAGATTATGCAGCCCACAGCAGCATTACGCGCTCCCTCCTCAAAGCTACCGGAATTACGGCGCTCAACTACGATGGAGCATTGGTTCTTCAACTTTGATTGTCAGGTTTGAACTCTCTGCTCTCCACTTGAGCAAAGTCTGCATTTGACTCAATTCTCTTTTCTTTCCATATGTACCCTGTCATTGGTTAAGTTCCTATATATATGGTTACATTTTAACAAAGATTTTCGGTTATAATTGAATTCCATATTCTAAAGTTTTATCCATTCAGCATACTTTTAACCTTTAGATCAGTTAGCACAATTACAATAAATTCAAGAAATTAACTTACAAATCATATAATACAAACACTTCCCGCCATACCATAAGGCATTACTAAAATCATATCTATGCAAAACCTATCGAATAAAATTTATACAAAGGCCCGCGTTTTGTATTACTAAAGCAGAGTCCTCCGGACAAGAGCTCTCTGTTTGGTCTAGAGAACCTTCCACGTGGGCTTTTCGAGCGTTCTCATCGACTGACTTTTCGAGTTTCCCTTACTTAGTATACAACATGAATTTTCACACAATTATTTCATTAATTTTATTTTTGCATTTTTCTTGAAAATTCAATAAAATAATTCCAAGAAAAAAAGAAAAATGCGGATGTCCGCACAAGCGCGGGCTAAACGACTAGTTTGATTAATGAGGAGCTTCCATTCACATTCCTTAGCTCCTGGATGATCAACCCATCACATTCACTATACATTAATATATCATAGACTTTTTTGCATTTTCACAATTTTTTTTCTTTTCGAATTTTCACAATGTATTTATAAATTAGATATTTTCAAGGAGATTATTTATTTCAAATTTTTTATTATTATGAAATTCGTAAATACAATAATACCAACATAAAATAAAAACCTAAAAAAAACTCACGTAACTTGCTAGTCAAATGATTAGTTGCATATCAAACTTGGGTTTTTTTCACAAGCCTCCAGACAACTCCTAACCCAAAAACATATCGCTTTTCTATTTGCCTCATTTCAAATTTATTTCTCTGAGACAAAATCTATATTTTGTAATTCAAACTCCTTCCATAGGTGCTCTCAATTCGATTGATGAAGAGTTTCCATAAGTAGCACTCAATTCCTAAACGATCGACCCTTCGCATCTCTTACACATTAATATATACCTAGATATTTTAACGTTTACATAATTAATTTTTTTTTCGAATTTTCACTATATATGTATATATATTAGATACTTTCAGGAAGATTATTTATTTCAAAATTTTTGTTATTATGAAATTCATAAATACAATATAATATCAGCATAAAATAAAAATCGCAAAAAGCTCGTGAAATGCGTTGATTAGAGGACTAGTTCATCTTTAATTTACAGGTCAACTTCATCTCAGTTTTCAAAATAAAATTCCGATTTACCGGAAAGGGTGCTGGTGGAAACGCGACAGAAAAGAAAATTAAGCAGAACATGACATGGTGGCTTTAGAATATCGGCTAGAGTCCTCTGTGGCCCATATTTCTCGGGCTGTATCACGTGGATTGAAGCGTTTGGGCCTGTAGTTTATATTGGGCCCAGTATGAGATAATCATCGAGGAGAGCTTTTTCTCCTGAAATAGCACGTGCCAACCCTCGACTCTTCTTGTGCTCTACAATCGTCTATCGTCCAGTGTTATTAAAATCGGACCGGAAGCTGAATCAGTCGAGATATAGGTTCAAGAGTTTATGGGTCCAACTGAATGTTCGATGTATCGGACCACACGTCTAATGAAATAATAAATAATGCATATAAAATTAAGAAAGACTATGATATATTAAATATATACACAATAATTCAAATAATTAAAATAATGAATGAAAGAAAGTTTTTTTTTATTGAAGTTGTTTCTTCCTTTGTTATGATTAAATAAGTAAAGAATGATCAAAATGAAACAAATATGGCTATAGCCTAAATGATTAGGAGGCTAGGCATTTGGCTCTCAGGGAGATGGAGGTTCTTGGTTCAAGTCTTCATGCATGCATTTTAATTTTTCAATAAAAGGAATTTCGGTTTTTAAGATAATCGGACCGGACAAGGTGCCGGTTATCATCCATGACTTTCACAAAATAATTATAATGTTTAATGAGTTGCATTGGTCTTCTAGTTATAAGGGAGGTTCATGAATTTAGTATAAGAAAATGAAAAACCTAATCAATTGCATTAGTTTCTCATTATTAGTTGAAGCTCATATACATATTGATGTTCATCATTTGTGTTCCTTCCCAATTACAACATGATAAGTCGTTTGTGCCGTTACATTATTTTACTATGCATCGATTGTTTTTTATTGGTTACATATTTTTGATATGTACCCTAATATTTAGAAGTTGAACAACCCCAATTAATATCTAATTCAAGTCCAATTAGCTCATTAAGAGATAAAATTCTCTCATTCACAAACCTCTACCGATCCATATTAGTGTTTACCATTTTTCTTTTTAGTTGCAACTTACAAGTTTAATTGATCAATTCCATTTTCCGAAATTCATTTATTGCCAATATAATAATGAAAAAGACGAAATAATTAATGATTACTGCATTTTTACTTTCAGTCTCAATTTCTTGCGCGCCATTTGATTTTTTCTCTCTTTTTTATTCTTCTTTTCGATTGGTGCATATAGACATATAGAGTGAATAATGAAAATTGGTCTAAAAGTTGTTTTGATGATCACACCCATACTCTACCTTCCCGATTTACTGATTGTCGTGCTTCCCCCCATTAAGTGACTAGTGTTATATGGCCCTTCTCCGATCTAAATAGCTAGATATGAATAATAAATGAAGGTTTAAAACTATTATATTTAGGAAATAGAAGAGTTTATTTTCCTATAATAAAATTGAAAGATCATTCATAACTGCGTGCAACATATTGTTGCATGCATGTCATCGCTAAATGCAACATGTGCTCAACGGGATTTGAGCTCTTATTATTATTATTACATCGTGATAGTTAAAGGGATTTATGTCTCCCTAAAGCCACCTTAGTGGATTCGATGAAGTCCTCCACGGGCAAAACATGACCCTATAGTTCGTGCCGGCAAGGCATGTAAAAGTGCGAGTCTAGTCGTCCTTCAGGTAGCTGTAAGCATCAGGGCATTGCGACTTGAAGAACCTGGAGAAGTCGGTGGCGGCGCATCTCCCGGAATTGCAGCAGTACTGGTCGGTCTTGAGCACAGTGCACGGGTTGTTGCAGCCTCCGGGGGCGCTCAGCTGCGAGGGGCACTGGCCATTGATATTGGCGGTACATTTAATCCCGCGGGTGCAGCCGTTGCATGTCGGGCTGAAATCCATAGGGACATTGAATCCGTCCACCAGGGAGATGTCAAGAAGTCCTTCCCACCAAACTGGTTGAGTGCGTACTCCGCCAGGGTGTTGGGTGGCTGCCCGAAGGCCTTGCATTGGAGCAGCCCACCGTAGTCTCCCATCTGACACTTGCCCTTCCCGGATGCGTCGAACTGGTATTTGGTGCGAGCCCAGATGCGAGCCTGCTTCATGCCTGCGGGCACGTTCAGGTCCCAGGACTGGCCTCGATCCAACCATTTGCTGCCTCCGGGGACTGCCGCAGCCCACACGGTGTAGGGGCAGTTCTTCTTTATGTTGAATGTGGCTCCATCAATGGAGTTCACATATAGACTGAACATGAGGAGAGTGGAAAGGGAAATGGCTCTCCACATACCCATTTTGCTTTTGTCCTCTATTTTTCTTTGGCTAAATTTTATGCTTGTATTTTTTTCGATAATGAACTTATATGCCTGTATTTGCGATATAGAAAACTGTGGTTTGGGAATTGATGCATGGAGGGGAATGGGAGGGGGTTTATATAGGGTTTAATATGGTGCTCAGAACCGTACACATATTATTGCCTGGTTGATTTTGGGACAGATATTTATGATATTGATCGTTCGATTGAAATTTGGATTTGGCTTGGCTTGTACAAGAGTCGGAGTCACCACTCTGTTTTGATCCATCGACCCTCGGAATCCGTTGAAGAGGACCCGTCTACATTCTCTATTCATTGAGAAATCCATGTCTGACTATTACTCGATACATTCACTGCTTTTGAAATTGAGACATTTTATTAATTTAACAAATTTTATATTTTCAGAAAAAAAAACTTTACAGGACATTAAAGGGCTTTACATGCGTAGAGTTCGATTTTCAAAATCCGGAATAAAACACGAGGCCGAAAAAAATTTTTCTGCATAATATTGATCCTTGGATTTTTCTGAATGCAATAGTAATCCTAGATCATTTTTCAGATATCCGATTGAAAAAGACGAGAATCTCAGGTCTTATGAGCGTTAATTTCAATTTTCGAATTCGGAACAATATTCGGGACCAAAAAATATTTCTCCACATAATATTAATCCTCAAATTTTTCTGAACACAATGGTGGTCCAAGAATATTTTTTGGATATACAATTGAAAAGATAATAATTTCGAAAATAATCGAGCGATTACTATTGACGCGTGTCGAAGGTTCAAAGTCGATTTTTACCGAGATTCGATTTTCGTCGATGCAAATTGAAATTCTCATAGAGCCGATTATTTTTTAAATTTCTCAATTTCAAAGTATTAATTCTGAAAATGCCAATTTATCTCGAGAAGCTGAATTTCGCATGAAAGACGACCGTACTAGTAAATGAAAAAAAATAAAAAATAAAAACAGAGAGAAAGATGATGGCAGGGGGGTCAGGCAAAGTTGCCCCCATACCTTCTCTGATTTTCTTTTCTTCTTTCTTTCTTTCCTTTCCTTTTCTTTTCTTTTCTTTTCTTTTTTCTTTTCCTGGAGGCCGAGCCTGAAACTTCTCTGCAGCTGCCCTGCTTCTCTGCTGGCGCCATCCCCTGCAACCCCTTCCTTCGCTCTTTTTTACTTCTATTGTTAAAGTTGTGGCCTTCATGACATCTGGAAGAATTTTGTTTGAGGCGGTCGTCATTTGTTAGTTATCTATTTGGTAATTATCCACTTCAAAAAAAATTAAAACAAACATAACAATAAGTGAGAGATGTGGTGTCCTTGGAAAAAAAAAAATAAGAGGAGGGGTAATATAGTGGCATATGCCATCACTTTTGGAGTAAGAAATTTTAGATTGGATTATCATCCATAGACTGTTCCTACCACTTTATATCCCGTTTCTATTTCGATTTAACCTTCTTTGAAATCTAAAGAATAGAAAAGACTAAAAAGAAGCATATATGGCATTGGAGCGGGAATTACTAGTGAGAGTTCAGGACCGTGCCAAATATTTTCTTTACTTTCCTCAGTTATAAAATAAGATCTATGAGTCTAGTAAAATGAAAGAGATTCAAAGAGTTACCGGAAGTCTCAATATATACAATCAAATCTGAAACATCTTACTTTAAACATTTTTTCGGTTATAAGGAAAGTTCATCGGCATAATATAAAGAAATAGGAATCCTAACGTAACTACTAAGAGGTACAGAAAGTCTCACCACGAGAATTGAACTTGAACCTATTAGGTACCGGGTGAGGATCATGTGCGCCATTACCCAACACTCTCTTTCTCTGATTCCAATATTTTAAGTTGAATCTGTAACCTTTTAATCCTAGCCAAGAGTGTGTGGTGTACTGTACTACGTATTCTTCTTTTCAAATTAAATATGAAATCTCCTAATTCTAATCAAAGAGCGCGTGTTGTCACTGTACAGTGATCCCTAATTTCTTCGGCCAGCTTGCTAACTTTAGGATTAGCTATTCAGATGAATATAACAAATTCACATAAAACTATGTGATCAAAAATACTCTTTAAGAGCTAGCATATATATATTGAAGAACCGTGCATGCATGAGCATTAGGTGGGAAAACAATGACAACCAAAAATATCAATTCCCTGTTTTTCTCCACCTGATCGGAATTAATAATTTGTGATTTTAATATGGACCAAAAAAATATGGAGTACGATCTTATACATTCGTTGTACATATAACCTGATACAATATTTTAATAAAAATAAATAAATGATAATCAACGTGAGTCAATTCGAGTAGCTTGACGTTTATTTTTCTTAAATAAGATCTCAGGTTCGAGTCAAATTAATGAAGAAAATTTACGTTGAGAGAACTTTACTACTTAGTGGACTGACTCAACTCGAGCTAAATTAGTCAGGGTCTAATGAACTTCTAGATATCAGAGAGGACACCCAAAAAATATATAACAATTTACAACAATGGTTACTCACGAAATCACATGCTGATTAACTGTGTTTTACTATTGGTCAATTTCACTGACACAAGATACAACCAAGAGATGAAATACATTATGGTAAAATTGCTGGCTGGTCACTTTCAATTTCTATGACTGATAATTGATAAATTCCCTGTGACACCGGGAAAAATCAACGGGAGAGGTAAGCCTCCCATGTTGGTAATACGAGGTACGACTTCAGGGTCCTATTTGAAACGAAAAAAAAAATGTTAAAATAAGTTGAGGAACTGATATAACAGATGAAGATCGACTTCGTTATGACCATGACGATGGATGGGGCATACAATACATTATAATTTTTCTCATGATAAGTCGTAAGAAAAGAAAAAAGGAAAATAAAAAAGCGAAGAATGAGCTAGATTGACGACGTTGCTCGTCGCATCGCAAGCAGTTATCTACACGTCTCATATTTCGTCAAATGATATCACGAACAGCTTGAACGTCGTTTTTCCTTTAGGTGCACAGGAACCTTCCGAAGTTAATTTCAATATGCTGTATATGAATGTGATGCGTAATGATAGGCAATTTCATAATATGTATATATAGACTTTTGCATCACTTATAAAGAGATTGGGGATTAATATACATATAAATTGTTGTATATACATATATAAAATTATGATTTACTTATATAGAGGTATAGTGCAGTGATATATGTCATTGTCTTGTAACATAGAAGTTTTAGATTTGATTCTCCTTACAGTGAAACTATCCATGTTTAATTATTACATTTGTAGTTTTCTTATACTACCCTCATGTACCTCTCTTATAACTAAAAAAATCTTTTGATGAACAATTTATGTGTAAGCAAAAAATTTTTAGTCTGATTTTCACCAATAAAATTTTCCCAATTTTTTGTTTCTTCTTCTCTTATTCTACTCTTGACACATGAGACTGGGTTGAGTTGGGGCCAAATAACTCGGAGTCCCTTGTGATTATTTCCTTTTAGTTTGGTATGTTTATTCTAGTTTTTTTTTTTTTTGTATTTTGTTTGTTAGGTTTGTTGTGTGGTTTGTTGTTTGTTTGTTTTCAATAACGAATGACTTTGTAATGGATGTCTTTTCAGCCATCAATTTATCTGTAATGGTTGGCTCTTCAGGCACTCCTCTATTTCTAATGGTTGCCTCTTCGGGAACCTATCTAACTGTAACAGTTGCCTCTTTAGGCAAACATCCGGTATGTTAGGTTTGATTTCAATAAAATTTTGCATTGATAAAAAAATGTTCCTTCTGATTAAAAAAAACCTTTGTAAAAGTTATGTTACATAACTTATGTAAATATATCGAGCTATTTCAGTTAAAAAAAAAAGAAAAGAAAAGAAAAGAAAAGAGTATTCTGTTGGAAAATAAAAAGATGGAGATTACTTACCAAAATATATATAGAGAGAGACTATTCACCCAGGAAAAAGATAGAGATTATCAAAAGGATATGGCGCAATCACTTGACAATGAAAAGATTGCTGATTCGATATCCATTGAGACTAGCAGTTACTTTTTATTAGTTATTATTTTTTTTTATTGTACTGGACTCATCAACCTTCCCTATAATAAAAAAAAGAAGAAGAAGATAGAGATCGGATGAAGGAAGAAGCCATAAATGTACGGGTGCGCTGCATGAAGCTACCAAACATTAAACAATAGGCCCACACGGGTTTATACAAATTACAAATTGATCTACGAAGTGGGAAAATTATCCGATCCCTTTCATAAGAAACTTTTACTTGTATACCGTGACATCAATCTTTTGTAATATGAATCCCTCCATTAAAGGTTGAATTCAATTACCACTTACGGAGAACTAAAACAGAATTTTTAGTGAAATGACAAAGTTTATTCAATTTGAAGGCCGAGTTTAGCTGAAACGGAAATTTTCCAAAGAAGCTCCCAATATGAGGATCGGATTGATTGATATATACACATCAACCGACAATAACGCCAGCAGATAATCTATTACTCGTGGCATAATAATCTCTTAAAAGAGGGAATATGCTGATCGAGAACCTTCTTCATTTTAATTAATTTTTTTTTTTGCCATTTGGACATTATAGAATTGATAGTGGAACAAACTGGAAGCAATGCGTCTATCCATCCTGTATACTAAACTTTTTCCGCAATTTCGATAGTAAATATAAAGTGTGGATTATTTTTATACGGGTGCATCGGAATTACGAAGTTCACACTCAGCTTATGTATCTTATCATGCATATCCAATGTATGATCATGGCTCGTCCTTACTTAAGAGGCTTAAATGCCCTATGTTACTGTAAATAAACATAGTGGTTCAAGTCTCTGCTTTATCGTTTCGTTAGTTTCTAAACCTTTTTTTTTCACAATTTGAGATTGTTATGCAAACTTTTATTTTTCTTTAAAGTATATGTTTCATTAGTTTTTATAATTCTGTTCAAAATTTGAATGGAATTGTAAAAAAATCTCCTCCTTTTGAAGTTTTTCCTCTTTCCTATTAATATTTAGTTCTCCTTACAAATATAGGGAAAATTACAGAAATGATCCTATAAATTATCTTGTTTTTGACATTGAATCTTCTAAATTTCATTTTGCCTTTTCCAATCCCAAACATTCGCTCGTTAGACACTTATGGTCCAAATTGTGACAGACTATTATTTAGTTCTGATGTGAAAATAAACGGCATTTTTTTTAACTATATTGAAAATACCTACATGAAAATTAAAAGAATTATACCGATAGTTCTAAAAGATTTTCATGTTTTGAACTCGACTTTTATAAGTTCTATTTTAGAAAAAGCAATCCTAAATCGTTTCAAAAAATTGCGAAGTTGCCATTGTTTTGGAGGAGCATAGCTTCACTGTCTTTTGCCTTTTGTTTTATCAGGCACGCGTCTCCATAATCTAATACTCAAGATTTATATTTTTTTAATCTTATCAAGAGTTTTTCGTGTTATTCAATCAAATTGAGTTGAAAAAACTATATGATAACGCCAACTTTTCCTACTATATGGTAGTGTACGTAGGTAATGACAATTAATAAATCGCAATAATGACTTACACGGATGTAATACAACGTATCTGTCACGGAACGGGTTAACTTACAAGATGAATACGAAGATAAGATTAATTGGGGGCTCAATTTTTCCGTGAAGTTCGAAGATTTCGGGCTTCTACAGAAAATGTAATGGATGGACATTAATATCAGGATTAGACTGTTCGATCCACTATATATATACGAGAAGAATAAAATAAAGCATTGGAAACCGATGTACCATTCCCCGATCATTGTAATCATTTCACATGCCATATTCCATTGCATGTATTAAAGATATGGGCTATTTGTATCTCTCTCTAGTTTACATTTCTAAATATGCTATATAACATAAAACATAACTAATAAATCTT
Source organism: Punica granatum (assembly GCF_007655135.1). NCBI lineage: Eukaryota > Viridiplantae > Streptophyta > Magnoliopsida > Myrtales > Lythraceae > Punica > Punica granatum. Next base: position 24,171,490 of record NC_045128.1, read on the forward strand.
TTTATTATTGAGATAGATTTTTAATTAATCACTTAAAACTTGAAAAAAAATTATATTTTTTACTACATTAATATCAATCCGTCCTTCCAACTAAATGTCTTCTTTATTGCAATTTTCTTTTAGTTTTTATAAGTTATTACAATCTTTATGTTGCATTTTATCTTCCCGATTTTCACATTTTAATTCAAATACATTTCTCACTTTTTATCTCCTTTCATGCAAGAACTATTTAATCATTATTTGTAAAATTTCATATAAGTTTTTGCATGTTCATACTTATCTAACAATGCCATTTAATCAAATCTCTCATTTATTTCCTCCACATTCATGTATGTTTACAAAATCGAAATAATTTCAAAATCGAAGTGTTCAATCAATTTTAAAATGAGTAATGCTATACTATAATTTGTTAACATACTTTCAAATATAAATAATATCCATTCTCATACTTCGATCGTACGAGAATATATTTTTTTTTTCCGGTTGATGATCATATGAGAATATTAATCATTGACAAAAAGAGTTGTTAAAGACCCAAATCTAGCTTGGGCTCCTTATTAAAAGTAATAGCAACTCACACGTGTTGCAACAATTTGGATGGAATTTGGAATCTCACCGAATATGAGAACGGGGAAGTCTATGAGGCACAAACTTGATGCTAATCCATTACGGTATCCAACTAGGGTGCGTATGTTCTTGGGGTTTTTGGGTTCCAACAAATCTTCTATATATATTCCAAGAGGATGCAATAAAATCTACAGCTATTCAAGGCTTATAAGGTCGCAAGTCATCAGCTTCTATTTTGGAGGCAAAAAATGAACATTAACATACGTGTTCAACATAAGGAAAGACTTATATGCAAATGAGATACTACGTGGCAATGTCATAAGGTAATAAGTGTTCGTCATTTGATTTTTAATATGTAAATACAAATTAAGAAAAATCTATTGTTGACAAAAATAATCCATTATTGCCAAAAATAATATTTTCAATGTGTCTTATGATATAATTCTACATGATATTTTCATTATTCACTGTACCTTCACCTTACATAAATGTTGAAAAGTATCACCGATTTTTTGGCCAAGGGCTTGGAAAAATTTCGCCACTATGCATTCGTTAATTGTTCTCTCTTGTCATTGAAGCATTCTCAGTTCGGAACTGGACAAGAACTAGCGGTCACATCATGGTCGGCGGGATTTATGCATGCCCGTATCCGTTAGGAGCTCATCGATTGAGTACTTGCTCTCTCGTATGGGTTTGATTTTCTTTTGTTTAGAAATATTATCATAAAGGCCTCCACACCCTGTTTATATACGCATTATTTAATTCTTTTTTGAAGTTATTCAGGCTTCGGTCCTGTATTTCACCCAAAAGATAATATAATTTGATAATTCTTTGTTTGATAATTTTTTTTTAAGAAAGCTATTTTTTTCGGTGGATTAAGGAAGAGAAGTTGATCCGAGTTCATCAGTGCTTGTGTAGAACCATTGCAGTTTCGTGTCGACACAAAGCTTGACAGATTCAACCCACCAATCAAGCCTAATTTTGCGTTTTGTTGTCATTATAATCTTTGAAACTTCAAATTTAGGACAAATATGCCAAACATCATCTCTGAACGTAACTCCATCCATCATATTATATAAACCCAATGCCGCTACGATTTTACAACCAACACCAACATACAACAGAGCACGATAGCAATTGAAAAGAGTTTGTTCGAGAATTCTAATAAGAAAATGTCTTTGCTCTCGCTCTTCCTCTTGGGCATGTTCCTCAGTTCTGTCCATGCCGCTAATTTTGAGGTTGTCAACCGATGCACCTACACAGTATGGGCAGCTGCTTCACCCGGTGGCGGCAAGCGCCTTGACCAGGGCCAGACTTGGTCCTTCAACGTGAACCCCGGCACGACCATGGCACGCATTTGGGGCCGCACCAATTGCAACTTTGATGCCAATGGCCAGGGTCGCTGCGAGACCGGGGACTGCACTGGGGGATTGAACTGCCAGGGCTGGGGCACGCCACCCAACACCCTTGCAGAGTATACGCTGACCGGCCAGAACAACGTAGACACCATCGATATATCACTTGTTGATGGTTTCAACATCCCGTTAGATTTCAGCCCCACTACCAATGCCTGCCGTGGAATCCGGTGCTCTGCGGATATCAATGGCCAATGCCCTTCGGAGTTAAAGGCTCCCGGTGGCTGCAACAACCCATGCACCGTCTTCAAGACAAACGAGTACTGCTGCACTAACGGGCAGGGAAGCTGTGGCCCAACCACTTTCTCCAAGTTCTTCAAGGACAGGTGCCCCGATGCATACAGCTACCCGCAGGATGATCCGAGCAGCACGTTCACCTGCCCTGTCGGCACAAACTATAGGGTTACATTTTGCCCGTAATAAACCATAGAAACTCTACGTTCCTCTTTCAACTCTCTTAGGTGTTTTATCAAAAAAAAAAAACTCTCTTAGGTGTTCGGTTGTGAGAGTAGAGATCGGATTTTTAGAATAATAATAATAATAATATATGAAATAAAGCACCGGATATGTAATAGTGAATCAGGTCTCAATCCCAGTACATGCCATATTCCACTACATGTATGAAAGATATGGGCTATTTCTGATGTAATAATAAAGTCGAATTTCTCTCCAGGTTAGTCCAAGCAGATCATCTCTAATGAGAATTACAATCCTATGGCCTCCTAATGAGAATGTTCAATTTTATGCAAGCAAGAATGTTCAACTTCATCTAATCGAAGTCTTCTGAGTCTATCAAAAACAAAAGAGATAAATGAAACAATACTTAAGCAAGAAAAGAGAGAGAGAGAGAGAGAGAGAGAGAGAGAGAGAGAGAGAGAGAGAGAGAGAGAGAGAGGAATGAAACAGCAATCTAGGATCTGTGGATTGTATTTTGTTTATTAGGTTTGTTGTGTGGTTTGCTGTTTGTTTGTTTTCAATAACGGATGACTTTATACAGTCACCCACTCTATTGTAATAGACGCCTTTTCAGCCATCTATTTATCTGTAATGGTTGGCTCTTCAGACACTCATCTATTTCTAATGGTTGCCTCTTCGGGAACCTATCTAACTGTAACAGTTGCCTCTTTAGGCAAACATCCGGTATGTTAGGTTTGATTTCAATAAAATTTTGCATTGATAAAAAAATGTTCCTTCTGATTAAAAAAAAAAACCTTTGTAAAAGTTATGTCATTATGTAAATATATCGAGCTATTTCAGTTAAAAAAAAGAAAAGAAAAGAGTATTCTGTTGGAAGATAAAAAGATAGAGATTACTTACCAAATATATATTTATATAGAGAGAGAGACTATTCACCCAGGAACAAGATAGAGATTATCAAAAGGGATATGGCGCAATCACTTGACAATGAAAAGATTGCTGGTTCGATATCCATTTAGACTAGCAATTACCCTTTATTAGTTATTATTATTTCTTTTTTATTGTATTGGACTCATAAACCTTCTCTATAATCAAAAATAAAAAAAGAAAAAAAAAAGATTGAGATCGGATGAAGGAAGAAGCCATACATGTACGGGTGCTCTGCATAGAGCTACCAAACATTAAACAATGGGCCGACACGGGTTTATACAAATTACAAATTGATCCACATAGGGTGGTAAAATTATCCCATACCTTTAATAAGAAACTTTTACTTGTATACCGTGACATCAATCTTTTGTAATATGAATCCCTCCATAAAAGGTTGAATTCAATTACGACTTACGGAGAACTAAAACAGATTTTTTAGTGAAATGACAAAGTTTATTCAATTTGAAGGCCGAGTTTAGCTGAAACGGAAATTTTCCAAAGAAGCTCCCAATATGAGGATCGGATTGATTGATATATACACATCAACTGAAAATAACCCCAGCAGATAATCTATTACTCGTGGCATAATAATCTCTTAAAAGAGGGAATATGCTGATCGAGAACCTTTCTTCATTTCAATTAATTAATTAATTAATTTATTTATTTATTTTTGGCATTTGGACATTATAGAATTGATAGTGGAACAAATTGGAGGCAATACGTCTATCCATCCTATATACTAAACTTTTTCCGCAATTTCAATAGTAAATATAAAGTGAGGAATATTTTTATACGGGTGCAGTCGGAATTATGAAGTTCACACTCAGCTTCTGCATCTTATCATGCATATCCAGTGTATGATCATGGCTCGTCCTTACTTAAGAGGCTTAAATTCCCTCTGTTAATGTAAATAAACATAGTGATTCAAGTCTCTGCTTTATCGTTTCCTTAGTTTCTAAACTTTTTTTCACAATTTGAGATTGTTATGCAAACTGTTATTTTCCTTTAAAATAAATGTTTCATTAGTTTTTATAATTCTTTTCAAAATTTGAATGGAATTGTAAAAAATCTCCTCCTTTTGAAGTTTTTCCTCTTTCCTATTAATATTCAGTTCTCCCTCTTACAAAAATAGGGAAAATTATAGAAATGATCCTATAAATTTTCCTGTTTTTGACATCGAGTCTTATAAATTTCATTTTGCTTTTTTCAGTCCTAAATATTTGTTCATTAGACACTTATGGCCTAAATTGTGACTGACTATTATTCAGTTCTGACGTGAAAATAAATTGCATTAAATCTTTTTCATCTATATTAAAAATGCCTACGTCAAAATTAAAAGAATTATAGCGATAGTTCTAAAAGTTTTTCACGTTTTGAACTCGAGTCAGATAAGTTCAATTTTAGAAAAAGTAATCCTAAATCGTTTCAAAAAATTGTGAAGTTGCCATTGTTTTGGAGGAGCATAGCTTCACTGTCTTTTGCCTTTTGTTTTATCAGGCATGCGTCTCCATAATCTAATACTCAAGATTTATATTTTTTTTAAACTTATCAAGAGTTTTTCGTGTTATTCAATCAAATTGAGTTGAAAAAACTATTGGATAACGCCAACTTTTCCTACTATATGGTAGTGTACGTAGGTAATGACAATTAATAAATTGCAATAATGACTTACACGGATGTAACACAACGTATCCGTCACGGAACGGGTTAACTTACTAAGATATATTGGGGCTCAATTTTTCCGTGAAGTTCGAAGATTTCGGGCTTCCACAGAAAATGTAATGGATGGACATTAATATCAGGATTAGAATGTTCGATCCACTATATATATACGAGAAGAATAAAATAAAACATTGGAAATCGATGTACCATTCCCCGATCATTGTAATCATTTTACATGCCATATTCCACTGCATGTATTAAAGATATGGGCTATTTGTAACTCTCTTTATTTTACATTTCTAAATATGTATATAATATAAAACATAACTAATAAATCTTTTTATTATTTAGATAGATTTTTAATTAATCACTTAAAACTTGAAAAAAAAAATTATATTTTTTACTACATTAATATCAATCCATCCTTCCAACTAAATGCACTCTTTATTGCAATTTTCTTTTAGTTTCCATAAGTTATTACAATCTTTATTTTGTTGCATTTTATCTTCCAGATTTTCACTTTTTAATTCAAATACATTGCTCACTTTTTCTCTCCCTTCATGCAAGAACTATTTAATCATTATTTCTAAAATTTCATATAAGTTTTTGCACGTTCATATTTATCTAACAATGCCATTTAATAAAATCTCTCATTTATTTCCTCCACGTTCTTGTATGTTTACAAAATCAAAACAATTTCAAAATTGAAGTGTTCAATCAATTTTAAAATGAGTAATGCTATACTATAATTTGTTAAAATACTTTCAAATATAAATAATATCCATTCTCATACTTCGATGGTATGAGAATATATATTTCTTTCCGGTAGATGATCATATGAGAATATTAATCATCGACAAAAAAGAGTTGTTAAAGACCCAAATCTAGCTTGGGCTCCTTATTAAAAGTAATAGCAACTCACACGTGTTACAACAATTTGGATGGAATTTGGAATCTCACCGAATATGAGAACGGGGAAGTCTATGAGGCACAAACTTGATGCTAATCCATTACGGTATCCAACTAGGGTGCGTATGTTCTTGTGGTTTTTGGGTTCCAACAAATCTTCTATATATATTCCAAGAGGATGCAATAAAATCTACAGCTAGTCAAGGCTTATAAGGTCGCAAGTCATCAGCTTCTATTTTGGAGGCAAAAAATGAACATTAACATACGTGTCCTACATAAGAGGAAGTCTTATATGCAACGGAGGTACTATGTGACAATGTTATAAACTAATAAGTGTTCGTCATTTGATTTTTAATATGTAAATAAAAATTAGAAAAAATCTATTGTTGACAAAAATAATCCATTATTGTCAAAAAAATAATATTTTCAATGTGTATTGTGATATAATTCTACACCATATCTCCATTACCCACTATACCTTCACCTTACATAAATGTTGAAAAGTATCACCGATTTTTTGGCCAAGGGCTTGGAAAAATTTCGCCACTATGCATTCGTTAATTGTTCTCTCTTGTCATTGAAGCATTCTCAGTTCGGAACTGGACAAGAACTAGTGGTCACATCATGGTCGGCGGGATTTATGCATGCCCGTATCCACTAGGAGCTCATCGATTGAGTATTTGCTCTCTCGTATGGGTTTGATTTTCTTTTGTTTAGAAATATTATCATAAAGTCCTCCACGTCCCATTTACGTACGTATTATTTAATTCTTTTCTGAAGTTATTCAGGCTTCAGTCCTGTATTTCACCCAAAAGATTATGTAATTTGATAATTCTTTGTTTGATAAATATTTTTTTTAGGAAAGCTATTTTTTTCGGTGGATTAAGGAAGAGAAGTTGATCCGAGTTCATCAGTGCTTGTGTAGAACCGTTGCAGTTTCGTGTCGACACAAAGCTTGACAGATTCAACGCACCAATCAAGCCTAATTTTGCGTTTTGTTGTCATTATAATCTTTGAAATTTCCAATTTAGGAAAAATATGCCAAACATCATCTCTGAACGTAACTCCATCCATCATATTATAGAAACCCAATGCCACTACGATTTTACAACCAACACCAACATACAAAAGAGCACAATAGCTATTGAAAAGAGTTTATTCGAGATCGGTGTTTTATCGAAAAAAAAAACCCTCTTAGGTGTTCGGTTGTGAGAGTAGAGATAGGAATTTTTGTCTAATAATAATATATGAAATAAAGCACCGGATACGTACTAGTGTATCAGGTCTCAATCCCAGTACATGCCATATTCCACTGCATGTATAAAAGATATGGGCTATGTCTGATGCAATAATAAAGTCGAATTTCTCTCCAGGTTGGTCCAAGCAGATCATCTCTATATCTAGCTCGATGCGTCCATGAGAATTACAATTCCTCTGGCCTCCTAATGAGAATGTTTAATTTTATGCAAGCAAGTATTAAATTTCCATTAGACTTATACGGGTTTGGGCTATTTCCACTTAAAAGTTCAAGCTGATAAGTGGTGGTATCCAAGTCTCCTATAAACCAATGGTTATTCTTTCATCTTTTCCAGGTGGGATTTTGTAATTTTCAACACCCGCCCTCACGTGCAGCGTGTGGTCTATTTCTGCCTACATGTTGTCTCGTATCCTTAAACACCCGCCCGCAACAAATGACCTCGAGCCGGGCTCATCTTCCGTGCTCTGGCGAGGGAGGACTAACTTGTGGCGCTCTTTTGGCTGCTTTCGATATTGGGCCGGCGTAATGTGAGCCCACGTGCACACGCAGAATCGTAACCCGTTCTGATACCATATTAATGTAGTGTTTGGTTTGCAAGTGTTATTTTAAAATCACAATTCTAACTTAACTCTACCCACTACAAAACAAAATAACACATCAAAAGTAAAAAAAGGTTGGTCCCACGCATAAACATTTATATTACTCCATTATAATACAACTCCATTACAATTAATTCTCAACTCCACCCGTTCATGTCCATACTAATAGGCTCCTCCTCTTTCAGCATGCCATATTTGATTTGCAATACGGTCAAGTACTACATCCATCTCCCTACTGCTCATGTCAATATCATTTCAAATTCCATTTTGTTAAGGAGGATTGCGAAATTCATCGTAATATTGCCACGCATCACCATACTCCTCAAATAATCTATCGTGATAACTATTGATCCGAATGAAATTGTGCAACATAAAGTGGGCAAGCGCAATTTGTCCTTGGCGGCACGATCTGAAGTTTGACATTACTCGCAGTATTCCAAATCTATTCTTGACGACACCGAAGCACCATTCTATTACATTACGAACGGATGCGTATCACTGATTAAACAGCTCTTCCATCGTCATTGGAGGATTGTCATTATTGAAATCACTGCGGTGATACTGTTGTCCTTTGTAAGGGGCCAAATAACGGGGAATATTTGGGAAGCCCGCATCAACTACATAATATTGTTACGTGTGCACACATGTACAAATAATGTATATATCTATAGTTCCATATGTTTATCGTAATTCATAACAGCTTGACAAGAAAACATGGTATATGGGAAATAACAACTGACCGCCTTGTGGTGCGGGGAATGTCGGTAACATTGCGGCATCAGAAAGAATTCTGGAGTCGTGTGCCGAACCCTCCCATCCGGTCATGATATAAGTGACGATCATTTGATGGGAACAAACAGCAAGAACATTTTGCATTATGTCACCGTTTCGATCGCGATACGCGCCTCTCACCGAAGCTGGCATAATAGCATCGACATGAGTCCATCAATTGCCCTGATGCAATGCTGCAGTAATAATAAAAATCAATACGAATTAGAGTACATATAATAAAAGAACAGAAGTTCATTTCGACAGTTGTACGATAATTACCCTAAAGAACGGGTACCATTGTCGGCACCCTCGAATTTCAGGCTGCTGCTCAACGTTCCTCGGTTTTATGTACGTTGGCACTAACGAATGAATTCCTTGAAGTATTAAATTGAATACCCGTGAGACTATTTCCTTAGAATGCTGAAAGTGTTTGACAACAATGGCATATCGAGTACTATGTGCAACTACCAATAAGCTCCGTGAACTGAGTGTACTGTGTCTTCAGCCTCTGTGCTTTTGTTTTCATCTTGTCGACGCCAAGAATCACATCTGGAAATTTCTCTTCTAGTTCCATACTCATTTGCTCCCAGTCCTTTAATTTCCAACTTGATGTATGCATCCTTTGGAATTTATCGACCATGATGTCAATGAAAGCACTCTCAAGCTCGTCTGTCTACTCAACTATGCCTTCACCCTTGGGAGCCATCTCAGTTGCAAAGCAGTACCGATAACTTATGATGCACATACAACAATAAAGGTTAATTAGGCAAATACACACTCATACAGGCAAGACACATATACAATCAAGGAATTCAAGCTTGATTTGGGACTACACACATTGATAGATAAATGCAAAGAAAGAATGCCAAAGCGAGGCCAGATGCACAGTATGTTCCAAGGCAGTACACATTAAGAACCGGTGAAGGATGCTTCATTGAGAACCGATGAAGGATGCTTCATTGAATAAAGATGAATAATTTACATTGATCTGTTACTGGCCAAATCGAAGGAAATAACATATAGTTGAGAGGCACCATTGTAAAGAGTAATCTGCAGCTTAGCGTAACAAATAGAAGCGGCAGCCAGCAACTAACAAACAAAGGCACCAGCAATTTCACAAGCACAACCATTCCATCTCCCTACTGTCCCAAATTTCTTGCAAAAAATCAACCAACACAGGGCCACCTCTACTCACGGCAGACAAGTGAAATGCAACCCTAACCCTATCACAGATTATCAGATTGAATTGGACGGACTCTAGAGTAAAATGTCGCGGAGAAATTACCTTAGATTTGGGTATGGAACCGTGAAACCGCAGTCGACCCTCTTAAGAAGAGATGGCAGTGGTAGGGGCCCGAATTTTGCCGCCTGCCTTTGCTGCTCGAACTGATAGGGGAAGAGATGCAGGAGTTGGGGGAAGGGGCCGGATGCACGCGAAGCTGACGAGTGCGGAAATGGGATGAACAACAGCTCACCTCGAGAAAGAATTCGGCAAAGTTGTCGATTAGAGAAGGAAGAGGGGCGAGGCGAAGGAGGAGGGCCGACTGATGAATAATGCAGAGCGGGTATGAAGGAATTAGGGGAGGAGGAGGGGGGCCGGGTTAGTAATCGTACCACTCAAACGTTCAACAGGGATTGCAGAAATTGCGGGGTCCACAGGTTGCAACAAACGGTCAAAATTCAGTTGAGTTTCAAAATAAAAATTTTATTTTAGAATGTTACTATCAAACCAAACATGCCTTAAATTTCAATTGGGCTTATACGGGCTTTGGCTTATTTCCACTTAAAAACTCAAGCTAATAAGTGGTGGTACCCAAATCTCATATAAATCAATGGTTGTTCTTTCATCTTTTCCATCTGAGATTTTGTAATTCTGAACAGCAAGAATGTTCAACTTCATCTAATCGAAGTCTTCTGGGTTTATCAAAAACAAAAGAGATATATGAAACAATACTTCAGCAACAGAGAGAGAGATAGAGAGAGAGGAATGAAACCGTAATCTACAAGATTTGTTGTTCATGGCAGAAGTCAATTACAACGTTTAGGAAAATCAGGCACACATAAAGAGAGAGCATCGAGACTTCTCACCTAAGTTGTTTCATGCGATTCGATAACTGACTAAGTGCCCCTAGCCTTGCCTCTTGGTACAAGGAAAGATTAGGGAAATTCTGTTTTTTTTTCTTGTTTAAAATGAATTGGGGTCACAGTACTCAACGAGCTATTTTCTTGCCATACTTCTTGATCTGTTCACAGGTTTGGATGAATTCATGGCAAGCCTGATCCTAGTCCCCCTTAAACATGCGAAGATCGTTCAGTCTCGATTCGTAATTCAAGCTGGACGCCATCTACCTGCAGAGGATGATGAGTTTGAGCAAACAGTATGGCTCTATTTAAGCTTGCTATGGATCGAGGCAAATATAAATTGTTGCTAGTCTCATCGATTCCCTAGTTCAGCTTGCCGTGATGAGCAGATCAAGAGATGGGCTAAAAAAGCGCTCTTACTCCCTTACCAAGATGGATAATAAAGGTATTTAGGCGACATTCAATTGATATGAATGGCATTCTAGCATGTTTTCGAAAAATGGATGATGCAATTGCCGAAAGTACAAGGTTCTACTAATTTTAAATTTACGTATTATATATGATTTTTTAGAAGAAAAATAGGAAAGTAAAAATACCTAATAAGGCTTGATCTATAATTACAAGCAAAAATCAATTCTACGGGCGTTAAAACTAAAATTAGAGTCCGCGAACACTTGAGTCCTCATATTTGTTACAAGCCAACACCGAAGCTAGAGGGTGTAAGATAGAAACTCATTGGCCAACCCCAAAAGATTATAATTGAGCCAATGGAGACCAATTTCAACATCAAAACAGTTGCTTAGAGCTAAAGCTTGAAAAGCTAGCCAAGTTGGTAGCTGCTGATGTATCAGGCATCGTGGGTGTCAGAGATTCATTTAGATAATGAAGCGATCTTGAGGGTTATACCGCTGAAGTTCTACCCACGATTGTACAGAAAGCGGCCAGTTAGTTGGTTCTGGATAGGTGTGCAATTGACTTGCTAGGGGACTTGCATGGGATGCAAGTAATTTGGCTAGGAGCAGTCAAGTGTGAAGAAGTCTCAACCTGAGAACCAAGAGGGAAAGGAAGCCTGATCATTGCCCGAGAGCGAGGATGGTGGAAGGGTGAATGGAACCAAGGGCTTCGGTAGGGAGAAGAGGAAGAACGGAACCGAGAGGTTCCGCTAGAGAGGAGATAAATGGAACCAAGTGCTCTAAAGGAGTAGGTGATGAAGATCAAAGGTAGGGAGGGTGAGATGTGTAGATATTAAAAGTGCATGTGCAGAATTAAAAGTACAAGAATAGTAAAAATAAAGTAAAATACATGGTGTTGAGTCGGTTTGTGTATGTCATCGAGAGAGATTACAATAATGGCTTTTTCCAGTCTTATAAGGCAGTGAACCTAATGAGTAGAATTTCGGCCTTATTACATTAGAATAATGAAAGAGAAACAACAAAAATATAAGTTGACTAGTGAGCTAGCTAAACTAGGAAACCAAATATTCTACCTAGTTAAAGATAAGGAAATTGCATAGCCAAAACAATTTAATTGCTAAAAAATCTCCAAGCAATCTCCATGTAACCTTTTATCCAAGGAAGTATCCTTGGATGTTAGGTTAGGGCACCAACCGTACCTTTCTTGCCTCGTAAGCCCGCATCAACCCAAATAAGGAAAATACTTAACTTGTTGCCTTATTCGGCTAATGACCTTATATATCACATCACTTTCCATGTCCAACGTGCTAAACCAAGGAAATAACTCATGTTGCCATATAGAGTCATGTATTTATCCGTATGTACATCCAGATTCGTCTGGTGACGTCATTTTGGAAAGAACCGAGGTTCCATCCGTGATGAGAGCTAGCAACTAGATCTCCAACTAAATGATCGGATCGGCATAGTTGAAACCTTCCATGACCTCTTCCTCAAATCCCCAACTCGCCAACGGCTGTCCAAGTTGGGCGGTGTCGCGGATCCTCGAATTGAGTCCGCAAATCATCAATCATGGGCCGCCTCATAACACAGCCCTCTTGGCACGTCCAATATAAGGTGAATGTCGAGTCATGGGCCTTAATTAATCCCAAAATCGACCAATTGAACTCATCATAAACATCACACCTGTCACGAGCATATAACTGTCGTTAGGTGTAAAAAACGGGTGTAAACAGTAGTATTTCTTTGACATGGTTGGTACTCTCTTTAGAGGGTGTAATACTCCATTTGAAAAGTCCAATACTTACTTTGAAATGATTGGTATAATGACGATTTTTTAAAGTACTATACAAGTATTACACCTTTCAAATAGAGTATTACACCTTCCAAAAGTAGTATCGACCATGTTATGGTATGGTGTCATCATATCATTTCCCATATATATAGACAAAAAGCACATTCAAGACAGTCGCTCACTCTTTTCCTTATTTTTACTTGTCCTGCACAGCTCTGGCCACTTAACTATCCCTTCTACTGGCATTCACTCTTTCTGAGTCTTATAAAGAATCATTGGCTTCTCTCCATGACTTATTGCTTCGATCACGAGTTCAACTAGAGGCTACAAGGAACCTATAATGAGGTGAACCCCTCCCATACTGCCTGCCTAATCATCTGTACTCATCGCTTTTAACCTCGACACCTTCTACTCCTTTGACTATGGCTAAATGCTGGCCATTGACTGCGCTTTAGTGAGGTGAGGATTGAGGAACACCAATCTTGGTACCGAACATTGGCATGCCAACACAAGGCATGACCAAAGAGTTTATCGCCTAATGAAAAACCAGTTATATTACTTATCAAATCAAAGAAGGCATCACTTAGAAAAAGCTATAAAATCGATCCTCAAATTAGATACTTACTTATTAGGACTAATATAGTTTTTTTGTTATTATAATTCAAATTCATTAGCAAAAGTTGGCAACATGAGCCATAAAAAGAGTATACAGTTCATAAGTACAAATGAAGAAGAGGAAGGCATGAAGATATGTTACAAGGCAGGAAATGCAAGAACTAAGAAAGAAAAATGGGCGTTAAATCCAGGCATCAAAATATTGAGCTTTGTGGATGCCGGATTTAGCTAACCAATCAACTACAACATTTTTTTCTCTGAGAATGTGTTGATACTTGATGCGGCTAAAATGAAGAGAAGACAGATGGATATTTGTAAAGATTTGTCAGTAAATCCACGGACCTCCAGAGCCCTTTTTTATCCAATCAATGACAATCGAAGAGTTTGATCCAATAATGAGAAATGAACCAAAAAGAGTCGGAAGAGAGACTATAAAATGAAGAGCCTACTTTAAGGCATGTAGTCTGGCGTGATTTGAATCTATGATTCCAACCAAGACAAGAAAAGGGGTAAATGAAAGATCCATTTGAATTACGTAAGACTCCGCCAATTCTTGAGGGGCCTGGCTTGCCGATTGATGAACCATCAATATTCCATTTAAGTCATCTAATGGGAGGGGCTGACCAGCAAACCTAAGGTCCCAAGGTCTTGAGTTAGACCATCTTCGAACCCCCACTAGAGAGCGCAAGAGATCGGATGCTAAATATGGAAAGTCTTCTCAAAGTAGCTTTCAATCAAATAGAGAACTAGAGGAAGATAACTTCTATGAGGTCCTCAACTATGGGGAATTGGTTTTCAAAAATGGCTTTATTTCTTGCAAGCCAAATAGTCTAGACAGTCGTGTAGAAAATTAAGTTCCAACACTTCCTTTACAATTTACTGACAATGAGACATGATCATTGGTGGAAGAAATCATTAAGGGAAGCTGGCATAAACCAATAGAAACACCAACATGACAAAACAAAATTCCAAATGCTCTAGGAAAGATTACAGAATAAGAATAAGTGATCAACATCCTCGGGAGTCAGCTCACAAAAGAAAGGATACCTTTTATTCATTAAATTCGCCTTTGTATTGACTTTCCCCTAGATGGCCAATCAAGTAAATAATTCTGCTTTCGAAGAAGCTATTCCTTGCCATGCGATCGAGAATATGTTTGATCAGAGTGTTGAAGATGAACCCAATAAACCACAACGGGATTTCACAGAGAAGGAACCATCTGTAGTAGGTTTCCAAATGATTTTATCTCGAGAGTTCCTATTTAGTTATAGCAGGAAAGTAGCACAAGAAGGTTGCTAAAAGGATCTTCCTCCCATCTGAAAAGAGGTCTTCTCCAATGAAAGCACCAACACCATTTATCATTTTCCCATAACCCATTTCAGACACAAGAGCATCTTTATTTGCAGCCACAGAAAACAATCGAGGGAAGCCGGTATATAGAGGGTACCACTGATCTAGCAATCATCCGTAGTAGGTTTCCAAATGATATTATCTCAAGAGTTCCTATTTAGTTTGAAGCAAGAAAGTAGCACAAGAAGGTTGCTAAAAGGATCTTCCTTCCAATTGAAAAGAGATCTTCTCCAATGAAAGCACCAACACCATTTATCATTTTCCCATAACACATTTCAGACACAAGAACATCTTTATTTGCAGCCACATAAAACAATCGAGGGAAGCTGGTATATAAAGGGTACCACCGATCCAAGACTCATGGCAAAAGTTAGTACTAGCACCATCACCCATAGATATGAACATATTTGAGAGCAAAATGTCTTTAAGCAGAACATCATGCAAACAAGGCTTAGATATAGAGTACCAAGTGCTGCCGGAACACGTTAGGGACATGTCAGAAACCACTTATGAGGACACAGACACAAATCATTCAAAGATATTGAAATGTATTATGAGAACTTGTTTCCATAATGAGTTGCTCTTAATAACACTAATCCATGGAGAGAAAAGATTTATTATATAATATGACAAAAGCCTGAATCCGTTACTTATTGGAATGTTGTACTAATTCTAAGCTCATAATCTCATCTTTGAGCAAAGCGATCAATGCAACCTCTCAACCTAACTTTGGAAGCAAATTGCCTAATCAATCACTTTTCATTCTAGAGAAAATGCCTAAATTTTTTTTCTAACCTTTTGGTGACTGTTTTGTGAGCTGAAAAGATGGAGAGGAAATATATGGGCAAGCAATACAATACAAATTTCAATAGATTCAATCGATCACTAAACGAAAGGAATTCACATCTCCAAGAAAAAAGTTTGCACTTGATTTTGTCGAAGATGGGTCTCCAAACAGAGACTTTCCGAGAAGAGATACCCAAGGGCAGCCCCAGGTAAGAGATGGGAAGAAAACTAGGCCTGCAAAATAAGTCTTTGGCAAGGCTAAGCATGAGATCCTTATGGACAACAATGCCGACTAGAGAGTTCTTAGAGATATTCACTTTAAGACGAGATTAATTCAAAACATCATAAGATTATCTTGATTTATGGAGCACCAAGACATCATTGGGGCAAAAAATAAGAATGTCGTTAGTAAATCGAAGTCGAGAAATACAAAGATTGGAGTTTCGCAAGGTGATGCGATTAATGAGATGCATTACCTCAACTTTCTCCTTCAATTGGTAGAATCCCTCAACTGCAATATTGAAAAGAAAGGGAGAGAGAAGATCCCCTGCCCAAGACCTCTTTCCAATGCAAATTCCTCGGTCCGACAACCGATACAATATCTATTAAGACCTTAATATCCCACATCTGTTGTTATCCTAATAAGAAAAATAAAAGGCACTGTACTTGTATGTAGCTATGATTTCTATTATATTCATATAATAAAGGTATATTAGGCAAGCAATTAGATAATGGAATTCATTTGATTTTTTTTGCAACTCCCAAATTAGAAAAAACAAAGTAAAATTTTCAATTCCCAAATCAGAAAAATCAAAGTAAAATAAATTAGACAAATTAAGAAGGATGTAGTGCTGTGGCACATGTTCTCGAATATCATAACCAAGAGATTCTATATTCAACATCGGTGGGATTACCAGTGCCTTTTTATTAGCTATTAGTGTTTCTATTTATTGTGCTAGACCCATGAACCTCCCTTATAATCGAAAAAAATAAAAAATGAGATGACGACAAATAATTTCAAGTCTTTGATCTTGTAGTTTGCAACATTCTTCAAAGTTCTGGTTCACCATAGTAGATCATCTACTTCAAAATATAGATTATTATTTCAAACTTATTAGATATTTTTATCAGTATACTTGAAACTTTTAGGTATATATTGCATGCGGTAACTCCTTGTTTATTTTTTTAGTCGTAAAAGAGATCTATGGGGTGTATGCAATGATAGAAAATAAATCGAAATATATAGGATTATTTAAATCTCACTAGCGATGATCGAAACTATCTACTGCAACGATGGGCTCATTACTCAAAAATATTAACTGCTAATGAGGTCATTGGTCATAACATATAAATCTCATTACACGAATCTAAGGGGCATGACATACTCTCCCTTTTAGGCCCAACATCCTCGCTGGACTCTTGGGTCAGAATTAAAAAACATAATTCCTCGGATTCGGGCTTGCGAGTATCC